>NC_088330.1:18127500-19327500 GCF_036884655.1 Musa acuminata AAA Group | reverse complement strand
TATGCGAAGGGGTTATGTTGGCATTGTGACGAGCCGTGGAGCCGTGAGCATCGCTGTAGTAAAGGGGGACTTCTTATGATTGAACTGATAGAAGAAGAGGTCATTGAACATCCAAAAGAGAGCCTTGAACATGAAGAAGAAGATGCAGAAGAAGAGCCAAAACCGACCGAAGTTACGGTACATACACTAGCTAGCTACTCAAACCCGCAAACGATGAAAATTGGAGGCCTTCTCAAACAACAACCAATCACTGTTCTCATCGACACGGGCAGTACTACTAACTTCCTAAATAGTAAGCTTGCTGTTCGGATATCATTACCTATCGAGAATCGCTGCAGGTTTGATGTTAAGGTCACCGACGGACAGATTTTGAATTGTGATCATAGGCGCTTGCAGGAGAAACTATTGCTGCAGGACCAAGAGATAATTGCAGATTTCTTCCTTCTCCCTCTTAACAATCATGAGGCCATGCTCAGAATTAAATGGTTGACGACATTAGGTGATATTTCTTGGAATTTTATGAAACTAATTATGAAATTTTACAGAAAGGAGAAACAGGTGACATTGCACGGGAAACGTGGGGGCGACATAACAACGATTTGCACACAACAAATGGAGAATGTTTTGCATAAAGCATGCAGCGGCTTTTTGGTACAACTTGAGCAGCAAACTAAGGGAGAGCCAACAGAATTTGAAGATCCAAATCTACTTCCTTTGCTTGCTGAATTTTCAAATATATTTGACGAACCGCGCAACCTACCTCTTACCTATCGGCATGATCATTGTATAATGATTCTTCCAGGCAAATCTTCAGCAAATGCTCAGCCATATCAGTATCCACATCTCCAGAAGGATGAAATAGAAAGGATTATAAAAGAGATGCTCGAAACAGGAGTTATTCGGCCAAGTTGCAACCTCTACTCTTCGCCGGTGCTACTTGTACGCAAGAAGGACGGAACAAGGCGAATATGTGTTGATTACCGAGCTCTCGATGGCATAATCATCAAGGACAAATACTTTATTCCAATAGTAGATGAATTGCTAGATGAAAGGGAGCACAAATCTTTACAAAGCTGGACCTTTGATCCGGGTATCATCAAATACGAGCATGCGAAGAAGACATATGGAAAACTACCTTTTGAACACACAACAACCACGAATTTTTGCTTTCTTCAACAAAAGGTGGAATATCTTGGGCATATCATATCAGAGGAAGGTGTGGCAGTGGACCCCTTCAAAATTGGAGCAATGCAAAACTGGCCGACCTCGAGAAACATAAAATTGCTACATGGCTTTCTGGGTTTAACAGGCTACTACCGCAAGTTCGTGAAAATATGGAAAGATCAGTGCACCACTTACTTCCTTACTAGAAAAAGATGTCTTCCAATGGTTGGACAGAGCCTCCGCTGCCTTCGACAAACTTAAGGCAGCCATGACGACGATGCCGGTGCTAACTCTACCAGATTTCAACCGACCCTTCATTATTGAGGTCGACACATCTGGAGTCAGAATTGGAGCAGACCGACCATAAAAGCCTAAAATATCTCTTGGAGCAGAAGATATCTTCCCCCGAACATCAAAAATGTGTAACAAAACTTCTTGGATTTGATTTTGAAATAACTTACAAAAAGGGGAAAGAGAATGTTCTTGCAGATGCGCTTTCGCAACTACTTGAGCAAGTTGAAGTTTCGACCGTTTCACTTCCGACCAGCGACTTCCTTGATGATATTAAGATGGAATGGCAGGAAGATTCAGATACTAGTAAGATTATAAAAAAATTGAAGGAAGCACCAAGCCCCATGGCTCATTACAATTGGGACTCAAAAGAATTACACTATAAGGGTACTAAATTGAAAAGGAGTACGACATATCACCCACAAACCAACAGCCAACCGGAAGTTTTAAACAGGTGCTAGGAGACAGCCCAAAGCCACCCACCAAATATGACTACCTAAAGAGAACTCCAGACCCAGCCAAGTGCCATTATTGATCGACGGATCGTGACTCGACGACGACGACCCACTAATGAAGTGCTAATACAGTGGGCGAACCTACCAAAAGAAGATGCCACTTGGGAGAACTATGACGACTTGAAGATCAAATTCCCAGAATTCATGAATCATCAGCCTCGAGGACAAGGCTGATTTGAAGAGGGTGGGTCTGTTAGGACTCTAGCTTGGAGAGTCCTAATTGAGAGGGACAATCATGTAAAAATGTTAGGACTCTAGCTAGGAGAGTCCTAATTGAGAGGGACATTCTGTTAGGACTCTAGCTAGGAGAGTCCTAATTGTGATGGGCATTCATGTAGGAGGTTTTTTCTTAGAGAAGAATTAGGAGTTGTAAGGGAATAGGAGTCTTGAGTAGGAGTCCTATTAGGAGTTGGTTAGAAGTAAGAGTCTTAAGTAGGAGTCCTATTAGGAGTTAGGGTTTAGAAGCCCTATAAATAGCCATGTATTCCTTCTCTTTTCTTAAGCAATAGATGAATCTTTTCTGCAGCCTTTGAGCAGCAACTTGGAGGGAGGAACCCCTATAGAGTTCCAAAGAGGCCGATCCCCTAAAGAGATCAACCCCAAGTTTAGAATCTGCAAGGGTTCTAACACCAATCCGTTAAACAATGGTGGACGAAAAACCGAAAAGCCCTTTTGAAAGCCATGAAGAGCCATTTCTCTCGGGTGTAAGTCCGAAATAAGAAATACCGGGCTCTGATACCAATTGTTAGGATCGAGAGCACTAAGAGGGGGGGGGGGGTGAATTAGTGCAGCGGAAAACTTTCTGCGATTAAAATCGAAAGCTACGTTCGAACGATAAAAACGACTTCTGTATGAAAGTTGATACTAAGCAAGGTTAAAGTCAATCTATGCAGGTAGTTTGCAGCTATGATGAAAACCAGAATATCGGCGCAAACTGAAATCCGACGTTCGTACGAAGAAACTGATTTACGTCTAAATGCTGATTCGTAAATCACTTGATAAGATAAGACGCAGTTTAAGCACGAGTATAAAGGCAGTGTGCAGTTATGGTAAAGCTCAAAACGTAAACGCAATCTGCAATATGATGATCATACGAAAAAGCAGATTTACGTCTAAACGCAGATTTACATCTGAACCTTGAAACTCGTTCGTAAAATCGTAGAGGGCAGTAAGCTATTGAGAAGTTTGCAGTGAAGGTAAAATGCTCAAAGGAAATGCAAACCGAGATTTAGAGTGGTTCGGTCAATCTTGACCTACTCCACTTTTGGCTTCCTCCACCGACGAGGTCACCGACGTCAACTAGAGGCCTTCCTTCAATAGGCAAAGGCCAACCACCCTCTTACAGATTCACTCCTTTTGACGGGCTTAGGAGACAACCCTTACAGAAGTTTTCTCTTCTCTCTTTACAACTCAAACTTTGAAGAACAGAAAGAGGAGAACTAGCAGTTTTGAGCTCTAAGAACCACAGAAAGACAGCAAGATTTCGAGTGTGTTTTTTGTGCTTTCAGTGTTGAATGGGTGGGGTATTTATAGGCCCCAACCCAGTTCAAATTTGGAGCTCAAATCTATCAATTCTCGGAATTCCGGGATCAGGCGGTTGCACCTCCTGACTGGGGCGGTTGCACCACCTGGCAGAGCTCGAAGACTGAGCCTCTGGGCGGTGCCACCTCTGTCAGAGGTGGTTGCACCTCTCTGCCAGAGCTCGAAGACCGAGCTCAGGCGGTTGCACCGTTTGACTGGGGAGGTTGCACCGCCTGGCAGAGCTCGAAACTTGAGCTCTGGCGGTGCTACCTCTTGACAAAAGAGGTTGCACCGCCCAGTCTCGCTCGGAGACTGAGCCCGGGGCGGTGCCACCTCTTGGCTGGGGCGGTTGCACCGCCCAGTCTCGCTGGGAGACATAGCCTGGGCGGTGCTACCTCTTGGCTTGGGCGGTTGCACCTCCCACAGCAACTTGGGTCCTAATGGGTTGATCCATTCGGCCCAATTTGAGTTCTTCAATGGCCCAATTGCCCCAAGATTAATCTAATGGGATCACCTCCCATTTCTAACTTAATCAATGTGCTAACTACGATTATTTCCTAAGACAAATTCTGCAGCTTGCTCCGGTGCGTCAATCGCTTCTTCCGGCGAGTTTCCGGCGAACTTCCGTCGATCATCCGACGAACCCTCGGTGATGCTCCTGCGGACTTCCGGCAAACTCCTGGACTTGCGACGATCCACTTGGCAAGTTCCGACGAGCTCCTTTGGCAAGCTTCTGGACTTCTCGGATTTGTTCCCGCAGAACCTCCGACGATTGTCCGAACTTCCGTCGAGCTCTCGAACTCCCAATGTGATCATTGTCATGACTCCAGCGCAACTCCTGCTGCATGTCTTTCATCGTAGTTAATCTTGCACACTCAAAACAAAAACTTCAATCGAGATAATTAATCCAAAGCAATTAACCAAGTTGTCCGACATGTCATTGGTCCCTCGACGCTTCGTCCGATTCTTTGGCGCATCATCCTTTCCTGTAGCCTATTGCCCAATCGGCTAGTTGACTCTGCAACTCTGATATCCTTGGAACAATACCCGCTCTTCTTGGCCCGATGCCCGAGTCCACGACCCGAAGCCTTCTGTCGATACGTCGACCGATCCACCGGCCCGACGTCCAATCTTCTGACATGTTCCTCCGGCACAACATGATGTTCCTGCTTTAATTTTTTTTTTTTGGTAAGTAAAAGTAAATTGATTATGTGTAAAGTTTCTACAAATAGCTTTATCTATACAAGTCATAGACAAAGCCAAGTAACTCATAGAGTGCGAATGCGATAGTTATGACTACCCATGCTGTAGACTATAACTACCTGTGGGTACATTATTTGGCATCATTCCCAAGATCTTTTGCTAATAGCAAAATTAAATTTGATAAAAATATCTTTTTCTCTTCGGGTGAAGTGCTCGGTTTTGAGATCTTGCTCCAAACAGGATCTTGAGTCTCTAATAATCTCTTTCAAGAGCTGAGCATTGTTTGTGTGTTGACATTCAAAGATTCTATTACATCTCTCCTTCCACATCCACCAAATAGCGCATCTGAAAGTGACCTTTGCCAGTTGTGTTAGAGGCCCTTTTCTTGAGAAACATTGCATAAGGTCACCTAGTTCTTGGTGCAAGTTTGGTTGCGGCAGTCTATTGAGTTCAAATCGCTGGAGAATCTCCTTCCATATCCATTTTGTATAATCACAAGCAAAATAGAGGTGGTCAATAGTTTCTTCTTGTTTGAAACAAAGGGAGCATCGGTTAACATGATAGATACCTCTTCTTTTCATATTGTCTATTGTAGGTAGTTTATTGAGAAGGGTCTGCCATGTACATAAGGAGTGTCTTTGTGATCCCGGTCGATCCCATGTCCAACTGCTTGGGACCCACTTGTTATTTCTTTGCCTAATTTGATTTCATGCGGATGTGGCACTAAATTTGCCATTGTCATGAGGCCAAATAAGTATATCTGAAGAGTTGTTCCTAATTGGAATAGCTATGATAGTCGGCCAAAGTGATAACATTTCGGGAGAAATAGGATTAGGGAGACACCAGGTACCGTTAGCAATGAACTCGGAAACCTTCCAATCTTTGGGAGCCCCAAGATCTTTTCGTATTCTGTCGCCATTTAATTGAAATACTCTTCCCACTCACCCAAGGATCGTACCACATATTAGTACTAGTTCCAGAAGAGATTGCATAAGAGATGTGTTTGATTAGCCAATTCCTTGCCTTTAAAATTCCTTTCCAAGCTGCAGAGTGGTATGTTCTTGTTGAAATTTCCCAGATTGATTCCTTTGAAAGATACCTAGCAGAAACCCATTGTGACCATAAGGAACATTTGTTTTGCAAAAGATCCCACAATTGTTGTACCAGGCATGCTTGATTCGTTCCTGCTTTAATTGTCTCATCCTGATCAAAGCATCCTGCGTCACTCAAAACGCAGATTAAATCATAAACATATATTAAGTAGTTTCATCATCAAAATATGAAATTCAACAAAATTTGGAGCCCAAATTTGAATCCTCTTGGGGCTGATAAATACCCCTCAATTCTCAACAGAGATGACAACTTTTGAGAAGCAAGAGATTGAGATAAAAGCCTTAGCAAAGTCTTTAGCAAGTTTTGTTTTCAATAGCTTAAGTGTTCACCTCCCTCTTTCTCTTTGGAAATATGTAAGAGTGTGAACCACTTGTAAAAGGTTGTAATAGGGGTATTTGTCCTTCCCCTTCAAAGTGATTTGCTAGTGAAAGTTAGGAGCCTCATCGAAGAAGGCTTCGCAAGTGGATGTAGGTCATTTGACCGAACCACTTTAAATTGGTGTGTTCCTTGAATGTGTGAGTAAACACCTTTCTGAAACCGTTATTTACATAGCAGCAAGCTTTTGGTTTTCATCTCCTTACTTTACTCGAGCTACTTTTACCAAGTCATTCTTTGTCGAATCGAAATCTCTACGCATTTACGAAATCATTTTCAAACATACTAGTTTTAATCCGCTGCACTAATTCACTCCCCCCCCCCTCTTAGTGCCGCTCCGATCCTAACAGTTCCAAGTCATCATCACTTGAGTTATCACTCAAGTGGTATACTATTGTTCGAAGTGTCAAATTCTTCCTGTTCTTTGGAAGGTTGTTCTCATGTTCGTTTTGTGCCATACAACTCATTTTATTGGTTATTAAAGACCCGATAAGTTCTTCAAGTGGAAAATAGTTTAAATCCTTGACCTCTTGAATGACTGTTAATTTAGGGTCCCAACTCTTTGGATGGGATCTTAATATTTTGTTAGTGAGTTCAAAGTTAGAAAAACTTTTACCAAGTGCTTTTAGACCATTGACGACATCTGTAAGCTGGGTGTACATATCTCTAATGGTCTCACTTGTTTTTATCTGAAATAATTCAAAATCATGCATCAAAAAATTGATTTTCGAATCTTTAACTATACTAGTAACTTCGTGTGTGAATTCAAGAGTGTGCCAAATCTCATAAGCCGTTTCATAAATAGAAACTCGATTGAATTCATTTTTGTTTAAGGCACAAAACAAGGCAATTATAGCCTTGACATTTAAAGATAAAGTCTTCTTCTCCAACTCATTCCAATCGTTCATTGGAAGAGAAGAATTTTGAAAGTCGTTTTCCACAATGTTGCATAAATTTAAATCCAAAGAAAGCAAGAAAACTCTCATTCAAGTTTTCCAATATGTGTAGTCCATCCCATTGAACATACGAGGACAAATGAGAGTGACCCTCTTGAATTCTAAGAAAAACCATTTCTCTTGGTTGATAAACCAAACGAGAAAAAAAATGTGGCTCTGATACTAATTGTTAGGATCAAGAGCGGCACTAAGGGGGGTGAATTAGTGCAGTAGTAAAAACATTGATTTTAAAATTTTATTTCGATTAAATTCGATATCCGACAAAGCCTGTATAGGTAATATATTTAACTTGAAAGCATACGAAAGTATAGTGAAAGTAAAGTAGTTTATAATAAAGGTAAATTGTACAAAAGAAATGCAAACCAGATTTTTATAGTGGTTCGGTCGTCATAACCTACATCTACTCCGTTGATTCCCCTACCATCGAGGCCATCGGCATCCACTAACGATCTTCTTTCAACGGGCAAAGATCAACTAACCTTTTACACCCCTCTTCTCCTTTTCATGGGTTTAGGAGATAATATTTTACAACCCTCTTTTACAAGGTATCCCTCACACACCTCCCTTAGAACTCCCTCTAAGCTTTAGGAGGAGGGAACTCAACTTTCTAATAGGGTTTACAACTTTAAAATCACATAGTTTTGCTCAATTTTCTTGCCATTTCATGTAGGAATAATTGGGGTATTTATAGCCCTCAATTGGCTTAAAAATTGGAGCCAGAAAAGGTCTTATCCCGGGTTTCTCGGGTCTTGGCGGTACCACCACCTATAGCACTAATACTGGATGGTACCACTATTGAGTCTAGCGATACCACCGCCTAGAAGATTGTGTCTGGGCGGTACCATTGCCCAAACTAGTAGTACCACTACCTGACAATCTCTCGAAAACTATGTCAAGGTGGTACCATCGCTTGATAGTTTATCGGAGACTGTGTTTGGGCAGTACCACCACCAAATAGCCTCTCGGATACTACGGGTGGTACCACCACCAAACAGCCTCTCGGAGACTGTGTCTAGGCAGTACTACCACCTGACACAGTCTCGGAGACTATGCTACGACGGTTCCACCTGTTGGGTCACTATTTGGGCCTTTTCACTTGGCCCAACATAACCCAAACTTGGGCCCAATTGGCCCTTAATTGAGTTGACCCAATTCAACCCAATTATGTGCTAACTACGAATTTTAAGGCATACACTAAGCTAAATAAGTCCGGTAAGTCTAGGTTTCTTCCAGTGAGTTTCCAGCGATCTTTCGGCAAACTTCAGACGATCTCTCGGCAATGTTCCAGTGGACATCCGGCAAGCTCCTAGACTTCACGATGATCTTTTTGGTGAGTTCTGATGATCTTCTTTAGCAAGCTCGTGGACTTCTCGGTCAATTCCGATTGAACTTCCGATGAACGTTCGGAGTTCCAATGAACTATCGAACTCCCAACGAAATCTCATTCTAGACTCTGGGACTTCATTTTGCTTTATGCCTTGATCGCTATCGTAGTTAATCCTGCACACTTAAACCTAATTTGATCTAGACAATTATTACAAAGCTTAAATCAAATGTTGTCCGGCATGTCATTGGTTCATCGACGCTTCATCCTATTCTTCGGCGCATTGTCCTCTCTTGTGGCCTGTTGCCCAATCGACTAGTTGACTTCCACAACTCCAATTTTTTTGGAGTAATTTCCACTCTTCTTGGCCCGATGCTTGAACCCATAGCCCGAAGCCTTCTATCGATACGTCGACCTATCCTTCGGCATGACATCTAAACTTCTAACATGTTCTACTTTGGCCCAACATAATTCTTTCTGCTTTAATTGTCTCTCCCTGATCGAAGCTTCCTACATCACTCAAAATGTAGATCAAATCATAAACACTATCAATTGGTTTCATCATCAAAATCTGAGATTCAACAGAATAAGCTTATAGTGACTCTCCCTAAGCTCTTCATAAGCTGGAGAACGGATTCTTTGTTTGCAAGCTATACTCTGAAGAAGATTTACAACGAGTCCTCGAAGGATTCTGGACTATTCGCGACCATCCAATGATTCTACGACGCTGGTCTCCTGATGTCCGTTTGGAGTTAGATAGCCTACAGTCTATTCCATTATGGGTATCCTTTCAAGGTCTTCCTCTACATCTTTGGAGTCGACGTTTTATTGCAAAGTTATGCAGCACTCTGGGACAGCCACTCTACATCGACAAAGCAACAGCTGCTCAAACGAGATTAGCATTTGCACGAGCATGTGTACTGGTTTCTTCTGACGAAGATCTTCCAAATGAGGTTTTCTATCGTGATCTTGACGGGAACACTCGGAAGGTACATGTCTCATATTCTTGGAAGCCACAACGATGTCAGCATTGCTTATCTTTTGGTCATGCAAATGGAGCTTGTCAGCAAACTCCAAAACAAATCACAAAGGTCTATCGACCACGTCAAGCGCCTCCGCAACAAAGCGAGTCTTCTCTAATGGCAGTAGCACCGATGGTGGCGAAGACTATTGAGCATTCCGACTCACAAGGACAGCACCGCGGACAGAAGGACAAATCCAAAATTATATCTCTTCCTACAATGTCGAAGCCTTCCACAACATAGGTTTCCCTTGGTACTAGTGGACAGGAGAAACATAAGTCAGGAACTTCATCTCTTCCAATATCATTGGATCCGTCCACAATAACTCAACAAACTCAGGCCCAAACAAATCTCGCCAGCAAGGATATTCTTCCTCAACAAACTCAAGCCACAACAAACATCGCCAACAAGGATATTCTGTCTCAACAAACTCATGCCCCAACAAACCTCTCTAGCCAAGCTACTCCAACAAGTACTATCCAGGAAATTGTGCTGCAACAATCTTATCGTGCTTCAACAAACCCTGCCAATCAAGACCACATGATTCAAGGTATTTTAAAGTTTAAAAATCTGCAAGCTGTAGATGAAGTGGATAAATATAGAAATAAAGTCATAAAAGGTAAGGATATTGTGCGGGAGGAAAATACAAAACCGAAGGATAAGAAAAAGGATGGTACAGTCCATCCAAAGTCGTAGGATGAATACCTTACCATCTTTTCATTTCTTTATTACTGATGAAGATAACATGTTGGAATGTTCGCGGACTTAATAAGCCGAAAAATGTCGGGAGCTCAATAGAATAATCAAGTCTACAGCATGTGATATTGTTATTCTAGTAGAAATGAAAATTAAACAATCGCGCGTTCAAGCTCAAAAGAATTTAATATGGCCGGACGCAGAACTGTTTACCAATGACTCAAATGAAACTTTTGGTATAATATGGGTCTTATGGCATCCTAACTCTATTAATGCTTGGTTTATTTCTGCTACTGATCAATTCATTCAACTTAAGGTAGAGGACAAAAAGAATGGCTGTCAATTCAATTTCATTGGTATATATGCTTCAAATAGTATGCAAGAAAGAAATACTCTTTGGTCTGACCTGACTAATATTGCAAATGGCTGTCTCAATGTACCTTGGATTGTTCTTGGAGACTTTAATACTGTTCGGTATACAAATGAAAAAGAGGGGGGTAGACAACTTTCAGAAAGCCAGCTTCAAAGTTTTAATGATTACATTGACACTGCAGCTTTGTTTGATATGAAATCTGTGGGTAATTGGCTCTCCTGGAGTAATCAAGGTGCTGCTAACAGAAAAATAATGGCTCGACTTGATAGGTGTTTGATTAATCATGAATGGTTAACAGTTTACCCAGATTCACTTCTTGAGTATGGTGCTCCTTTGTTTTCTGACCATTCTTTAATGTATATACACGCAGACAAAGCGACACCAAGAGGCAAGAAACCGTTTAGATTCTTTAACATGTGGAGTACTCATCCTCAATTTCTTGATGTTATCAGATCTGCTTGGAATGTTAATGTGCATGGATCTCCCCCTTACATCTTATGTCAAAAGCTCAAAGCCTGTAAAGTAGCACTAAAGGAGTGGAATACAAATACCTTTGGCAATATTACCACCACAGTTCAATTTTGCAGGAAGGAACTAATGTCATTGCAACATGAGCTGCAACTTCAGCCAAATGATGAGAATATTATTTACAAAGAGACAGAAGCCAGAAATAACTTCATGCAAGCCTTAAAACAAGAGGAAAGTTTTGTAAAGCAGAAGTCTCGACAGCATTGGCTTACACTAGGAGATTCCAATACTAAATTTTTCTATGCTTCAATTGCTACTCGAAGGGCTGCTAACCGTATCAGCAAATGCAGAGACAAAGATGATAATCTTATTGAGAATTTAGAAGAGGTTAAAGCACACACAGAGCAATTTTTTTATTCCTTACTCAATCAAGCTGGGAAAACTAATAACATTCATGTGGAGCCGACTAAAAAACTTGATTCGGAAGCTATTTCAATCCTCAATGCCTCAATTACTGACGACGAAATTGTATGTGTTGTCTTTAAGTCACCAAAGCACAAAAGCCCAGGTCCAGATGGATTTCCAGCTGAATTTTACCAAACTGCTTGGTCTATTATTGGAAATGATGTGATCAAGGCTTGCCAACATTTTTTCTCTTCAGGTCATATTCTTAGAGAGATGAATTGCACCTTTATTTCTTTAATTCCAAAGAATGCATGGGCTGATTCACTAGAGAACTATCGACCCATATCATTATGCAACTTTATTTACAAGATCATCTCCAAAGTATTAGCAAATAGAATGCAAAAGGTAATACACAAGATCATTAGCCCAAATCAAGCTGCTTTCATCAAAGGGAGAAGTATACATCATAACATTTTGCTTGCTAATGACTTGGTCAAAGATTTGCATTCAAAAGCTAGAAGGACAAAAATATGTTTTAAAGCTGATTTACGGAAAGCCTTTGATTCAGTTAATAGGAAATTTATCTATAAGATGCTCCTCGATATGAACTTCCCACAGCAATGGGTTAATTGGATTCAATCTTGCCTGGAAACTCCAAAGTTTTCGATACTCTTTAATGGCTCACCTATTGGTTTTTTTGGGAGCACGAATGGCATCCGACAAGGTGATCCACTCTCTCCGTATCTCTTTACTATTGCGATGGAAGGACTTAGCTGTATGTTGGAACATGCAGTCTTAAATGGCAGCATAAAGGTACCCAATGCTGGCTCTATTCATATATCACATATAACATTTGCAGATGATTTACTTATCTTTCTCCAAAATGATCCAACTTCAGTAAAAAACCTGGCTACTATTATGAATGACTTTGGTATGGTTTCTGGACTTCAGTTAAATCATGCGAAAAGTAAAGTATATATGAGCCCTCACGTTGAGAATAAGGTCTTTATTGCACAAACTTTGGGGGTTAGTGAGGGAAGCTTGTCAGTTCCTTATTTGGGTCTCCCGCTCATATCCACAGGCATTCACAAAACCAACTGTCAGCCTATCCTACAAAAAATAAAGAATAGAATTTCTTCTTGGAAAAATAGGCTTCTATCAAAAGCAGGACGACTCGAACTCATCCGTTCTGTATTGCACTCCTACTCTATATATTGGTGTAATGCATTTCTTCTGCCTGCTGGACTTCTCCAAGATATTGAACGGTTATTAATGAACTTCTTCTGGAATGGCACAAATGATAAGGCAATGCATATGGTAAATTGGGATAGCATTTGCAAACCAAAAGATGAAGGGGGGCTAAATTTGAGAAATACTAGAGATTGGAATCAAGCATGCCTAGTACAACAATTGTGGGATCTTTTGCAAAACAAATGTTCCTTATGGTCACAATGGGTTTCTGCTAGGTATCTTTCAAAGGAATCAATCTGGAAAATTTCAACAAGAACATACCACTCTTCAGCTTGGAAAGGAATTTTAAAGGCAAGGAATTGGCTAATCAAACACATTTCTTATGCAATCTCTTCTGGAACTAGTACTAATATGTGGTACGATCCTTGGGTGAATGGGAAGAGTATATTTCAATTATATGGCGACAGAATACGAAAAGATCTTGGGGCTCCCAAAGATTGGAAGGTTTCCGAGTTCATTGCTAACGGTACCTGGTGTCTCCCTAATCCTATTTCTCCCGAAATGTTATCACTTTGGCCGACTATCATAGCTATTCCAATCAGGAACAACTCTTCAGATATACTTATTTGGCCTCATGACAATGGCAAATTTAGTGCCACATCCGTATGGAATCAAATTAGACAAAGAAATAACAAATGGGTCCCAAGCAGTTGGACATGGGATCGACCGGGATCACAAAGACACTCCTTATGTACATGGCAGGCCCTTCTCAATAAACTACCTACAATAGACAATATGAAAAGAAGAGCTATCTATCATGTTAACCGATGCTCCCTTTGTTTGCAACAAGAAGAAACTGTTGACCACCTTTATTTTGCTTGTAATTATACAAAATGGATATGGAAGGAGATTCTCCAACGATTTGAACTCAATAGACTGCCGCAACCAAACTTGCACCAAGAACTAGGTGACCTTATGCAATGTTTCTCAAGAAAAGGGCCACTTACACAACTGGCAAAGGTTACTTTCAGATGCGCTATTTGGTGGATGTGGAAGGAGAGATGTAATAGAATCTTTGAATGTCAACACACAAACAATGCTCAGCTCTTGAAAGAGATTATTAGAGACTCAAGATCCTGTATGGAGCATGATCTCAAAATCGAGCACTTCACCCGAAGAGAAAAAGATATTTTTATCAAATTTAATTTTTTTTTTTTTGGTAAGTAAAAGTAAATTGATTATGTGTAAAGATTCTACAAATAGCTTTATCTATACAAGTCATAGACAAAGCCAATTAACTCATAGAGTGCGAATGCGATAGTTATGACTACACATGCTGTAGACTATAACTACCTGTGGGTACATTATTTGACATCATTCCCAAGATCTTTAGCTAATAGCAAAATTAAATTTGATAAAAATATCTTTTTCTCTTCGGGTGAAGTGCTCGATTTTGAGATCATGCTCCATACAGGATCTTGAGTCTCTAATAATCTCTTTCAAGAGCTGAGCATTGTTTGTGTGTTGACATTCAAAGATTCTATTACATCTCTCCTTCCACATCCACCAAATAGCGCATCTGAAAGTAACCTTTGCCAGTTGTGTAAGTGGCCCTTTTCTTGAAAAACATTGCATAAGGTCGCCTAGTTCTTGGTGCAAGTTTGGTTGCGGCAGTCTATTGAGTTCAAATCGCTGGAGAATCTCCTTCCATATCCATTTTGTATAATTACAAGCAAAATAAAGGTGGTCAACAGTTTCTTCTTGTTGCAAACAAAGGGAGCATCGGTTAACATGATAGATACCTCTTCTTTTCATATTGTCTATTGTAGGTAGTTTATTGAGAAGGGCCTGCCATGTACATAAGGAGTGTCTTTGTGATCCCGGTCGATCCCATGTCCAACTGCTTGGGACCCACTTGTTATTTCTTTGTCTAATTTGATTCCATACAGATGTGGCACTAAATTTGCCATTGTCATGAGGCCAAATAAGTATATCTGAAGAGTTGTTCCTGATTGGAATAGCTATGATAGTCGGCCAAAGTGATAACATTTCGGGAGAAATAGGATTAGGGAGACACCAGGTACCGTTAGCAATGAACTCGGAAACCTTCCAATCTTTGGGAGCCCCAAGATCTTTTCGTATTCTGTCGCCATATAATTGAAATATACTCTTCCCATTCACCCAAGGATCGTACCACATATTAGTACTAGTTCCAGAAGAGATTGCATAAGAAATGTGTTTGATTAGCCAATTCCTTGCCTTTAAAATTCCTTTCCAAGCTGAAGAGTGGTATGTTCTTGTTGAAATTTTCCAGATTGATTCCTTTGAAAGATACCTAGCAGAAACCCATTGTGACCATAAGGAACATTTGTTTTGCAAAAGATCCCACAATTGTTGTACCAGGCATTCTTGATTCCAATCTCTAGTATTTCTCAAATTTAGCCCCCCTTCATCTTTTGGTTTGCAAATGCTATCCCAATTTACCATATGCATTGCCTTATCATTTGTGCCATTCTAGAAGAAGTTCATTAATAACCGTTCAATATCTTAGAGAAGTCCAGCAGGCAGAAGAAATGCATTACACCAATATATAGAGTAGGAGTGCAATACAGAACGGATGAGTTCGAGTCGTCCTGCTTTTGATAGAAGCCTATTTTTCCAAGAAGAAATTCTATTCTTTATTTTTTGTAGGATAGGCTGACAGTGGGTTTTGTGAATGCCTGTGGATATGAGCGGGAGACCCAAATAAGGAACTGGCAGGCTTCCCTCACTAACCCCCAAAGTTTGTGCAATAAAGATTTTATTCTCAACGTGAGGGCTCATATATACTTTACTTTTCGCATGATTTAACTGAAGTCCAGAAACCATACCAAAGTCATTCATAATAGTAGCCAGGTTCTTTACTGAAGTTGGATCATTTTGGAGAAAGATAAGTAAATCATCTGCAAATGTTATATGTGATATATGAATAGAGCCAGCATTGGGTACCTTTATGCTGCCATTTAAGACTGCATGTTCCAACATACAGCTAAGTCCTTCAATCGCAATAGTAAAGAGATACAGAGAGAGTGGATCACCTTGTCGTATGCCATTCGTGCTCCCAAAAAAACCAATAGGTGAGCCATTAAAGAGTATCGAAAACTTTGGAGTTTCCAGGCAAGATTGAATCCAATTAACCCATTGCTGTGGGAAGTTCATATCGAGGAGCATCTTATAGATAAATTTCCTATTAACTGAATCAAAGGCTTTCCGTAAATCAGCTTTAAAACATATTTTTGTCCCTCTTGCTTTTGAATGTAAATCTTTGACCAAGTCATTAGCAAGCAAAATGTTATGATGTATACTTCTCCCTTTGATGAAAGCAACTTGATTTGGGCTAATGATCTTGTGTATTACCTTTTGCATTCTATTTGCTAATACTTTGGAGATGATCTTGTAAATAAAGTTGCATAATGATATGGGTCGATAGTTCTCTAGTGAATCAGCCCCTGCATTCTTCGGAATTAAAGAAATAAAGGTGCAATTCATCTCTCTAAGAATATGACCTGAAGAGAAAAAATGTTGGCAAGCCTTGATCACATCATTTCCAATAATAGACCAAGCAGTTTGGTAAAATTCAGCTGGAAATCCATCTGGACCTGGGCTTTTGTGCTTTGGTGACTTAAAGACAACACATACAATTTCGTCGTCAGTAATTGGGGCATTGAGGATTGAAATAGCTTCCGAATCAAGTTTTCTAGTCGGCTCCACATGAATGTTATTAGTTTTCCCAGCTTGATTGAGTAAGGAATAAAAAAATTGCTCTGTGTGTGCTTTAACCTCTTCTAAATTCTCAATAAGATTATCATCTTTGTCTCTGCATTTGCTGATACGGTTAACAGCCCTTCGAGTAGCAATTGAAGCATAGAAAAATTTAGTATTGGAATCTCCTAGTGTAAGCCAATGCTGTCGAGACTTCTGCTTTGCAAAACTTTCCTCCTGTTTTAAGGCTTGCATGAAGTTATTTCTGGCTTCTGTCTCTTTGTAGATAATATTCTCATCATTTGGCTGAAGTTGCAGCTCATGTTGCAATGACATTAGTTCCTTCCTGCAAAATTGAACTGTGGTGGTAATATTGCCAAAGGTATTTGTATTCCACTCCTTTAGTGCTGCTTTACAGGCTTTGAGCTTTTGACATAAGATGTAAGGGGGAGATCCATGCACATTAACATTCCAAGCAGATCTGATAACATCAAGAAATTGAGGATGAGTACTCCACATGTTAAAGAATCTAAACGGTTTCTTGCCTCTTGGTGTCGCTTTGTCTGCGTGTATATACATTAAAGAATGGTCAGAAAACAAAGGAGCACCATACTCAAGAAGTGAATCTGGGTAAACTGTTAACCATTCATGATTAATCAAACACCTATCAAGTCGAGCCATTATTTTTCTGTTAGCAGCACCTTGATTACTCCAGGAGAGCCAATTACCCACAGATTTTATATCAAACAAAGCTGCAGTGTCAATGTAATCATTAAAACTTTGAAGCTGGCTTTCTGAAAGTTGTCTACCCCCCTCTTTTTCATTTGTATACCGAACAGTATTAAAGTCTCCAAGAACAATCCAAGGTACATTGAGACAGCCATTTGCAATATTAGTCAGGTCAGACCAAAGAGTATTTCTTTCTTGCATACTATTTGAAGCATATATACCAATGAAATTGAATTGACAGCCATTCTTTTTGTCCTCTACCTTAAGTTGAATGAATTGATCAGTAGCAGAAATAAACCAAGCATTAATAGAGTTAGGATGCCATAAGACCCATATTCTACCAAAAGTTTCATTTGAGTCATTGGTAAACAGTTCTACGTCCGGCCATATTAAATTCTTTTGAGCTTGAACGCGCGATTGTTTAATTTTCGTTTCTACTAGAATAACAATATCACATGCGGCAGACTTGATTATTCTATTGAGCTCCCGACATTTTTTCGGCTTATTAAGTCCGCGAACATTCCAACATGTTATCTTCATCAGTAATAAAGAAATGAAAAGGTGGTAAGGTATTCATCCTACGACTTTGGATGGACTGTACCATCCTTTTTCTTATCCTTCGGTTTTGTATTTTCCTCCCGCACAATATCCTTACCTTTTATGACTTTATTTCTATATTGATCCACTTCATCTACAGCTTGCAGATTTTTAAACTTTAAAATACCTTGAATCATGTGGTCTTGATTGGCAGGGTTTGTTGAAGCACGATAAGATTGTTGCAGCACAATTTCCTGGATAGTACTTGTTGGAGTAGCTTGGCTAGAGAGGTTTGTTGGGGCATGAGTTTGTTGAGACAGAATATCCTTGTTGGCGATGTTTGTTGTGGCTTGAGTTTGTTGAGGAAGAATATCCTTGCTGGCGAGATTTGTTTGGGCCTGAGTTTGTTGAGTTATTGTGGACGGATCCAATGATATTGGAAGAGATGAAGTTCCTGACTTATGTTTCTCCTGTCCACTAGTACCAAGGGAAACCTCTATTGTGGAAGGCTCCGACATTGTAGGAAGAGATATAATTTTGGATTTGTCCTTCTGTCCGTGGTGCTGTCCTTGTGAGTCGGAATGCTCAATAGTCTTCGCCACCATCGGTGCTACTGCCATTAGAGAAGACTCGCTTTGTTGCGGAGGCGCTTGACGTGGTCGATAGACCTTTGTGATTTGTTTTGGAGTTTGCTGACAAGCTCCATTTGCATGACCAAAAGATAAGCAATGCTGACATCGTTGTGGCTTCCAAGAATATGAGACATGTACCTTCCGAGTGTTCCCGTCAAGATCACGATAGAAAACCTCATTTGGAAGATCTTCGTCAGAAGAAACCAGTACACATGCTCGTGCAAATGCTAATCTCGTCTGAGCAGCTGTTGCTTTGTCGATGTAGAGTGGCTGTCCCAGAGTGCTGCATAACTTTGCAATAAAACGTCGACTCCAAAGATGTAGAGGAAGACCTTGAAAGGATACCCATAATGGAATAGACTGTAGGCTATCTAACTCCAAACGGACATCAGGAGACCAGCGTCGTAGAATCATTGGATGGTCGCGAATAGTCCAGAATCCTTCGAGGACTCGTTGTAAATCTTCTTCAGAGTATAGCTTGCAAACAAAGAATCCGTTCTCCAGCATATGAAGATCAAATGACGATATTCCCCATCGAGTTTTGATAAATGAGGATAGTGGGAAATAAGATGTTTTGAGACCTACCACATAGCCAACAATCGCCATAGACCATGTCTCAATAAGCTCTGCTGAATCAGCAGTCTCGTATACAGCAATCTTCTTATCAGCCTGAACTTCTGGAGTAAAGAATTCCAAGCTTAGATCCGGACTTCTAACCGGAGCCTTGAAGAGGCTAGTCCAAGGCCTAGGGTCACTGGAAATGAGGGCAGGCTGCCGCGATCTAGAGCGTGATCTACTTCGATGCTGTTTCGTCGAAGGAGTTTCTCTCTGGAGAGGATATGGAGGAGGAGCCAATCGAGGGGTAACGGTAGGGAGTCTTACTATCGTATCAACTCTCCCGCCACCGCCGCCAGCCCTAGGGGCCGTCGCTGCCATGTTTGATCCCTCTTCTGGTCGCGGCTATAGAATCATCTCCATAGGGAAAAACCACCGTCGCAGTATATCAGATCGCCGCTACAGTACCGTCGCCCTAGGGAGATCTGGTCGCCGCTGTAGTATCGTCGCCCTTCGGGAGAAGCCGACGCTGCAGGAGATCCGATCACCACTACAGTAAGGGAGATCAGATCGTTGCTATAGTATCGTCGCCCGTGGGAGAAAGCCAACGCTGCAGGAGTCAGATCGCCCTAGGGAGATCTCGTCGCCGCTACAGTGTCGTCGCCGCTACAGTACTGTCGCTGCTACAGTGTCGTCGCCGCCGCTACAGTACGTCGCCCTTGGGAAACAGCCGACGCTGCAGGAAATCAGATCGCCGCTACAGTGTCGTCGCCTGTCGCCCGTGGGAGAAAGCCGACGCTGCAGGAGTCAGTTCGCCCTAGGGAGATCTGGCCGCCGCTACAGTGGTCGCCCTAGATCTGTTCGCCGCTACAGTGTCGTCGCCGCTACAGTGGTCGCCCTAGATCTGGTCGCCGCTACAGTGTCGTCGCCGCTACAGTGTCGTCGCCCTAGATCTGGTCGCCGCTACAGTATCAAATTTAATTTTGCTATTAGCTAAAGATCTTGGGAATGATGTCAAATAATGTACCCACAGGTAGTTATAGTCTACAGCATGTGTAGTCATAACTATCGCATTCGCACTCTATGAGTTAATTGGCTTTGTCTATGACTTGTATAGATAAAGCTATTTGTAGAATCTTTACACATAATCAATTTACTTTTACTTACCAAAAAAAAAAAGAGAGCACTATCAAAAAAGAGAAGCAAGTTTTCTATATTGGTGAGACTAGAAAGAAAAGGAAAGCAGAAAATTCTTATAAGAAGGGCAAGGGCAATGGCAGATCGGGTAAAGCAAAGGTTGTTAAGAAAGACCCGACAAAGGATAAAGGTCAGTGCATCCACTACGGCAAAGATGGGCACTGGAAGAGGAACTGCAAAGAGTATCTTGCAGAGAGAGCGAAACAGAAGCTTGGAGAAGTTTCAGATGCTATCATGGATGTAAGCATGTCCAAGAGGAAACATGATGAGGTGAATAGTGCATGCTTGTGGCAATATAAGCTCAGTCACATCCATGAGGGAAGGATTCAAAAGTTGCTAAAAGATGGATATCTAGATTCATTTAACTATGAGTCATATGCAACTTGCGAGCCTTGCCTTCATAAAAAACCGACCAACTCTCCTTTTAGTGGAACTGGAGAGAGAGCCACTGAGTTGCTGGAACTCATACATAGTGATGAATGTGGACCCATGTCAACTCATGCCATAGGTAGTTACTCCTACTTTATTACGTTTACTGATGATTTCTCAATATATGGACATGTGTACTTGATGAAGCACAAGTCCGAGGTCTTTGAGAAATTCAGAGAGTACAAGATTGAAGTGGAGAACCAGACTGGAAAGAGTATCAAGACTCTTCGATCAAATCGAGGAGGTAAGTACTTGAGTACAGAATTCACCCAATTCCTCAAGGACCATGGGATTCTATCCCAATGGACACCTCCTTATACACCTCAGCTCAATGGGGTATTTGAAAAGAGGAACCGTACATTGTTATATATGGTGCGGTCCATGATGAATTTCGTTGATCTACCCATCTCATTATGGGGATACGCCCTAGAGACCGCAGCTTACCTTCTGAATAGAGTTCCAACTAAATCAGTAGTGTCTACACCATATGAGATATGGAAAGGGAAGAAGCCCGATCTTAAGGTTGTTAAGATTTGGGGCTGCCCTGCCCAAGTTAAAAGACACAACCCCGATAAGTTAGAATCGAGGATGGAGCGGTGCAAGTTCATGCGATACCCCAAAGAAACTTGTGGGTATTATTTCTTTCATCCCAATCACCAAAATGTCTTTGTAGCCAAGAGAGCCATGTTCCTTGAGAAAGAATACATTCTTGGCGAAGACAGTGGAAGCATGATAGAGTTGAGCAAGGTTGGAGAACCTAGCTCAAGCACCACTCCACAACCTGAGTCTATTCAGGTACCTAGCACATAAGTTTCAACTTTATGTAGGTTTGGTAGAGTATCCCATCCTCCTGATGTTGAGAAATCATGGGGGGCGACATCACATGCGCAGCGGAAGAACAAGAAAAACAAAATCCCCGATTCCCAAAAAGATGTTCGTCGTCGTACGAAGATTGGTGCGAAAAAATCCGCGAAACATAAAACTACGTATAGAGTAGATTGTGTTACCTAGGGAGATCGTATATCCCTGTTTCCTTGCAGATCCTTAGGAGAGGGTAAAGGAGGTCAAACGTCCTCCTCTCTAGCGGTGATCCACACAGCAGGGTTGCGACGACGCTCCTCAAGACTCCAGGCCTACTCTGAGGTGGAGAGGAAGAGGAGAATAGGAAAGGCAAGCAAATGCTCTAGCCTATGAGGCTCTGAATCCCTCCTATTTATAGAGGTCCCCTATCAAACCCTAATTGGTCCTCCCCTAGTGGGTATTGGATCTGCATCCAATAAAACAAGGGCTCCGTCGGATATCTCATATCCGAACCTCTACTCATCGCAATCCCTACAATATGGGTGTGACCCTCTAGGCCCAATATCGAGCTGGCCATGAGTCATACCTGTCAGAACTCCTTCTAGCTCAGTGAATTATTATCTCTGTAATAATTCACTCGACTTATCGACTACGGACGTACTAGGCCACTACGCCGTATTCCCCAAACGATACAGGGGAATCCAATCCATTGGACCTGTCTATCCTTAGTTACCGTGTACCTATAATCCCTCATCCATCTAATATCCTAGAGACTGTATATCGAGCATGGTGTTGTCAGACCCATACGGTTTCTACTCGAGTCTCGCTCTAATCGGATTCTCCCGGAGAACTCTTTCTCTCTCAACCCGAATGACCCTGGCCAAGGATTTGTCTGAGCAAGAACACATGGGATATTCCTCTCATGACGCCGAGAGTGGATGATCCTCTATCGACACTCAATAGCCCTCGTAAGGTCGACTACCACTCCCAATGACCAGCTGTACTAGATCTGGGACAGCCAAACCTATAAGTTTGGTATCAAAGAGTGGAGCACTCATACAGGACATCCTTGGTGTCTCAAGTCTAAGGACCAGATACACCACTAGGACTACGGAATCGCTGTCTGACAATAAGGCATCATCAACCATCCAGCATTCCGTAAGCGGATCAATCAGTGAACTCATTCTCCAATGAGCACCTGTACTATATCCCTAGTGTCCCTACATGAGCAGCTATGAGACCAACTGCATCCATCATATGGACGGGTATACAGCACACCAGTCTATCCGGTTATCACGATGTCCCTCTCGAGTAACCTATGACCGGGATCATTTAGGATATGTGTTTAAAGGTGAATCGATCTCATTATCGTGATCTCATCACGATCCGATTCCCATTGCACAAATCCAAGGACATCACAATATATGTATGCATTTATGCAATAGTTATAAAGTGATATACGCCAAAATATAATAAGCAAAAAGGTTCTGTATCAAGTCACACGTGTCATCACTCACGTGATTGGCTTGCTGGGCACCTATGACTAGCAATCTCCCACTTGACCTCAAGCCAATCACCTATGTGTCTGATCCCCATCAGACCCCTGTGACGCTCAAAGACAAAATGAGACAACGGCTTTGTCAGTGGCTCTGCAATGTTATCTTCGGATGGAACTCTTTCCACTGCTACATATCCTCGGGTTACGATCTCTTTGATAAGTTGGAACCTCCTCAGAACACTTCTGATGAGACCCGGGTTCCCTTATTTGAGTAATCGTCCCGTTATTATCGCAATATAAGGAGATCGGCTCCTCGCTACCCGGCACAACTCCCAAATCTGTGATGAACTTCTTCACCCAGACTCCCTCCTTTGCTACATCTAATGCAGCAATGTACTCCGCCTCTGTGGTCGAGTCAGCAGTGGTATCTTACTTGGAACTCTTCCAACACACTGCTCCTCTATTCAAGATCTTGGAGCTCCCAAAGATTGGAAGGTTTCCGAGTTCATTGCTAACGGTACCTGGTGTCTCCCTAATCCTATTTCTCCCGAAATGTTATCACTTTGGCCGACTATCATAGCTATTCCAATCAGGAACAACTCTTCAGATATACTTATTTGGCCTCATGACAATGGCAAATTTAGTGCCACATCCGCATGGAATCAAATTAGGCAAAGAAATAACAAGTGGGTCCCAAGTAGTTGGACATGGGATCGACAGAGATCACAAAGACACTCCTTATTTACATGGCAGGCCCTTCTCAATAAACTACCTACAATAGACAATATGAAAAGAAGAGGTATCTATCATGTTAACCGATGCTCCCTTTGTTTGCAACAAGAAGAAACTGTTGACCACCTCTATTTTGCGTGATTATACAAAATGGATATGAAAGGAGATTCTCTAGCGATTTGAACTCAATAGACTGCCGCAACCAAACTTGCACCAAGAACTAGGCGACCTTATGCAATGTTTCTCAAGAAAAGGGCCTCTAACACAACTGGCAAAGGTCACTTTCAGATGCGCTATTTGGTGGATGTGGAAGGAGAGATGTAATAGAATCTTTGAATGTCAACACACAAACAATGCTCAGCTCTTGAAAGAGATTATTAGAGACTCAAGATCCTGTTTGGAGCATGATCTCAAAACCGAGCACTTCACCCGAAGAGAAAAAGATATTTTTATCAAATTTAATTTTGCTATTAGCAAAAGATCTTGGGAATGATGCCAAATAATGTACCCACAGGTAGTTATAGTCTACAGCATGTGTAGTCATAACTATCGCATTCGCACTCTATGAGTTACTTGGCTTTGTCTATGACTTGTATAGATAAAGCTATTTGTAGAAACTTTACACATAATAAATTTACTTTTACTTACCAAAAAAAAAAAAACTTGAGTCAGTGTAGCCTTCAACCTTAAGGCTATTACCTCCATATACTAGTAAAAGATTCTTAGTCCTTCTCAAGTACATAAGGATACACTTTACTGCTTTCCAATGCTCCAAATTGGATCCGCCTGATACCTGCTCGTGACACTCAGAGCATGCGCTATATCAGGCCTAGTACATAGCATGACATACATGATAGACCCTATTGCTTAGGCATAAGGTATCATATCCATGTTCGCCCTTTCTTGGAATTTTCAATGCCAAACATTTTGACAATGGTTTCTATGTACTTGGACTGGGACAAGCCAAGCATCCTCTTGGATCTATCTCTATAGATTCTAATCCCCAAGATATAGGATGCTTCCCCTAAGTCCTTTATGGAGAAGTGTCTAGATAACCAAGTCTTTACTGTGGATAGCATTCCTACGTCATTCCCAATGATCAGGATGCCATCCACATATAACACCAAAAAGGTGATAGCGCTCCCACTTACCTTCCTGTACACAAAAGGCTCATCTTCGTTCTTAACGAAGTCATAAGATCTGATTGCCTCATCAAATCTTAAGTTCCAACTTCGGGAAGCTTGCTTTAGTCCATAAATGGATCTAAGCAACCTAAACACCTTATCTAGGCAGTTCTTGGACACGAATCCCTCAGGTTGCATCATATACACCTTCTCGAGGTTCCCGTTGAGGAATGTGATTTTCACATCCATCTGCCAGATCTCATAATCATAGTGTGCTACAATAGCCAATAGAATTCTGATGGATTTTAGTATTGCTACGGGTGAGAAGGTTTCGTCGTAATCAACACCTTGCCTTTGACGATACCCCTTAGCCACTAGTCTTGCTTTATAGGTCTCTACCTTTCCATCTACTCCGATCTTTTTCTGAAAGATCCACTTGCAACCGTTGGGTACAATACCTTCGGGCGCATCAACTAGGTTTCAAACCTTATTGGAGTACATAGAATCCATCTCAGAATTCATGACTTCTTGCCACTTCCCGGAGTCTATACTCATAATAGTCTCCATGTAGGTCTGAGGATCAATATCCTCAACATCCTCTCCTCTAATATGTCCCACATATCTCTCAGGAGGATGAGATACTCTATCAGACCTGCGTAAAGTTGAAAATTGTGTATTAGGTACCTGAACAGACTTGGGCTGTGTTAGAACCCTTGCAGATTCTAAACTTGGGGTTGATCTCTTTAGGGGATCGGCCTCCTTGGAACTCTATAGGGGTTCCTCCCTCCAAGTTGCTGCTAAAAGGCTGCAGAAAAGATTCATCTATTGCTTAAGGAAAGAGAAGGAAACATGGCTATTTATATGGCTTCTAAATCCTAACTCCTAATAGGACTCCTACTTAAGACTCTTACTTCTAACCAACTCCTACTCAAGACTCCTATTCCCTTACAACTCCTAATTCTTCTCTAAGAAAAAACCTCATACATGAATGCCCCTCTCAATTAGGACTCTCCTAGCTAGAGTCCTAACAGAATGTCACTCTCAATTAGGACGCTCCTAGCCGGAGTCCTAACAGTTTAACATGAATGTCCCTCTCAATTAGGACTCTTCAAGCTAGAGTCCTAACAGACCCGCCCTCTTCAAATCAGCCTTGTCCTCGAGGCTGATGATTCGTGAATTCTGGGAATTTGATCTTCAAGTCGTCATAGTTCTCCCAAGTGGCATCTTCTATTGGTAGGTTCGCCCACTGTATTAGCACTTCATTAGTGGGTCGTCGTCGTCGAGTCACGATCCGTCGATCAATAATGACACTTGGCTGGGTATGGAGTTCTCTTTGGGTAGTCATATTTGGTGGGTGGCTTTGGGCTATCTCCAAGCACCTATTTAAAACTTTCGTCTGGTTGTTGGTTTGTGGGTGATATGTCGTACTCCTTTTCAATTTAGTACCCTGCATATGGAATAACTTTGTCCAAAATCTGCTCTTGAAGATGCAAGTAGAATTTATCATAAGCACAATGCGTCCATTATAGTGTAATTCTTTTGAGTCCCAATTGTAATGAGCCATGGGGCTTGGTGCTTCCTCCAATTTTTTTATAATCTTACTAGTCTCTGAATCTTACTGCCATTCCATCTTAATATCCTCAAGGAAGTCACTGGTCGGAAGTGAAACGACCGAAACTTCAACTTGCTCGGGTAGCCATTTTTGCTGCTCAGGGGATGATATCTTTCGCTCCAAAAAGTACTTGAGGCTTTTATGGTTGGTTTTAATTTGAAATCGTCGACCAATCAAGTAGAGTCTCCACCTCGTTGCTGCGCGCACAATGGCGAGCATCTCCATATCATATGTTGACATATTTTGATGGGAGGGAGATAATGCCTTGCTAGTGTATGTGAGTGGTCGACCATCTTGCATGAGAATGGCTCCAATTCCGACTCCAGATGCGTCGGCCTCAATAATGAAGGGTCGGTTGAAATCTGGTAGTGTTAGCACCGGCGTCGTCGTCATGGCTGCCTTAAGTTTGTCGAAGGCAACAGAGGCTCTGTCCGACCTTTAGAAGACATCTTTTTTCAGTAAGGAAGTAAGTGGTGCACTGATCTCTCCATAGTTTTTCACGAACTTGCAGTAGTAGCTTGTTAAACCCAGAAAGCCATGTAGCAATTTTATGTTCCTTGGGGTCAGCCAGTTTTGCATTGCTCCAATTTTAAAGGGGTCTACTGCCACACCTTCCTCTGATATGATATGCCCAAGATATTCCAACTTCTTTTGAAGAAAGCAAAAATTCATAGTGGTTGTTGTATGTTCAAAAGGTGGTTTTCGGTATGTCTTCTTCGCATACTCGTATTTGATGATACCCAGATCGAAGGTCCAGCTTTGTGAATAT
Organism: Musa acuminata AAA Group; assembly: GCF_036884655.1. Taxonomy (NCBI): domain Eukaryota; kingdom Viridiplantae; phylum Streptophyta; class Magnoliopsida; order Zingiberales; family Musaceae; genus Musa; species Musa acuminata. Next base: position 19,300,527 of record NC_088330.1, on the reverse strand, counting down.
TTGTGCTACTTTTCATCTAGCAACTCATCTACTACTAGAATAGGGTATTTATCCTTGATGGTTATGCCATTGAGAGCTCGGTAATCAACATATAATCGTCATATTTCATCCTTCTTTCGTATGAGGAGCACCGGTGAAGAGTATGGGCTACAAATGGCCGAATAACTCCTGTTTTGAGCATCTCTTTAACAATCCTTTCTATTTCATCCTTCTGGAGATGTGGATGCTGATATGGCTGAGCATTTGCTGGAGATTTGCCTGCAAGAATCGTTATACAATGATCATGCCGACGGGTAAGAGGTAGGTTGCGCAGTTCGTCAAATATATTTAAAAATTCAGCAAGCAAAGGAAGTAGATTTGGATCTTCAAATTTTGTTGGCTCTCCCTTAGTTTGCTGCTCAAGTTGTACCAAAAAGCCGCTGCATGCTTTATGCAAAACCTTCTCCATTTGTTGTGTGGAAATCGTTGTTACGTCGCCCCCATGTTTCCCGTTCAGTATCACCTGTTTCTCCTTACTATAAAATTTCATAATTAGTTGCATAAAATTTCAAGAAATATCACCTAATGTCATCAACCATTTAATTCTGAGTATGGCCTTATGATCATCAAGAGAGTGGAGGAAGAAATATGCAATTATCTCTTGGTCCTGCAGCAACAGTTTCACCTGCGGGCACCTATGGTCACACTTCAAAATCCGACCGTTGGCGACCTTAACGACAAACCTGCTGTAATTCTCAATAGGGAAGTTCATATAGACAGCAACCTTACTGTTTAGGAAGTTATTAGTGCTGCCCGTGTCAATGAGAACAGTGATCGGTTGTTGTTTGAGAAGGCCTCCAACTTTCATCGTTTCCGGGTTTGAGTAGCCGGCTAGTGCATGTACCGTAACTTCAGTCGGTTGTGGCTCTTCTTCTGCATCTTCTTCTTCACGTTCAAGGCACTCTTTTGGATGTTTAATGACCTCTTCTTCTATTGGTTCAATCATAAGAAGTCTCCCTTTACTACAGCGATGCTCACGGCTCCACGGCTCGTTACAATGCCAACATAACCCCTTCGCAGATCGCTCCTGAAGCTCTTCTCTTGTCAACCTTTTTGGTGCAGGGACTCGGTCAATAGTAGGGGGGGCTAAGGGCTACAATATTACTGGTTGAGGAGTGACCCTAGTCCTTCGAGCTTCATGGTTCAATTGCTCCTCTTGATGTCGTGCGAAAGAGATGGCTGCCATAAGCGTGTACGGTTGTCGCGCTTTAACTTCTCCTCGGATCTCCGGCTTCAAGCCCTCAATAAAGGTACTCAATAGCTGTTTTTGAGACCAATCAAGAGTTTGATTAGATAACCTTTCAAACCTGGTTTGGTACTCCTGAATGGTGGAGGTTTGTCGGATCTTTGCTAGTTGTCCGTCAATATTCTCGTAATCGGTTGGTCTAAAGCGGATCAGCAGTCCTTCTTTGAATTGTTGCCATGAAAGGACTCCATAAGTATGTTCAAACCAGTCAAACCACTGTATAGCATCCCCTTCAAGATGTATAGCTGCAATTTTCACCATAGATGCATCCGCGGTTTTGTGGTACCGAAAATATCGCTCTGCGTGCAAGATCCAACTAATCGGGTCTCCTTCTTCCCATCTAGGGAAGTCCACCCTTATGCGTGGATAGTTGGGATCGATCATAGAGCCTCCCCTCCCTTGGAACTCATCTCTTCGGGCCTGGTGCGATTGGGCAAAGCTCTCTCCGTGATATGATTTTTTCGGGCGTAGTAGTCGGCCCAATCTGAGTTTGGTAAAGAGCGTCCGAATCTTATCCTTCATTCGCACCTCCAAGGCTTCGAATTTAGCATCGATTGCCTCCTTAGATGCCATAGTATATGCCTCCAAATCTATGATGTTAAGATCTCTCTTTTGTTGTCAGGTTAAAGGCATGTATAGGTTGAGAGAAGTGATGGTCGAAAGGGTTGGTGGATCGGTGGATGTAGGCTACGATTTAGGCTTGTTTTGTGACTGTTTTGGGTGCAGTTTGAGGGTGTGGTTTGGTGGAGTTTTAGGGCTGTGGATGAAAGTTTTGGATCTATGGTAGATGGCAGCAAAGGTTTGAGAGAAATCAGTGGAAGTTGCAGCAAGTATGTGCTGTCTTGTAAGAGAAGAATTATCGTCGAAGAAACAGCGGTTTCTCGACGTAATTTCCACCAAAAACTTGAGAGAATTGAGGAGGGAATTGATAGCAAAATCACAGTTTATATGACAGCAAGGATGACTAATTTAATCAAGAAAATTTCGGCAGTATAACAGCAAGGAAATTGGTGCAATTTGCGATAGCAGAATTCTCGTCGAAAAATTTCAGCAGTTTACGATGAAAATTTATAGCAACACAAAAATCGGTTTTAGAGATGAATACCTCAATAGATCAATCTTAGATGGAAGCCAAGATGATCTATAAAGTGTATAAGAAATTTCATTCAAAAAAGATTGCAAATAGATGGGTTAAGGCAACAATATGCGGCTGAAATTTTCTGCAGCATAGATTTTTAAGTATAGCAGATTGGACGTAAAAGATCAGAAGTTTATATTGAGAATTATTTGATGAAACCAAAGGGAAATCCACTATTAGGAAGTGTCAAAGCTATCATAAAAATTTCGTAGAGATTTGGATAGAAACAACGTAGTATCAAGATCAAACAATCAGTGCTATGCGGCTGAAATTTTACGATGCAGATTTTCAAGTATAGCAGGTTAGATGTAAAATATCAATGGTTTATATTGAGAATTTTTTGACAAAACCAAAGGGAAATCTGCTATTATGAAGTGTCAAAGATGTCATAAAATTTCGTGGAGATTTGGAAAGAAAAACATAGTAGCAAGATCAAACAGACAGTGCTATACGGTTGGAATTCTGCAATGTATCTTTCGTCGTAGAGATGAAAACTTTATGACGAAAAGTTTATGCAGCAATATAGGAATATTTTTTTTGGGATTTTCAAATAAAGATAACTAAATTGCAGCAGCAGTAAGGTAGAAAACCAGAACCTGTTGCAATTCACGGGGAGATCAAAGGATGATCCGTGGTGGTGGAGATGATGGCGGAATTCGGCGATGATCTTTTAAGCAATTGTGGGAATTGCTTTGGACGGTTGTAGAGGGTTGATGGATGGCTGTGGAAGGGCAGCGAGATGCCAAGAACGCTGCTCTGATACCAGGTGTTAGAACCCTTGCAGATTCTAAACTTGGGGTTGATCTCTTTAGGGGATCGGCCTCCTTGGAACTCTATAGGGGTTCCTCCCTCCAAGTTGCTGCTCAAAGGCTGCAGAAAAGATTCATCTATTGCTTAAGAAAAGAGAAGGAATACATGGCTATTTATAGGGCTTCTAAACCCTAACTCCTAATAGGACTCCTACGTAAGACTCTTACTTCTAACCAACTCCTACTCAAGACTCCTATTCCCTTACAACTCCTAATTCTTCTCTAAGAAAAAACCTCATACATGAATGCCCCTCTCAATTAGGACTCTCCTAGCTAGAGTCCTAACAGAATGTCCCTCTCAATTAGGACTCTCGTAGCTGGAGTCCTAACAGTTTTACATGAATGTCCCTCTCAATTAGGACTCTCCAAGCTAGAGTCCTAACAGGCTGTAGAGTGATGTTTGAGCTTGGTTCTCCAACCTCGTTCAATTCTATCATTCTCCCACTGTCTCCGCCAAGAATGTGTTCCTTCTCAAGGAACACTGCTCTCTTAGCTACAAAGGCCTTTTGATCCTCGAGATGATAGAAATAATACCCACAAGTTTCCTTGGGGTGTCCCACAAATTTGCATCGCTCTGTCCTTGATTCTAACATATCGGGGTTGTGTCTTTTAATGTGGGCAGGGCAGCCCCAAATCTTAACAACCTTAAGATCAGGCTTCTTCCCTTTCCATATCTTATATGGTGTAGACACTACCGACTTAGTTGGAACTCTGTTCAGAAGGTAAGCTGCGGTCTCTAGGGCATATCCCTAGAATAAGATGGGTAGGTCAGCGAAACTTATCATGGACCGTACCATATCTAATAATGTACGATTTCTCCTTTCAAAGACACCATTGAGCTGAGGTGTATAAGGAGGTGTCCATTGGGATAATATCCCATGGTCCTTGAGGAACTGAGTAAACTCTGTACTTTTTTTTTTTTTTTGGTAAGTAAAAGTAAATTGATTATGTGTAAAGATTCTACAAATAGCTTTATCTATACAAGTCATAGACAAAGCCAATTAACTCATAGAGTGCGAATGCGATAGTTATGACTACACATGCTGTAGACTATAACTACCTGTGGGTGTACTTAAGTACTCACCTCCTCGATCTGATCGAAGAGTTTTGATACTCTTTCCAGTCTGGTTCTCCACCTCATTCTTATACTCTCTCAATTTCTCAAATGCCTTGGACTTGTACTTCATTAAGTACACATATCCATACCTTGAGAAATCATCAATAAATGTAATGAAGTAGGAGTAACCTCCAATGGCATGAGTTGACATGGGTCCACACATCACTATGTATGAGTTCAAACAACTCAGTGGCTCTCTCTCCAGTTCCACTAAATGGAGAGTTGGTCAGTTTTCCACGAAGGCAAGGCTCGCAAGTTGCATATGACACATAGTCGAATGGATCTAGATATCCATCATTTAGCAACTTTTGAATCATTCCCTTATGGATATGACCTAGTCTACAATGCCATAGGTATGCACTGTTCACCTCCTCTCGTTTCCTCTTAGACACTTACATTCATAATATGTGGAGTAGTGTCTTGCATAAACAAACCTTTATGCAATATTCCTCTCGTCAATCTCCCCTTAGCTTTGCTAGAATTTACAATAAATTATAGATGTGATAAGCAATATTGGTATCCAATACCAATGCACTATCACAAAAATCTAACAATTGGAGATTGATCATGAATGTACCTGAAGCTTCACCAAGCTTCTTGTTTCGCCCTTTCTGCAAGGTACTCTTTGCAGTTACTCTTCCAGTACCCATCTTTACTACAGTGGAAGCAACTTTTGCTTTACCTGGTCTGCCCTTGCCCTTTCCCTTCTTAAGGGACCTTTCTACTTTCCTTTTCTTTCTGGTCTCACCAGTGTAGAGAACTGGCTTCTCTTTCTTAATAGTACTCTCTGCCTCCCTAAACATATTGAGGAGCTCTGGGAGAGTCACCTCAAGCTTATTCATATTAAAATTCATTATGATCTGTGAAAAGGAATCTGGTAGGGACTGAAGCACAATATCCACACACAAGTTATCCTCTAAGACCATTCCTAGACCTGTGAGTTTCTCTATCCACTCAATCATCTTTAGGACATGGTTCTGAACCGGTGTCCCCTCAGGCATCCTAGCGCGGAAGAGGCTCTTAGATATCTCATATCGCTGAGTCCTTCCCTGTTCCTCAAACAATTTACGGACATGTAGGAGAATGGATCTGGCATCCATCTTTTCATGTTGTCTCTGTAACTCAGGAGTCATAGAGCCCAACATATAGCACTGAGCAAGAGTGGAGTCATCAATGTACTTCACGTAGCGAGTGATCTCATCCTCGCTTGCCCCTTCTTCGGGCGTAGGCATCACTGTATCAAGGACATACACGATTTTCTCCGTTGTGAGAACAATTCTCAAGTTACGGAGCCAATCCGTATAATTTGGACCAGTGAGGCGGTTGACATCAAGTATGCCACGTAAGGGATTTGAAAGCGACATTTTCTGAAAATAAAGATGCAGCAAAAAAAAATAACATGCAGATTTTGCAAGAAATAAACTATCAAGATATGGACTTCTATCTTAATATGCTCCCACTATTTTACTAACGAGTTACGCGACACCCTCAGCACGTGAAACGGAAGTCTCCTGCAGACTTCTAGTGGGGATCAAGATCCAATCAGCGTCTTAGTGTAACCTCGAGGGAGACTCGACCAATCACACTAAGCCTAAAAGGTAGGCAACTCTTGCCGATCACAACTCCTTGTGATTCCCGTCCTGTTCGGCCTCCGAATCACCATGGCCTCGAGGGACTCGACCAACCATGATGCTCGGTTAAGTCAACACCTTCGTTACAAGATGAGTCTGATTTGATGATATACCCTCGAGGGACTCGACCAAGTATACCATGCCCTCAGGTCACCGGTGACATCTCTATGTCGTAAGCAAGATAGCGAATCGCGATATAGGTGAGTCTCGAGGGACTCGACCAACTCAACCTACACCGGGAATCGGTTCCTACTTATAACGATGGAAGGCCACGTGGGTCAATCTAATTGCCTCACGTTTACCGACTTAATATTATCGAGAGATGTTTCTAAGATTTTGTCTCCTAATATGACATGTCACACATATACATATTTAATATATATATACATCGCATGCAAATATATATACTTATCAAGTATGTGTCTAATCAATTACACCAGATGATCATGGACCACAACCTAATGTGATTAGGCCCGAGCCAGTAGGCCTAATCACTCACATCAAGATCTATGTGTGCAACAGTGCATCTCCATGCCCTGTGATTGTCCATCTCGTCCTCATCGGTTCCGTCAACATCTTGATGCATCTTCATGCATCGCGATCGTCCGTCTCGTGGGTCCCGTTATCGCATCCACGCTCCCGCTGCGCCTCCTCATGTGATTACAACTTAATCATGGGCACGCAGGCCCGACAATAAACGAGAAATATAATTGAGGCTCGCAGACCTCAATAATAATAATCACAAGTACACACATCACACGGTCCATGATCATCCATCCACACATCATACATCACATGTATAAATAATCATCATAATGTAGGACTACTAGATAATAATAAACATAATAATAAACTAAACCTTTTAATTAATTAATATTTTCTGAAATCAGGGACATGTAGGGAATTTCTGAATTTATAGGGGTATTTTCGTAATTTGGACAAAAGACAGAAACAGTAATTTCTCAAATTTCGAGGGGCAAAACTGTCTTTTACCCAGAAAACCCTAATGCTCTTTCCCCTTTTCGCTGGTGCCGCCGCCGCCACCCTGCCGGCGGCGGCCTATGCGGCGAATGAGGCCACTGCCCTCGTCTGCAGGCGACACGCCCGCTGGCGGCGCTGCCGCTGCGGGTGGGCGCTCCCTTCGGGCGCCGCTACCTCCGTAGGGGGTGTTGTCCCGCCGGGCGGCCGCCCCTAGTGGGGGGGGGGAGGGTTTCGCCCGCGGGAGCAACGGCGGCAAGCGTTGCTGCCTTGCGGCGCCTCACCCTACGGGAGAAGCGGCCGCAAGCGCCTCTGCCCGCAGGCTGCCAGTCCCGCCGGCAGCAAGCCTGCTGCAAGCAGGCTGCCGGCCGGCTACTGCAAATGCAGCCCCTGTATTGCCCGCCTTCGGCTGTGCTTCACACAAACGCAGATCGAGGGCAGCAACTGTTGCTGCCCTTCCTTGTTTTTGCGTCAACGATTTTGACGTCAATATTCTTCCTAAACACAACACACGTAGTTCAAAACCAATCATTCGCACGAACAACCGGGCTTTGATACCACTGTCGAGAAATCATGGGGGGCGACATCACATGCGCAGCAGAAGAACAAGAAAAACAAAATCCCCGAGTCCCAAAAAGATGTTCGTCGTCGTACGAAGATTGGTGCGAAAAAATCCGCGAAACATAAAACTGCGTATAGAGTAGATTGTGTTACCTAGGGAGATCGTATATCCCTGTTTCCTTGCAGATCCTTAGGAGAGGGTAAAGGAGGTCAAACGTCCTCCTCTCTTGCGGTGATCCACACAGCAGGGTTGCGACGACGCTCCTCAAGACTCCAGGCCTGCTCTGAGGTGGAGAGGAAGAGGAGAATAGGAAAGGCAAGCAAAGGCTCTAGCCTATGAGGCTCTGAATCCCTCCTATTTATAGAGGTCCCCTGTCAAACCCTAATGGGTCCTCCCCTAGTGGGTATTGGATCTGCATCCAATAGGACAAGGGCTCCGTCGGATATCTCATATCCGAACCTCTACTCATCGTAATCCTTACCATATGTGTGTGACCCTCTAGGCCCAATATCGAGCTGGCCGTGAGTCATACCTGTCAGAACTCCTTCTAACTTAGTGAATTATTATCTCTGTAATAATTCACTCGACTCATCGACTACGGACGTACTAGGCCACTACGCCGTAGTCCCCAGACGATACAGGTGAATCCAATCCATTGGACTTGTCTGTCCTCAATTACCGTGTACCAATAATCCCTCATCCATCTAATATCCCAGAGACCGTATATCGAGCATGGTGTTGTCAGACCCATACGGTTTCTACTCGAGTATCGCTCTAATCGGATTCTCCCGGAGAACTCTTTCTCTCTCAACCCGAATGACCCTGGCCAGGGATTTGTCTGAGCAAAAGAACACATGGGATATTCCTCTCATGACGCCGAGAGTGGATGATCCTCTATCGACACTCAATAGCCCTCGTAAGGTCGACTACCACTCCCAATGACCAGCTGTACTAGATCTGGGACAGCCAAACCTATAAGTCTAGTATCAAAGAGTGGAACACTCATACAGGACATCCTTGGTGTCTCAAGTCTAAGGACCAGATACACCACTAGGACTACGGAATCGCTGTCTGACAATAAGGCATCATCAACCATCCAGCATTCCGTAAGCGGATCAATCAGTGAACTCATTCTCCAATGAGCACCTGTACTGTATCCCTAGTGTCCCTACACGAGCAGCTATGAGACCAACTGCATCCATCATATGGACGGGTATACAGCACACCAGTCTATCCGGTTATCACGATGTCCCTCTCGAGTAACCTATGACCGGGATCATTTAGGATATGTGTTTAAAGGTGAATCGATCTCATTATCGTGATCTCATCACGATCTGATTCCCATTGCACAAATCCAAGGACATCACAATATATGTATGCATTTATGCAATAGTTATAAAGTGATATACGCCAAAATATAATAAGCAAAAAGATTCTGTATCAAGTCACACGTGCCATCACTCACGTGATTGGCTTGCTGGGCACCTATGACTAGCAATCTCCCACTTGACCTCAAGCCAATCACCTATGTGTCTGATCCCCATCAGACCCCTGTGACGCTCAAAGATAAAATGAGACAACGACTTTGTTAGTGGATCTGCAATGTTATCTTCGGATGGAACTCTTTCCACTGCTACATATCCTCGGGTTACGATCTCTCTGATAAGTTGGAACCTCCTTAGAACACTTCTGATTAGACCCGGGTTCCCTTATTTGAGTAATTGTCCCGTTATTATCGCAATATAAGGAGATCGGCTCCTCGCTACCCGGCACAACTCTCAAATCTGTGATGAACTTCTTCACCCAGACTCCCTCCTTTGCTACATCTAATGCAACAATGTACTCCGCCTCTGTGGTCGAGTCAGCAGTGGTATCTTGCTTGGAACTCTTCCAACACACTGCTCCTCTATTCAAGGTGTACACATACCCTGAATTCGACTTGCTATCATCGACATCAGACTGAAAATTTGAGTCAGTGTAGCCTTCAACCTTAAGGCCATTACCTCCATATACTAGTAAAAGATTCTTAGTCCTTCTCAAGTACATAAGGATACATTTTACTGCTTTCCAGTGCTCCAAGCTTAGATCCACTTGATACCTGCTCGTGACACTCAGAGCATGCGCTATATCAGACCTAGTACATAGCATGACATACATGATAGACCCTATTGCTTAGGCATAAGGTATCATATCTATGTTCGCCCTTTCTTGGAATTTTCAATGCCAAACATTTTGACAATGGTTTCTCTGTACCTGGACTGGGACAAGCCAAGAATCCTCTTGGATCTATCTCTATAGATTCTAATCCCCAAGATATAGGATGCTTCCCCTAAGTCCTTTATTGAGAAGTGTCTAGATAACCAAGTCTTTACTGTGGATAGCATTCCTACGTCATTCCCAATGATTAGGATGTCATCCAAATATAACACCAAAAAGGTGATAGTGCTCCCACTTACCTTCCTGTACACACAAGGCTCATCTTCGTTCTTAACGAAGTCATAAGATCTGATTGCCTCATCAAATCTTATGTTCCAACTTCGGGAAGCTTGCTTTAGTCCATAAATGGATCTAAGCAACCTACACACCTTATCTGGGCAGTTCTTGGACACGAATCCCTCAGGTTGCATCATATACACCTTCTCGAGGTTCCCGTTGAGGAATGTGGTTTTCACATCCATCTGCCAGATCTCATAATCATAGTGTGCTACAATAGCCAATAGAATTCTAATGGATTTTAGCATTGCTACGGGTGAGAAGGTTTCGTCGTAATCAACACCTTGCCTTTGACGATACCCCTTAGCCACTAGCTTTGCTTTATAGGTCTCTACCTTTCCATCTACTCCGATCTTTTTCTTAAAGATCCACTTGCAACCGTTGGGTACAATACCTTCGGGCGCATCAACTAGGTTCCAAACCTTATTGGAGTACATAGAATCCAACTCAGAATTCATGGCTTCTTGCCACTTCCCGGAGTCTATACTCATAATAGTCTCCTTGTAGGTCTGAGGATCAATATCCTCAACATCCTCTCCTCTAATATGTCCCACATATCTCTCAGGAGGATGAGATACTCTATCAGACATGCGTAAAGTTGAAAATTATGTATTAGGTACCTGAACAGACTTGGGCTGTAGAGTGGTGCTTGAGCTTCGTTCTCCAACCTCGCTCAATTCTATCTTTCTCCCACTGTCTCCGCCAAGAATGTGTTCCTTCTCAAGGAACACTGCTCTCTTAGCTACAAAGACCTTTTGATCCTCGAGATGATAGAAATAATACCCACAAGTTTCCTTGGGGTATCCCACAAATTTGTATCGCTCTGTCCTTGATTCTAACTTATCGGGGTTGTGTCTTTTAATGTGGGCAGGGCAGCCCCAAATCTTAACAACCTTAAGATCAGGCTTCTTCCCTTTCCATATCTTATATGGTGTAGACACTACCGACTTAGTTGGAACTCTGTTCAGAAGGTAAGCTGCGGTCTCTAGGGCATATCCCTAGAATAAGATGGGTAGGTCAGCAAAACTCATCATGGACCGTACCATATCTAATAATGTACGATTTCTCCTTTCAGAGACACCATTGAGCTGAGGTGTATAAGGAGGTGTCCATTGGGATAATATCCCATGGTCCTTGAGGAACTGAGTAAACTCTGTACTTAAGTACTCACCTCCTCGATCTGATCGAAGAGTTTTGATACTCTTTCCAGTCTGGTTCTCCACCTCATTCTTATACTCTCTGAATTTCTCAAATGCCTCGGACTTGTACTTCATTAAGTACACATATCCATACCTTGAGAAATCATCAGTAAATGTAATGAAGTAGGAGTAACCTCCAATGGCATGAGTTGACATGGGTCCACATACATCACTATGTATGAGTTCAAACAACTCAGTGGCTCTCTCTCCAGTTCCACTAAATGGAGAGTTGGTCAGTTTTCCACGAAGGCAAGGTGTTAGGACTCTAGCTTGGAGAGTCGTAATTGAGAGGGACATTCATATAAAACTGTTAGGACTCTAGCTAAGAGAGTCCTAATTGAGAGGGACATTCTGTTAGGACTCTAGCTAGGAGAGTCCTAATTGAGAGGGGCATTCATGTAGGAGGTGTTTTCTTAGAGAAGAATTAGGAGTTGTAAGGGAATAGGAGTCTTGACTAGGAGTCCTACTAGGAGTTGGTTAGAAGTAAGAGTCTTAAGTAGGAGTCCTATTAGGAGTTAGGGTTTAGAAACCCTATAAATAGCCATGTATTCCTTCTTTTTTCATAAGCAATAGATGAATCTTTTCTGCAGCCTTTGAGCAGCAACTTGGAGGAAGGAACCCCTATAGAGTTCCAAGGAGGCCGATCCCCTAAAGAGATCAACCCCAAGTTTAGAATCTGCAAGGGTTCTAACACCTAGTATCAGAGCAGCGTTCTTGGCATCTCGCTGCCCTTCCATTGCCATCCATCAGCCCTCCACAACCTCCCAAAGCAATTCCCACAATTGCTTAAAAGATCGTCGCCGAATTCCGCCATCATCTCCACCACCGTGGATCATCCTTTGATCTCCCCGTGAATTGCAATAGGTTCTGGTTTCCTACCTTACTGCTGCTGCAATTTAGTTATCCTTATTCGAAAATCCAAAAAAAAAAACTGTTCCTATATTGCTGCATAAACCTTTCGTCACAAAGTTTTCATCTCTACGACGAAAGATAAATTGCAGAATTCCAGCCGCATAGCACCATCTGTTTGATCTTGCTACTATGCTTTTTCTATCAAAATTTCTATGAAATTTTTATGACATCTTTGACACTTCCTAATAGCAGATTTCCCTTTGGTTTTTTCAAAAAATTCTCAATATAAACCATTGATCTTTTACATCTAATCTGCTATACTTGAAAATCTGCAGTGTAAAATTTCAGCCGCATAGCACTGTTTGTTTGATCTTGATACTATTTTGTTTCTATCCAAATCTCTACGAAATTTTTATGATAGCTTTGACACTTCCTAATAGTGGATTTCCCTTTGTTTTCATCAAAAAATTCTCAATATAAACCACTGATCTTTTACGTCCAATCTGCTATACTTAAAAATCTGTGCTGCAAAAAATTTCAGCGGCATATTGTTGCCTTAACCCATCTATTTGCAATCTTTTTTGAATGAAATTTCTTATACACTTTATAGATCATCTTAGCTTCCATGTAAGATTGATATATTAAGGAATTCATCTCTGAAAATAATTTTGTGTTGCTTCAAATTTTCATTGTAACCCGCTGAAATTTTTCGACGACAATTTTGCTATCGCAACTTGCACCAATTTTCTTGCTGTTATACTGCTGAAATTCTCTTGATTAAATTAGACATCCTTGCTGTTATATAATCTGTGATTTTGATATCAATTCCCTCCTCAATTCTCTCTAGTTTTTGGTAGAAATTACATCGAGAAACCATTGTTTCTTCGACAACAATTCTACTCTTACAAGACAGCACATACTTGCTGCAACTTCCACTGATTTTTATCAAACCTTTGCTGCCATCTACCACAGATCCAAAACTTTCATCCACAGCCCTAAAACTCTACTAAACCACACCCTCAAACTACACCCAAAACTGCCACAAAACTAGCCTAAATCGTAGCCTACATCCACCGATCCACCAACCCTTTCGACCATCACTTTTCTCAACCTATACATGCATTTAACCTAACAACAAAAGAGAGATCTTAACATCATAGATTTGGAGGAATATACTATGGCATCTAAGGGGGCAATCATTGCTAAATTCGAAGCTTTGGAGGCGCGAATGGAGGATAAGATTCGGATACTCTTTACCGAACTCAGATTGGGCCGACCACTAAGCCCGAAGAAATCATATCAAGGAGAGAGCTTTGCCCAATCACACCAAGCCCCAAGATATGACTTCCAAGAGAGGGGAAGCTCTATGACCAACCCCAACTATCCATGCATGAGAGTGGACTTCCCTAGATGGGAACAAGGAGACCCAATTGGTTAGATCTCGCGCGCGGATCGATATTTTCGGTACCATAAAATCGTGGATGCATCTATGGTGAAAATTGTAGCTATATATCTTGAAGGGGATGCTATACAGTGGTTTGACTGGTTTGAACATACTTATGGAGTCCTTTCATGGCAAAAATTCAAAGAAGGACTGTTGATCCGCTTCAGACCAACCGATTACGAGAATATTGACGGACAAATAGCAAAGATTCGACAAACCTCTACCGTTCAGGAGTACCAAACCAGGTTTGAAAGGTTATCTAATCAAACTCATGATTGGTCTCAAAAATAGCTATTGAGAACCTTTATTGAGGGCTTGAAGCCGGAGATCCGAGGAGAAGTTAAAGCGCAACAACCGTATACACTTATGGCAGCCATGTCTTTCGCACGACATCAAGAGGAGCAATTGAACCATGAAGCTCGGAGGACTAGGGTCGCTCCTCAACCAGTAATATTGAAGCCCTTAGCCTCCCCTACTTTTGACCAAGTCCCTACACCAAAGAGGTTAACAAGAGAAGAGCTTCGGGAGCGATATGCGAAGGGGTTATGTTGGCATTGTGATGAGCCGTGGAGCCGTGAGCATCGCTGTAGTAAAGGGGGACTTCTTATGATTGAACCGATAGAAGAAGAGGTCACTGAACATCCAAAAGAGAGCCTTGAAAATGAAGAAGAAGATGTAGAAGAAGAGCCACAACCGACCAAAGTTACGGTACACACACTAGTTGGCTACTCAATCCCACAAACGATGAAAGTTGGAGGCCTTCTCAAACAACAATCGATCACTGTTCTCATCGACACGGGCAGCACTAATAACTTCCTAAACAGTAAGGTTGCTGTCTATATGAACTTACCTATTGAGAATTGCACCAGGTTTGTCGTTAAGGTCGCCAACGGACGGATTTTGAAGTATGATCATAGGTGCCCGCAGGTGAAACTGTTGTTGCAGGACCAAGAGATAAATGCAGATTTCTTCCTCCTCCCTCTTGATGATCATGAGGCCATACTCAGAATTAAATGGTTGATAACATTAGGTGATATTTCTTGAAATTTTATGCAACTAATTATAAAATTTTACAGTAAGGAGAAACAGGTGATACTGCACGGGAAACGTGAGGGCGACGTAACGACGATTTGCACACAACAAATGGAGAAGGTTTTGCATAAAGCATGCAGCAGCTTTTTGGTACAACTTGAGCAATAAACTAAGGGAGAGCCAACAAAATTTGAAGATCCAAATCTACTTCCTTTGCTTGCTGAATTTTCGGATATATTTGACGAACCGCGCAACCTACCTCTTACCCGTCGGCATGATCATTGTATAATGATTCTTCCAGGCAAATCTCCAGCAAATGCTCAGCCATATCAATATCCACATCTCCAGAAGGATGAAATAGAAAGGATTGTAAAAGAGATGCTCAAAATAGGAGTTATTCGGCCAAGTTGCAGCCCCTACTCTTCACCGGTGCTCCTCATACGAAAGAAGGATGGAATATGGCGATTATGCATTGATTACCGAGCTCTCAATGGCATAACCATCAAGGATAAATACCCTATTCCAGTAGTAGATGAGTTGCTAAGGGAGCACAAATCTTCATAAAGCTGGACCTTCGATCCGGGTATCATTAAATACGAGTATGCGAAGAAGACATACCGAAAACCACCTTTTGAACACACAACAACCACTATGAATTTTTGCTTTCTTCATAAGAAGGTGGAATATCTTGGTCATATCATATCAGAGGAAGGTGTGGCAGTAGACCCCTTCATAATTGGAGCAATGCAAAACTGGCTGACCCCATGGAACATAAAATTGCTACATGGCTTTCTAGGTTTAACAAGATACTACTACAAGTTCGTGAAAAATTATGGAGAGATCAGTGCATCACTTACTTCCTTCCTAAAAAAAGATGTCTTCCAATGGTCCGACAGAGCCTCCGCTGCCTTCGACAAACTTAAGGCAGCCATGACGACTCCGGTGCTAACACTACTAGATTTGAACCGACCCTTCATTATTAAGGCCGACGCATTTGGAGTCAGAATTGGAGCCATTCTCATGCAAGATGGTCGACCACTCATATACAATAGCAAGGTATTATCTCCCTCCCATCAAAATAAGTCAACATATGATAAGGAGATGTTCGCCATTATGCGCGCAGCAACGAGGTGGAGACCCTACTTGATCGGTCGACGATTTCAAATTAAAACCGACCATAAAAGCCTCAAGTACTTTTTGGAGCGAAAAATATCATCCCCTAAGCAGCAAAAAAGGGTAATAAAACTTCTTGGATTTGATTATCAAATAACTTACAAAAAGGGAAAAGAGAATGTTCTTGTAGATGCGCTTTCGCAGCTACCCGAGCAAGTTGAAGTTTCGGCCGTTTCATTTTCGACCAGCGACTTTCTTAAGGATATTAAGATGGAATGATAGGAAGATTCAGAGACTAGTAAGATTATAAAAAAAATTGGAGGAAGCACCAAGCCCCATGGCTCATTACAATTGGGACTCAAAAGAATTACACTATAAGGGACGCATTGTGCTTACGATAAATTCTACTTGCATCTTCACGAGCAGATTTTGGACAAAGTTATTCTATATGCAGGGTACTAAATTGAAAAGGAGTATGACATATCACCCACAAACCGACGGCCAGACGAAAGTTTTAAATAGGTGCTTGGAGACAGCCCAAAGCCACCCACCAAATATGTGATAGAACCCTTGCAGATTCTAAACTTGGGGTTGATCTCTTTAGGGGATCGGCCTCCTTGGAACTCTATAGGGGTTCCTCCCTCCAAGTTGCTGCTCAAAGGCTGCAGAAAAGATTCATCTATTGCTTAAGAAAAGAGAAGGAATACATGGTTATTTATAGGGCTTCTAAACCCTAACTCCTAATAGGACTCCTACTTAGGACTCTTACTTCTAACCAACTCCTAATATGACTCATACTCAAGACTCCTATTCCCTTACAACTCCTAATTCTTCTCTAAGAAAAAATCTCCTAACAGAATGTCCCTCTCAATTAGGACTCTCCTAGTTAGAGTCCTAACAGAGTGTCCCTCTCAATTAGGACTCTCCTAGCTAGAGTCCTAACAGAATATCCCTCTCAATTAGGACTCTCCTAGCTAGAGTCCTAACAGACTCGCCCTCTTCAAATCAGCCTTGTCCTGAAGGCTGAGATTCCATGAACTCAGGGAACCGGGTCTTCAGCTCCTCATATGGTTCCCATGTGGCGTCTTCAAGTGGTAGATTATTCCAATGCACTAGTACTTCAGTAGAGGGATGTCGGCGACGCATCACGATCCTGCGATCGAGGATGGCCTGTGGTTGGGCTTGAATAACTCCATCCTCAGTTGTGTTGGGCAGTTGGATCTGGGGTGACTCGTGTTCTCCCAACTTGGGCTTTAGGCATGATACGTGGAAGACAGGGTGAATTTTGGCATCTTCAGGTAATTTAAGTCTGTATGCCACGGCTCCAATACGCTCTGTGATCTGATAGGGCCCATAAAAACGTGGAGATAGCTTCATGGAGGCTCGAGTGCTGATAGAGAGTTGCTTGTATGGTTGTAGGCGAAGATAAACCCAATCTCCCACTGAAAATTCTCTTTCACTTCGTCGTGTGTCGGCTTGCTGCTTCATTCTGGCTTGAGCGGTAGAGAGATTATCTTTTAACAGTTGTAAGAGTTTGTCCCTATCAATCAATTCTTGGTCAACCTGATCTACCTTGGCCGAGCCAATTACATACTTTGGAATCACAGGTGCTGGTCGACCATACAATGCTTCATAAGGGGCACATTTTGTAGATGAATGATATGTAGTATTATACCACCATTCGGCCCAAGGAAGCCATTTCGCCCACTCTTTTGGTCGGTCGCTAGCGAAACACCGGAGGTACGTCTCTAAGCACCTATTTACCACCTCTGTTTGGCCGTCAGTTTGTGGATGATATGCTGTGCTCATCTTGAGTTTGGTGCCTTGTAACTGAAATAACTCGGTCCAAAATTTACTAGTGAAGATCCTATCACGATCACTTACGATGGACCTTGGCATCCCATGCAGTTTAACAATATTTTCTATGAAAATCTGAGCAATACTAGCAGCAGTGTAGGGATTTCTCACAGCACAAAAATGAGCATATTTCGTAAGTCGATCAACCACCACGAGAATCGTGCTTTTACCTTTGGAAGATGGCAGCCCTTCAATGAAGTCCATGGAGATGTCAGTCCACACTGAGTCTGGTATGGGTAGTGGTTGTAGCTTCCCTGGATTTGCCACAGTTTCACCCTTGTGCTGTTGACATACATCACATTGTGCCACATATTCAGCAATAATTTTTTTCATCCCTCTCCAATAAAAATTTTGCTTCACTCTTTTGTAGGTTCTTAGGAATCCAGAGTGCCCTGCTGAAGGTATAGAGTGCATTTCATGCAAGATGATTGCGATGCAAGGGGAGTCAGGTATAAGCACAATGCGACCTTTGTAGCGTAAATTCCTCGAATCCCAAGTGTAGTGGGCTATTGCACTTGGATCCTCCTCCAATTTTTTTATGATCTTACTGATCTCTGGATCCTTCTTCCATTCTTCCCTAATGTCCTCGAGGAGACCGGTGGTAGGAAGGGAGATGGCTGAAACCTTAGCTTGTTCAGGTAGCCGTGAGAGTGCATCTGCAACAACGTTTTCTTTCCCCTTTTTGTAAATAATTTCATAATCAAATCCAAGAAGTTTGGTTACCCATTTTTGCTGCTCAGGGGATGATATCTTTTGCTCCAAAAAGTACTTGAGGCTTTTATGGTCAGTTTTAATTTGAAATCGCCGGCCGATCAGGTAGGGTCTCCACCTCGTTACTGCGTGTACAATGGCAAGCATCTCCTTATCATATACTGACATATTTTGATGGGAGGGAGATAATGCCTTGCTAGTGTATGCGAGTGGTCGACCATTTTGCATGAGAACAGCTCCAATTCCGACTCCAGATGCGTCGGCCTCAATGATGAAGGGTATATTGAAATCTGGTAGCGCAAGCACCGGCGTCGTTGTCATGGCTGCTTTAAGTTTGTCGAAGGCAGCAGAGGCTTTGTCCGACCATTGGAAAGCATCTTTTTTCAGTAAAGAAGTGAGTGGTGCACTGATCTTCCCATAGTCCTTAACAAATTTTCGGTAGTAACCCGTTAGTCCAAGGAACCCCCGCAGTAATTTCACGTTTGTAGGTTTCGGCCAGCCTTGCATTGCCTCAATTTTTGTTGGGTCTACCGCCACTCCTTCTTCTGATATTATATGCCCAAGGTACTCTACTTTTTGCTGGAGAAAGCTGCACTTTGGTTGCTTAACAAAAAGAGTATTCTCCCGAAGGATCGTCAAAACAATCCGTAAATGCTGAAAGTGAGTCTCGAGAGAAGGGCTGTAAACGAGAATATCATCGAAAAATACCAGCACAAATTTACGAAGAAAGCTCCGAAATATATCATTCATGAGACTTTGAAAGGTTGAAGGAGCATTAGTGAGTCCAAAAGGCATTACCAAGAATTCATAATGGCCATCATGTGTGCGAAATGCAGTTTTTGGAATGTCATCGTTACATACCCGAATTTGGTGGTAACCGGATCGGAGGTCCAACTTCGTGAAGACTCGAGCTCCTTTCAATTCATCAAGAAGTTCATCCACCACTGGTATTGGGTATTTGTCCTTGACGGTGATGCCATTTAAAGCTCGGTAGTCGATGCACATCCGCCAAGTTCCGTCCTTCTTGCGTACAAGTAGCACCGGTGAGGAATAGGGGCTGCAACTTGGCCGAATCACCCCTGTTTCAAGCATCTCCTTTACGATCTTTTCAATTTCATCTTTCTGGAGGTGAGGATATCGGTATGGTCGAGTGTTCGCTGGTGGCTTGCCCGGAAGGATTGGAATTCGATGGTCATGTTGCCGAGAAGGAGGAAGACCGCGCGGTTCAGCAAATATGTCGGCAAATTCAGTAAGCAATTGGGCAAGATTTTGATCTTCAATTTCTATTTTCTTCCCCTCTGGTTGCTGCTGGAGGTGCATCAAAAAGCCACCATTTACCTTGTGTAAAACTTTCTCCATTCGTTGGGTCGAAACAGTGGTAACGTTGCTTCCGCGCTTCCCGCGTAGGATGATCTGTTTGCCCTTACAGTAGAATTTCATAATTAATTTAGAAAAGTTCCAAGAGACATCACCTAGTGTAGTCAGCCATTCTATACCAAGCACTGCCTCATAGTCATCGATTGGTAGGAGGAAGAAATCGGTGATAATTTCTTGGTCTTGTAGTAATAGTTTCACCTGCGGGCATCTTTGGTCGCACTTTTGGATTCTGCCGTCGGCAACCTTTACATCGAACTTGCTGCAACCTTCAATATGCAGTGCCATCCGAGCAGCAACCTTACTATTCAGGAAGTTATTAGTGCTACCCGTGTCGATGAGAACAGTGATCGGCTGTTGTTTGAGAAGGCCTCCAACTTTCATCGTTTGCGGATTTGAGTAGCCGGCTAGTGCATGTACCATAATGTCGGTCGGTTGTGACTCTTCTTCCATATCTTCTTCTTCATGTTCAAGGCTCTCTTCTAAATGTTCAAAGACCTCTTCTTCTACTGGTTCAATCATAAGAAGTCTACCTTTTTTACAGCGATGCTCGCGGCTCCACGGCTCGTCGCAATGCCAACATAACCCCTTCGCAGATCGCTCCCGAAGTTCTTCTCTTGTTAACCTTTTCGGTGCAGGGACTCGGTTGATAGTAGGGGGGGCTGAGGGCTTTAGTATTGTAGGTCGTGGAGTGATCCTAGTCCTCCGGGCTTCATGGTTCAATCGCTCTTCTTGAAGTCGTGCGAAAGAGATGGCTGCCATAAGCGTGTATGGTTGTCGCGCCTTAACTTCTCCCCGGATCTCCGGCTTTAAACCCTCAATAAAAGTACCCAATAACTGTTTTTCAGACCAATCACGAGTTTGATTAGATAACCTTTCAAACCTGGTTTGGTACTCCTGAATGGTGGAGGTTTGTCGGATCTTTGCTAGTTGTCCGTCAATGTTCTCGTAATAAGTTGGTCCGAAGCGGATCAGTAGTCCTTCTTTGAATTGTCGCCATGAAAGGGCTCCATAAGTGTGTTCAAACCAGTCAAACCATTGTATGGCATCCCCTTCAAGATGTATAGCTGCAATTTCCACCATGGATGCATCTGCAGTTTTATGGTACCGAAAATATCGCTCCGCGCGCGAGATCCAACCAATTGGGTCTCCTTCTTCCCATCTAGGGAAGTCCACTCTCATGCGCGAATAGTTGGGGTCGGTCATAGAACCTCCCCTCTCTTGGAAGTCATCTCTTTGGGCATGATTTGATTGATTAGAGCTCTCTCCTTGATGTGATTTCTTCGGGCTTGGTGGTCGGCCCAAACTGAATTCGGTAAGGAGAGTCCGAATCTTATCCTCTATTCGTGCCTCAAAGGCTTCAAATTTAGCATTGATTGCGTCCTCAGATGCCATAGTATATGACTCCAAATCTGTGATGTTAAGATTTCTCTTTTGTTGACGGGTTAAAGGCATGTATAGGTTTGATAGAAATCAGTGAAAGTTTGCTGCAGAATTGTGTTGTCTTGTAAGAGCAGAATTAACGTCGAAGAAACAGCGGTTTCTCGATGAAATCTCCACAAAAAATTTGAGAGATTTGAGGAGGGAATTGACAGCAATATCTCAGTTTATATGACAACAAGGATGTCCAATTTAATCAAGAAAATTTCGGCAGTAACAGCAAGAAAATTGGTGTAAGTTGCGATAGCAGAATTCTCGTCGAAAAATTTCAGCAACTTACGATGAAATTTGCAGCAATATAGGAACGAAATTTTTTTTTTTTTTTTTTTTGGATTTTCGAATATGGATAACTAAATTGCAGCAGCAGTAAGGTAGGAAACCAGAACCTGTTGCAATTCACAGGGAGATCAAAGGATGATCTGCGGTGGTGGAGATGATGGTGGAATTTGGCAATGATCTCTTAAGCAATTGTGGGAATTGCTTTGGGCGGTTGTCGAGGGTTGATGGATGGCAGTGGAAGGGCAGCGAGATGCCAAGAACGCTGCTCTGATACCAGGTGATAGAACCCTTGCAGATTCTAAACTTGGGGTTGATCTCTTTAGGGGATCGGCCTCCTTGGAACTCTATAGGGGTTCCTCCCTCCAAGTTGCTGCTCAAAGGCTGCAGAAAAGATTCATCTATTGCTTAAGAAAAGAGAAGGAATACATGGTTATTTATAGGGCTTCTAAACCCTAACTCCTAATAGGACTCCTACTTAGGACTCTTACTTCTAACCAACTCCTAATATGACTCATACTCAAGACTCCTATTCCCTTACAACTCCTAATTCTTCTCTAAGAAAAAATCTCCTAACAGAATGTCCCTCTCAATTAGGACTCTCCTAGTTAGAGTCCTAACAGAGTGTCCCTCTCAATTAGGACTCTCCTAGCTAGAGTCCTAACAGAATATCCCTCTCAATTAGGACTCTCCTAGCTAGAGTCCTAACAATATGACTACCCAAAGAGAACTCCAGACCCAGCCAAGTGCCATTATTGATCGACGGATCGTGACTCGACGACGATGACCCACTAATGAAGTGATAATACAGTGGGCGAACCTATCAATAGAAAATGCCACTTGGGAGAACTATGACGACTTGAAGATCCAATTCCCAGAATTCACGAATCATCAGCCTCGAGGACAAGGCTGATTTGAAGAGGGCGGGTGTGTTAGGACTCAAGCTTGGAGAGTCCTAATTGAGAGGGACATTCATATAAAATTGTTAGGACTCTAGCTAGGAGAGTCCTAATTGAGAGGGACATTCTGTTATGACTCTAGCTAGGAGAGTCCTAATTGAGACGGGCATTCATGTAGGAGGTGTTTTCTTAGAGAAGAATTAGGAGTTGTAAAGGAATAAGAGTCTTGACTAGGAGTCCTACTAGGAGTTGGTTAGATATAAGAGTCTTAAGTAGGAGTCCTATTAGGAGTTAGGGTTTAGAAGCCCTATAAATAGCCATGTATTCCTTGTTTTTTCATAAGCAATAGATGAATCTTTTCTGTAGCCTTTGAGCAGCAACTTGGAGGAAGGAACCCCTATAGAGGTCCAAGGAGGCCGATCCCCTAAAGAGATAAACCCAAAGTTTAGAATCTGCAAGGGTTCTAACACAAGGCTCGTGTTAGGACTCTAGCTAGGAGAGTCCTAATTGAGAGGGACATTCATATAAAACTGTTAGGATTTTAGCTACGAGAGTCCTAATTGAGAGGGACATTCTGTTAGGACTCTAGCTAGGAGAGTCCTAATTGAGAGGGACATTCTGTTAGGACTCTAGTTAGGAGAGTCCTAATTGAGAGGGACATTCAAGTAGGAGGTTTTTTCTTAGAGAAGAATTAGGAGTTGTAAGGAAATAGGAGTCTTGAGTAGGAGTCCTATTAGGAGTTAGTTAGAAGTAAGAGTCTTAAGTAGGAGTCCTATTAGGAGTTAGTTAGAAGTAAGAGTCTTAAGTAGGAGTCCTATTAGGAGTTAGGGTTTAGAAGCCCTATAAATAGCTATGTATTCCTCCTCTTTTCTCAAGCAATAGATGAACCTTTTCTGCAGCCTTTGAGCAGCAACTTGGAGGGAGGAACCCCTAAGAGTTCTAAGGAGGTCGATCCCCTAAAGAGATCAACCCCAAGTTTAGAATCTGCAAGGGTTCTAACACCTGGTATCAGAGCAGCGTTCTTGGCGTCTCGCTGCCCTTCCACAGCCATCCATCAACCCTCCACAACCGTCCAAAGCAATTCCCACAATTGCTTAAAAGATCATCGCCGAATTCCGCCATCATCTCCACCACCACGGATCATCCTTTGATCTCCCCGTGAATTGCAACAGATTATGGTTTTCTACCTTACTGCTGCTGCAATTTAGTTATCTTTATTTGAAAATCCCAAAAAACTTATTCCTATATTGCTGCATAAACTTTTCATCATAAAGTTTTCATCTCTACGACGAAAGATACATTGCAGAATTCCAACCGTATAGCACTGTCTGTTTGATCTTGCTACTATGTTTTTTCTATCCAAATCTCCACGAAATTTTATGACATCTTTGACACTTCCTAACAGCAGATTTCCTTTTGGTTTTGTCAAAAAATTCTCAATATAAAACATTGATATTTTACATCTAATCTGCTCTACTTGAAAATCTGCACCGTAAAATTTCAGCCGCATAGCACTGATTGTTTGATCTTGATACAATGTTGTTTCTATCTAAATCTCTACGAAATTTTTATGATAGCTTCGACACTTCCTAATAGTGGATTTCCCTTTGGTTTCATCGAAAAATTCTCAATATAAAATTCTGATCTTTTACGTCCATTATGCTATACTTAAAAATCTATGCTGTAGAAAATTTCAGCCGCATATTGTTGCCTTAACCCATCTATTTGCAATCTTTTTTGAATGAAATTTCTTATACACTTTATAGATCATCTTGGCTTCCATCTAAGATTGATCAATTGAGGAATTCATCTCTAAAACCGATTTTTGTGTTGCTATAAATTTTCATCGTAAACTGCTGAAAGTTTTCGACGAGAATTCCGCTATCGCAACTTGCACCAATTTCCTTGCTGTTATACTGCCGAAATTTTCTTGATTAAATTAGTCATCCTTGCTGTCATATAAACTGTGATTTTGCTATCAATTCCCTCCTCAATTCTCTCAAGTTTTTGGTGGAAATTACGTCGAGAAACCGCTGTTTCTTCGACGACAATTCTGCTCTTACAAGACAGCACATACTTGCTGCAACTTCCACAGATTTCTCTCAAACCTTTGCTGCCATCTACCACAGAACCAAAACTTTCATCCACAGCCCTAAAACTCCACCAAACCACACCCTCAAACTGCACCCAAAACAGCTACAAAACAAGCCTAAATCGTAGCATACATCCACCGATCCACCAACCCTTTCGACCATCACTTCTCTCAACCTATATATGCCTTTAACCTGACAACAAAAGAGAGATCTTAACATCATAGATTTGGAGGCATATACTATGGCATCTAAGGAGGCAATCGATGCTAAATTCGAAGCCTTGGAGGCACGAATGGAGAATAAGATTCGGACGCTCTTTACCGAACTTAGATTGGGCCGACTACTAAGCCCGAAAAAATCATATCATGGAGAGAGCTTTGCCCAATCACACCAAGCCCGAAGAGATGAGTTCCAAGGGAGGGGAGGCTCTATGATCGATCCCAACTATCCATGCATAAGGGTGGACTTCCCTAGATGGGAAGAAGGAGACCCGATTGGTTGGATCTTGCACGCGGAGCGATATTTTCGGTACCACAAAACCGCGGATGCATCTATGGTGAAAATTGCAGCTATACATCTTGAAGGGGATGCTATACAGTGATTTGATAGGTTTAAACATACTTATGGAGTCCTTTCATGGCAACAATTCAAAGAATGACTGCTGATCCGCTTCAGACCAACCGATTACGAGAATATTGACGGACAACTAGCAAAGATCTGACAAACCTCCACCATTTAGGAGTACCAAACCAGGTTTGAAAGGTTATCTAATCAAACTCTTGATTGGTCTCAAAAACAGCTATTGAGGACCTTTATTGAGGGCTTGAAGCCGGAGATCCGAGGAGAAGTTAAAGCGTGACAACCGTACACGCTTATGGCAGCCATCTCTTTCGCACGACATCAAGAGGAGCAATTGAACCATGAAGCTCGAAGGACTAGGGTCACTCCTCAACCAGTAATATTGAAGCCCTTAGCCCCCCCTACTGTTGACTGAGTCCCTGCACCAAAAAGGTTGACAAGAGAAGAGCTTTAGGAGCGATCTGCGAAGGGGTTATGTTGGTATTGCGACGAGCCGTGGAGCCATAAGCATCGCTGTAGTAAAGGGAGACTTTTTATCATTGAACCAGTAGAAGAAGAGGTCATTGAACATCCAGAAGAGAGCATTGAACATAAAGAAGAAGATGTAGAAGAAGAGCCACAACCGACCGAAGTTACGGTACATGCACTAGCCGGCTACTCAAACCCGCAAATGATGAAAGTTGGAGGCCTTCTCAAACAACAACTGATCACTGTTTTCATCGACACGGGCAGCACTAATAATATCCTAAACAGTAAGGTTGCTATCCGAATGGCATTACCTATCGAGAATCGTTGCATATTTGATGTTAAGGTCACCGACAGACGGATTTTGAAGTGTGATCGTAGGCGCCCGCAGGAGAAACTGTTGCTGCAGGACCAAGAGATAATTGCAGATTTCTTCCTTCTCCCTTTTGATGATCATGAGGCCATGCTCAGAATTAAATGGTTGACAACATTAGGTTATTTTTCTTGGAATTTTATGAAACTAATTATGAAATTTTACAGTAAGGAGAAACAGGTGATACTGCACGGGAAAAGTGGGGGCGACGTAACGATGATTTGCACACAACAAATGAAGAAGGTTTTGCATAAAGCATGCAGTGGCTTTTTGGTACAACTTGAGCAGCAAACTAAGGGAGAGCCAACAAAATTGGAAGATCCAAATCTTCTTCCTTTGCTTGCTGAATTTTCAGTTATATTTGACGAACTACGCAACCTACCTCTTACCCGTCGGCATGATCATTGTATAACGATTCTTCCAGGCCAATCTCCAGCAAATGCTCAGCCATATCAGTATCCACATCTCCAGAAGGATGAAATAGAAAGGATTGTAAAAGTGATGCTCAAAACAGGAGTTATTCGGCCATGTTGTAGCCCCTACTCTTCACCGGTGCTCCTCATACGAAAGAAGGATGGAATATGGCGATTATGTGTTGATTACCGAACTCTCAATGGCATAACCATCAAGGATAAATACCCTATTCCAGTAGTAGATGAGTTGCAAGATGAAAGGGAGCACAAATCTTTACAAAGCTGGACCTTCAATCCGAGTATCATCAAATACGAGTATGCGAAGAAGACATACTGAAAACCACCTTTTGAACACACAATAACCACTATGAATTTTTGCTTTCTTCAAAAGAAGGTGAAATATCTTGGGCATATCATATCAGAGGAAGGTGTGGCAGTAGACCCCTTCAAAATTGAAGCAATGCAAAATTGGCTGACCCCGAGGAACATAAAATTGCTACATGGCTTTCTGGGTTTAACAGGCTACTACTGCAAGTTCGTGAAAAACTATGGAGAGATCAGTGCACCACTTACTTCCTTTCTGAAAAAAGATGTCTTCCAATGGTCGGACAGAGCCTTCGTTGCCTTCGACAAACTTAAGGCAGCCATGACGACGACGCCGGTGCTAACACTTCCAGATTTCAACCGACCCTTCATTATTGAGGCCGACGCATTTGGAGTCAGAATTGGAGCAATTCTCATGCAAGATGGTCGACCACTCGCATACACTAGCAAGACATTATCTCCCTCCCATCAAAATAAGTCAACATATGATAAGAAGATGCTCGCCATTGTGGGACCTGCTGCTGGAGACCTGCGAGATCGACCAGAGGAGGGAGGTCGCACTCTCTGCTCTCCTCCTTCCTCTTACGCGAACAAGAAGAGGGGTTGTCTCTTCGTTCTTCTGCAAGAAGGAGATATCTGCAAGAAGAACGAACAGAAGCTTGCCGTTGGGAGAATTCTGTTCCTCTTGCGCGAAATCGAAGGAGGGAGATCCCTCTTTCCTCTCCATCGGCCTCTTCGTTCTTCTGCAAGAAGGAGAGATCTGCAAGAAGAACGAACAGAAGCTTGCCGTTGGGAGAATTCTGTTCCTCTTGCGCGAAATCGAAGGAGGGAGATCCCTCTTTCCTCTCCATCGGCGAAGGGAGGAAGTGGACGGTCATCAACTCCGCTATCTGGTCTCCTTCTTCTTCTTTGCAGAAGGGAACGGAACCCTATCGTCTCTGCGGTCGGCGTTCTTCTTGCATTGTGAAAACAGAGGAGGGCGAAGACGAGGAAAGGGGCTGAGGTTTCTGCTCCAAAGGAGCGATTGACCAGCTGTGCTGTCAAGGAAAGAAAGCGGCGCCTTGGTTCTTCCTTGCAGAAGGGAACGGAAGAAAGAGGGGGAAACGGAACCTGTTCTGCTCTCTTCTTTCAGCGAGATCGAAGAAGGTGGGAGATCTACTCTGTTTCTCTTGAACAGAGGAGGGGTCTCCTTCTTCCTCTTCTAATCGGGAAAGGAGCCCGAACAGAGGAGATCTGCTCTTCCAACGAGATCTGAGAAGGAAGAAGAGAGGTTCTCTGCACCGCCCCCTTTCATCTGCTTCTCATCGGGAAAAAGGGGCTCGGAGGCTGATTCCTTCCAGCGGAGGTGAGGGACGCTCTGCTCTTTCAAGATCGAGATCGGTTCTTGAAACTGAAACGGGAACAGAGTGGGAGAATTCTGTTCTTCGCAGAAAGGAATGGAACAGAGGAAAATTTTCAGTTCTTCTTTCCTCTCTGATTGGTAGCAACGGGAAGGCTGAAATCGAACCTTTCTCTCCTGCTCTGCTCGGTGAAACAGAGTTCCTTACCTGGGTGGCAGTTGCATAAAGGAGAGTTCCTTCTTTAAAAAAAAAAAAAAAAAAAAAAAAAAAAAAAAAAAAAAAAAAAAAAAAAACGGCCTAGACATGGCAGCGATGGTCCCTGGGTCTGGTGACGGTGGCGAGAGGGTAGATTCGACGACGAGGCTCCCTTCTCAAGTTGCTCGTCCAATACCTTCTTTTCGGCGAGATGTTCCTTTGACGAAGCAGCATCAAAGTAGGTCGCGCTCTAGATCGCGACCTCATGCTCTTATTTCCAATGAACCTCGGCCATGGACTAGCCTCTTCAAGGCTCCAATCGGAAGCCCGGACCTCAGTTTGGAATTCTTTGCTCCAGAAGTTCAGGCTGAAAAGAAGATTGCTGTGTATGAGATAGATGATTCCGCAGAGTTAATTGAGACATGGTCTATGGCGATTGTTGGTTATGTGGTAGGTCTCAAAACATCATATTTCCCACTATCGTCATTTATAAAAACTAGATGGGGAACATCGGCATTTGACCTTCATATGTTGGAGAACGGTTTCTTTGTTTGCAAGCTATACTCTGAAGAAGATTTGCAACGGGTCCTTGAAGGGTTCTGGACTATTCGTGGCCATCCAATGATTCTACGACGCTGGTCCCCTGATGTCCGTTTGGAGTTAGACAGTCTACAGTCTATTCCCTTATGGGTATCGTTTCAAGGTCTCCCTCTACATCTTTGGAGTCGACGTTTTATTGCAAAGTTATGCAGTACTTTGGGACAGCCACTCTATATTGATAAAGCAACAGCTGCGCAGACGAGATTAACATTTGCCCGAGCATGTGTACTGGTTTCCTCTGACGAAGATCTCCCTAATGAGGTTTTTTATCGAGATCTTGAAGGGAACACTCGTAAGGTACATGTCTCATATTCTTGGAAGCCACAACGATGCAAGAGTTGCTTATCTTTTGGTCATACAAATGGAGCCTGTCAACAAACCCCGAAACCAATTAATAAGATCTACAGGCCACGTCAGATGCCTCAGCAACAAGGCGAACCTCCTCTAATGGTAGTAGAACCGGTGGTGACGCAGACGTGTGAGCATTTCGACTCGCAGGGACAGCGCCATAGACAAGACAAATCAGGAACTTTATCTCTCCCTATTATGTCGGAGCTTTCCACAACAGCCCATGGTACTCATGGACAAGAGAAGCAGAAGTTGGAAACTTCATCTCTTACTATACTACTGGATCCATCCACAACAGGAATTCCAATATCCACTCAACATGCCAACCAAGACATTGTGACTCAACAAACTCAAGCACCAACAAACATCGCCAGCAAGGATATTCTGCCACAACAAACACAGGCCCCAACAAACCTTGTTAGTAAGGATATTCTGCCTCAACTATCTCAAGCATCAATAAATCATACTAACCAGGATATTGCGCCTCAACAATCAGACTACTTGACTCAAGGTATAAAGTTTAAAAATTTGCTAGCTGTGGATGAAGTGGATAAATATAGAAATAAGGCCTTAAAAGGTAAAGATATTGTGCGGGAGGAAAATGCAAAACCTAAGGATAAGAAAAAGGATGGTACTATCCATTCAAAGTCGTAGAATGAATACCTTACTTTCTTTTTCTGATGAAGATAATCTGCTGGAATGTTCGTGGACTTAATAAGCCTGAAAAATGTCGGGAGCTCAACAGAATAATCAAGTCTGCCGCATGTGATATTGCTATTCTCGTAGAAACAAAAATTAAAAAATCGCTCATTCTTGCTCAAAAGAATTTAATATGGCCGGACGCAGAACTGTTTACCAATGACTCTAGTAAAACATTTGGTAGAATATGGGTCTTATGGCATCCTAACTCCATTAATGCTTGGTTTATTTCTGCTACCGATCAATTCATTCATCTTAAGGTGGAGGACAAAAAGAATGGCTGTCAATTCAATTTTATTGGTATATATGCTTCAAATAGTATGAAAGAAAGAAATACACTTTGGACCGATCTGACTAACATTGCAAATAACTGTCTTAATATGCCGTGGATTGTTCTTGGTGACTTTAATACTGTTCGATACACAAATGAAAAAGTGGGGGGTAGACAGCATTCTGAAAGTCAGCTTCAAAGATTTAATGATTATATAAACACTGCCGCATTGATTGATATGAAATCTGTGGGCAATTGGCTTTCCTGGAGTAATCAAGGCGATGGTAACAGAAAAATAATGGCTCGACTAGACAGATGTTTGATTAACCAAGAATGGTTAACAGTTTACCCTGATTCACTTCTTGAGTATGATGCACCATTATTTTCTGATCATTCCTTAATGTATATACACGCAGAGAAAGCAACACCTAGAGGCAAGAAACCATTTAGATTCTTTAATATGTGGAGTACTCATCCTCAGTTCCTTGATATTATCAGATCGGCTTGGAATATTAATATACATGGTTCGCCACTTTACATCTTATGCCAAAAGCTCAAAGTTTGCAAAGCGGCACTGAAGGAGTGGAATACAAACACCTTTGGAAATATTACCACTCGGGTTCAAATTTACAGAAAGGAACTAATGGCGATACAATATGAGCTTCAACTTCAGCCCCAAGATGAGAATCTTATCTACAAAGAGACAGAAGCCAGAAGTAACTTCATGCAAGCCTTAAAGCAGGAGGAAAGTTTTGCAAAGCAGAAGTCTCGACAACATTGGCTAACTCTAGGAGATTCCAATACTAAGTTTTTCTATGCATCCATTGCTACTCGAAGGGCCGTTAATCGCATCAGAAAATGCAAAGACAAATATGGTAAACTTATTGAGAATTTAGATGAAGTTAAAGCATACACTGAGCGATTTTTTTATTCCTTACTCAATCAAGCGGTGCAACCTAATAACATTCATGTGGAGCCAACTAGAAAGCTTGATTCGGATGACATTTCAATTCTCAGTGCCCCAGTTACAGATGATGAAATTGTAAGAGTTGTCTTTAAGTCACCAAAGGATAAAAGCCCTGGTCCAGATGGATTTCCAGCTGAATTTTACCAAACTGCATGGTCTATTATTGGAAATGATGTGATTAAGGCATGCCAACATTTTTTCTCTTCAGGCCGTTTTCTTAGAGAGATGAACTGCACTTTTATTTCTTTAATTCCCAAGAATGCAGGGGCTGATTCACTAGAAAACTATCGACCCATATCATTATGCAACTTTATTTACAAGATCATCTCCAAAGTGTTGGCAGATAGAATGCAAAAGGTAATACACAAGATCATTAGTCCAAATCAGGCAGCTTTCATCAAAGGGAGAAGTATACATCATAATATTCTGCTTGCTAATGACTTGATAAAGGACCTGCACTCAAATGCAAGAGGGACAAAAATATGTTTTAAAGCTGATTTACGGAAGGCCTTTGATTCAGTTAATAGGAGTTTTATCTATAAGATGCTCATCGATATGAACTTCCCACAGAAATGGGTAAATTGGATTCAAAGTTGCTTGGAAACTCCAAAGTTTTCGATACTTTTTAATGGCTCACCTATTGGTTTTTTTGGGAGCACGAATGGCATCCGACAAGGTGATCCACTTTCTCCATATCTCTTTACTATTGCAATGGAAGGACTTAGCTGTATGTTGGAACAAGCAGTCTTGAATGGCGGTATTAAGGTACCAAATGCTGGTTCTATTCACATATCACACATAACATTTGCAGATGATTTACTTATATTTCTCCAGAATGATCCAACTTCAGTGAGGAACCTAGCTACTATTCTAAATGACTTTGGTATGGTTTCTGGCCTTCAGTTAAATCATGCAAAAAGTAAAGTCTATATGGGTCCTTGCATTGAGGACAAGGACTTTATTACACACACTCTGGGGGTTAATGAGGGAAGTCTGCCAGTTCCTTATCTGGGTCTCCCACTCATATCCACTGGCATTCATAAAACCCACTGTCAACCTATCCTGCAAAAAATAAAGAATAGAATTTCTTCCTGGAAAAATAGGCTTCTATCAAAAGCAGGACGACTTGAACTCATCCGTTCGGTGTTGTACTCTTACTCTATATATTGGTCTAATGCTTTTCTTCTGCCTATTGGACTTATCCAAGATATTGAACGGCTATTAATGAACTTCTTCTGGAATGGTACAAATGATAAGGCAATGCATATGGTAAATTGGGACAACATCTGTAAACCGAAAGATGAAGGGGGGCTGAACTTGAGAAATATTAGAGAGTGGAATAAAGCATGTTTAGTACAACAATTGTGGGACCTTTTGCAAAACAAATGTTCCTTATGGTCACAATGGGTTTCTGCTAGGTACCTTTCGAAGGAATCGATTTGGGAAATTTCAACAAGAACATACCACTCTGCAGCTTGGAAAGGAATTTTAAAGGCAAGGAATTGGATAATCAAACACATTTCTTATGCAATCTCTACTGGAACTAATACTAATATGTGGTACGATCCTTGGGTGAATGGGAAAAGTATATTTCAATTATATGGTGACAGAATACGAAAAGATCTTGGGGCTCCCAAAGATTGGAAGGTTTCCGAGTTCATTGCTAATGGTACCTGGTGTCTCCCTACTCCTATTTCTCCTGAAATGTTATCACTTTGGCCGACTATCACAGCTATTCCAATCAGGAACAACCCTTCAGATGTACTTATTTGGCTTCATGACAATGGTAAATTTAGTGCCACATCCGCATGGAATCAAATTAGGCAAAGAAATAACAAGTGGCTCTCAAGCAGTTGGACATGGGATCGACCGGGATCACAGAGACATTCCTTATGTACATGGCAGGCCCTTCTGAATAAACTACCTACAATAGATAATATTAAGAGAAGAGGTATCTATCATGTTAACCGATGCTCCCTTTGTTTGCAACAAGAAGAAACTATTGACCACCTCTATTTTGCTTGTGAATATACTAAATGGATATGGAAGGAGATTCTCCAGCGATTTGAACTCAATAGGCTGCCGCAACCAAACTTGCATCAAGAATTAGGCGACCTCATACAAAGTTTCTCAAGAAAAGGACCTCTTACACAATTGGCAAAGGTTACTTTCAGATGTGCTATTTGGTGGATGTGGAAGGAGAGATGTAGCAGAATCTTTGAATGTCAACACACAAACAATGCTCAGCTCTTGACAGAGATTATTAGAGACTCAAGATCATGCATGGAGCATAATCTCAAAATGGAGCACTTTACACGAAGAGAAAGAGATATTTTTATCAAATTCAATTTTACTATTAGCTAAAGATCTTGGCAACGATGTTAAATGCTGTAACCAATGGTAGTCTTGGCACATCTTAACATGCTCGTTACAGTTAGGAGTTAAAGTCTACAACATGTGTAGTCATAACTACCACATGTGTACTCAATGAGTTACCTGACTTTGTCTATGATGTATAGACAAAGCTATTTGTAGAAACGTTACACATAATCAATTCACTTTTACTTACCAAAAAAAAAAAAAAGATGCTCGCCATTGTGCGCGCAGCAACGAGGTGGAGACCCTACTTAATTGGTCGACGATTTCAAATTAAAACCGACCATAAAAACCTCAAGTACTTTTTGGAGCAAAAGATATCATCCCCTGAGTAGCAAAACTGGGTAACAAAACTTCTTGGATTTGATTATGAAATAACTTACAGAAAGGGGAAAGAGAATGTTCTTGCAGATGCGCTTTCGCAGCTACCCGAGCAAGCTGAAGTTTTGGCCATTTCACTTCCGACCAGCGACTTCCTTGAGGATATTAAGATGGAATGGCAGGAAGATTCAGAGACTAGTAAGATTATAAAAAAAATTGGAGGAAGCACCAAGCTCCGTAGCTCATTACAATTGGGACTCAAAAGAATTACACTATAAGAGTACTAAATTGAAAAGGAGTATGGTATATCACTCACAAACCGACGGCCAAACAAAAGTTGTAAATATGTGCTTGGAGATAGCCCAAAGCCACCCACCAAATATGACTACCCAAGGAGGACTTCAGACTCAGCCAAGTGCCATTATTGATCGACGGATTATGACTCGACGACGACGATCCACTACTGAATTGCTAATACAGTGGACAAACCTACTAACAGAAGATGCCACTTTGGAGAACTATGATGACTTGAAGATCAAATTCCCAAAATTCATGAATCGTCAGCCTCGAGGACAAGGCTGATTTGAAGAGGGCGGGTTTGTTAGGACTCTAGCTAGGAGAGTCCTAATTGAGAGGGACATTCATGTAAAACTGTTAGGATTTTAGCTAGGAGAGTCCTAATTGAGAGGGACATTCTGTTAGGACTCTAGCTAGGAGAGTCCTTATTAAGAGGGACATTCTGTTAGGACTCTAGTTAGGAGAGTCCTAATTGAGAGGGACATTCATGTAGGAGGTTTTTTCTTAGAGAAGAATTAGGAGTTGTAAGGGAATAGGAGTCTTGAGTAGGAGTCCTATTAGGAGTTGATTAGAAGTAAGAGTCTTAAGTAGGAGTCATATTAGGAGTTATGGTTTAGAAGCCCTATAAATAGATATATATTCCTCCTCTTTTCTCAAGCAATAGATGAACCTTTTCTGCAGCCTTTGAGCAGCAACTTGGAGGGAGGAACCCCTATAGAGTTCCAAGGAGGCCGATCCCCTAAAGAGATCAACCCCAAGTTTAGAATCTGCAAGGGTTCTAACAGCTCGCAAGTTGCATATGACACATAGTCGAATGGATCTAGATATCCATCATTTAGCAACTTTTGAATCATTCCCTTATGGATATGACCTAGTCTACAATGCCATAGGTATGCACTATTCACCTCCTCTCGTTTCCTCTTAGACACTTACATTCATGATATGTGGAGTAGTGTTTTGCATAAACAAACCTTTATGCAATATTCCTCTCGTCAATCTCCCCTTAGCTTTGCTAGAATTTACAATAAATTATAGATGTGATAAGCAATATTGGTATCCAATACCAATGCACTATCACAAAAATCTAACAATTAGAGATTGATCATGAATGTACCTGAAGCTTCACCAAGCTTCTTGTTTCGCCCTTTCTGTAAGGTACTCTTTGCAGTTTCTCTTCTAGTACCCATCTTTACCACAGTGGAAGCAACTTTTGCTTTACCTGGTCTGCCCTTGCCCTTTCCCTTCTTAAGGGACCTTTCTGCTTTCCTTTTCTTTCTAGTCTCACCAGTGTAGAGAACTGGCTTCTCTTTCTTAATAGTACTCTCTGCCTCCCTCAACATATTGAGGAGCTCTGGGAGAGTCACCTCAAGCTTGTTCATATTAAAATTCATTATGAACTGTGAAAAGGAATCTGGTAGGGACTGAAGCACAATGTCCACACACAAGTTATCCTCTAGGACCATTCCTAGACCTGTGAGTTTCTCTATCCACTCAATCATCTTTAGGACATGGTTCTGAACCGGTGTCCCCTCAGTCATCTTAGCGCGGAAGAGGCTCTTAGATATCTCATATCGCTGAGTCCTTCCCTGTTCCTCAAACAATTTGCGGACATGTAGGAGAATGGATCTGGCATCCATCTTTTCATGTTGTCTCTGTAACTCAGGAGTCATAGAGCCCAACATATAGCACTGAGTAAGAGTGGAGTCATCAATGTACTTCACGTAGCGAGTGATCTCATCCTCGCTTGCCCCTTCTTCGGGCGTAGGCATCAACTGTATCAAGGACATACACGATTTTCTCCGCTGTGAGAACAATTCTCAAGTTACGGAGCCAATCCGTATAATTTGGACTAGTGAGGCGGTTGACATCAAGTATGCCACGTAAGGGATTTGAAAGCGACATTTTCTGAAAATAAAGATGCAGCAAAAATGAATAACATGCAGATTTTGCAAGAAATAAACTATCAAGATATCGACTTCTATCTTAATATGCTCCCACTATTTTACTAACGAGTCACGCGACACCCTCAGCACGTGAAACGGAAGTCTCTGGCAGACTTCTAGTGGGGATCAGGATCCAATCAGCATCTTAGTGTAACCTCGAGGGACTCGACCAATCACACTAAGCCTAAAAGGTAGGCAACTCTTGCCGATCACAACTCCTTGTGATTCCCGTCCTGTTCGGCCTCCGAATCACCATGGCCTCGAGGGACTCGACCAACCATGATGCTCGGTTAAGTCAACACCTTCGTTACAAGATGAGTCTGATTTGATGATATACCCTCGAGGGACTCGACCAAGTATATCATGCCCTCAGGTCATCGGTGACATCTCTATGTCGTAAGCAAGATAGCGAATCGCGATATAGGTGAGTCTCGAGGGACTCGACCAACTCAACCTACACCGAGAATCGGTTCCTACTTATAACGATGGAAGGCCACGTGGGTCAATCTAATTACCTCACGTTTACCGACTTAATATTATCGAGAGATGTTTCTAAGATTTGGTCTCCTAATATGACATGTCACACATATACATATTTAATATATATATACATCGCATGCAAATATATATACTTATCTAGTATGTGTATAATCAATTACACCAGATGATCATGGACCACAACCTAATGTGATTAGGCCCGAGCCAGTAGGCCTAATCACTCACATCAAGATCTATTTGTGCAACGGTGCATCTCCATGCCCTGTGATCGTCCATCTCGTCCTCATCGGTTCCGTAGACATCTTGATGCATCTTCATGCATCGCGATCGTCCGTCTCGTGGGTCCCGTTATCGCATCCACGCTCCCGCTGCGCCTCCTCATGTGATTACAACTTAATCATGGGCACGCAGGCCCAACAATAAACGAGAAATATAATGGAGGCTCGCAGACCTCAATAATAATAATCACAAGTACACACATCACACGGTCCATGATCATCCGTCCACACATCATACATCACATGTATAAATAATCATCATAATGTAGGACTACTAGATAATAATAAAAATAATAATCAACTAAACCTTTTAATTAATTAATATTTTCTGAAATCAGGGACATGTAGGGAATTTCTGAATTTATAGGGGTATTTTCATAATTTGGACAAAAGATAGAAACTAGAATTTCTCAAATTCCGAGGGGCAAAACTATCTTTTGCCCAGAAAACCCTAATGCCCTTTCCCCTTTTCGCTGGTGCCGCCGCCGCCACCCTGCCGGCGGCGGCCTGTGCGGCGAATGAGGGCACTGCCCTCGCCTACAGGCGGCACGCCCGCTGGTGGCGCTGCCGCTGCGGGTGGGCGCCCCCTTCGGGCGCCGCTGCCTCCGCAGGGGGTGTTGTCCCGCCGGGCGGCCGCCCCTCGTGAGGGGGAGGAGGGTTTCGGCCTCCTTGGAACTCTATAGGGGTTCCTCCCTCCAAGTTACTGCTCAAAGGCTGTAGAAAAGATTCATCTATTGCTTATGAAAAGAGGAGGAATACATGGCTATTTATAGGGCTTCTAAACCCTAACTCCTAATAGGACTCCCACTTAAGACTCTTACTTCTAATTAACTCCTAATAGGACTCCTACTCAAGACTCCTATTCCCTTACAACTCCTAATTCTTCTCTAAGAAAAAACCTCCTACAGGAATGTCCCTTTCAATTAGGACTCTCCTAGCTAGAGTCCTAACAGAATGTCCCTCTCAATTAGGACTCTCCTAGCTAGAGTCCTAACAGAATGTCCCTCTCAGTTAGGACTCTCCTAGCTAGAGTCCTAACAAACCCGCCCTCTTCAAATCAGCCTTGTCCTCGAGGCTAACGATTCATAAATTTTGGGAATTTGATCTTCAAGTCATCATAGTTCTCCCAAGTGGCATCTTCTGTTGGTAGGTTCGTCCTCTGTATTAGCACTTCAGTAGTGGGTCGTCGTTGTCGAGTCACGATCCGTCGATCAACAATGGCACTTGGTTGGGTCTGGAGTTCTCCATGGGTAGTCATATTTTGTGGGTGGCTTTGGGTTGTCTCCAAGTACTTATTTACAACTTTCGTCTGACCGTTAGTTTGTGGGTGATATGTCGTACTCCTTTTCAATTTAATACCTTGTATATAGAATAACTTTATCCAAAATCTGCTCGTGAAGATGCAAGTAGAATTTATCACAAGCACAATGCGTCCCTTATAGCGTAATTCTTTTGAGTCCCAATTGTAATGAGCCACGGAGCTTGGTGCTTCCTCCAATTTTTTTATGATCTTAATGGTCTTCGAATCTTCCTGCCATTCCATCTTAATATCCTCAAGGATGTCGCTGGTCGGAAGTGAAACGACTGAAAATTCAGCTTGCTCGGGTAGCCTTATTTGCTGCTCAGGGGATGTTATCTTTCGCTCCAAAAAGTACTTGAGGCTTTTATGGTCGGTTTTAATTTGAAATCGTCGACCAATCAAGTAGGGTCTCCACCTCGTTGCTGCGTGCATAATGGCGAGCATCTCCTTATCATATGTTGATATATTTTGATGAGAGGGAGACAATGCCTTGATAGTGTATGCAAGTGGTCGACCATCTTGCATGAGAATAGCTCCAATTCCGACTCCAGATGCATCAGACTCAATAATGAAGGGTCGATTGAAATCTAGTAGTACTAGCACTAGCGTCGTCGTCATGGCTGCCTTAAGTTTGTCGAAGGCAGCGGAGGCTCTGTCCGACCATTGAAAGACATCTTTTTTCAGTAAGGAAGTAAGTGGTGCACCGATCTCTCCATAGTTTTTCACGAACTTGCAGTAGTAGCCTGTTAAACCAAGAAAGCCATGTAGCAATTTTATGTTCCTCGGGGTCAACCAGTTTTGCATTGCTCTAATTTTGAAGGGGTCTACTGTCACACCTTCCTCTGATATGATATGCCCAAGATATTCCACCTTCTTTTGAAGAAAACAAAAATTCATAGTGGTTGTTGTGTGTTCAAAAGGTGGTTTTTGGTATGTCTTCTTCGCATACTCATATTTGATGATACCCGGATCGAAGGTCCAGCTTTGTGAAGATTTATGCTCCCTTTCATCCAGCAATTCATCTACTACTGGAATAGGGTATTTATCCTTGATGGTTATGCCAATGAGAGCTCGGTAGTCAACACATAATCGCCATGTTCCGTCCTTCTTTCGTATGGGGAGCACCGGTGAAGAGTAGGGGCTGCAACATGGCCGAATAACTCCTATTTTGAGCATCTCTTTTACAATACATTCTATTTCATCCTTCTGGAGATGTGGATACTGATATGGCTGAGCATTTGCTGGAGGTTCGCCTGGAAGAATCGTTATATAATAATCATGTCGGTGGGTAAGAGGTAGGTTGCGCGGTTCGTCAATTATATCTGAAAATTCAGCTAGCAAAGGAAGTAGATTTAGATCTTCAAATTCTGTTGGCTCTCCTTTAGTTTGTTGCTCAAGTTGTACCAAAAAGCCACTACATACTTTATGCAAAACCTTCTTCATTTGTTGTGTGCAAATCATCGTTACGTCACCCCCACGTTTCCCATGCAGTATCACCTGTTTCTCCTTACTGTAAAATTTCATAATTAGTTTCATAAAATTCCAAGAAAAATCACCTAATGTTGTCAACCATTTAATTCTGAGCATGGCCTCATGATCATGAAGAGGGAGAAGGCAGAAATATGCAATTATCTCTTGGTCCTGCAGCAATAGTTTCTCCTGCGGGCGCCTACGATCACACTTCAAAATCCGTCTGTCGGTGACCATAACATCAAACCTGCAGCGATTCTCGATAGGTAATGCCATTCCGATAGCAACCTTACTGTTTAGGATATTATTAGTGCTGCCCGTGTCGATGAAAATAGTGATCGGTTGTTATTTGAGAAGGCCTCCAACTTTCATCGTTTGCGGGTTTGAGTAGCCGGCTAGTGCATGTACCGTAACTTCGGTCGGTTGTGGCTCTTCTTCTGCATCTTCTTCTTTATGTTCAATGATCTCTTTTGGGTGTTCAATGACCTCTTCTTCTACTGGTTCAATGATAAAAAGTCTCCCTTTACTACAGCGATGCTCATGGCTCCACGACTCGTCGCAATGCCAACATAACCCCTTCGCAAATCTCTCCTGAAGCTCTTCTCTTGTCAACCTTTTTGGTGCAGGGACTCGGTCAATAGTAGGGGGGGCTAAGAGCTTTAGTATTGCTGGTTGAGAAGCGACCCTAGTCCTTCGAGCTTCATGGTTCAATTGCTCCTCTTGATGTCGTGCGAAAGAGATGGCTGCCATAAGCGTGTACGGTTGTCGCGCTATAACTTCTCCTCGGATCTCCGGCTTCAAGCCCTCAATGAAGGTCCTCAATAGCTGTTTTTGAGACCAATCAAGATTTTGATTAGATAACCTTTCAAACCTGGTTTGGTACTTCTGAATGGTGGAGGTTTGTCGGATCTTTGCTAGTTGTTCGTCAATATTCTCATAATCGGTTGGTCTGAAGCGGATCAGTAGTCCTTCTTTGAATTGTTGCCATGAAAGGACTCCATAAGTATGTTCAAACCAGTCAAACCACTGTATAGCATCCCCTTCAAGATGTATAGCTGCAATTTTCACTATAGATGCATCCGCTGTTTTGTGGTACCGAAAATATCGCTCCGCGTGCAAGATCCAACCAATCGGGTCTCCTTCTTCCCATCTAGGGAAGTCCACCCTCATACGTGGATAGTTGAGATCGATCAAAGAGCCTCCCCTCCCTTGGAACTCATCTCTTCGGGCCTGGTGCGATTGGGCAAAGCTCTCTCCGTGATATGATTTTTTCAGGCTTAGTAGTCGGCCCAATCTGAGTTCGGTAAAGAGCGTCTGAATCTTATCCTCCATTCGCACCTCCAAGGCTTCGAATTTATCATTGATTGCCTCGTTAGATGCCATAGTATATGCCTCCAAATCTATGATATTAAGATCTCTCTTTTGTTGTCAGCTTAAAGGCTTGTATAGGTTGAGAGAAGTGATGGTCGAAAGGGTTGGTGGATCGATGGATGTAGGCTACGATTTAGGCTTGTTTTGTGGTTGTTTTGGGTGCAGTTTGAGGGTGTGGTTTGGTGGAGTTTTAGGGCTATGGATGAAATTTTTGGATCTGTGGTAGATGGCAGCAAAGGTTTGATAGAAATCAGTGGAAGTTGCAGCAAGTATGTGCTGTCTTTTAAGAGCAGAATTGTCGTCGAAGAAACAGCGGTTTCTCGACGTAATTTCCACCAAAAACTTGAGAGAATTGAGGAGAGAATTGATAGCAAAATCACAGTTTATATGACAGCAAGGATGACTAATTTAATCAAGAAAATTTCAGCAGTATAACAGCAAGGAAATTGGTGCAAGTTGCGATAGCAGAATTCTCGCTAAAAAATTTCAGTAGTTTACGATGAAAATTTATAGCAACACAAAATCGGTTTTAGAGATGAACTCCTCAATAGATCAATCTTAGATGGAAGCCAAGATGATCTATGAAGTGTATAAGAAATTTCATTCAAAAAAGATTGCAAATAGATGGGTTAAGGCAACAATATGCGGCTGAAATTTTCTGCAGCACAGATTTTTAAGTATAGCAGATTGGACGTAAAAGATCAGAAGTTTATATTGAGAATTTTTTGATGAAACCAAAGAGAAATCCACTATTAGGAAGTGTCAAAGCTATCATAAAAATTTCGTAGAGATTTGGATAGAAACAACGTAGTATCAAGATCAAACAATCAGTGCTATGCGGCTGAAATTTTACGGTGCAGATTTTTAAGTATAGCAGATTAGATGTAAAATATCAATGGTTTATATTTAGAATTTTTTGACAAAACCAAAGGGAAATCTGCTGTTAGGAAGTGTCAAATATGTCATAAAATTTCGTGGAGATTTGAATAGAAAAAACATAGTAGCAAGATCAAACAGATAGTGCTATACGGTTGGAATTCTGCAATGTATCTTTCGTCGTAGAGATGAAAACTTTATTACGAAAAGTTTATGCAGCAATATAGGAATAATTTTTTTGGGATTTTCAAATAAGGATAACTAAATTGCAGCAGCAGTAAGGTAGGAAACCAGAACCTGTTGCAATTCACGGGGAGATCAAAGGATGATCTGCGGTGGTGGAGATGACGATGGAATTTGGCGACGATCCTTTAAGCAATTGTGGGAAATGCTTTGGGCGATTGTGGAGGGTTGATGGATGGCTGTGGAAGGGCAGCGAGACGCCAAGAATGCTGCTCTGATACCAAGTGTTAGAACCCTTGCAGATTCTAATCTTGGGGTTGATCTCTTTAGGGGATCGGCCTCCTTGGAACTCTATAGGGGTTCCTCCCTCCAAGTTACTGCTCAAAGGCTGCAGAAAAGATTCATCTATTGCTTATGAAAAGAGGAGGAATACATGGCTATTTATAGGGCTTCTAAACCCTAACTCCTAATAGGACTCCCACTTAAGACTCTT
The DNA here is from genome assembly GCF_036884655.1 of Musa acuminata AAA Group. Classification (NCBI taxonomy): domain Eukaryota; kingdom Viridiplantae; phylum Streptophyta; class Magnoliopsida; order Zingiberales; family Musaceae; genus Musa; species Musa acuminata. The sequence continues at coordinate 19,258,244 of NC_088330.1, read as the reverse complement.
ACTTCTAACCAACTCCTAATAGGACTCCTACTCAAGACTCCTATTCCCTTACAACTCCTAATTCTTCTCTAAGAAAAAACCTCTTACAGGAATGTCCCTTTCAATTAGGACTCTCCTAGCTAGAGTCCTAACAGAATGTCCCTCTCAATTAGGACTCTCCTAGCTAGAGTCCTAACAGAATGTCCCTCTCAGTTAGGACTCTCCTAGCTAGAGTCCTAACAGCTGCCAGCCCCGCCGGCAACAAGCCAGCTGCAAGCAGGCCGCCGGCCGGCTACTGCAGACGCAGCCCCTGTGCTGCCCGCCTTCGGCTGCGCTTCACACACACGCAGATCGAGGGCTGCAACTATTACTGCCCTTCCTTGTTTTTGCGTCAGCGATTTTGACGTCAATATTCTTCCTAAACACAACGCATGCAGTTCAAAACCAATCATTCGCACGAACAACCGGGCTCTGATACCACTGTCGAGAAATCATGGGGGGCGACATCACATGCGCAGCGGAAGAACAAGAAAAACAAAATCCCTGATTCCCAAAAAGATGTTCGTCGTCGTACGAAGATTGGTGCGAAAAAATCCGCGAAACATAAAACTGTGTATAGAGTAGATTGTGTTACCTAGGGAGATCGTATATCCCTGTTTCCTTGCAGATCCTTAGGAGAGGGTAAAGGAGGTCAAACGTCCTCCTCTCTAGCGGTGATCCACACAGCAGGGTTGCGACGACGCTCCTCAAGACTCCAGGCCTGCTCTGAGGTGGAAAGGAAGAGGAGAATAGGAAAGGCAAGCAAAGGCTCTAGCCTATGAGGCTCTGAATCCCTCCTATTTATAGAGGTCCCCTATCAAACCCTAATGGGTCCTCCCCTAGTGGGTATTGGATCTGCATCAAATAAGACAAGGGCTCCGTTGGATATCTCATATCCGAACCTCTATTTATCGCAATCCCTACCATATGTGTGTGACCCTCTAGGCCCAATATCGAGCTGGTCGTGAGTCATACCTGTCAGAACTCCTTCTAACTCAGTGAATTATTATCTCTGTAATAATTCATTCGACTCATCGACTACGGACGTACTAGGCCACTACGCCGTAGTCCCCAGACGATATAGGGGAATCCAATCCATTGGACCTGTCTGTCCTCAGTTATCGTGTACCTATAATCCCTCATCCATCTAATATCCCAAAGACCGTATATCGAGCTTGGTGTTGTCAGACCCATACGGTTTCTACTCGAGTCTCGCTCTAATCGGATTCTCCCGGAGAACTCTTTTTCTCTCAACCCGAATGACCCTGGCCAGGGATTTGTCTGAGCAAAAACACATGGGATATTCCTCTCATGACGCCGAGAGTGGATGATCCTCTATCGACACTCAATAGCCCTCGTAAGGTCGACTACCACTCCCAATGACCAGCTGTACTAGATCTGGGACAGCCAAACCTATAAGTCTGGTATCAAAGAGTGGAGCACTCGTCGCCGCTACAGTACTGTCGCTGCTACAGTGTCGTCGCCGCCGCTACAATACGTCGCCCTTGGGAAACAGCCGACGCTGCAGGAAATCAGATCGCCGCTACAGTGTCGTCGCCTGACGCCCGTGGGAGAAAGCCGACGCTGCAGGAGTCAGATCGCCCTAGGGAGATCTGGCCGCCACTATAGTGGTCGCCCTAGATCTGTTCGCCGCTACAGTGTCGCCGCCGCTACTACAGTGGTCGCCCTAGGGCGATCTGACTCCTGCAGCGTTGGCTTTCTCCCACGGGCGACGATACTATAGCAACGATCTGATCTCCCTTACTGTAGTGGTGATCGGATCTCCTGCAGCGTCGGCTTCTCCCGAAGGGCGACGATACTACAGCGGTGACCAGATCTCCCTAGGGCGACGGTACTGTAGCGGCGATCTGATATACTGCGACGGTGGTTTTTCCCTATGGAGATGATTCTATAGCCGCGACCAGAAGAGGGATCAAACATGGCAGCGACGGCCCCTAGGGCTGGCGACGGTGGCGGGAGAGTTGATACGATGGTAAGACTCCCTACCGTTACCCCTCAATTGGCTCCTCCTCCATATCCTCTCCAGAGAGAAACTCCTTCGACGAAACAGCATCGAAGTAGATCGCGCTCTAGATCGCGGCAGCCTGCCCTCATTTCCAGTGACCCTAGGCCTTGGACTAGCCTCTTCAAGGCTCCGGTTGGAAGTCCGGATCTAAGCATGAAATTCTTTACTCCAGAAGTTCAGGCTGATAAGAAGATTGCTGTATACGAGACTGCTGATTCAGCAGAGTTTATTGAGACATGGTCTATGGCGATTGTTGGCTATGTGGTAGGTCTCAAAACATCTTATTTCCCACTATCCTCATTTATCAAAACTCGATGGGGAATATCGTCATTTGATCTTCATATGCTGGAGAACGGATTCTTTGTTTGCAAGCTATACTCTGAAGAAGATTTACAACGAGTCCTCGAAGGATTCTGGACTATTCGCGGCCATCCAATGATTCTACGACGCTGGTCTCCTGATGTCCGTTTGGAGTTAGATAGCCTACAGTCTATTCCATTATGGGTATCCTTTCAAGGTCTTCCTCTACATCTTTGGAGTCGACGTTTTATTGCAAAGTTATGCAGCACTCTGGGACAGCCACTCTACATCGACAAAGCAACAGCTGCTCAAACGAGATTAGCATTTGCACGAGCATGTGTACTGGTTTCTTCTGACGAAGATCTTCCAAATGAGGTTTTCTATCGTGATCTTGACGGGAACACTCGGAAGGTACATGTCTCATATTCTTGGAAGCCACAACGATGTCAGCATTGCTTATCTTTTGGTCATGCAAATGGAGCTTGTCAGCAAACTCCAAAACAAATCACAAAGGTCTATCGACCACGTCAAGCGCCTCCGCAACAAAGCGAGTCTTCTCTAATGGCAGTAGCACCGATGGTGGCGAAGACTATTGAGCATTCCGACTCACAAGGACAGCACCGCGGACAGAAGGACAAATCCAAAATTATATCTCTTCCTACAATGTCGGAGCCTTCCACAACAGAGGTTTCCCTTGGTACTAGTGGACAAGAGAAACATAAGTCAGGAACTTCATCTCTTCCAATATCATTGGATCCGTCCACAATAACTCAACAAACTCAGGCCCAAACAAATCTCGCCAGCAAGGATATTCTTCCTCAACAAACTCAAGCCACAACAAACATCGCCAACAAGGATATTCTGTCTCAACAAACTCATGCCCCAACAAACCTCTCTAGCCAAGCTACTCCAACAAGTACTATCCAGGAAATTGTGCTGCAACAATCTTATCGTGCTTCAACAAACCCTGCCAATCAAGACCACATGATTCAAGGTATTTTAAAGTTTAAAAATCTGCAAGCTGTAGATGAAGTGGATAAATATAGAAATAAAGTCATAAAAGGTAAGGATATTGTGCGGGAGGAAAATACAAAACCGAAGGATAAGAAAAAGGATGGTACAGTCCATCCAAAGTCGTAGGATGAATACCTTACCACCTTTTCATTTCTTTATTACTGATGAAGATAACATGTTGGAATGTTCGCGGACTTAATAAGCCGGAAAAATGTCGGGAGCTCAATAGAATAATCAAGTCTGCCGCATGTGATATTGTTATTCTAGTAGAAACGAAAATTAAACAATCGCGCGTTCAAGCTCAAAAGAATTTAATATGGCCGGACGCAGAACTGTTTACCAATGACTCAAATGAAACTTTTGGTAGAATATGGGTCTTATGGCATCCTAACTCTATTAATGCTTGGTTTATTTCTGCTACTGATCAATTCATTCAACTTAAGGTAGAGGACAAAAAGAATGGCTGTCAATTCAATTTCATTGGTATATATGCTTCAAATAGTATGCAAGAAAGAAATACTCTTTGGTCTGACCTGACTAATATTGCAAATGGCTGTCTCAATGTACCTTGGATTGTTCTTGGAGACTTTAATACTGTTCGGTATACAAATGAAAAAGAGGGGGGTAGACAACTTTCAGAAAGCCAGCTTCAAAGTTTTAATGATTACATTGACACTGCAGCTTTGTTTGATATGAAATCTGTGGGTAATTGGCTCTCCTGGAGTAATCAAGGTGCTGCTAACAGAAAAATAATGGCTCGACTTGATAGGTGTTTGATTAATCATGAATGGTTAACAGTTTACCCAGATTCACTTCTTGAGTATGGTGCTCCTTTGTTTTCTGACCATTCTTTAATGTATATACACGCAGACAAAGCGACACCAAGAGGCAAGAAACCGTTTAGATTCTTTAACATGTGGAGTACTCATCCTCAATTTCTTGATGTTATCAGATCTGCTTGGAATGTTAATGTGCATGGATCTCCCCCTTACATCTTATGTCAAAAGCTCAAAGCCTGTAAAGCAGCACTAAAGGAGTGGAATACAAATACCTTTGGCAATATTACCACCACAGTTCAATTTTGCAGGAAGGAACTAATGTCATTGCAACATGAGCTGCAACTTCAGCCAAATGATGAGAATATTATCTACAAAGAGACAGAAGCCAGAAATAACTTCATGCAAGCCTTAAAACAGGAGGAAAGTTTTGCAAAGCAGAAGTCTCGACAGCATTGGCTTACACTAGGAGATTCCAATACTAAATTTTTCTATGCTTCAATTGCTACTCGAAGGGCTGTTAACCGTATCAGCAAATGCAGAGACAAAGATGATAATCTTATTGAGAATTTAGAAGAGGTTAAAGCACACACAGAGCAATTTTTTTATTCCTTACTCAATCAAGCTGGGAAAACTAATAACATTCATGTGGAGCCGACTAGAAAACTTGATTCGGAAGCTATTTCAATCCTCAATGCCCCAATTACTGACGACGAAATTGTATGTGTTGTCTTTAAGTCACCAAAGCACAAAAGCCCAGGTCCAGATGGATTTCTAGCTGAATTTTACCAAACTGCTTGGTCTATTATTGGAAATGATGTGATCAAGGCTTGCCAACATTTTTTCTCTTCAGGTCATATTCTTAGAGAGATGAATTGCACCTTTATTTCTTTAATTCCGAAGAATGCAAGGGCTGATTCACTAGAGAACTATCGACCCATATCATTATGCAACTTTATTTACAAGATCATCTCCAAAGTATTAGCAAATAGAATGCAAAAGGTAATACACAAGATCATTAGCCCAAATCAAGCTGCTTTCATCAAAGGGAGAAGTATACATCATAACATTTTGCTTGCTAATGACTTGGTCAAAGATTTGCATTCAAAAGCAAGAGGGACAAAAATATGTTTTAAAGCTGATTTACGGAAAGCCTTTGATTCAGTTAATAGGAAATTTATCTATAAGATGCTCCTCGATATGAACTTCCCACAGCAATGGGTTAATTGGATTCAATCTTGCCTGGAAACTCCAAAGTTTTCAATACTCTTTAATGGCTCACCTATTGGTTTTTTTGGGAGCACGAATGGCATACGACAAGGTGATCCACTCTCTCCGTATCTCTTTACTATTGCGATGGAAGGACTTAGTTGTATGTTGGAACATGCTGTTAGGACTCTAGCTTGGAGAGTCCTAATTAAGAGGGACAATCATGTAAAAATGTTAGGACTCTAGCTAGGAGAGTCCTAATTGAGAGGGACATTCTGTTAGGACTCTAGCTAGGAGAGTCCTAATTGTGAGGGGCATTCATGTAGGAAGTTTTTTCTTAGAGAAGAATTAGGAGTTGTAAGGGAATAGGAGTCTTGAGTAGGAGTCCTATTAGGAGTTGGTTAGAAGTAAGAGTCTTAAGTAGGAGTCCTATTAGGAGTTAGGGTTTAGAAGCCCTATAAATAGCCATGTATTCCTTCTCTTTTCTTAAGCAATAGATGAATCTTTTCTGCAGCCTTTGAGCAGCAACTTGGAGGGAGGAACCTCTATAGAGTTCCAAGGAGGCCGATCCCCTAAAGAGATCAACCCCAAGTTTAGAATCTGCAAGGGTTCTAACACCTGGTATCAGAGCAGCGTTCTTGGCATCTCGCTGCTCTTCCACTGCCATCCATCAGCCCTCCACAACCACCCAAAGCAATTCCCACAATTGCTTAAAAGATCGTCACCGAATTCCGCCATCATCTCCACCACCACGGATCATCCTTTGATCTCCCCGTGAATTGCAACAGGTTCTGGTTTCCTACCTTACTGCTGCTGCAATTTAGTTATCCTTATTCGAAAATCCAAAAAAAAAAAAAAAAAAAATTTCCTATATTGCTGCATAAACTTTTCGTCACAAAGTTTTCATCTCTACGACGAAAGATACATTGCAGAATTCCAGCCGCATAGCACCATCTGTTTGATCTTGCTACTGTGCTTTTTCTATCCAAATTTCTACGAAATTTTTATGACATCTTTGAAACTTCCTAACAGTGGATTTCCCTTTGGTTTCATCAAAAAATTCTCAATATAAACTACTGATCTTTTACGTCCAATCTGCTGCACTTGAATTGCAGAATTCAAGCCGCATAGCACCATCTGTTTGATCTTGCTATTGTGCTTTTTCTATCCAAATTTCTACGAAATTTTTATGACATCTTTGACACTTCCTAACAGTGGATTTCCCTTTAGTTTCATCGAAAAATTCTGAATATAAACTACTGATCTTTTATGTCCAATCTGCTGCACTTGAAAATCTATGCTGCAGAAAATTTCAGCTGCATATCGTTGCCTTAACCCATCTATTTGCAATCTTTTTTGAATGAAATTTCTTATACACTTCATAGATCATCTTGGCTTCTATCTAAGATTGATCTATTAAGAAATTCATCTCTAAAAACGATTTTATGTTGCTGCAAATTTTCATCGTAACCCGCTGAAATTTTTCGACGAGAATTCTGCTATCGCAACTTGCACCAATTTTCTTGCTGTTATACTGCCGAAATTTTCTTGATTAAATTAGTCATCCTTGCTGTCATATAAACTGTGATTTTGCTATCAATTCCCTCTTCAATTCTCTCAAGTTTTTGGTGGAAATTACGTCGAGAAACCGCTGTTTCTTCGACGACAATTCTGCTCTTACAAGACAGCACATACTTGCTGCAACTTCCACTGATTTCTCTCAAACCTTTGCTGCCATCTACCACAGATCCAAAACTTTCATCCACAGCCCTAAAACTCCACCAAACCACACCCTCAAACTGCACCCAAAACAGCCACAAAACAAGCCTAAATCGTAGCATACATCCACCGATCCACCAACCCTTTCGACCATCACTTCTCTCAACCTATACATGCCTTTAACCTGACAACAAAAGAGAGATCTTAATATCATAGATTTGGAGGCATATACTATGGCATCTAAGGAGGCAACCGATGCTAAATTCAAAGCCTTGGAGGCGCGAATGGAGGATAAGATTCGGATGCTCTTTACCGAACTCAGATTGGGCCGACCACTAAGCCCGAAGAAATCACATCAAGGAGAGAGCTTTGCCCAATCACACCAACCCCAAAGATATGACTTCCAAGAGAGGGGAAGCTCTATGATCAACCCCAACTATCCATGCATGAGAGTGGACTTCCCTAGATGGGAAGAAGGAGACCCGATTGGTTGGATCTCGCGCGTGGAGCGATATTTTCGGTACCACAAAACCGCGGATGTATCTATGGTGAAAATTGCAGCTATACATCTTGAAGGGGATGCTATACAGTGGTTTGATTGGTTTGAACATACTTATGGAGTCCTTTCATGGCGACAATTCAAAGAAGGACTGCTGATTCGCTTCAGACCAACCGATTACGAGAATATTGACGAACAACTAGCAAAAATCCAACAAACCTCCACCATTCAAGAGTACCAAACCAGGTTTGAAAGGTTATCTAATCAAACTCATGATTGGTCTCAAAAACAGCTATTGTGGACCTTCATTGAGGGCTTGAAGCCGGAGATCCGAGGAGAAGTTAAAGCGCGACAACCGTATACGCTTATGGCAGCCATCTCTTTCGCACGACATCAAGAGGAGCAATTGAACCATGAAGCTCGGAGGACTAGGGTCTCTCCTCAACCAGTAACATTGAAGCCCTTAGCCCCCCCTACTGTCGACCAAGTCCCTACACTAAAGAGGTTAACAAGAGAAGAGCTTCGGGAGCGATATGCGAAGGGGTTATGTTGGCATTGTGACGAGCCGTGGAGCCGTGAGCATCGCTGTAGTAAAGGGGGACTTCTTATGATTGAACCGATAGAAGAAGAGGTCATTGAACATCCAAAAGAGAGCCTTGAACATGAAGAAGAAGATGCAGAAGAAGAGCCACAACCGACCAAAGTTACGGTACATACACTAGCTAACTACTCAAACCCGCAAACGATGAAAATTGGAGGCCTTCTCAAACAACAACCAATCACTGTTCTCATCGACACGGGCAGTACTACTAACTTCCTAAATAGTAAGCTTGCTGTTCGGATATCATTACCTATCGAGAATCGCTGCAGGTTTGATGTTAAGGTCACCGACGGACGGATTTTGAATTGTGATCATAGGCGCTTGCAGGAGAAACTATTGCTGCAGGACCAAGAGATAATTGCATATTTCTTCCTTCTCCCTCTTAACAATCATGAGGCCATGCTCAGAATTAAATGGTTGACGACATTAGGTGATATTTCTTGGAATTTTATGAAACTAATTATGAAATTTTACAGTAAGGAGAAACAGGTGACATTGCACGGGAAACGTAGGGGCGACATAACAACGATTTGCACACAACAAATGGAGAATGTTTTGCATAAAGCATGCAGCGGCTTTTTGGTACAACTTGAGCAGCAAACTAAGGGAGAGCCAACAGAATTTGAAGATCCAAATCTACTTCCTTTGCTTGCTGAATTTTCAAATATATTTGACGAACCGCGCAACCTACCTCTTACCTATCGGCATGATCATTGTATAATGATTCTTCCAGGCAAATCTTCAGCAAATGCTCAGCCATATCAGTATCCACATCTCCAGAAGGATGAAATAGAAAGAATTATAAAAGAGATGCTCGAAACAGGAGTTATTCGGCCAAGTTGCAACCTCTACTCTTCGCCGGTGCTACTTGTACGCAAGAAGGACGGAACAAGGCGAATATGTGTTGATTACCGAGCTCTCGATGGCATAATCATCAAGGACAAATACTTTATTCCAATAGTAGATGAATTGATAGATGAAAGGGAGCACAAATCTTTACAAAGCTGGACCTTTGATCCGGGTATCATCAAATACGAGCATGCGAAGAAGACATATGGAAAACCACCTTTTGAACACACAACAACCACGAATTTTTGCTTTCTTCAACAAAAGGTGGAATATCTTGGGCATATCATATCAGAGGAAGGTGTGGCAGTGGACCCCTTCAAAATTGGAGCAATGCAAAACTGGCCGACCTCGAGAAACATAAAATTGCTACATGGCTTTCTGGGTTTAACAGGCTACTACCGCAAGTTCATGAAAAACTATGGAAAGATCAGTGCACCACTTACTTCCTTATTAGAAAAAGATGTCTTCCAATGGTTGGACAGAGCCTCCGCTGCCTTCGACAAACTTAAGGCAGCCATGACGACGATGCCGGTGCTAACACTACCAGATTTCAACCGACCCTTCATTATTGAGGCTGACACATCTGGAGTCAGAATTGGAGCCATTCTCATGCAAGATGGTCGACCACTCACATACACTAGCAAGGTATTATCTCCCTCCGATCAAAATATGTTAACATATGATAAGGAGATGCTCGCCATTGTGCGCGCAGCAACGAGGTGGAGATTGTACTTGATCAGGCGATACTTTCAAATCAAGACCGACCATAAAAGCCTAAAATATCTCTTGGAGCAGAAGATATCTTCCCCTGAGCAGCAAAAATGGGTAACAAAACTTCTTGGATTTGATTTTGAAATAACTTATAAAAAGGGGAAAGAGAATGTTCTTGCAGATGCGCTTTCGCAGCTACCTGAGCAAGTTGAAGTTTCGACCGTTTCACTTCCGACCAGCGACTTCCTTGAGGATATTAAGATGGAATGGCAGGAAGATTCAGATACTAGTAAGATTATAAAAAAATTGGAGGAAGCACTAAGCCCCATGGCTCATTACAATTGGGACTCAAAAGAATTACATAATAAGGGACGCATTGTGCTTGTGACAAATTCTACTTGCATCTTCAATAGCAGATTTTGGACAAAGTTATTCTATATGCAAGGTATTAAATTGAAAAGGAGTATGACATATCACCCACAAACCAACACCCAACCGGAAGTTTTAAACAGGTGCTTGGAGACAGCCCAAAGCCAAAGAGAACTCCAGACCCAGCCAAGTGCCATTGTTGATCGACGGATTGTGACTCGACGACGACGACCCACTAATGAAGTGCTAATACAGTGGGCGAACCTACCAAAAGAAGATGCCACTTGGGAGAACTATGACGACTTGAAGATCAAATTCCCAGAATTCATGAATCATCAGCCTCGAGGACAAGGCTGATTTGAAGAGGGCGGGTCTGTTAGGACTCTAGCTTGGAGAGTCCTAATTAAGAGGGACAATCATGTAAAAATGTTAGGACTCTAGCTAGGAGAGTCCTAATTGAGAGGGACATTCTGTTAGGACTCTAGCTAGGAGAGTCCTAATTGTGAGGGGCATTCATGTAGGAGGTTTTTTCTTAGAGAAGAATTAGGAGTTGTAAGGGAATAGGAGTCTTGAGTAGGAGTCCTATTAGGAGTTGGTTAGAAGTAAGAGTCTTAAGTAGGAGTCCTATTAGGAGTTAGGGTTTAGAAGCCCTATAAATAGCCATGTATTCCTTCTCTTTTCTTAAGCAATAGATGAATCTTTTCTGCAGCCTTTGAGCAGCAACTTGGAGGGAGGAACCTCTATAGAGTTCTAAGGAGGCCGATCCCCTAAAGAGATCAACCCTAAGTTTAGAATCTGCAAGGGTTCTAACACATGCAGTCTTAAATGGCAGCATAAAGGTACCCAATGCTGGCTCTATTCATATATCACATATAACATTTGCAGATGATTTACTTATCTTTCTCCAAAATGATCCAACTTCAGTAAAGAACCTGGCTACTATTATGAATGACTTTGGTATGGTTTCTGGACTTCAGTTAAATCATGCGAAAAGTAAAGTATATATGAGCCCTCACGTTGAGAATAAGGTCTTTATTGTATAAACTTTGGGGGTTAGTGAGGGAAGCCTGCCAGTTCCTTATTTGGGTCTCCCGCTCATATCCACAGGCATTCACAAAACCCACTGTCAGCCTATCCTACAAAAAATAAAGAATAGAATTTTTTCTTGGAAAAATAGGCTTCTATCAAAAGCAGGACGACTCGAACTCATCCGTTCTGTATTGCACTCCTACTCTATATATTGGTGTAATGCATTTCTTCTGCCTGCTGGACTTCTCCAAGATATTGAACGGTTATTAATGAACTTCTTCTGGAATGGCACAAATGATAAGGCAATGCATATGGTAAATTGGGATAGCATTTGCAAACCAAAAGATGAAGGGGGGCTAAATTTGAGAAATACTAGAGATTGGAATCAAGCATGCCTGGTACAACAATTGTGGGATCTTTTGCAAAACAAATGTTCCTTATGGTCACAATGGGTTTCTGCTAGGTATCTTTCAAAGGAATCAATCTGGGAAATTTCAACAAGAACATACCACTCTTCAGCTTGGAAAGGAATTTTAAAGGCAAGGAATTGGCTAATCAAACACATTTCTTATGCAATCTCTTCTGGAACTAGTACTAATATGTGGTACGATCCTTGGGTGAATGGGAAGAGTATATTTCAATTATATGGCGACAGAATACGAAAAGATCTTGGGGCTCCCAAAGATTTGAAGGTTTCCGAGTTCATTGCTAACGGTACCTAGTGTCTCCCTAATCCTATTTCTCCCGAAATGTTATCACTTTGGCCGACTATCATAGCTATTCCAATCAGGAACAACTCTTCAGATTTACTTATTTGGCCTCATGACAATGGCAAATTTAGTGCCACATTTGTATGGAATCAAATTAGACAAAGAAATAACAAGTGGGTCCCAAGCAGTTGGACATGGGATCGACCGGGATCACAAAGACACTCCTTATGTACATGACAGGCCCTTCTCAATAAACTACCTACAATAGACAATATGAAAAGAAGAGGTATCTATAATGTTAACCGATGCTCCATTTGTTTGCAACAAGAAGAAACTATTGACCACCTTTATTTTGCTTGTAATTATACAAAATGGATATGGAAGGAGATTCTCCAGCGATTTGAACTCAATAGACTGTTGCAACCAAACTTGCACCAAGAACTAAGCGACCTTATGCAATGTTTCTCAAGAAAAGGGCCACTTACACAACTGGCAAAGGTTACTTTCAGATGCGCTATTTGGTGGATGTGGAAGGAGAGATGTAATAGAATCTTTGAATGTCAACACACAAACAATGCTCAGCTCTTGAAAGAGATTATTAGAGACTCAAGATCCTGTATGGAGCATGATCTCAAAATCGAGCACTTCACCCGAAGAGAAAAAGATATTTTTATCAAATTTAATTTTGCTATTAGCTAAAGATCTTGGGAATGATGTCAAATAATGTACCCACAGGTAGTTATAGTCTACAGCATGTGTAGTCATAACTATCGCATTCGCACTCTATGAGTTAATTGGCTTTGTCTATGACTTGTATAGATAAAGCTATTTGTAGAATCTTTACACATAATAAATTTACTTTTACTTACCAAAAAAAAAGAGTGGAGCACTCATACAGGACATCCTTGGTGTCTCAAGTCTAAGGACCAGATACACCACTAGGACTACAGAAACGCTGTTTGACAATAAGGCATCATCAACCATCCAGCATTCCGTAAGCGGATTAATCAGTGAACTCATTCTCTAATGAGCACTTGTACTGTATCCCTAGTGTCCCTACACGAGCAGCTATGAGACCAGCTGCATCTATCATATGGACGGGTATACAGCACACTAGTCTATCCGGTTATCACGATGTCCCTCTCGAGTAACCTATGATCGGGATCATTTAGGATATGTGTTTAAAGGTGAATCGATCTCATTATCGTGATCTCATCATTATCCGATTCCCATTGCACAAATCCAAGGACATCACAATATATGTATGCATTTATGCAATAGTTATAAAGTGATATACGCCAAAATATAATAAGCAAAAAGATTCTGTATCAAGTCACACGTGCCATCACTCACGTGATTGGCTTGCTGGGCACCTATGACTAGCACCTGAGAGATATGTGGGACATATTAAAGGAGAGGACGTTGAGATATTGATCCTCAAACCTATGAGGAGGCTATTACAAGTATAGACTCTGGGAAGTGGCAAGAAGACATGAATTCTGAGATAGATTCTATGTACTCCAACAAGGTTTGGAATATAGTTGATGCACTTGAGAGTATTGTACCCATCGGTTACAAGTGGATCTTCAAAAAAAAGATCGGAGTAGATGGAAAGATAGAGGCCATGCTAAAATCCATTTGAATTCTATTAGCTATTACAGCACACTATGATTATGAGATCTGGTAGATGGACGTGAAGATCGTATTCCTTAATGGTAACCTCAAGGAGAAGGTGTATATGATACAACCTAAGGGATTCGTGTCCAAGGACTACTACTCTAACTAAGTCAATAGTTCTAGTAATAGGTGGGCTACAACCCAATCACGTGAGTGATGGCACGTGTGACTTGACATGCAGTCTTTTAGCTTATTATTATTATTTGATATTTTATCACTTTATATTACCTATTGTTTGAATATATTATGATATCCATGGATTTGTGCAAAGGGAATCAGATCGTGATGAGATCACGATAATGAGATCGATTCACCTTTAAACACATACCCTAAATAATCCCAATCATAGGTTACTCGAGATGGACATCGAGATAACCAGATAGACTGGTGTGCTGTATACCCATCCATATGATGGATGCAACTGGTCTTATAGCTGCACATGTGTGGATACTAGGGATACAATACAGGTGCTCATTGGAGAATGAGTTCATTGATTAATCTGCTTATGGATTGTTGGATGGTTGATGATGTCTTTTTGTCAGACACCAAGGATGTCCTGTATGAGTACTCCATTCTTTGATACTGGACTTATGTTGGAAAATCTAGGGGTGACATCACATGCGCAATGGAACAACATAAAAATAAAATTCCCAAATTCCCATCGATATGTTCTATTAGGATTAAGAGCGGCACTAAGAAAGGGGGTGAATTAGTGCAGCAAAAAACTTTCACGATTTTAAAAGTCTACGTTTCGATTAAAACTGACTTTGACAAAAATTATTTCGTAAGGAGTTTAACTTGAAAGCGTACGTGAGTATAGAGAAGGCAGTAAGAAGGTAATGTAGCTTGCAGTAATGAAACTTACATAAATTGAAAAGCAAACCAGGATTTAGAGTGGTTTGGTCAACGTGACCTACATCCACTTTTGGATTCCTCCTCCGACGAAGTCTCCGGCGTCCACTAAAGGCCTTCCTTCAATAGGTGAAGACCAAACACCTCTTTACAACACTTTCTCCTTTTCCCGGGTTTAGGAGATGAACCTATACAAGTCTCACTCCTCTTTCTTGGATGGTTATAAGGTTAAGAGATGAAGGAGGAGAATTCTAATTTTTACAACACTTTAAGACTCAAGACTTTATGATTAAGCCAATAGTTTCATGCCCTTTCATGCAGAAAAGGGTGGGGTTTTTATAGGACCCAATGGCTTCAAAATTGGAGCTAAAAAGTGTCACATCCCTAGAATCCGGGATATTAGCGATACCACCGCCGTTACTGGGCGGTACTACCACCACTGATATGACCCTGGGTGGTACGATCGCTGAACAGGGGTGGTACCACTGCTGGCAGCACTGCTGCCAGTGGTACCACCTCCCATTTTGGGCGGTACCACCGACCAGGAATCCAGGGGCACTACTTTCCAAGCAATGCCATCGCTGGCCAATAATTCAAGGGCTGAATTGGGTGCTCAATTCGGCCCAATTCAGCCCTGTTTAAGGGCCTAGTTGGCCCATAATTAAGTTAGTGGGATTATCTCCTAATTCTAACTTAATTTATGCTCTAACTACGATAATTAAGATAATTTACAGTGCATCTTGTTCCAGTTCGTCAATTGCTCTTCCGGCGTGCTTCCGACGTACTTCCGGTGAACATCCGACGAACTCTCGGCAATGTTCCGACGGACTCTCAGCAAGCTCCTAGACTTTATGACGATCTTCTTGGCAAGTTCTAACGAGCTTCTATGGCAAGCTCTTGGACTTTTCGATTGGTTCTCGCAGAACTTCCGACGAACGTTTGGACTTCCGTCGAACTCTCGAACTCCTAATGAGATCTCGATCTTGACTCTAGCACAACATCTAATTTATGTCTTATTACCATTGTAGTTAATCCTGCACACTTTTCTCAACATATAGATTAGATCAAACAACTTACAATTGACTTCATCATCAAAATCTGAGATTCAACAATCTCCCCCTTTTTTATGATAATAATCAATTGATGACGGTGTTAACCTTAACTCCCCCTATCTATATGTCATACTTGAGAAAAGACATTCTTGAATTCAAGGCCTTTGAATTCAATAAACAAATTGATAAGTTAAGTTTATTTAAACTTATCAATATACACATCATGATCTAGCATTCTCAAAATGGTGTCTAGGCATGACATCTATTTTTCAAGTTTTGATATTTCAAATATGAAGGATGACAAACATAGCAATTCATCATTCTATGGCAAGATATCAATTATAAAATTATAAGTTAAGCTCTAGATATTTTATCATAATGAAGAAAATTTATCGAGCAAACATTTCAAGTATATATGAGGAAATACATTTCATACATTTGTCATCAATTTACTACATTTTGGTATTATTTCTCCTCCTTTGTCATCAACAAAAAGGAGAACAATTCAAATTGTAAAAAAAAATTCATACCAATCATATTTCAAGCAATAATGACATGGTATTATTCAAAAGTTCTCAACATTAAAAGTTATAATTATTAAAGAGATAGCTTCCATCAACTTCTCCCTTTTTATTTTTCATCAAAACTTTGCATGAAGGAGAGTAAGGAGAAAAATCCATTGAGAACCAACTTTGAATGAAGTTAAAAATGATTAAAGAGTTTCATTAAATCATGCTTCAATTTTCACAAGGATCAAGATATTCATGTGAAATCAAATCCCCGCGAAAATTATCACACACATGCTTTCATTATCACACACGAGAATTCATCTTTCAAGGATTAAGATATCTATTGGAATTCCTTCAATTTTCATGAGAAGAATTTATGGGAGAGGAGTATCACATGAAGGAGAAATTCACGAATAAAACTTCATAGTGAGAAGAGTATTACATCAAATCCATTTCTCATCAAAATTTCATAAGCATTTGTCAATGACTTCCATGAATCAAACATCAAGATATGTATAAATACTTCATGCATTTATAAAATGTTTTGTCATAGCTTTTCATCACTACTTGCATGAGGTAATATAATTAGTGCTTTGTAGTACTCAAAGATTAAGAATCCGATATATGATTAAAACTTTTCAATATTCAATAGAAATCATAACCATCAAAGTAAATATGATATTGCATCATTGTATGATAACATGCTCATCATCATAAAAACTTTTAGCATCAAAGCACAAAATTTTCAACATCAAAGTAAACATGTTATTGATGCACACAACCTTATCATCATGTAAAATTCACATCATAAAATTTTCAGCACAAAATTTAAGTGAGTGATCAAAGAATCAAGAAAGTCCGAAAATGAAATTTAACAAATTCATGCATTCAGACAAATTAACATTCCTAATTCTCTTCTAATAAAATCAAATTATTCTTCACTTAAGGGCTTTGTAAAAATATCGGCTAATTGATGTTTTGTATTAATAAACTCTAAGATTACATCATGATTATTAACGTAATCTTGTATAAAGTGATGCCTAATATCTTTCCAAGAAGAAATTCTATTCTTTATTTTTTGTAGGATAGGCTGACAGTGGGTTTTGTGAATGCCTGTGGATATGAGCGGGAGACCCAAATAAGGAACTGGCAGGCTTCCCTCACTAACCCCCAAAGTTTGTGCAATAAAGATTTTATTCTCAACGTGAGGGCTCATATATACTTTACTTTTCGCATGATTTAACTGAAGTCCAGAAACCATACCAAAGTCATTCATAATAGTAGCCAGGTTCTTTACTGAAGTTGGATCATTTTGGAGAAAGATAAGTAAATCATCTGCAAATGTTATATGTGATATATGAATAGAGCCAGCATTGGGTACCTTTATGCTGCCATTTAAGACTACATGTTCCAACATACAGCTAAGTCCTTCCATCGTAATAGTAAAGAGATACGGAGAGAGTGGATCACCTTGTCGTATGCCATTCGTGCTCCCAAAAAAACCAATAGGTGAGCCATTAAAGAGTATCGAAAACTTTGGAGTTTCCAGGCAAGATTGAATCCAATTAACCCATTGCTGTGGGAAGTTCATATCGAGGAGCATCTTATAGATAAATTTCCTATTAACTGAATCAAAGGCTTTCCGTAAATCAGCTTTAAAACATATTTTTGTCCCTCTTGCTTTTGAATGCAAATCTTTGACCAAGTCATTAGCAAGCAAAATGTTATGATGTATACTTCTCCCTTTGATGAAAGCAACTTGATTTGGGCTAATGATCTTGTGTATTACCTTTTGCATTCTATTTGCTAATACTTTGGAGATGATCTTGTAAATAAAGTTGCATAATGATATGGGTCGATAGTTCTCTAGTGAATCAGCCCCTGCATTCTTCGGAATTAAAGAAATAAAGGTGCAATTCATCTCTCTAAGAATATGACCTGAAGAGAAAAAATGTTGGCAAGCCTTGATCACATCATTTCCAAAGCAGGACGACTCGAACTCATCCGTTCTGTATTGCACTCCTACTCTATATATTGGTGTAATGCATTTCTTCTTGGAAAAATAGGCTTCTATCAAAAGCAGGACGACTCGAACTCATCCGTTCTGTATTGCACTCCTACTCTATATATTGGTGTAATGCATTTCTTCTGCCTGCTGGACTTCTCCAAGATATTGAACGGTTATTAATGAACTTCTTCTGGAATGACACAAATGATAAGGCAATGCATATGGTAAATTGGGATAGCATTTGCAAACCAAAAGATGAAGGGGGGCTAAATTTGAGAAATACTAGAGATTGGAATCAAGCATGCCTGGTACAACAATTGTGGGATCTTTTCCTTATGGTCACAATGGGTTTCTACTAGGTATCTTTCAAAGGAATCAATCTGGGAAATTTCAACAAGAACATACCACTCTTCAGCTTGGAAAGGAATTTTAAAGGCAAGGAATTGGCTAATCAAACACATTTCTTATGCAATCTCTTCTGGAACTAGTACTAATATGTGGTACGATCCTTGGGTGAATGGGAAGAGTATATTTCAATTATATGGCGACAGAATACGAAAAGATCTTGGGGCTCCCAAAGATTGGAAGGTTTCCGAGTTCATTGCTAACGGTACCTGGTGTCTCCCTAATCCTATTTCTCCCGAAATGTTATCACTTTGACCGACTATCATAGCTATTCCAATCAGGAACAACTCTTCAGATATACTTATTTGGCCTCATGACAATGGCAAATTTAGTGCCACATCTGTATGGAATCAAATTAGACAAAGAAATAACAAGTGGGTCCCAAGCAGTTGGACATGGGATCGACCGGGATCACAAAGACACTCCTTATGTACATGGCAGGCCCTTCTCAATAAACTACCTACAATAGACAATATGAAAAGAAGAGGTATCTATCATGTTAACCGATGCTCCCTTTGTTTGCAACAAGAAGAAACTGTTGACCATCTTTATTTTGCTTGTAATTATACAAAATGGATATGGAAGGAGATTCTCCAGCGATTTGAACTCAATAGACTGCCGCAACCAAACTTGCACCAAGAACTAGGCGACCTTATGCAATGTTTCTCAAGAAAAGGGCCACTTACACAACTGGCAAAGGTTACTTTCAGATGCGCTATTTGGTGGATGTGGAAGGAGAGATGTAATAGAATCTTTGAATGTCAACACACAAACAATGCTCAGCTCTTGAAAGAGATTATTAGAGACTCAAGATCCTGTATAGAGCATGATCTCAAAATCGAGCACTTCACCCGAAGAGAAAAAGATATTTTTATCAAATTTAATTTTGCTATTAGCTAAAGATCTTGGGAATGATGTCAAAAAATGTACCCACAGGTAGTTATAGTCTACAGCATGTGTAGTCATAACTATCGCATTCGCACTCTATGAGTTAATTGGCTTTGTCTATGACTTGTATAGATAAAGCTATTTGTAGAATCTTTACACATAATCAATTTACTTTTACTTACCAAAAAAAAAAAGTGATGCCTAATATCAATATGTTTAGTTCTAGAGTATTGAATGAGATTTTTTGTTAAACATATTACACTTGTATTATCACATTTTATGGGAATATTTTTAAGATGAATCTTATAATCTTCTTATGTATTTTTCATCCACACAACTTGTGCACAACATGCACTAGCTACTATGTACTCGGCTTCAGTTGTAGATAGTGCAACCGAATTTTGTTTATTGGAAGACCAAAAAACAAATACATGTCTTAAAAATTGACATGTTCCGGATGTGCTTTTTCTATATAATCTACATCCATCCAAATCCGCATCAGCATATGTAATTAGTTCAAAGTTCTTGGATTTTAGATACCATAATCCTAGATTAGTGGTACCTTTAAGATATCTAAGAATTCTCTTAACTGCTTTAAGATGAGATATCTTAGGATTAGATTGAAACCTAGCACAAAGTCTTACACTAAACATGATATCCGGTCTAGTTGCGGTAAGGTAAAGTAAACTTTATATCATACCCTGTAAGCTTTTTTATCAAAGCTTTCTCCATTTTCATCAATTACTAACTTAGTGTAGGTGCTCATAGAAGTGTTGATAAGGCAATGCATATGGTAAATTGGGACAACATCTGTAAATCGAAAGATGAAGGGGGGCTGAACTTGAGAAATATTAGAGAGTGGAATAAAGCATGTTTGGTACAACAATTGTGGGACCTTTTGCAAAACAAATGTTCCTTATGGTCACAATGGGTTTCTGCTAGGTATCTTTCGAAGGAATCGATTTGGAAAATTTCAACAAGAACATACCACTCTGCAACTTGGAAAGGAATTTTAAAGGCAAGGAATTGGACAATCAAACACATTTCTTATGCAATCTCTACTGGAACTAATACTAATATGTGGTACGATCCTTGGGTGAATGGGAAAAGTATATTTCAATTATATGGTGATAGAATACGAAAAGATCTTGGGGCTCCCAAAGATTGGAAGGTTTCCGAGTTCATTGCTAATGGTACCTGGTGTCTCCCTACTCCTATTTCTCCTGAAATGTTATCACTTTGGCCGACTATCACAGCTATTCCAATCAGGAACAACCCTTCAGATGTACTTATTTGGCTTCATGACAATGGTAAATTTAGTGCCACATCCGCATGGAATCAAATTAGGCAAAGAAATAACAAGTGGCTCCCAAGCAGTTGGACATGGGATCGACTGGGATCACAGAGATATTCCTTATGTACATGGCAGGCCCTTCTGAATAAACTACCTACAATAGATAATATTAAGAGAAGAGGTATCTATCATGTTAACCGATGCTCCCTTTGTTTGCAATAAGAAGAAACTATTGACCACCTCTATTTTGCTTGTGAATATACTAAATGGATATGGAAGGAGATTCGATATGGAAGGAGATTCTCCAGCGATTTGAACTCAATAGGCTGCCGCAACCAAACTTGCATCAAGAATTAGGCGACCTCACACAAAGTTTCTCAAAAAAAGGACCTCTTACACAATTGGCAAAGGATACTTTCAGATGTGCTATTTGGTGGATGTGGAAGGAGAGATGTAGCAGAATCTTTGAATGTCAACACACAAACAATGCTCAGCTCTTGACAGAGATTATTAGAGACTCAAGATCATGCATGGAGCATAATCTCAAAATGGAGCACTTTACACGAAGAGAAATAGATATTTTTATCAAATTCAATTTTACTATTAGCTAAAGATCTTGGCAACAATGTTAAATGCTATAACTAATGGTAGTCTTGGCACATCTTAACATGCTCGTTACAGTTAGGAGTTAAAGTCTACAACATGTGTAGTCATAACTACCACATGTGTACTCAATGAGTTACCTACTTTGTCTATGACTTGTATAGACAAAGCTATTTGTAGAAACGTTACACATAATCAATTTACTTTTACTTACCAAAAAAAAAAAGTGTTGATATGATAGAACCCTTACAGATTCTAAACTTGGGGTTGATCTCTTTAGGGGATCGGCCTCCTTGGAACTCTATAGGGGTTCCTCCCTCCAAGTTGCTGCTCAAAGGCTGCAGAAAAGATTCATCTATTGCTTAAGAAAAGAGAAGGAATACATGGCTATTTATAGGGCTTCTAATCCCTAACTCCTAATAGGACTCCTACTTAAGACTCTTACTTCTAACCAACTCCTAATAGGACTCCTACCCAAGACTCCTATTCCCTTACAAGTCCTAATTCTTCTCTAAGAAAAAATCTCCTACATGAATGCCCCTCACTATTAGGACTCTCCTAGCTAGAGTCCTAACAGAATGTCCCTCTCAATTAGGACTCTCCTAGCTAGAGTCCTAACATTTTTACATGATTGTCCCTCTCAATTAGGACTCTCCAAGCTAGAGTCCTAACAGACCAGCCCTCTTAAAATCAGCCTTGTCCTCGAGGCTGATGATTCATGAATTCTGGGAATTTGATCTTCAAGTCGTCATAGTTCTCCCAAGTGGCATCTTCTTTTGGTAGGTTCGCCCACTGTATTAGCACTTCATTAGTGGGTCGTCGTCGTCGAGTCACGATCCGTCGATCAATAATGGCACTTGGCTGGGTCTGGAGTGCTCTTTGGGTAGTCATATTTGGTGGGTGGCTTTGGGCTGTCTCCAAGCACCTGTTTAAAACTTCCGGTTGGCTGTTGGTTTGTGGGTGATATGTCGTACTCCTTTTCAATTTAGTACCCTTATAGTGTAATTCTTTTGAGTCCCAATTGTAATGAGCCATGGGGCTTGGTGCTTCCTCCAATTTTTTTATAATCTTTCTAGTATCTGAATTTTCCTGCCATTCCATCTTAATATCCTCAAGGAAGTCGCTGGTCGGAAGTGAAACGGTCGAAACTTCAAGAACATTCTCTTTCCCCTTTTTGTAAGTTATTTCAAAATCAAATCCAAGAAGTTTTGTTACCCATTTTTGCTGTTCGGGGGAAGATATCTTCTGCTCCAAGAGATATTTTAGGCTTTTATGGTCGGTCTTGATTTGAAAGTATCGCCTGATCAAGTACAATCTCCACCTCGTTGCTGCGCGCACAATGGCGAGCATCTCCTTATCATATGTTGACATGTTTTGATCGGAGGGAGATAATTCCTTGCTAGTGTATGTGAGTGGTCGACCATCTTGCATGAGAATGGCTCCAATTCTGACTCCAGATGTGTCGGCCTCAATAATGAAGGGTCGGTTGAAATCTGGTAGTGTTAGCACCGGCATCGTCGTCATGGCTGCCTTAAGTTTGTCGAAGGTAGCGGAGGCTCTATCCAACCATTGGAAGACATCTTTTTCTAGTAAGGAAGTAAGTGGTGCACTGATCTTTCCATAGTTTTTCACGAACTTGCGGTAGTGGCCTGTTAAACCCAGAAAGCCATGTAGCAATTTTATGTTTCTCGAGGTCGGCCAGTTTTGCATTGCTCCAATTTTGAAGGGGTCCACTGCCACACCTTCCTCTGATATGATATGCCCAAGATATTCCAGCTTTTGTTGAAGAAAGCAAAAATTCGTGGTTGTTGTGTGTTCAAAAGGTGGTTTTCCATATGTCTTCTTCGCATGCTCGTATTTGATGATACCCGGATCAAAGGTCCAGCTTTGTAAAGATTTGTGCTCCCTTTCATATAGCAATTCATCTACTATTGGAATAAAGTATTTGTCCTTGATGATTATGCCATCGAGAGCTCGGTAATCAACACATATTCGCCTTGTTCCGTCCTTCTTGTGTACAAGTAGCACCGGCGAAGAGTAGAGGTTGCAACTTGGCCGAATAACTCCTGTTTCGAGCATCTCTTTTATAATCCTTTCTATTTCATCCTTCTGGAGATGTGGATACTGATATGGCTGAGCATTTGCTGAAGATTTGCCTGGAAGAATCATTATACAATGATCATGCCGATAGGTAAGAGGTAGGTTGCGCGGTTCGTCAAATATATTTGAAAATCCAGCAAGCAAAGGAAGTAGATTTGGATCTTCAAATTCTGTTGGCTCTCCCTTAGTTTGCTGCTCAAGTTGTACCAAAAAGCCGCTGCATGCTTTATGCAAAACATTCTCCATTTGTTGTGTGCAAATCGTTGTTATGTCGTCCCCACGTTTCCCGTGCAATGTCACCTGTTTCTCCTTACTGTAAAATTTCATAATTAGTTTCATAAAATTCCAAGAAATATCACCTAATGTCGTCAACCATTTAATTCTGAGCATGGCCTCATGATTGTTAAGAGGGAGAAGGAAGAAATCTGCAATTATCTCTTGGTCCTGCAGCAATAGTTTCTCCTGCAAGCGCCTATGATCACAATTCAAAATCCGTCCGTCGGCGACCTTAACATCAAACCTGCAGCGATTCTCGATAGGTAATGATATCCGAACAGCAAGCTTACTATTTAGGAAGTTAGTAGTACTGCCCGTGTCGATGAGAACAGTGATTGGTTGTTGTTTGAGAAGGCCTTCAATTTTCATCGTTTGCGGGTTTGAGTAGCTAGCTAGTGTATGTACTGTAACTTCGGTCGGTTGTGGCTCTTCTTCTGCATCTTCTTCTTCATATTCAAAGCTCTCTTTTGGATGTTCAATGACCTCTTCTTCTATCGGTTCAATCATAAGAAGTCCTCCTTTACTGCAGCGATGCTCACGGCTCCACGGCTCGTCACAATGCCAACATAACCCCTTCGCATATCGCTCCCGAAGCTCTTCTCCTGTTAACCTCTTTGGTGCAGGGACTTGGTCAACAGTAGGGGGGGCTGAGGGCTTCAATATTACTGGTTGAGGAGTGACCCTAGTCCTCCGAGCTTCATGGTTCAATTGCTCCTCTTGATGTCGTGCGAAAGAGATGGCTGCCATAAGCGTATACGGTTGTCGCGCTTTAACTTCTCCTCGGATCTCCGGCTTCAAGCCCTCAATGAAGGTCCTCAATAGCTGTTTTTGAGACCAATCATGATTTTGATTAGATAACCTTTCAAACCTGGTTTGGTACTCCTGAATGGTGGAGGTTTGTCGGATCTTTGCTAGTTGTTCATCAATATTCTCATAATCGGTTGGTCTGAAGCGAATCAGCAGTTCTTCTTTGAATTGTCGCCATGAAAGGACTCCATAAGTATGTTCAAACCAGTCAAACCATTGAGTAGCATCCCCTTCAAGATGTATAGCTGCAATTTTCACCATAGATACATCCGCGGTTTTGTGGTACCGAAAATATCGCTCCGCGTGCGAAATCCAACCAATCGGGTCTCCTTCTTCCCATCTAGGGAAGTCCACTCTCATGCATGGATAGTTGGGGTTGGTCATAGAGCTTCCCCTCTCTTGGAAGTCATCTCTTCGGGCTTGGTGTGATTGGGCAAAGCTCTCTCCTTGATATGATTTCTTCGGGCTTAGTGGTCGGCCCAATCTGAGTTCGGTAAAGAGTGTCCGAATCTTATCCTCCATTCGCGCCTCCAAGGCTTCGAATTTAGCATTGATTGCCTCCTTAGATGCCATAGTATATGGCCCCAAATCAATGATGTTAAGATCTCTCTTTTGCTGTTGGGTTAAAGGCATGTATAGGTTGAGAGAAGTGATGGTCGAAAGTGTTGGTGGATTGGTGGATGTAGGCTACGGTTTAGGCTTGTTTTGTGGCTGTTTTGGGTGCAGTTTGAGGGTGTGGTTTGGTAGAGTTTTAGGGCTCTAGATGAAAGTTTTGGATCTGTGGTAGATGGTAGCAAAGGTTTGACAGAAATCCGTGGAAGTTGCAGCAAGTATGTGCTGTCTTGTAAGAGTAGAATTGTCGTCGAAGAAACAACGGTTTCTCGACGTAATTTCCACCAAAAACTTAAGAGAATTGAGGAGGGAATTGATAGAAAAATCACAGTTTATATGACAGCAAGGATATCTAATTTAATCAAGAAAATTTCGGCAGTATAACAGCAAAGAAATTGGTGCAAGTTGCAATTGCAGAATTATCGTCGAAAAATTTCAGCGGGTTACGATGAAAATTTGCAGCAACATAAAATCGTTTTTAGAGATGAATTTCTTAATAGATCAATCTTAGATGGAAGCAAAGATGATATATGAAGTCTATAAGAAATTTCATTCAAAAAAGATTGCAAATAGATGGGTTAAGGCAACGATATGCAGTTGAAATTTTCTACAGCATAGATTTTCAAGTGTAGCAGATTGGACATAAAAGATCAGTAGTTTATATTGAGAATTTTTCGATGAAACCAAAGGGAAATCTACTGTTAGGAAGTGTCAAAGATGTCATAAAAATTTCATAGAAATTTGGATAGAAAAAGCACAGTAGCAAGATCAAACAGATGGTGCTATGCGGCTTGAATTCTGCAATTCAAGTGTAGCAGATTGGACATAAAAGATCAGTAGTTTATATTGAGAATTTTTTGATGAAACCAAAGGGAAATCCACTGTTAGGAAGTGTCAAAGATGTCATAAAATTTTCGTAGAAATTTAGATAGAAAAAGCACAGTTGCAAGATCAAACAGATGGTGCTATGCGGCTGGAATTCTGCAATGTATCTTTCGTCGTAGAGATGAAAACTTTGTGACGAAAAGTTTATGCAGCAATATAAGAACGATTTTGTTTTTTTTGATTTTCGAATAAGGATAACTAAATTGCAGCAGCAGTAAGGTAGGAAACCAGAACCTGTTGCAATTCACGGGGAGATCAAAGGATGATCCGCGGTGATGGAGATGATGGCGGAATTCGGTGACGATCTTTTAAGCAATTGTGGGAATTGCTTTGGATGGTTGTAGAGGGTTGATGGATGGCTGTGGAAGGGCAGCGAGACGCCAAGAACGCTGCTCTGATACCAGGTGATAGAACCCTTACAGATTCTAAACTTGGGGTTGATCTCTTTAGGGGATCGGCCTCCTTGGAACTCTATAGGGGTTCCTCCCTCCAAGTTGCTGCTCAAAGGCTGCAGAAAAGATTCATCTATTGCTTAAGAAAAGAGAAGGAATACATGGCTATTTATAGGGCTTCTAATCCCTAACTCCTAATAGGACTCCTACTTAAGACTCTTACTTCTAACCAACTCCTAATAGGACTCCTACCCAAGACTCCTATTCCCTTACAAGTCCTAATTCTTCTCTAAGAAAAAATCTCCTACATGAATGCCCCTCACTATTAGGACTCTCCTAGCTAGAGTCCTAACAGAATGTCCCTCTCAATTAGGACTCTCCTAGCTAGAGTCCTAACATTTTTACATGATTGTCCCTCTCAATTAGGACTCTCCAAGCTAGAGTCCTAACATGATAGCCTTTGAGCTATCTATATTAAACCTTTTTAGCAAATCTAAAGTATATTTTGTTTAACTAAGAAATATACCATTACTTAGTTGTTTGATTTGTAAGCCCAAAAAGAAAGTTAACTCCCCCATCAAACTCATTTCAAATTCAAGACTCATATTTTTAGCAAATGACTCATATAGAGATTTATTCGTAGAATCGAAAATAATATCATCAACATAAATTTGAACAATAAAAAAATTATTTTTAAAATTTTTGATAAACAATGTAGCATCGACCTTGCCTTTAGAGAAATTATTTTTGATAAGAAATGAGCTAAGTCTCTCATACCAAGCCCTTAGGTTTTGTTTCAATCCATAGAGAGCTTTAGTCAATTTAAACACATGATTAGGGAGATTATCATTTTCAAATCCAGGAGGTTGTTCAACATAAACTTCTTCGGAAATAAAGCCATTAAGAAAAGCACTTTTAACATTCATTTGAAATAACTTAAAATTGTTACTACTAGCATAGGCAAGGAGCATCCTTATGGCTTCTAATTGTGCCACAGAAGCGAAGGTCTCTTCATAATCAATACATTCTTCTTGGTTGAAACCTTTGGCCACTAATATAGCCTTGTCTCAAACCATGATACCAAATTCATCTTGCTTGTTTCTAAAGACCCATTTAGTACCAATAACTAAATGGTCAATTGGCCTAGGAATAAGCTTCCACACCTCATTTCTCTCAAATTGATTCAACTTCTCTTGTATTGTGATAACCCATGAATCATCTTTCATGACCTCGTCAATACATTTAGGTTTAATTTGGGATAGAAAAGCGGTGTTTGCACAGAAATTCTTAAGAGAAGAACGAGTTTGAACCTTTTTAGATGTGTCTCCTATGATTACCTCCTTAGGATGAGCATCTACATATTTTCAATCCTTGGGTAAGAATATTTCGGAAGTATATACATCCAAGTTGCTAGATGGAGAAAGGGTTTTATTTAAATTCAAAGCATCAAAATTAACATCATCATCAAAATCATTTTTCTTAATTTCGAAAACCTTATTAAAAACAACATGAATGGATTCTTCTATAATCAAAGTTCTTTTTATTAAAGATATGAAATGCTTTAGAAATAGAAGAATAGTTAAGAAAAATTCCTTCATCGGATTTAACATCAAATTTTCCTAAAGCATCTTTTTCATTCAAGATAAAACACTTACACCCAAAAACTTTAAAATATGAAACATTGGGTTTTTTTGTTGTTTCACAACTCATAAGGAGTTTTAGTAAGGGTCTTACTAGAACTCTATTCATGACATAGCATGCTGTGTTTACGGCTTTGGCCTAAAAATATTTGGGTATGCTATGTTTATTTAACATGGTTCTTGTCATTTCTTGTAAGTTTCTATCCTTTCTTTCTACTACTCCATTTTGTTGAGGATTTTTTGGAGTAGAGAAGTTATGGTTGTATCCATTAGATTCATAAAATTCTTGGAAATCACGGTTTTGAAATTCACTACCGTGATCACTTCGAATTGACAAAATCATAAAACCCTTTTCATTTTGAACAAGTTTACAAAACTTGGAGAAATACCTATAACATTCACTTTTTTGTGCCAAAAAATAAGTTCACGTGTATCTACTATAATCATCCACGATGACGAATGCATATTTGCTATCTCCTAGGCTTGATGTAGTAATTGGTTCGAACAAGTCTATATGGATCAATTGCAAAGGTCTAGAGGTGCTTATTTGGTTCTTAGGTTTGAAGCTACCTTTTATTTGTTTTCCTAGTTGACAACCATCACACACATTATCTTTGACGAACTTGATATAAGGAATTCCTCTTACAAGTTCTTTAGATGAAATTTTGGTAATTAGTTTCATGCTAGCATGACCTAATCTCCTATGCCAAAGCCAAGCATCGTCATTCAAAACCGAAAAACA
The DNA here is from genome assembly GCF_036884655.1 of Musa acuminata AAA Group. Classification (NCBI taxonomy): domain Eukaryota; kingdom Viridiplantae; phylum Streptophyta; class Magnoliopsida; order Zingiberales; family Musaceae; genus Musa; species Musa acuminata. The sequence goes on along the minus strand of NC_088330.1, from coordinate 19,229,672 downwards.
CATTTCATTGCAAAGATTATTAATGTCAATGGTGTATATGTTATTTTGTTTTAGTGCAATCATAGATGTGTTTTTATATGGTTTTTCAATAATGCAAGCATTAGATTCAAATTTAACGACTCCTGCAGCGGCGACGACACTGTAGCGGCGACCAGATCTAGGGCGACAACTGTAGCGGCGACGACACTGTAGCGGCGAACAGATCTAGGGCGACCACTGTAGCGGCGGCCAGATCTCCCTAGGGCGATCTGAATCCTGCAGCGTCGGCTTTCTCCCACGGGCGACAGGCGACGACACTGTAGCGGCGATCTGATTTCCTGCAGCGTCGGCTGTTTCCCAAGGGCGACGTACTGTAGCGGCGGCGACGACACTGTAGCAGCGACAGTACTGTAGCGGCGACGACACTGTAGCGGCGACGAGATCTCCCTAGGGCGATCTGACTCCTGCAGCGTTGGCTTTCTCCCACGGGCGACGATACTATAGCAACGATCTGATCTCCCTTACTGTAGTGGTGATCGGATCTCCTGCAGCGTCGGCTTCTCCCGAAGGGCGACGATACTACAGCGGCGACCAGATCTCCCTAGGGCGACGGTACTGTAGCGGCGATCTGATATACTGCGACGGTGGTTTTTCCCTATGGAGATGATTCTATAGCCGCGACCAGAAGAGGGATCAAACATGGCAGCGACGGCCCCTAGGGCTGGCGGCGGTGGCGGGAGAGTTGATACGATAGTAAGACTCCCTACCATTACCCCTCAATTGGCTCCTCCTCCATATCCTCTCCAGAGAGAAACTCCTTCGACGAAACAGCATCGAAGTAGATCGCGCTCTAGATCGCGGCAGCCTGCCCTCATTTCCAGTGACCCTAGGCCTTGGACTAGCCTCTTCAAGGCTCCGGTTGGGAGTCCGGATCTAAGCTTGGAATTCTTTACTCCAGAAGTTCAGGCTGATAAGAAGATTGCTGTATACGAGACTGCTGATTCAGCAGAGCTTATTGAGACATGGTCTATGGCGATTGTTGGCTATGTGGTAGGTCTCAAAACATCTTATTTCCCACTATCCTCATTTATCAAAACTCGATGGGGAATATCGTCATTTGATCTTCATATGCTGGAGAACGGATTCTTTGTTTGCAAGCTATACTCTGAAGAAGATTTACAACGAGTCCTCGAAGGATTCTGGACTATTCGCGGCCATCCAATGATTCTACGACGCTGGTCTCCTGATGTCCGTTTGGAGTTAGATAGCCTACAGTCTATTCCATTATGGGTATCCTTTCAAGGTCTTCCTCTACATCTTTGGAGTCGACGTTTTATTGCAAAGTTATGCAGCACTCTGGGACAGCCACTCTACATCGACAAAGCAACAGCTGCTCAGACGAGATTAGCATTTGCACGAGCATGTGTACTGGTTTCTTCTGATGAAGATCTTCCAAATGAGGTTTTCTATCGTGATCTTGACGGGAACACTCGGAAGGTACATGTCTCATATTCTTGGAAGCCACAACGATGTCAGCATTGCTTATCTTTTGGTCATGCAAATGGAGCTTGTCAGCAAACTCCAAAACAAATCACAAAGGTCTATCGACCACGTCAAGCGCCTCCGCAACAAAGCGAGTCTTCTCTAATGGCAGTAGCACCGATGGTGGCGAAGACTATTGAGCATTCCGACTCACAAGGACAGCACCACGGACAGAAGGACAAATCCAAAATTATATCTCTTCCTACAATGTCGGAGCCTTCCATAATAGAGGTTTCCCTTGGTACTAGTGGACAGGAGAAACATAAGTCAGGAACTTCATCTCTTCTAATATCATTGGATCCGTCCACAATAACTCAACAAACTCAGGCCCAAACAAATCTCGCCAGCAAGGATATTCTTCCTCAACAAACTCAAGCCACAACAAACATCGCCAACAAGGATATTCTGTCTCAACAAACTCATGCCCCAACAAACCTCTCTAGCCAAGCTACTCCAACAAGTACTATCCAGGAAATTGTGCTGCAACAATCTTATCGTGCTTCAACAAACCCTGCCAATCAAGACCACATGATTCAAGGTATTTTAAAGTTTAAAAATCTGCAAGCTGTAGATGAAGTGGATAAATATAGAAATAAAGTCATAAAAGGTAAGGATATTGTGCGGGAGGAAAATACAAAACCGAAGGATAAGAAAAAGGATGGTACAGTCCATCCAAAGTCGTAGGATGAATACCTTACCACCTTTTCATTTCTTTATTACTGATGAAGATAACATGTTGGAATGTTCGCGGACTTAATAAGCCGGAAAAATGTCGGGAGCTCAATAGAATAATCAAGTCTGCCGCATGTGATATTGTTATTCTAGTAGAAACGAAAATTAAACAATCGCGCGTTCAAGCTCAAAAGAATTTAATATGGCCGGACGCAGAACTGTTTACCAATGACTCAAATGAAACTTTTGGTAGAATATGGGTCTTATGGCATCCTAACTCTATTAATGCTTGGTTTATTTCTGCTACTGATCAATTCATTCAACTTAAGGTAGAGGACAAAAAGAATGGCTGTCAATTCAATTTCATTGGTATATATGCTTTAAATAGTATGCAAGAAAGAAATACTCTTTGGTCTGACCTGACTAATATTGCAAATGGCTGTCTCAATGTACCTTGGATTGTTCTTGGAGACTTTAATACTGTTCGGTATACAAATGAAAAAGAGGGGGGTAGACAACTTTCAGAAAGCCAGCTTCAAAGTTTTAATGATTACATTGACACTGCAGCTTTGTTTGATATGAAATCTGTGGGTAATTGGCTCTCCTGGAGTAATCAAGGTGCTGCTAACAGAAAAATAATGGCTCGACTTGATAGGTGTTTGATTAATCATGAATGGTTAACAGTTTACCCAGATTCACTTCTTGAGTATGGTGCTCCTTTGTTTTCTGACCATTCTTTAATGTATATACACGCAGACAAAGCGACACCAAGAGGCAAGAAACCGTTTAGATTCTTTAACATGTGGAGTACTCATCCTCAATTTCTTGATGTTATCAGATCTGCTTGGAATGTTAATGTGCATGGATCTCCCCCTTACATCTTATGTCAAAAGCTCAAAGCCTGTAAAGCAGCACTAAAGGAGTGGAATACAAATACCTTTGGCAATATTACCACCACAGTTCAATTTTGCAGGAAGGAACTAATGTCATTGCAACATGAGCTGCAACTTCAGCCAAATGATGAGAATATTATCTACAAAGAGACAGAAGCCAGAAATAACTTCATGCAAGCCTTAAAACAGGAGGAAAGTTTTGCAAAGCAGAAGTCTCGACAGCATTGGCTTACACTAGGAGATTCCAATACTAAATTTTTCTATGCTTCAATTGCTACTCGAAGGGCTGTTAACCGTATCAGCAAATGCAGAGACAAAGATGATAATCTTATTGAGAATTTAGAAGAGGTTAAAGCACACACAGAGCAATTTTTTTATTCCTTACTCAATCAAGCTGGGAAAACTAATAACATTCATGTGGAGCCGACTATAAAACTTGATTCGGAAGCTATTTCAATCCTCAATGCCCCAATTACTGACGACGAAATTGTATGTGTTGTCTTTAAGTCACCAAAACACAAAAGCCCAGGTCCAGATGGATTTCCAGCTGAATTTTACCAAACTGCTTGGTCTATTATTGGAAATGATGTGATCAAGGCTTGCCAACATTTTTTCTCTTCAGGTCATATTCTTAGAGAGATGAATTGCACCTTTATTTCTTTAATTCCGAAGAATGCAGGGGCTGATTCACTAGAGAACTATCGACCCATATCATTATGCAACTTTATTTACAAGATCATCTCCAAAGTATTAGCAAATAGAATGCAAAAGGTAATACACAAGATCATTAGCCCAAATCAAGTTGCTTTCATCAAAGGGAGAAGTATACATCATAACATTTTGCTTGCTAATGACTTGGTCAAAGATTTGCATTCAAAAGCAAGAGGGACAAAAATATGTTTTAAAGCTGATTTACGGAAAGCCTTTGATTCAGTTAATAGGAAATTTATCTATAAGATGCTCCTCGATATGAACTTCCCACAGCAATGGGTTAATTGGATTCAATCTTGCCTGGAAACTCCAAAGTTTTCGATACTCTTTAATGGCTCACCTATTGGTTTTTTTGGGAGCACGAATGGCATACGACAAGGTGATCCACTCTCTCCGTATCTCTTTACTATTGCGATGGAAGGACTTAGCTGTATGTTGGAACATGCAGTCTTAAATGGCAGCATAAAGGTACCCAATGCTGGCTTTATTCATATATCACATATAACATTTGCAGATGATTTACTTATCTTTCTCCAAAATGATCCAACTTCAGTAAAGAACCTGGCTACTATTATGAATGACTTTGGTATGGTTTCTGGACTTCAGTTAAATCATGCGAAAAGTAAAGTATATATGAGCCCTCACGTTGAGAATAAAATCTTTATTGCACAAACTTTGGGGGTTAGTGAGGGAAGCCTGCCAGTTCCTTATTTGGGTCTCCCGCTCATATCCACAGGCATTCACAAAACCCACTGTCAGCCTATCCTACAAAAAATAAAGAATAGAATTTCTTCTTGGAAAAATAGGCTTCTATCAAAAGCAGGACGACTCGAACTCATCCGTTCTGTATTGCACTCCTACTCTATATATTGGTGTAATGCATTTCTTCTGCCTGCTGGACTTCTCCAAGATATTGAACGGTTATTAATGAACTTCTTCTGGAATGGCACAAATGATAAGGCAATGCATATGGTAAATTGGGATAGCATTTGCAAACCAAAAGATGAAGGGGGGCTAAATTTGAGAAATACTAGAGATTGGAATCAAGCATGCCTGGTACAACAATTGTGGGATCTTTTGCAAAACAAATGTTCCTTATGGTCACAATGGGTTTCTGCTAGGTATCTTTCAAAGGAATCAATCTGGGAAATTTCAACAAGAACATACCACTCTTCAGCTTGGAAAGGAATTTTAAAGGCAAGGAATTGGCTAATCAAACACATTTCTTATGCAATCTCTTCTGGAACTAGTACTAATATGTGGTACGATCCTTGGGTGAATGGGAAGAGTATATTTCAATTATATGGCGACAGAATACGAAAAGATCTTGGGGCTCCCAAAGATTGGAAGGTTTCCGAGTTCATTGCTAACGGTACCTGGTGTCTCCCTAATCCTATTTCTCCCGAAATGTTATCACTTTGGCCGACTATCATAGCTATTCCAATCAGGAACAACTCTTCAGATATACTTATTTGGCCTCATGACAATGGCAAATTTAGTGCCACATCTGTATGGAATCAAATTAGACAAAGAAATAACAAGTGGGTCCCAAGCAGTTGGACATGGGATCGACCGGGATCACAAAGACACTCCTTATGTACATGGCAGGCCCTTCTCAATAAACTACCTACAATAGACAATATGAAAAGAAGAGGTATCTATCATGTTAACCGATGCTCCCTTTGTTTGCAATAAGAAGAAACTGTTGACCACCTTTATTTTGCTTGTAATTATACAAAATGGATATGGAAGGAGATTCTCCAGCGATTTGAACTCAATAGACTGCCGCAACCAAACTTGCACCAAGAACTAGTCGACCTTATGCAATGTTTCTCAAGAAAAGGGCCACTTACACAACTGGCAAAGGTTACTTTCAGATGCGCTATTTGGTGGATGTGGAAGGAGAGATGTAATAGAATCTTTGAATGTCAACACACAAACAATGCTCAGCTCTTGAAAGAGATTATTAGAGACTCAAGATCCTGTATGGAGCATGATCTCAAAATCGAGCACTTCACCCGAAGAGAAAAAGATATTTTTATCAAATTTAATTTTGCTATTAGCTAAAGATCTTGGGAATGATATCAAATAATGTACCCACAGGTAGTTATAGTCTACAGCATGTGTAGTCATAACTATCGCATTCGCACTCTATGAGTTAATTGGCTTTGTCTATGACTTGTATAGATAAAGCTATTTGTAGAATCTTTACACATAATCAATTTACTTTTACTTACCAAAAAAAAAAAAGATTCAAATTTAACAATATATCCTTTATCACACAATTGACTAATACTCAAGAGGTTATGCTTTAAGCCATCAACTAACAATACATCTTCAATAAAGAAGTTTGATTTGTTAGTAATGGTTCCTTTGCTAATGATTTTACCCTTTTTGTTGTCTCCGAACGTGACATATCCTTCATCTATACTAGTGAGCTTAGAGAATTGAGATGGATCTCCGGTCATATGTCTTGAGCATCCACTATCAAGGTATTTTCTCTTGCTCCTAACTTGTGATGGTACATTTTTCTACAAAAAAAGGATAATTTTTAGGTACCCATTTGACCTTGGGTGTCTCAAAAATCGATTTATATTGCTTATCATGTTGCATTGAGTCATTTGAGGTCTTTTTAGGAACCCAAATCAATTTATGTGGACTACATTTCTTAAATAGACAATGATAAGCTACATGCCTAAATTTATAACAAAAGTTGTATTTCTTTCAGCGTGAAACATGTAAAGTAGGGCCTTTAACAACGGTGGTTGGATTATGATAAGAGCTACTCACAAATCTGATTTCGCCTTTTCTATGAATGTGAACCTTTTTGGCAATGATCATGTTCAAGGATTTGCTACCAACCTCAAACTTTTTTAAGGTTTTCTTAAGTAGCAAGTTTTCTTTTTGAAGAAATTCTAAATCATGGTATTTTGTGTAGGGAGCTAAGCTATTTTCATGCTCAATCTTTACTCTATCAAAATTGCTAATAAGAGAAGCATGTTCCTTTTTCAAAGAATTATACTTTTTACTCAAAATTCTACACTCATCAAATAATTCATGAAAAGCACTTTGAAAACTCATCAAAAGTTAAATTTGTGTCTAATGAATTTGTTACCTCATCTCCAATGGCCATTAGTGCATAGTGAGCAACTTGCTCGGTGTTGGTTGGCTCCTCTTCTTCGGAAGCACTTGAGTCATCCCATATAGCTTTGAGCATAGTTTTCTTTAGTTGCCTCCTCTTTGCTTAGGGACATTTACTCTTGAAGTATCTTAGCTTCTTGCATTCATAGTATATCATTTGTTCATTCTTTGGTTCAAATTTATTTTTAGTATCATTTTTGAATTTATTTATTTTTATAAATTTTTTGAATTTTTTTTTTTTTGGTAAGTAAAAGTGAATTGATTATGTGTAACGTTTCTACAAATAGCTTTGTCTATACATCATAGACAAAGTCAGGTAACTCATTGAGTACACATGTGGTAGTTATGACTACACATGTTGTAGACTTTAACTCCTAACTGTAACGAGCATGTTAAGATGTGCCAAGACTACCATTGGTTACAGCATTTAACATCGTTGCCAAGATCTTTAGCTAATAGTAAAATTGAATTTGATAAAAATATCTCTTTCTCTTCGTGTAAAGTGCTCCATTTTGAGATTATGCTCCATGCATGATCTTGAGTCTCTAATAATCTCTGTCAAGAGCTGAGCATTGTTTGTGTGTTGACATTCAAAGATTCTGCTACATCTCTTGAATTTTCTTGAATTTTCTTGTTAATAGTGCTAAGTCTTCATCAAGGTCCTCATTACTTAAGTTTTCTTTCATGTGGTCTTCTTGTATTCTCAGTGTTATCTCCTTCCTGTTCTTTGGAAAGGTGTCCTCAAGCTCTTCATGAGCTTTACATGTCATTTCATAGGTCATTAGTGTTGAATCTCGGATTTTAATGATGAAACTAATTGATTATGTTTAGATGTTTAACTACATTTTGAGTGATGTAGGTCTACTCGATCAGGATTAGACAGTTGATGCAGGAGGAATTGACATTGTGCCGGAGGATATCACATCAGGATATCGGACGACAGAAGGCTTCGAACGTCAGGCATCGGGCCAAGGAGAGCGGAATTGCACCAAGGATATCGGGGTTGCGGAGGTCAACCGCCGATTGGGCAACAAGCCACAAGAGAGGACGATGCGCTGAAGAATCGGAAGAAGCGCCAACCAATGACGTGCCGGGTAACAGAGTGTCAATTCGCGTTATAATAATTGTCTAGATCGGAGTAGAGTTTTGGCTTGTGTATGCAGGATTAACTACGATAACGACGAAAACATAAAGCGAAACAAAGTGTCGAAGTCAAGCGCGAAGGATTCATTGCGAGTTCAAGAGTTTGACGGAAGTCTGATGGTTCGTCGGGAATGCTGCCGGAACTAGCCGAGAATGAGTAGGGAGCTTGCCGAAGGGTTTTTCGGAAACTCGCCGGAAGGTTCGTTGGAAGTTTCCGGAGCTTGCCGAGAAAGGTTGGAGCTTGCCGAAGAAGCTCGTTGGAACTCGCCAAGATCAAATTGTGAAGTCTAGGAGCTTGCCGGGAGTCCGTAGAATGGTTTCCGAGAGTTTATCGGAAGACCGCCGGAAGTTCACCGGAAGCTCGCCGGAAGAAGTCTTGACTTGTGGACTTTGTAATAGCTTAGGAAATATCTTTAATTTCATATTTAGCATGTTAATCAGGGTTAGGATTAGGTGTTAATCCTATAACCCAAGTAGGGGCCAATTAGGCCTGAATTCGGACTGGTTTGGGCCAAGTTTGGAGCCCAACCAGTGAGCTGAAATAGTGTATGCGGTGGCACCGCCAGATTAGGAGGTGGCACCGCCTAGAACCCGAGAACTGAGCGGTGGCACCGTTGGACTGAGCGGTGGCACCGCCAGCCTCGGGAACCCAAGAGAATTCAAAATTTGGAGCCCAAATTTGAATCCTCTTGGGACCTATAAATACCCCTCAATTCTCAGTTGAGATCACAACTTTTGCGAAGCAAGAGATTGAGATAAAAGTCTTAGCAAAGTCTTTAGCAAGTTTTTGTTTTCAATTGCTTGAGTGTTCACCTCTTTCTTTCTCTTGAAAAATTTGTAAGAGAGTGAACCAATTGTAAAAGGTTGTAAGAGGGTATTTGTCCTTCCCCTTCAAAGTGATTTGCTAGTGGAAGTTGGGAGCCTCATCGAAGAAGGCTTCGCAAGTGGATGTAGGTCGCATGACCGAACCACTATAAATCGGTTTGCGTTTATCTTATTGTCATTTATATTACTGCAAACCATCTTCACTTTGATGCTCTACTTCTTTGTCTCCTTCTTACGTATCCCTTCAAGTTAAGACGCAATCGAAACGGTTTCAAACGAATCGTTGCTTTTATCGTACGAAGTTTCCGAAAGTGTTTAAATCGTTAAAAGATTATCGTACTTTACCGCTGCACTAATTCACCCCCCCCTCTTAGTGCCGCTCCGATTATAACAATTGGTATCAAAGCCCGGTATTTCTCATTTCAGATTTACACCCGAGAGAAATGACTCTTCATGGCTTTCAAGAGGGCTTATCAGTTGTTCGTCCACCGTTGTTTAACAGATTGGACTACACTTATTGGAAAACTCGAATGAGAGTTTTCTTGATTTCTTTGAATTTGGATTTATGGAATATCGTTGAAAACGGTTTTCAACTTCCCTCTAAACCGATGAACGAATGGTCGGATTTGGAGAAGAAATATTTTTCTTTAAACGCAAAGGCTATGAATGCCTTATCTTGCGCTTTGGACAAAAATGAGTTCAATCGGATTTCTACGTGCGAAACGGCTTTTGATATTTGGCGAAAACTTGAAATCATGCACGAGGGAACTAGTAGAGTCAAAGACTCGAAAGATAATATTTTATTGCATGATTTTGAGCTTTTTCAAATGCAACCAAGCGAGACTATAGGCGACATGTACACCCGTTTCACGGATGTCATCAATAATCTAAAATAACCGCAATACAAGAAACAAAAGATTTAAATATTTTTCCACTTGAAGAACTAATTGGTTCGTTGATGACATATGAAATGGTGCACAATGCACATGATGAACGAAATCACCTTCCAAAGAATAGGAATGATTTGAAACTCCGGACAAATGAATACCATATGAGCAATGACTCAAGTGATGAGGACAAATGATGAACTTGAACTTCGAACACTAAATCTTAATAAGTTTTTTTTTTTGTAAGTAAAAGTAAATTGATTATGTGTAAAGTTTCTACAAATAGCTTTATCTATACAAGTCATAGACAAAGCCAAGTAACTCATAGAGTGCGAATGCGATAGTTATGACTACACATGCTGTAGACTATAACTACCTGTGGGTACATTATTTGGCATCATTCCCAAGATCTTTTTCTAATAGCAAAAATAAATTTGATAAAAATATCTTTTTCTCTTCGGGTGAAGTGCTCGGTTTTGAGATCATGCTCCAAATAGGATCTTGAGTCTCTAATAATCTCTTTTAAGAGCTGAGCATTGTTTGTGTGTTGACATTCAAAGATTCTATTACATCTCTCCTTCCGCATCTACCAAATAGCGCATCTGAAAGTGACCTTTGCCAGTTGTGTTAGAGGCCCTTTTCTTGAGAAACATTGCATAAGGTCGCCTAGTTCTTGGTGCAGGTTTGGTTGCGGCAGTCTATTGAGTTCAAATCGCTGGAGAATCTCCTTCCATATCCATTTTCTATAATCACAAGCAAAATAGAGGTGGTCAACAGTTTCTTCTTGTTGCAAACAAAGGGAGCATCGGTTAACATTATAGATACCTCTTCTTTTCATATTGTCTATTTGTTAGGACTCGAGCTTGGAGAGTCCTAATTGAGAGGGACATTCATGTAAAACTGTTAGGACTCTAGCTAAGAGAGTCCTAATTGAGAGGGACATTCTATTAGGACTCTAGCTAGGAGAGTCCTAATTGAGAGGGGCATTCATGTAGGAGGTTTTTTCTTAGAGAAGAATTAGGAGTTGTAAGGGAATAGGAGTCTTGAGTAGGAGTCCTATTAGGAGTTGGTTAGAAGTAAGAGTCTTAAGTAGGAGTCCTATTAGGAGTTAGGGTTTAGAAGCCCTATAAATAGTCATGTATTCCTTCTCTTTTCATAGGCAATAGATGAATCTTTTATGCAGCCTTTGAGCAGCAACTTGGAGGGAGGAACCCCTATAGAGTTCCAAGGAGGCCGATCCCCTAAAGAGATCAACCCTAAGTTTAGAATCTGCAAGGGTTCTAACACCTGGTATCAGAGCAGCGTTCTTGGCGTCTCGCTGCCCTTTCACAGCCATCCATCAACCCTCCACAACCATCCAAAGCAATTCCCACAATTGCTTAAAAGATCGTCACCGAATTCCGCCATCATCTCCACCACCACGGATCATCCTTTGATCTCCCCGTGAATTGCAACAGGTTCTGGTTTCCTACCTTACTGCTGCTGCAATTTAGTTATCCTTATTCGAAAATCCAAAAAAAAAAAAAAAAAATCTTTCCTATATTGCTGCATAAACTTTTCGTCACAAAGTTTTCATCTCTACGACGAAAGATATATTGCAGAATTCCAGCCGCATAGCACCATCTTTTTGATCTTGCTACTGTGCTTTTTCTATCCAAATTTTTTACGAAATTTTTATGACATCTTTGACACTTCTTAACAGTGGATTTCCCTTTGGTTTCATCAAAAAATTCTCAATATAAACTACTGATCTTTTATGTCCAATCTGCTGCACTTGAATTGCAGAATTCAAGCCGCATAGCACCATCTGTTTGATCTTGCTACTGTGATTTTTCTATCCAAATTTCTACGAAATTTTTATGACATATTTGACACTTCCTAACAGTATATTTCCCTTTGGTTTCATCGAAAAATTCTCAATATAAACTACTGATCTTTTATGTCCAATCTGCTACACTTGAAAATCTATGCTGCAGAAAATTTCAACTGCATATCGTTGCCTTAACCCATCTATTTGCAATCTTTTTTGAATGAAATTTCTTGTAGACTTCATATATCATCTTGGCTTCCATCTAAGATTGATCTATTAAGAAATTCATCTCTAAAAACGATTTTATGTTGCTGCAAATTTTCATCGTACCCCGCTGAAATTTTTCGACGATAATTCTGCAATTGCAACTTGCACCAATTTCTTTGCTGTTATACTGCCGAAATTTTCTTGATTAAATTAGATATCCTTGCTGTCATATAAACTGTGATTTTGCTATCAATTCCCTCCTCAATTCTCTTAAGTTTTTGGTGGAAATTACGTCGAGAAACCGTTGTTTCTTCGACGACAATTCTACTCTTACAAGACAGCACATACTTGCTGCAACTTCCACGGATTTCTGTCAAACCTTTGCTACCATCTACCACAGATCCAAAACTTTCATCCAGAGCCCTAAAACTCTACCAAACCACACCCTCAAACTGCACCCAAAACAGCCACAAAACAAGCCTAAACCGTAGCCTACATCCACCAATCCACCAACACTTTCGACCATCACTTCTCTCAACCTATACATGCCTTTAACCCAACAGCAAAAGAGAGATCTTAACATCATTGATTTGGGGCCATATACTATGGCATCTAAGGAGGCAATCAATGCTAAATTCGAAGCCTTGGAGGCGCGAATGGAGGATAAGATTCGGACACTCTTTACCGAACTCAGATTGGGCCGACCACTAAGCCCGAAGAAATCATATCAAGGAGAGAGCTTTGCCCAATCACACCAAGCCCGAAGAGATGACTTCCAAGAGAGGGGAAGCTCTATGACCAACCCCAACTATCCATGCATGAGAGTGGACTTCCCTAGATGGGAAGAAGGAGACCCGATTGGTTGGATTTCGCACGCGGAGCAATATTTTCGGTACCACAAAATCGCAGATGTATCTATGGTGAAAATTGCAGCTATACATCTTGAAGGGGATGCTATTCAATGGTTTGACTGGTTTGAACATACTTATGGAGTCCTTTCATGGCGACAATTCAAAGAAGAACTGCTGATTCGCTTCAGACCAACCGATTATGAGAATATTGACGAACAACTAGCAAAGATCCGACAAACCTCCACCATTCAGGAGTACCAAACCAGGTTTGAAAGGTTATCTAATCAAAATCATGATTGGTCTCAAAAACAGCTATTGAGGACCTTCATTGAGGGCTTGAAGCCGGAGATCCGAGGAGAAGTTAAAGCGCGACAACCGTATACGCTTATGGCAGCCATCTCTTTCGCACGACATCAAGAGGAGCAATTAAACCATAAAGCTCGGAGGACTAGGGTCACTCGTCAACCAGTAATATTGAAGCCCTCAGCCTCCCCTACTGTCGACCAAGTCCCTGCACCAAAGAGGTTAACAGGAGAAGAGCTTCGGGAGCGATATGCGAAGGGGTTATGTTGGCATTGTGACGAGCCGTGGAGCCGTGAGCATCGCTGCAGTAAAGGAGGACTTCTTATGATTGAACCGATAGAAGAAAAGGTCATTGAACATCCAAAAGAGAGCTTTGAATATGAAGAAGAAGATGCAGAAGAAGAGCCACAACCGACCGAAGTTACGGTACATACACTAGCTAGCTACTCAAACCCGCAAACGATGAAAATTGGAGGCCTTCTCAAACAACAACCAATCACTGTTCTCATCGACACGGGCAGTACTACTAACTTCCTAAATAGTAAGCTTGCTGTTCGGATATCATTACCTATCGAGAATCGCTGCAGGTTTGATGTTAAGGTCGCCGACGGACGGATTTTGAATTGTGATCATAGGCGCTTGCAGGAGAAACTATTGCTGCAGGACCAAGAGATAATTGCAGATTTCTTCCTTCTCCCTCTTAACAATCATGAGGCCATGCTCAGAATTAAATGGTTGACGACATTAGGTGATATTTCTTGGAATTTTATGAAACTAATTATGAAATTTTACAGTAAGGAGAAACAGGTGACATTGCACGGGAAACGTGGGGGCGACATAACAACGATTTGCACACAACAAATGGAGAATGTTTTGCATAAAGCATGCAGCGGCTTTTTGGTACAACTTGAGCAGCAAACTAAGGGAGAGCCAACAGAATTTGAAGATCCAAATCTACTTCCTTTGCTTGCTGAATTTTCAAATATATTTGACGAACCGCGCAACCTACCTCTTACCTATCGGCATGATCATTGTATAATGATTCTTCCAGGCAAATCTTCAGCAAATGCTCAGCCATATCAGTATCCACATCTCCAGAAGGATGAAATAGAAAGGATTATAAAAGAGATGCTCGAAACAGGAGTTATTCGGCCAAGTTGCAACCTCTACTCTTCGCCGGTGCTACTTGTACGCAAGAAGGACGGAACAAGGCGAATATGTGATGATTACCGAGCTCTCAATGGCATAATCATCAAGGACAAATACTTTATTCTAATAGTAGATGAATTGCTAGATGAAAGGGAGCACAAATCTTTACAAAGCTGGACCTTTGATCCAGGTATCATCAAATACGAGCATGCGAAGAAGACATACGGAAAACCACCTTTTGAACACACAACAACCACGAATTTTTGCTTTCTGCAACAAAAGGTGGAATATCTTGGGCATATCATATCAGAGGAAGGTGTGGCAGTGGACCCCTTCAAAATTGGAGCAAAGCAAAACTGGCCGACCTCGAGAAACATAAAATTGCTACATGGCTTTCTGGGTTTAATAGGCTACTACCGCAAGTTCGTGAAAAACTATGGAAAGATCAGTGCACCACTTACTTCCTTACTAGAAAAAGATGTCTTCCAATGGTTGGACAGAGCCTCTGCTGCCTTTGACAAACTTAAGGCAGCCATGACGACGACGCCGGTGCTAACACTACTAGATTTCAACCGACACTTCATTATTGAGGCCGACACATCTGGAGTCAGAATTGGAGTCATTCTCATGCAAGATGGTCGACCACTCGCATACACTAGCAAGGCATTATCTCCCTCCTATCAAAATAAGTCAACATATGATAAGGAGATGTTCGCCATTGTGCGCGCAGCAACGAGGTGGAGATTGTACTTGATCAGGCGATACTTTCAAATCAAGACCGACCATAAAAGCCTAAAATATCTCTTGGAGCAGAAGATATCTTCCCCCAAGCAGCAAAAATGGGTAACAAAACTTCTTGGATTTGATTATGAAATAACTTACAAAATGTGGAAAGAGAATGTTGTTGCAGATGCGCTTTCGCAGCTACCTGAGCAAGTTGAATTTTCGGTCGTTTTACTTCCAACCAGTGACTTCCTTGAGGATATTAAGATGGAATGGCAGGAAGATTCGGAGACTAGTAAAAAAAAAAAAAAAAAAAAAAATATTTGGAGGAAGCACCAAGCTCCGTGGCTCATTACAATCGGGACTCAAAAAAATTATGCTATAAGGGACGCATTATGCTTGTGACAAATTCTACTTGCATCTTCAAGGGCAGATTTTGGACAAAGTTATTCCATATGCAGGGTACTAAATTAAAAAGGAGTACGACATATCACCCACAAACCAACAGCCAAACAGAAGTTTTAAATAGGTGCTTGGAGACAGCCCAAAGCCATCCACCAAATATGACTACCCAAAGAGAACTACAGACCCAGCCAAGTGCCATTATTGATCGACGGATCGTGACTCGACGACGACGACCCACTAATGAAGTGCTAATACAGTGGGCGAACCTACCAATAGAAGATGCCACTTGGGAGAACTATGACGACATGAAGATCAAATTTCCAGAATTCATGAATCATCTGCCTCGAGGACAAGGCTGATTTGAAGAGGGCGGGTCTGTTAGGACTCTAGCTTGGAGAGTCCTAATTGAGAGGGACATTCATGTAAAACTGTTAGGACTCTAGCTAAGAGAGTCCTAATTGAGAGGGACATTCTATTAGGACTCTAGCTAGGAGAGTCCTAATTGAGAGGGGCATTCATGTAGGAGGTTTTTTCTTAGAGAAGAATTAGGAGTTGTAAGGGAATAGGAGTCTTGAGTAGGAGTCCTATTAGGAGTTGGTTAGAAGTAAGAGTCTTAAGTAGGAGTCCTATTAGGAGTTAGGGTTTAGAAGCCCTATAAATAGTCATGTATTCCTTCTCTTTTCATAGGCAATAGATGAATCTTTTATGCAGCCTTTGAGCAGCAACTTGGAGGGAGGAACCCCTATAGAGTTCCAAGGAGGCCGATCCCCTAAAGAGATCAACCCCAAGTTTAGAATCTGCAAGGGTTCTAACACTATTGTAGATAGTTTATTGAGAAGGCCTGCCATGTACATAAGGAGTATCTTTGTGATCCGGGTCGATCCCATGTCCAACTGCTTGGGACCCACTTGTTATTTCTTTGCCTAATTTGATTCCATGCGGATGTGACACTAAATTTGCCATTGTCATGAGGCCAAATAAGTATATATGAAGAGTTGTTCCTGATTGGAATAGCTATGATAGTCGGCCAAAGTGATAACATTTCGGGAGAAATAGGATTAGGGAGACACCAGGTACCGTTAGCAATGAACTCGGAAACCTTCCAATCTTTGGGAGCCCCAAGATCTTTTCGTATTCTGTCACCATATAATTGAAATATACTCTTCCCACTCACCCAAGGATCGTACCACATATTAGTACTAGTTCCAGAAGAGATTGCATAAGAGATGTGTTTGATTAGCCAATTTCTTGCCTTTAAAATTCCTTTCCAAGCTACAGAGTGGTATGTTCTTGTTGAAATTTCCCAGATTGATTCCTTTGAAAGATACCTAGCAGAAACCCATTGTGACCATAAGGAACATTTGTTTTGCAAAAGATCCCACAATTGTTGTACCAGGCATGCTTGATTCCAATCTCTAGTATTTCTCAAGTTTAGCCCCCCTTCATCTTTCGGTTTACAAATGCTATCCCAATTTACCATATGCATTGCCTTATCATTTGTGCCATTCGAGAAGAAGTTCATTAATAACCGTTCAATATATTGGAGAAGTCCAGCAGGCAGAAGAAATGCATTACACCAATATATAGAGTAGGAGTGCAATACAGAACGGATGAGTTCGAGTCGTCCTGCTTTTGATAGAAGCCTATTTTTCCAAGAAGAAATTCTATTCTTTATTTTTTGCAGGATAGGTTGACAGTGGGTTTTGTGAATGCCTGTGGATATGAGCGGGAGACCCAAATAAGGAACTGGCAGGCTTCCCTCACTAACCCCCAAAGTTTGTGCAATAAAGACCTTATCCTCAACGTAAGGGCTCATATATACTTTACATTTCGCATGATTTAATTGAAGTCCAGAAACCATACCAAAGTCATTCATAACAGTTGCCAGGTTCTTTACTGAAGTTGGATCATTTTGGAGAAAGATAAGTAAATCATCTGCAAATGTTATATGTGATATATGAATAGAGCCAGCATTGGGTACCTTAATGCTGCCATTTAAGACTGCGTGTTCCAACATACAGCTAAGTCCTTCCATCGCAATAGTAAAGAGATACGGAGAGAGTGGATCACCTTGTCGGATGCCATTCGTGCTCCCAAAAAAACCAATAGGTGAGACATTCATTAAACAAAAATCTAAAATAAACAATGAACTTGAATGAAGGAAGAGGCCAAAGAAGTGGAAGGCAACCAAGGATGAATCAAGAACTTCCAAAGGTGAAACGGCGAATTGGGCTTTGACGGGCTTCGACTACAAGGTAAGTAACTCAACTCTTTTGAATTATTTTGAAATTACTTGAAGTCTTTCATGAGTGCTTAATTTAGAATAGGAAATAAAAAATTGTTTTTCAAAAATTATATCATGTTTTTCTTTTTAGCATCTTTGAAAAATTAAAAATTTGATCATGAAAAGTATATTGCTAAGGTTTCATGCATGTTATGTTTTGAAATGTTGAATGATGTATGTAACATTAGGATGATAATTATACGATATGTGATAGTGCTTAGGATTAATCCATGCATGTGTATCTTGATGAGTTTACACTATTACATGCCTTAATAACATGTTAGAAATTATGTATTTTAGATACAAAAATATCCATGATCATGAGCAGTTTTAACTTCATGATTAAATTTGAAAATCTATAGCAAAACCATGTCCGAATGCATGAAAGTGTTAAATTTTATTTTTGGATTTTCTTGATCCTAACAATTCATTTTTGAGAATCTATTGATCTTGATGGTTTTATGATGAAATTCATTTTTCGATCCTAAACGTTGATGCATGTTTTTATTTAACATAAATGAAAAGGCATGCTAACATGAAATCAATCACTTAAAATGAAATACTTAAAAAAGAAAAAATATATTATTAATGAAATCATGAATCTACTTATGTTACGAATTTTGTGAACCATAAAAATGATTTTTGGTGATTTGAATTTGAATGAGTTTTATCCAAAATTATGATCTTGATTCCGTGATATTTACAAATTAAGATTTATTATGAATCAAGACTTTTTCATTAATCGATCTCCTAATATTTTCTTTTGATTAATTATGAGTAGGTTTTTTCAAAAAGAAATCATGTTTTTTGGTATTCACATGTTCTAATCTTTCATGATATGATTTTTATGCAATTCCTTGTATTCATGAAATGTTTATCGCATCACCCAATTACTTTCTTTTTGATATTTTTTTTTTGGTAAGTAAAAGTAAATTGATTATGTGTAAAGTTTCTACAAATAGCTTTATCTATACAAGTCATAGACAAAGCCAAGTAACTCATAGAGTGCGAATGCGATAGTTATAACTACACATGCAGTAGATTATAACTACCTGTGGGTACATTATTTGGCATCATTCCCAAGATCTTTTGCTAATAGCAAAATTAAATTTGATAAAAATAACTTTTTCTCTTCGGGTGAAGTGCTCGGTTTTGAGATCTTGCTCCAAACAAGATCTTGAGTCTCTAATAATCTCTTTCAAGAGTTGAGCATTGTTTGTGTGTTAACATTCAAAGATTCTATTACATCTCTCATTCCACATCCACCAAATAGCGCATCTGAAAGTGACCTTTGCCAGTTGTGTTAGAGGCCCTTTTCTTGAGAAACATTGCATAAGGTCGCCTAGTTCTTGGTGCAAGTTTGGTTGCGGCAGTCTATTGAGTTTAAATCGCTGGAGAATCTCCTTCCATATCCATTTTGTATAATCACAAGCAAAATAGAGGTGGTCAACAGTTTCTTCTTGTTGCAAACAAAGGGAGCATCGGTTAACATGATAGATACCTCTTCTTTTCATATTGTCTATTGTAGGTAGTTTATTGAGAAGGCCTGCCATGTACATAAGGAGTGTCTTTGTGATCCCGGTCGATCCCATGTCCAATTGCTTGGGACCCACTTGTTATTTCTTTGCCTAATTTGATTCAATGCGGATGTGGCACTAAATTTGACATTGTCATGAGGCCAAATAAGTATATCTGAAGAGTTGTTCCTGATTGGAATAGCTATGATGTTCGGCCAAAGTGATAACATTTCGGGAGAAATAGGATTAGGGAGACACCAGGTACCGTTAGCAATGAACTCGGAAACCTTCCAATCTTTGGGAGCCCGAAGATCTTTTCGTATTCTGTTACCATATAATTGAAATATACTCTTCCCACTCACCCAAGGATCGTACCACATATTAGTACTAGTTCTAGAAGAGATTGCATAAGAGATGTGTTTGATTAGCCAATTCCTTGCCTTTAAAATTCCTTTCCAAGCTGCAGAGTGGTATGTTCTTGTTGAAATTTCCCAGATTGATTCCTTTGAAAGATACCTAGCAGAAACCCATTGTGACCATAAGGAACATTTGTTTTGCAAAAGATCCCACAATTGTTGTACCAGGCATGCTTGATTCCAATCTCTAGTATTTCTCAAGTTTAACCCCCCTTCATCTTTCGGTTTACAAATGCTATCCCAATTTACCATATGCATTGCCTTATCATTTGTGTCATTCCAGAAGAAGTTCATTAATAACCGTTCAATATCTTAGAGAAGTCCAGCAGGCAGAAGAAATGCATTACACCAATATATAGAGTAGGAGTGCAATACAGAACGGATGAGTTCGAGTCGTCCTGCTTTTGATAGAAGCCTATTTTTCCAAGAAGAAATTCTATTCTTTATTTTTTGCAGGATCGGCTGATAGTGGGTTTTGTGAATGCCTGTGGATACTTTTTGATATTTCTTATGTGGTGATATAAAATTATGTTAGGACTCTAGCTAGGAGAGTCCTAATTGAGAGGGATATTCTGTTAGGACTCTAGCTAGGAGAGTCCTAATTGAGAGGGACACTCTGTTAGGACTCTAACTAGGAGAGTCCTAATTGAGAGGGACATTCTGTTAGGAGATTTTTTCTTAGAGAAGAATTAGAAGTTGTAAGGGAATAGGAGTCTTGAGTATGAGTCATATTAGGAGTTGGTTAGAAGTAAGAGTCCTAAGTAGGAGTCCTATTAGGAGTTAGGGTTTAGAAGCCCTATAAATAACCATGTATTCCTTCTCTTTTCTTAAGCAATAGATGAATCTTTTCTGCAGCCTTTGAGCAGCAACTTGGAGGGAGGAACCCCTATAGAGTTCCAAGGAGGCCGATCCCCTAAAGAGATCAACCCCAAGTTTAGAATCTGCAAGGGTTCTAACACCTGGTATCAGAGCAGCGTTCTTGGCATCTCGCTGCCCTTCCACTGCCATCCATCAACTCTCGACAACCGCCCAAAGCAATTCCCACAATTGCTTAAGAGATCATTGCCAAATTCCACCATCATCTCCACCACCGCAGATCATCCTTTGATCTCCCTGTGAATTGCAACAGGTTCTGGTTTCCTACCTTACTGCTGCTGCAATTTAGTTATCCATATTCGAAAATCCAAAAAAAAAAAAAAAAAAATTTCGTTCCTATATTGCTGCAAATTTCATCGTAAGTTGCTGAAATTTTTCGACGAGAATTCTGCTATCGCAACTTACACCAATTTTCTTGCTGTTACTGCCGAAATTTTCTTGATTAAATTGGACATCCTTGTTGTCATATAAACTGAGATATTGCTGTCAATTCCCTCCTCAAATCTCTCAAATTTTTTGTGGAGATTTCATCGAGAAACCGCTGTTTTTCAACGTTAATTCTGCTCTTACAAGACAACACAATTCTGCAGCAAACTTTCACTGATTTCTATCAAACCTATACATGCCTTTAACCCGTCAACAAAAGAGAAATCTTAACATCACAGATTTGGAATCATATACTATGGCATCTGAGGACGCAATCAATGCTAAATTTGAAGCCTTTGAGGCACGAATGGAGGATAAGATTCGGACTCTCCTTACCGAATTCAGTTTGGGCCGACCACCAAGCCCGAAGAAATCACATCAAGGAGAGAGCTCTAATCAATCAAATCATGCCCAAAGAGATGACTTCCAAGAGAGGGGAGGTTCTATGACCGACCCCAACTATTCGCGCATGAGAGTGGACTTCCCTAGATGGGAAGAAGGAGACCCAATTGGTTGGATCTCGCGCGCGGAGCGATATTTTCGGTACCATAAAACTGCAGATGCATCCATGGTGGAAATTGCAGCTATACATCTTGAAGGGGATGCCATACAATGGTTTGACTGGTTTGAACACACTTATGGAGCCCTTTCATGGCGACAATTCAAAGAAGGACTACTGATCCGCTTCGGACCAACTTATTACGAGAACATTGACGGACAACTAGCAAAGATCCGACAAACCTCCACCATTCAGGAGTACCAAACCAGGTTTGAAAGGTTATCTAATCAAACTCGTGATTGGTCTGAAAAACAGTTATTGGGTACTTTTATTGAGGGTTTAAAGCCGGAGATCCGGGGAGAAGTTAAGGCGCGACAACCATACACGCTTATGGCAGCCATCTCTTTCGCACGACTTCAAGAAGAGCGATTGAACCATGAAGCCCGGAGGACTAGGATCACTCCACGACCTACAATACTAAAGCCCTCAGCCCCCCCTACTATCAACCGAGTCCCTGCACCGAAAAGGTTAACAAGAGAAGAACTTCGGGAGCGATCTGCGAAGGGGTTATGTTGGCATTGCGACGAGCCGTGGAGCCGCGAGCATCGCTGTAAAAAAGGTAGACTTCTTATGATTGAACCAGTAGAAGAAGAGGTCTTTGAACATTTAGAAGAGAGCCTTGAACATGAAGAAGAAGATATGGAAGAAGAGTCACAGCCGACCGACATTATGGTACATGCACTAGCCGGCTACTCAAATCCGCAAACGATGAAAGTTGGAGGCCTTCTCAAACAACAGCCGATCACTGTTCTCATCGACACGGGTAGCACTAATAACTTCCTGAATAGTAAGGTTGCTGCTCGGATGGCACTGCATATTGAAGGTTGCAGCAAGTTCGATGTAAAGGTTGCCGACGGCAGAATCCTAAAGTGCGACCAAAGATGCCCGCAGGTGAAACTATTACTACAAGACCAAGAAATTATCACCGATTTCTTCCTCCTACCAATCGATGACTATGAGGCAGTGCTTGGTATAGAATGGCTGACTACACTAGGTGATGTCTCTTGGAACTTTTCTAAATTAATTATGAAATTCTACTGTAAGGGCAAACAGATCATCCTACGCGGGAAGCGCGGAAGCAACTTTACCACTGTTTCGACCCAACGAATGGAGAAAGTTTTACACAAGGTAAATGGTGGCTTTTTGATGCACCTCCAGCAGCAACCAGAGGGGAAGAAAATAGAAATTGAAGATCAAAATCTTGCCCAATTGCTTACTGAATTTGCCGACATATTTGCTGAACCGCGCGGTCTTCCTCCTTCTCGGCAACATGACCATCGAATTCCAATCCTTCCGGGCAAGCCACCAGCGAACACTCGACCATACCGATATCCTCACCTCCAGAAAGATGAAATTGAAAAGATCGTAAAGGAGATGCTTGAAACAGGGGTGATTCGGCTAAGTTGCAGCCCCTATTCCTCACCGGTGCTACTTGTACGCAAGAAGGACGGAACTTGGCGGATGTGCATCGACTACCGAGCTTTAAATGGCATCACCGTCAAGGACAAATACCCAATACCAGTGGTGGATGAACTTCTTGATGAATTGAAAGGAGCTCGAGTCTTCACGAAGTTGGACCTCCGATCCGGTTACCACCAAATTCGGGTATGTAACGATGACATTCCAAAAACTGCATTTCGCACACATGATGGCCATTATGAATTCTTGGTAATGCCTTTTGGACTCACTAATGCTCCTTCAACCTTTCAAAGTCTCATGAATGATATATTTCGGAGCTTTCTTCGTAAATTTGTGCTGGTATTTTTCGATGATATTCTCGTTTACAGCCCTTCTCTCGAGACTCACTTTCAGCATTTACGGATTGTTTTGACGATCCTTCGGGAGAATACTCTTTTTGTTAAGCAACCAAAGTGCAGCTTTCTCCAGCAAAAAGTAGAGTACCTTGGGCATATAATATCAGAAGAAGGAGTGGCAGTAGACCCAACAAAAATTGAGGCAATGCAAGGCTGGCCGAAACCTACAAACGTGAAATTACTGCGGGGGTTCCTTGGACTAACGGGTTACTACCGAAAATTTGTTAAGGACTATGGGAAGATCAGTGCACCACTCACTTCTTTACTGAAAAAAGATGCTTTCCAATGGTCGGACAAAGCCTCTGCTGCCTTCGACAAACTTAAAGCAGCCATGACAACGACGCCGGTGCTTGCGCTACCAGATTTCAATATACCCTTCATCATTGAGGCCGACGCATCTGGAGTCGGAATTGGAGCTGTTCTCATGCAAAATGGTCGACCACTCGCATACACTAGCAAGGCATTATCTCCCTCCCATCAAAATATGTCAGTATATGATAAGGAGATGCTTGCCATTGTACACGCAGTAACGAGGTGGAGACCCTACCTGATCGGCCGGCGATTTCAAATTAAAACTGACCATAAAAGCCTCAAGTACTTTTTGGAGCAAAAGATATCATCCCCTGAGCAGCAAAAATGGGTAACCAAACTTCTTGGATTTGATTATGAAATTATTTACAAAAAGGGGAAAGAAAACGTTGTTGCAGATGCACTCTCACGGCTACCTGAACAAGCTAAGGTTTCAGCCATCTCCCTTCCTACCACCGGTCTCCTCGAGGACATTAGGGAAGAATGGAAGAAGGATCCAGAGATCAGTAAGATCATAAAAAAATTGGAGGAGGATCCAAGTGCAATAGCCCACTACACTTGGGATTCGAGGAATTTACGCTACAAAGGTCGCATTGTGCTTATACCTGACTCCCCTTGCATCGCAATCATCTTGCATGAAATGCACTCTATACCTTCAGCAGGGCACTCTGGATTCCTAAGAACCTACAAAAGAGTGAAGCAAAATTTTTATTGGAGAGGGATGAAAAAAATTATTGCTGAATATGTGGCACAATGTGATGTATGTCAACAGCACAAGGGTGAAACTGTGGCAAATCCAGGGAAGCTACAACCACTACCCATACCAGACTCAGTGTGGACTGACATCTCCATGGACTTCATTGAAGGGCTGCCATCTTCCAAAGGTAAAAGCACGATTCTCGTGGTGGTTGATCGACTTACGAAATATGCTCATTTTTGTGCTGTGAGAAATCCCTACACTGCTGCTAGTATTGCTCAGATTTTCATAGAAAATATTGTTAAACTGCATGGGATGCCAAGGTCCATCGTAAGTGATCGTGACAGGATCTTCACTAGTAAATTTTGGACCGAGTTATTTCAGTTACAAGGCACCAAACTCAAGATGAGCACAGCATATCATCCACAAACTGACGGCCAAACAGAGGTGGTAAATAGGTGCTTAGAGACGTACCTCCGGTGTTTCGCTAGCGACCGACCAAAAGAGTGGGCGAAATGGCTTCCTTGGGCCGAATGGTGGTATAATACTACATATCATTCATCTACAAAATGTGCCCCTTATGAAGCATTGTATGGTCGACCAGCACCTGTGATTCCAAAGTATGTAATTGGCTCGGCCAAGGTAGATCAGGTTGACCAAGAATTGATTGATAGGGACAAACTCTTACAACTGTTAAAAGATAATCTCTCTACCGCTCAAGCCAGAATGAAGCAGCAAGCCGACACACGACGAAGTGAAAGAGAATTTTCAGTGGGAGATTGGGTTTATCTTCGCCTACAACCATACAAGCAACTCTCTATCAACACTCGAGCCTCCATGAAGCTATCCCCACGTTTTTATGGGCCCTATCAGATCACAGAGCGTATTGGAGCCGTGGCATATAGACTTAAATTACCTGAAGATGCCAAAATTCACCCTGTCTTCCACGTATCATGCCTAAAGCCCAAGTTGGGAGAACACGAGTCACCCCAGATCCAACTGCCCAACACAACTGAGGATGGAGTTATTCAAGCCCAACCACAGGCCATCCTCGATCGCAGGATCGTGATGCGTCGCCGACATCCCTCTACTGAAGTACTAGTGCATTGGAATAATCTACCACTTGAAGACGCCACATGGGAACCATATGAGGAGCTGAAGACCCGGTTCCCTGAGTTCATGGAATCTCAGCCTTGAGGACAAGGCTGATTTGAAGAGGCCGAGTCTGTTAGGACTCTAGCTAGGAGAGTCCTAATTGAGAGGGATATTCTGTTAGGACTCTAGCTAGGAGAGTCCTAATTGAGAGGGACACTCTGTTAGGACTCTAACTAGGAGAGTCCTAATTGAGAGGGACATTCTGTTAGGAGATTTTTTCTTAGAGAAGAATTAGAAGTTGTAAGGGAATAGGAGTCTTGAGTATGAGTCATATTAGGAGTTGGTTAGAAGTAAGAGTCCTAAGTAGGAGTCCTATTAGGAGTTAGGGTTTAGAAGCCCTATAAATAACCATGTATTCCTTCTCTTTTCTTAAGCAATAGATGAATCTTTTCTGCAGCCTTTGAGCAGCAACTTGGAGGGAGGAACCCCTATAGAGTTCCAAGGAGGCCGATCCCCTAAAGAGATCAACCCCAAGTTTAGAATCTGCAAGGGTTCTAACAAATTATGCATGAAATACTCTTGATATTATTTTGATGCATACAAATGAAAAGTTATGATTATGAATGTGTTAGGACTCTAGCTAGGAGAGTCCTAATTGAGAGGGACATTCATGTAAAACTGTTAGAACTTTAGCTAGGAGAGTCCTAATTGAGAGGGACATTCTGTTAGGACTCTAGCTAGGAGAGTCCTAATTAAGAGGGACATTCATGTAGGAGGTTTTTTCTTAGAGAAGAATTAGGAGTTGTAAGGGAATAGGAGTCTTGAGTAGGAGTCCTATTAGGAGTCTTGAGTAGGAGTCTTAATTGAGTAGGACTCTTGAGTAGGAGTCCTATTAGGAGTCTTGAGTAGGACTCTTGAGTAGGAGTCCTATTAGGAGTTAGGGTTTAGAAACCCTATAAATAGCTATGTATTCATCCTCTTTTGATAAGCAATAGATGAATCTTTTCTGCAGCCTTTGAGCAGCAACTTGGAGGGAGGAACCCCTATAGAGTTCCAAGGAGGCCGATCCCCTAAAGAGATCAACCCCAAGTTTAGAATCTGCAAGGGTTCTATCACTTGGTATCAGAGCACCGTTCTTGGCGTCTCGCTGCCCTTCCATAGCCATCCATCAGCCCTCCACAGCCGCCCAAAGCAATTCCCACAATTGCTTAAAAGATCGTCACCAAATTCCATCGTCATCTCCACCACCGCAGATCATCCTTTGATCTCCCCGTGAATTGCAACAGGTTCTGGTTTCTTACCTTACTGCTGCTGCAATTTAGTTATCTTATTCGAAAATCCAAAAAAAAAAAAATTGTTCCAAAATTGCTGCATAAACTTTTCGTCACAAAGTTTTCATCTCTACGACGAAAGATACATTGCAAAATTCCAATCGCATAGCATAGATTGTTTAATCTTGCTACTATATTTTTTCTATCCAAATCTCTATGAAATTTTTATGACAGCTTTGACACTTCCTACTAGCAGATTTTCCTTTGGTTTTGTCAAAAAATTCTCAATATAAACCGTTGATCTTTTACGTCTAATCTGCTATACTTGAAAATCTGCACCGTAAAATTTCAGCCGCATAGCACTATTTGTTTGATCTTGATACTATGTTTTTTCTGTCCAAATCTCTACGAAATTTTTATGATTGCTTTGAAACTTCCTAACAGTGGATTTCCCTTTGGTTTCGTCGAAAAATTCTGAATATAAACCACTGATCTTTTACGTCCAATCTGCTACACTTGAAAATCTATGCTGCAGAAAATTTCAGCCGCATATTGTTGCCTTAACCCATCTATTTGCAATCTTTTTTGAATGAAATTTCTTATACACTTCATAGATCATCTTGGCTTCCATCTAAGATTGATCTACTAAGGAATTCATCTCTAAAAACGATTTTGGGTTGCTGCAAATTTTCGTCGTAGACCGCTGAAATTTTTCGACGAGATTTCTGCTATCGCAACTTGCATCAATTTTCTTGCTGTTCCTGCCGAAATTTTCTTGATCAAATTGGACATCCTTGCTATCATATAAACTGTGATTTTTCTATCAATTCCCTCCTCAAATCTCTCAAGTTTTTGGTGGAAATTTGTCGAGAAACCGCTGTTTCTTCGACGACAATTCTGCTCTTACAAGACAATACAATTCTGTAGCAAACTTCCACTGATTTCTATCAAACCTTTGCTACCATCTACCACAGATCCAAACCTTTCATCCATAGCCCTAAAACTCTACCAAACCACACCCTCAAACTGCACCCAAAACAGCAACAAAACAAGCCTAAACCGCAGCCTACATCCACCCATCCACCAACCCTTTCGACCATCACTTCTCTCAACCTATACATGCCTTTAACCCAACAACAAAAGAGAGATCATAACATCACAGATTTGAAGATATATACTATGGTATCTAAGGAGGCAATCAATGCTAAATTCGAAGCCTTGGAGGCACGAATGGAGGATAAGATTCGGATGCTCTTTACCGAACTCAGATTGGGCCGACCACTAAGCCCAAAGAAATCACATCAAGGAGAGAGCTTTGCCCAATCACACCAAGCCCAAAGATATGACTTCCAAGAGAGGGGAAGCTCTATGACCAACCCCAACTATTCATGCATGAGAGTGGAATTCCCTAGATGGGAAGAAGGAGACCCAATTGGTTGGATCTCGCGCGCGGAGCGATATTTTCGGTACCATAAAACTACGGATGCATCTATGGTGAAAATTGCAGCTATACATCTTGAAGGGGATGCTATACAATGGTTCGACTGGTTTGAACATACTTATGGTATCTAAGGAGGCAATCAATGCTAAATTCGAAGCCTTGGAGGCACGAATGGAGGATAAGATTCGGATGCTCTTTACCGAACTCAGATTGGGCCGACCACTAAGCCCGAAGAAATCACATCAAGGAGAGAGCTTTGCCCAATCACACCAAGCCCAAAGATATGACTTCCAAGAGAGGGGAAGCTCTATGACCAACCCCAACTATTCATGCATGAGAGTGGAATTCCCTAGATGGGAAGAAGGAGACCCAATTGGTTGGATCTCGCGCGCGGAGCGATATTTTCGGTACCATAAAACTACGGATGCATCTATGGTGAAAATTGCAGCTATACATCTTGAAGGGGATGCTATACAATGGTTCGACTGGTTTTAACATACTTATGGAGTCTTTTCATGGCAACAATTCAAAGAAGGACTGCTGATCCGCTTCAGACCAACCGATTACAAGAATATTGACGGACAACTAGCAAAGATCCGACAAACCTCCACCATTCAGGAGTACCAAACCAGGTTTGAAAGGTTATCTAATCAAACTCTTGATTGGTCTCAAAAACAGCTATTGAGGACCTTCATTGAGGGCTTGAAGCCGGAGATCCGAGGAGAAGTTAAAGCGCGACAACCGTACACGCTTATGGCAGCCATCTCTTTCGCACGACATCACGAGGAGCAATTGAACCATGAAGCTCGGAGGACTAGGGTTGCTCCTCAACCAGTAATATTGAAGTCCTTAGCCCCCCCTACTGTCGACCGAGTCCCTACACCAAAGAGGCTAACAAGAGAAGAGCTTCGGGAGCGATATGCGAAGGGGTTATGTTGGCATTGTGACGAGCCGTGGAGCCATGAGCATCGCTGTAGTAAAGGGGGACTTCTTATGATTGAACCGATGGAAGAAGAGGTTATTAAACATCCAAAAGAGAGCCTTGAATATGAAGAAGAAGATGCAGAAGAAGAGCCACAACCGACCGAAGTTACAGTACATACACTAGCTGGCTACTCAAACCCGCAAACGATGAAAGTTGGAGGCCTTCTCAAACAACAATCGATCACTGTTCTCATCGACACGGGCAGCACTAATAACTTCCTAAACAGTAAGGTTGCTGTCCATATGAACTTACCTATTGAGAATTGCAGCAGGTTTGATGTTAAGGTCACCGACAGACGGATTTTGAAGTGTGATCGTAGGCGCCCGCAGGAGAAACTATTGCTACAGGACCAAGAGATAATTGCAGAATTCTTCCTTCTCCCTCTTGATGATCATAAGACCATGCTCAAAATTGAATGGTTGATGACATTAGGTGATGTTTCTTGGAATTTTATACAACTAATTATGAAATTTTGCAGTAAAGAGCAACAGGTGATACTGCACGGGAAACGTGGGGGCGACGTAACGATGATTTGCACACAACAAATGGAGAAGGTTTTGCATAAAGCATGCAGCGGATTCTTGGTACAACTTGAGCAGCA
The DNA here is from genome assembly GCF_036884655.1 of Musa acuminata AAA Group. NCBI lineage: Eukaryota > Viridiplantae > Streptophyta > Magnoliopsida > Zingiberales > Musaceae > Musa > Musa acuminata. Next base: position 19,200,140 of record NC_088330.1, on the reverse strand, counting down.
AACAAAGGGAGAGCTAATAGAATTTAATGATTCAAACCTACTTCCTTTGCTTGCTGAATTTTCAGATATATTTATGGAACCGTGCAATCTACCTCTTACCCATCGGCATGATCATTGTTTAATGATTCTTCCAAGCAAATCTCCAGCAAATACTCAGCCATATCAGTATCCACATCTCCAGAAGGATGAAATAGAAAGGATTATAAAAGAGATGCTCGAAACAGGAGTTATTCGGCCAAGTTGCAGCCCCTACTCTTCACTGGTGCTACTTGTACACAAAAAGGATGGAACATGGCGAATATGCATTGATTACCGAGCTCTCAATGGCATTACCATCAAGGATAAATACCCTATTCCAATAGTAGATGACAGGGAGCACAAATCTTTACAAAGCTGGACCTTTGATCCGGGTATCATCAAATACGAGTATGCGAAGAAGACATACCGAAAATCGCCTTTCGAATACACAACAACCACTATGAATTTTTGCTTTCTTCAAAAGAAGGTGGAATATCTTGGGCATATCATATCAGAGGAAGGTGTGGTAGTAGACCCCTTCAAAATTGGAGCAATGCAAAACTGGCTGACCTCGAGGAACATAAAATTGCTACATGGCTTTCTCGGTTTAACAGGCTACTACTGCAAGTTCGTGAAAAACTATGGAGAGATCAGTGCACCACTTACTTCCTTTCTGAAAAAAGATGTCTTCCAATGGTCGAATAGAGCCTCTGTTGCCTTCGACAAACTTAAGGCAGCCATGACGATGATGCCGGTGCTAACACTACCAGATTTCAACCGACCCTTCATTATTGAGGCCGACGCATCTGGAGTCGGAATTGGAGCAATTCTCATGCAAGATGGTCGACCACTCGCATACACTAGCAAGGCATTATCTCCCTCCCATCAAAATAAGTCAACATATGATAAGGAGATGCTCGCTATTGTGCGCGCAGCAACGAGGTGGAGACCCTACTTGATTGGTCGACGATTTCAAATTAAAACCGACCATAAAAGCCTCAAGTACTTTTTGGAACGAAAGATATCATCCCCTGAGCAGCAAAACTGGGTAACAAAACTTCTTGGATTTGATTATGAAATCACTTACAAAAAGGGGAAAGAGAATGTTCTTGCAGATGCGCTTTCGCAACTACCCGAGCAAGCTGAAGTTTTGGCCATTTCACTTCCGACCAGCGACTTCCTTGAGGATATTAAGATGGAATGGCATCACTCACAAACCGACGGCCAGACAGAAGTTGTAAATAGGTGCTTGGAGATAGCCCAAAGCCACCCACCAAATATGACTACCCAAGGAGGACTTCAGACTCAGCCAAGTGCCATTATTGATCGACGGATTATGATTCGACGACGACGATCCACTACTGAATTGCTAATACAGTGGGCAAACCTACTAACAGAAGATGCCACTTTGGAGAACTATGATGACTTGAAGATCAAATTCCCAAAATTAATGAATCGTCAGCCTCGAGGACAAGGCTGATTTGAAGAGGGCGGGTTTGTTAGGACTCTAGCTAGGAGAGTCCTAATTGAGAGGGACATTCATGTAAAACTGTTAGAACTTTAGCTAGGAGAGTCCTAATTGAGAGGGACATTCTGTTAGGACTCTAGCTAGGAGAGTCCTAATTAAGAGGGACATTCATGTAGGAGGTTTTTTCTTAGAGAAGAATTAGGAGTTGTAAGGGAATAGGAGTCTTGAGTAGGAGTCCTATTAGGAGTCTTGAGTAGGAGTCTTAATTGAGTAGGACTCTTGAGTAGGAGTCTTATTAGGAGTCTTGAGTAGGACTCTTGAGTAGGAGTCCTATTAGGAGTTAGGGTTTAGAAACCCTATAAATAGCTATGTATTCATCCTCTTTTGATAAGCAATAGATGAATCTTTTCTGCAGCCTTTGAGCAGCAACTTGGAGGGAGGAACCCCTATAGAGTTCCAAGGAGGCCGATCCCCTAAAGAGATCGACCCAAAGTTTAGAATCTGCAAGGGTTCTAACAGAATGGTACGATGAAATTTGAAAAGTTAATACCATCATGATTTGAAACATTTATGATTTGAAATTATGCATGCAATTGCTTTTTATTGTGATGATATATTCATATAATGTGTATCATGAATACTTTAGTATCATACATGAAAATAGTGATAAATATTTTGAAAATAAATGTTTGTATCATGTTAGATGATTTTACATTTTGTGCATGATGAGTTATAGTGATGATTGAAACAATGATTGAAATAATATGCTTGATGATTTATTTTACGAAATTTACCTTTTCATCTTAAATGTTGACACTTGTTTTATTAAAAGTAAAGGCATGCTTATAAGAAGCAAATCACATGAATAGAAATTTATAAAAACGAAATGTGATCCTCTATTTTATTGACTTTTCAATAAATCTATGCTTGTCATATATGAATTTATTGAATGTGACTTTGAGGATGATTTTGGATTTCACAAATGCTTGATTCATACTTATGACTTGAGACACATTTTAAATATGAATCATGTTCAATGCTTCAATTATGTTATATCTCCCTTAATTCATTTTGTTCTCTTAAATTTATTTACCAAAGAAGAGAATCTTCCGAATGAATGAAATGATACAAATGAATCACTTATCGATATATCTTTTTGAAATACCCTTTTAATGTGATGTTGATAATTTGAGATGCCTATTGGAATTCATGACATGAGATAATTGAATCCTTGACTTACTCTTTATATGGCTTAAAAATATATGTTTAAAATCTTGCTTGATGAGTTGTTTTATAAGATTTTGCATTTACATCTTGAACTTTCGTGCTTATCTTGATTTGGCATATAAAGACTAAGGCATGCTTAGATGAAGAAGAATCACTTAAAAAATACTTTTCCTATCTGATTAAGATTAATGATTTCATGATATTTTGTGAATCTCGAAATTGATTTTGATGACTTGATTATGAGTTTCAAGTTAACGATTTGATTTGAATGAATTTTATCTAAATCATAATCTTGATCTTGCAAAACTAGAATCACAAATAATATCTTTTGGTATTCATGAATTGATACTCACAATATGAAAGTATTGGTATTCATTACTTGAATTTGATTGAAACATTGCATGCTTAAATTAATCATTCTCCTATGCTTCAAAAATTCTTTAAATGCCTTATGTGATGATTGAAAATTAATTTGCTTTATGATGAATCATGAATCATGACTTGATCTATGATATTGATATATTTTAATCATGATCCTTGGTTGTATAATTCTTTTGCTCTATTAAAAAGATTTGTCGAATGAATCATGTCCTTCTTGAATTTTCTTGATATCATGACATGATTTTGTAATATGGCTTGTATAATGATTAAAATTTTTTAGCCATTGATTTCTCCCTTTTTTTTTATAATGATAAAGGGGGAGTTAGTTTACTAGCCTGCATATTTCAAATGAAGGAAAATTTGCTTGTTCGATCATTTCATTGAATGAACTTGCTATCATGAACACTACCAATGAATTGCAAATCCTGCAATCTAAAGAGAAGCAAAGAATTGCTATCTCGAAAGAAGCAAAAAATGTAAAACTTAGAAAACTTGCAATATAATTGCTCTTACCATGCTTTGTATCAAAAATAGGTTGATATCCTTAAAAGCATCGCATTAAATTTTTTAGTGTATTGCAATGTATCACATGTATCGCAAATTGAAATTTTTGAGACTATTATCATATCATGTTTAACAATTGATATTTTTCATTGATATGATAAATTATCAATCTCATGATGTATCGCATAATGATATCATGATTTGCGATTGTATCATGTGAACCTTGGTGAATTTTCACATTGATATCCTTCATGAAATGATTTCTTTGCATTATTGTTTTATATGCATCATGTGATGATTGAAATATTGATTGATGCAAAGTTAATGTAAAAGTCTAAATCATTGGTTCCTCTCCTTTTTGACACTGACAAAGGGGGAGAAAGTTATTGCTAGCTTGCACACTTGAATGAAGAATTTGCTAGCTCGATAATTGTAATGAAGAAATTTGCTATATCAAACATCATAAATATTGTTACTTGTAAAGAAAAGCAAAGTGCAATCTTGCACAAAAAATCAAGTGTTGAATTGCCATGATTGAACTTAAGAATCTTGGTATGCTTTTGTGCTTATATGTTATGGTGAAAATCTAGCTTCATGTTATAAAAACTTGAATATATTTTAAAATAGCTAGAGCTACTTCTTCTTTTTGTTGATGACATAGGGGGAGAAGTATATTGATGACTTCATGCATTGAATTGAATATTTTATATATATTTGCATGATGGTTTAAATGTTTTTCATAACATGTGATGAATGTTACTTGGATTTAGGATAATCCAAATGTTCTATCAATAGCATATTGATAGGGGGAGTTTGGTTAAACTCCGGGGAGTTAAGATTAACTCCGGGGAGTTAAGGTTAACTCCGTTAGTCATCAATTAGTTGTCATCATCAAAAAGAGGGAGATTGTTGAATCTCAGATTTTGATGATGAAACTAATTGATTGTGTTTAGATGTTTAACTGCATTTTGAGTGATGCAGGTCTACTCGATCAGGATTAGACAGTTGACGCAGGAGGAATTGACGTTGCGCCGGAGGAGATCACGTCAGGATATTGGACGACAGAAGGCTTCGAACATCGGGCATCGGGCAAAGGAGAGCGGAATTGCACCAAGGATATCGAGGTTGCGGAGGTCAACCGCCGATTGGGCAACAAGTCGCAAGAGAGGACGATGCGCTGAAGAATCGGAAGAAGCGCCAACCAATGACGTGCCAGGCAACAGAATGTCAATTCGTGTTGTAATAATTGTCTAGATCGGAGTAGAGTTTTGACTTATATGTGCAGGATTAACTACGATAACGACGAAGACATAAAGTGACACAAAGTGTCGGATTCAAGAGCAAAGGATTCGTTGCGAGTTCGAGAGTTCGACGGAAGTCCGAAGGTTCGTCGGGAATGCTGCCGGAACTAGCCGAGAATGAGTAGGGAGCTTGCCGAAGGGTTTTTCGGAAGCTCGCCGGAAGGTTCGTTGGAAGTTTGCGGAGCTCGCCAAGAAAGGTCGGAGTTTGCCGAAGAAGCTCGTTGGAACTTGCCAAGATCAAATCGTGAAGTCTAGGAGCTTGCTGGGAGTCCGCAGAATGGTTTCCGAGAGTTTATCGGAAGACCGCCGGAAGTTCGCCGGAAGCTCGCCGAAAGAAGTCTTAACTTGTGGACTTTGTAATAACTTAGGAAATGTCTTTAAATTCATATTTAGCACGTTAATTAGGGTTAGGATTAGGTGTTAATCCTATAACCCAAGTAGAGGCCAATTGAGCCCGAATTCGGACTGGTTTGGGCCAAGTTTGGAGCCCAACCAGTGAGCTGAAATAGTGTAGGGGGTGGCACCGCCAGATTAGGCGGTGGCACCGCCTAGAACCCGAGAACTGAGCGGTGGCATCGCTGGACTGAGCGGTGGCACTACCCAGAACTCGAGAGGTCGGGCGGTGGCACCGCCAGCCTCGGGAACCCAAGAGAATTTAAAATTTGGAGCCCATATTTGAATCCACTTAGGTCCTATAAATACCCCTCAATTCTCAACTGAGATCACAACCTTTGAGAAGCAAGAGATTGAGATAAAAGTCTTAGCAAAGTCTTTAGCAAGTTTTTGTTTTCAATTGCTTGATTGTTCACCTCTTTCTTTCTCTTTGAAAATTTGTAAGAAAGTGAACCACTTGTAAAAGGTTGTAAGAGGGGTATTTGTCCTTCTCCTTCAAAGTGATTTGCTAGTGGAAGTTGGGAGCCTCATCGAAGAAGGCTTCGCAAGTTGATATAGGTCACATGACCGAACCACTATAAATCGGTTTGCGTTTATCTTATTGTCGTTTATATTACTGCAAACCATCTTCACTTTGATGCTCTACTTCTTTGTCTCCTTCTTACGTATCCCTTCAAGTTAAAACGCAATAGAAACGGTTTCAAACGAAACGTTGCTTTTATCATACGAAGTTTTCGAAAGTGTTTAAATCGTCAAAAGTTTATCGTACTTTACCGCTGCACTAATTCACCCCCCCCTCTTAGTGCCGTTCCGATTCTAACAATTAGTGACCCGATTAGTTATTCAAGAGAAAAATTATTTAGATTTTTGGCCTCTTAAATGGTCGTTACTTTAGGGTCCTAATTTTTTGGTAGGGATCTTAAAATCTTATTAACAAGTTCAAAATCCGATAAATTTTTACCAAGTCCTTTTAGACCATTGACGACACCCATAAATCAGGTGTATATGTCTTCAATGGTCTCACTCGGTTTCATTCAAAACAACTCATAAAAATGCACTAAAAGATTAATTTTTGATTCCTTCACTCTACTAGTGCCTTTATGAGTCACTTTGAGTGTGTGCCAAATGTCAAAAGCCATTTCACAAATCGATACTCGATTAAACTCGTTTTTTTCTAATGCATAAAACAAGGCATTCATAGCCTTTGCGTTTAAAGCGAAAGTCTTCTACTCCAAATCATTCCAATCATTCATTGGAAGAGAAGACTTTTGAAAGTTATTTTCTATAATATTCTATAATTTGAAATCCATTGAAATTAGGAAGATCCTCATTCTAGTCTTCTAATATGTGTAATCCGTCTCATTGAACATAGGCGGACGTGTAATTAAATGGCCTTCTAGGTTGCCGACAAATGCCATCTCTTTTGGGTTTAAAACCAAATGAGTGTGAACCTTGAGCTAGTACCAATTGTTAGGATCAAGAGCGGTACTAAGAGGGGGGGGTGAATTAGTGCAGTGAAAAACTTTCGTGATTTCAAAAGTCTGTTCTGATTAAAACCGACTTCGATGAAAATCATTTCATAAGGAGTTTAACTTGAAAGCATTCGTGAGTGTAGAGAAGGCAGTAAGAAGGTAATGTAGCTTGCAGTAATGAAACTTACATAAATTGAAAAGCAAACCAAGATTTAGAGTAGTTCGGTCAACGTGACCTACATCCACTTTCGGATTCCTCCTCCAACGAGGTCTCCGGTGTCCACTAAAGGCATTCCTTCAATAGGTAAATACCGAACACCTCTTTACAGCACTTTCTCCTTTTCTCGGGTTTAGGAGATGAACCCTTACAAGTCGCACTCCTCTTTCTTGGATGGTTACAAGGTTAAGAGATGGAGGAGAATTCCAACTTTTACAACATTTTAAGACTCAAGACTTCAAGATTAAGCCAATAGTTTCATGCCCTTTCATGCAAAAAAGGGTGAGGTTTTTATAGGCCCCAATGGCTTCAAAATTAGAGCCAAAAAGTGTCACATCCCTGGAATCTGGGGTACTGGTGGTACCACCACCGTTACTAGGCGGTTCTACCACCACTAATATGACCCTAGGTGGTACCATGTTAGGACTCTAGCTTCGAGAGTCCTAATTGAGAGGGACATTCATGTAAAAATGTTAGGACTCTAGCTAGGAGAGTCCTAATTGAGAGGGACATTCATGTAAAAGGTTTTTTCTTAGAGAAGAATTAGGAGTTGTAAGGGAATAGGAGTCTTGAGTAGGAGTCCTATTAGGAGTTGGTTAGAAGTAAGAGTCTTAAGTAGGAGTCCTATTAGGAGTTAGGGTTTAGAAGCCCTATAAATAACCATGTATTCCTCCTCTTTTCTCAAGCAATAGATGAATCTTTTATGCAGCCTTTGAGCAGCAACTTGGAGGGAGGAACCCCTATAGAGTTCCAAGGAGGCCGATCCCCTAAAGAGATCAACCCCAAGTTTAGAATCTGCAAGGGTTCTAACACCTGGTATCAGAGCAGCGTTCTTGGCGTCTCGCTGCCCTTCCACAGCCATCCATCAACCCTCTACAACCATCCAAAGCAATTCCCACAATTGCTTAAAAGATCGTCACCGAATTCCGCCATCATCTCCATCACCGCGGATCATCCTTTGATCTCCCCGTGAATTGCAACAGGTTCTGGTTTCCTACCTTACTGCTGCTGCAATTTAGTTATCCTTATTCGAAAAAAAAAAAAAAAAAACAAAATCGTTCTTATATTGCTGCATAAACTTTTCGTCACAAAGTTTTCATCTCTACGACGAAAGATACATTGCAGAATTCCAGCCGCATAGCACCATCTGTTTGATCTTGCTACTGTGCTTTTTCTATCCAAATTTCTACGAAATTTTTATGACATCTTTGACACTTCCTAATAGTGGATTTCCCTTTGGTTTCATCAAAAAATTCTCAATATAAACTACTGATCTTTTATGTCCAATCTGCTGCACTTGAAAATCTATGCTGCAGAAAATTTCAGCTGCATATCGTTGCCTTAACCCATCTATTTGCAATCTTTTTTGAATGAAATTTCTTATAGATTTCATATATCATCTTGGCTTCCATCTAAGATTGATCTATTAAGAAATTCATCTCTAAAAATGATTTTATGTTGCTGCAAATTTTCATCGTAACCCGCTGAAATTTTTCGACGATAATTCTGCAATTGCAACTTGCACCATTTCTTTGCTGTTATACTGCCGAAATTTTCTTGATTAAATCAGATATCCTTGCTGTCATATAAACTGTGATTTTGCTATCAATTCCCTCCTCAATTCTCTTAAGTTTTTGGTGGAAATTACGTCGAGAAACCGTTGTTTCTTCGACGACAATTCTACTCTTACAAGACAGCACATACTTGCTGCAACTTCCACGGATTTCTGTCAAACCTTTGCTACCATCTACCACAGATCCAAAACTTTCATCCAGAGCCCTAAAACTCTACCAAACCACACCCTTAAACTGCACCCAAAACAGCCACAAAACAAGCCTAAACCGTAGCCTACATCCACCAATCCACCAACACTTTCGACCATCAACTTCTCTCAACCTATACATGCCTTTAACCCAACAGCAAAAGAGAGATCTTAACATCATTGATTTGGGGCCATATACTATGACATCTAAGGAGGCAATCAATGCTAAATTCGAAGCCTTGGAGGCGCGAATGGAGGATAAGATTCGGACGCTCTTTACCGAACTCAGATTGGGCCGACCACTAAGCCCGAAGAAATCATATCAAGGAGAGAGCTTTGCCCAATCACACCAAACCCGAAGAGATGACTTCCAAGAGAGGGGAAGCTCTATGACCAACCCCAACTATCCATGCATGAGAGTGGACTTCCCTAGATGGGAAGGAGACCCGATTGGTTGGATTTCGCACGCGGAGCGATATTTTCGGTACCACAAAACCGCGGATGTATCTATGGTGAAAATTGCAGCTATACATCTTGAAGGGGATGCTATTCAATGGTTTGACTGGTTTGAACATACTTATGGAGTCCTTTCATGACGACAATTCAAAGAAGAACTGCTGATTCGCTTTAGACCAACCAATTACGAGAATATTGACGAACAACTAGCAAAGATCCGACAAACCTCCACCATTCAGGAGTACCAAACCAGGTTTGAAAGGTTATCTAATCAAAATCATGATTGGTCTCAAAAACAGCTATTGAGGACCTTCATTGAGGGCTTGAAGCCGGAGATCCGAGGAGAAGTTAAAGCGCGACAACCGTATACGCTTATGGCAGCCATCTCTTTCGCACGACATCAAGAGGAGCAATTGAACCATGAAGCTCGGAGGACTAGGGTCACTCCTCAACCAGTAATATTGAAGCCCTCAGCCCCCCCTATTGTTGACCAAGTCCCTGCACCAAAGAGGTTAACAGGAGAAGAGCTTCGGGAGCGATATGCGAAGGGGTTATGTTGGCATTGTGACGAGCCGTGGAGCCGTGAGCATCGCTGCAGTAAAGGAGGACTTCTTATGATTGAAACGATAGAAGAAGAGGTCATTGAACATCCAAAAGAGAGCTTTGAATATGAAGAAGAAGATGCAGAAGAAGAGCCACAACCGACCGAAGTTACGGTACATACACTAGCTAGCTACTCAAACCCGCAAACGATGAAAATTGGAGGCCTTCTCAAACAACAACCAATCACTGTTCTCATCGACACGGGCAGTACTACTAACTTCCTAAATAGTAAGCTTGCTGTTCGGATATCATTACCTATCGAGAATCGCTGCAGGTTTGATGTTAAGGTCGCCGACAGACGGATTTTGAATTGTGATCATAGGCGCTTACAGGAGAAACTATTGCTGCAGGACCAAGAGATAATTACAGATTTCTTCCTTCTCCCTCTTAACAATCATGAGGCCATGCTCAGAATTAAATGGTTGACGACATTAGGTGATATTTCTTGGAATTTTATGAAACTAATTATGAAATTTTACAGTAAGGAGAAACAGGTGACATTGCACGGGAAACGTGGGGGCGACATAACAACAATTTGCACACAACAAATTGAGAATGTTTTGCAAAAAGCATGCAGCGGCTTTTTGGTACAACTTGAGCAGCAAACTAAGGGAGAGCTAACAGAATTTGAAGATCCAAATCTACTTCCTTTGCTTGCTGAATTTTCAAATATATTTGACGAACCGCGCAACCTACCTCTTACCTGTCGGCATGATCATTGTATAATAATTCTTCCAGGCAAATCTTCAGCAAATGCTCAGCCATATTAGTATCCACATCTCCAGAAGGATGAAATAGAAAGGATTATAAAAGAGATGCTCGAAACAGGAGTTATTCGGCCAAGTTCCAACCTCTACTCTTCGCCGGTGCTACTTGTATGCAAGAAGGACGGAACAAGGCGAATATGTGTTGATTACCGAGCTCTCAATGGCATAATCATCAAGGACAAATACTTTATTCCAATAGTAGATGAATTGCTAGATGAAAGGGAGCACAAATCTTTACAAAGCTGGACCTTTGATCCGGGTATCATCAAATACGAGCATGCAAAGAAGACATACGGAAAACCACCTTTTGAACACACAACAACCACAAATTTTTGCTTTCTTCAACAAAAGGTAGAATATCTTGGGCATATCATATCAGAGGAAGGTGTGGCAGTGGACCCCTTCAAAATTGGAGCAATGCAAAACTGGCCGACCTCGAGAAACATAAAATTGCTACATGGCTTTCTGGGTTTAACAGGCTACTACCGCAAGTTCGTGAAAAACTATGGAAAGATCAGTGCACCACTTACTTCCTTACTAGAAAAAAATGTCTTCCAATGGTTGGACAGAGCCTCCGCTGCCTTCGACAAACTTAAGGCAGCCATGACGACGACGCCGGTGCTAACACTACCAGATTTCAACCGACCCTTCATTATTGAGGCCGACACATCTGGAGTCAGAATTGGAGCCATTCTCATGCAAGATGGTCGACCACTCGCATACACTAGCAAGACATTATCTCCCTCCGATCAAAATATGTCAACATATGATAAGGAGATGCTCGCCATTGTGCGCGCAGCAACGAGGTGGAGATTGTACTTGATCAGGCGATACTTTCAAATCAAGACCGACCATAAAAGCCTAAAATATCTCTTGGAACAGAAGATATCTTCCCCCGAGCAGCAAAAATGGATAACAAAACTTCTTGGATTTGATTTTGAAATAACTTACAAAAAGGGGAAAGAGAATGTTCTTGCAGATGCGCTTTCGCAGCTACCCGAGCAAGTTGAAGTTTCGACCGTTTCACTTCCGACCAGCGACTTCCTTGAGGATATTAAGATGGAATGGCAAGAAGATTCAGATACTAGTAAGATTATAAAAAAATTAGAGGAAGTACCAAGCCCCATGGCTAATTACAATTGGGACTCAAAAGAATTACACTATAAGGGACGCATTGTGCTTGTGACAAATTCTACTTGCATCTTCAATAGCAGATTTTGGACAAAGTTATTCTATATGCAGGGTACTAAATTGAAAAGGAGTACGACATATCACCCACAAACCAACAGCCAACCGAAAGTTTTAAACAGGTGCTTGGAGACAGCCCAAAGCCACCCACCAAATATGACTACCCAAAGAGAACTCCAGACCCAGCCAAGTCCCATTATTAATCGACGGATCGTGACTCGACGACGACGACCCACTAATGAAGTGCTAATACAGTGGGCGAACCTACCAAAAGAAGATGCCACTTGGGAGAACTATGACGACTTGAAGATCAAATTCCCAGAATTCATGAATCATCAGCCTCGAGGACAAGGCTGATTTGAAGAGGGCGGGTCTGTTAGGACTCTAGCTTCGAGAGTCCTAATTGAGAGGGACATTCATGTAAAAATGTTAGGACTCTAGCTAGGAGAGTCCTAATTGAGAGGGACATTCTTGTAAAAGGTTTTTTCTTAGAGAAGAATTAGGAGTTGTAAGGGAATAGGAGTCTCGAGTAGGAGTCCTATTAGGAGTTGGTTAGAAGTAAGAGTCTTAAGTAGGAGTCCTATTAGGAGTTAGGGTTTAGAAGCCCTATAAATAGCCATGTATTCCTCCTCTTTTCTCAAGCAATAGATGAATCTTTTATGCAGCCTTTGAGCAGCAACTTGGAGGGAGGAACCCCTATAGAGTTCCAAGGAGGCCGATCCCCTAAAGAGATCAACCCCAAGTTTAGAATCTGCAAGGGTTCTAACATACCACTACCAAACAGGGGCAGTACCACCTCTGGCAGCACTACTGCTGGCAGTACCACCGCCCAGGAATCCAAGGGCACTACTTTCCAAGCGGTGCCACCGCTGGCCCTAGCGGTGCCACCACCGGCCAATAATTCAAGGGCTGAATTTGGTGCTCAATTCGGCCCAATTAAGCCCTGTTTAAGGGCCTAGTTGGCCCATAATTAAGTAAGTAGGATTACCTCTCAATCCTAACTGAATTTATGCTCTAACTATAATAATTAAGACAATTTACAGTGTATTTTGTTCCGGTGCCTCATTTGCTCTTCCGGCGAGCTTCTGACGTACTTCCAGCGAACATCCGATGAGCTCTTGGCAATGTTCCGACGGACTCCCGGCAAACTCTCAGACTTTACGGCGATCTTCTTAGCAAGTTTCCATGAGCTTCTATGGCAAGCTCCTAGACTTCTCGATTGGTTCCCATAGAACTTCTGACGAACGTCCGGACTTTCGTCAAACTCTCGAACTCCCAATGAGATATCGATCTTGACTCCGGCACAACACCTGCTTTATGTCTTACTACCATTGTAGTTAATCCTGCACACTTTTCTCAACATATAGATTAGATCAAACAACTTACAATTGACTTCAACATCAAAATCCGAGATTCAACATGTTTGTCATCGTGCGAAGATTGGTGCTCAAAATCCGTGAAACTTAAAATAGCGTATCAGATAGATTATGTTAACTAGGGAGATCTTGTATCCCTGAATCCCTATAGATCTCTAGGAGAGGGCGTAGGAGGCCAAGCATCCTCCTCTCTAGCGTCGATCCACACAATAGGGCTGCGACGATACTTCTCAATTCTCCAGGCGGACTATCTGAGGAGGAGAAAGGGAGGAGAATAGGAGAGGCAACCCAAAAAGGCTCTAGTCTATGAACTATTAGTTCCCTCCTATTTATAGAGGTCCTCTATCAGCTTAACCCTAATGGATCCTGCCCTATTGGGTATTGGATCTCCATCCAACTACCCAAGCCTCTTAGATTAGTAAATATCTATCCAATAATCTCTTAATAGCTCTTTTTGGATCTTATTCATAGGATCCAATAATTCAGGGGCTTATTGGATATCCAATAAGATAGGGGCTTCGACGGATATCTCATATCAGAACCTCTACTTATCGCAACGCCTATCATATGTGTGTGACTCTCTTGGCCCAATATCGAACTGGCCTTGAGTCATACTTGTCAGAACTCCTTCTGGCTCTGTGAATTATTATCTCCATAATAATTTACTCGACTCATCGATTGCGAACGTACTAAGCCACTACGCCGTAGTCCCCAAACGATATAGGGGAATCCAATCCATTGGACCTATCTGTCCTCAGTTACCCCTATAGTCCCTCATTTTAGGATCGAGTCGGCACTAAAAGGGGGGGGGTGGGTGGGTGGGGGTGAATTAGTGTAGCGAATGAAAGCATTAGTTTAAAAAACTTCGTACGTTAAAACAAAAACAAATTTAGGGAAGATAGCTTGAAAGCATGTTTGTTCATAACGATAGTGAAAGCCAACTAAGGAGGAAGTGAAGAAATTATTGTTAGGATCAAGAGCACTAAGAGGGGGGGGGGGGGGTGAATTAGTGCAGCGGATATTTTTCAGCGATTAAAAAACGAAAGCTGCGTTCGTTCGATAAAGACTATTTTAATGCAAAAATCGATTCTAAGATTACTTATGATTAAGTGCAGTTTACGTTTAAACACAGTTAGCGTCTAAACGCAGTTTGCGTCTAAATGCAGATTGCGTCTAAACTCAGATTGCGTCTAAGCGCAGTTTGCGTCTTAGCGCAGATTGCGTTTAAGCGCAGATTGCGTCTAAATGCAGTTTCCGTCTAGAAGCAGTTTAAGCAGAAGTATAAAGACAGTGTGCTGCTGTTGTTCAGCTCAAAACGTAATCTGCAAAAAAACAGATTTACGTCTAAACGCAGATTTACGTCTAGACGCAGATTTACGTCTAAACGCAGATTTACGTCTTAAACGCAGATTTACGTCTAAACTTTGAAACTCGTTTGGATACTCGCAGAAGGCAGTATGCAGTTGAAATCAAGACGTAAACATGAACTGAGATCTGATGATTGTGCGAGGAAAGCCGATTTACGTCTAAATGCAGTTTTACATCTAAATGCAGTTTTACGTCTAAATGTTGAAACTCGTTCGTAAAATAGCAGAGGACAGTTTGCAGTTATCAATAGAATCAAAATGTAAGTGTAAACTGCAAGGAAACTCGTTCGTGAAAGCACGGAAGACGGTTCTGCAGAATCAAACGTAAACGTAAACAGTAATGTACGAAAACACGAATTTACGTCTGAATGCAGATTCAGAAGAACAGCACTTAGAACTTGTTCGTGAAAGCGCAGAGAGCAGTAGTAATGAAGGAGGTTTGCAGTAATGATAAAGTGCTAAAAAATAAACGCAAACCAGAGATTTAGAGTGGTTCGGTCAGCCTTGACCTACTCCACTTTTGGCTTCCTCCACCGACGAGGTTGCCGACGTCAACTAGGGGCCTTCCTTCAATAGGCGAAGGCCAAACTTCCCTTTTACAGTTTCTCTCCTTTTGACAGGCTCAGGAGACAACCTTTACAGACCTTTCTCTCCTCACTTTACAACTGAAAACTTGAAGAACAGAAGGAGGAGACTTAAAGGCTTTACAATCACTTTTGAGCTCTTAGAATCACAGAAAAGATCAAGATTTCGGTGTAGGTCTGTATCTTTTCAGTGCTGAATGGGTGGGGAATTTATAGGCCCCAACCCAATTCAAATTTAGAGCTCAAAACGATCAAATCCCGGAATTCCGGGATCAGGCGGTTGCACCTCTTGACTGGAGAGGTTGCACCGCCTGGCAGAGCTCGAAGACCGAGCTCAGGCGGTGCCACCTCTCTGCCAGGGAGGTTGTACCGCCCAGTCTTGCTCGAAGACTGAGCTCAGGCGGTGCCACCTCTCTGCCAGGGAGGTTGCACCGCCCAGTCTAGCTCGAAGACTGAGCTCAGGCGGTGCCACCTCTCTGCCAGGGAGGTTGCACCGCCCAGTCTAGCTCGAAGACTGAGCTCAGGCGGTGCCACCTCCCGGCTGGGGAGGTTGCACCGCCCAGTCTCGCTGGGAGGCTTAGCCCAGGCGGTGCCACCTCCTGGCCTGGGCGGTTGCACCTCCTGGTGCAATCAGGGTCCGAATGGTTCATTCCATTCGACCCAATTTCAATCTTTCAGGGGCCCAAATGCCCCAAGATTAAGCCAATGGGATCACCTCCCATTTTCCAACTTAATCATCGTGCTAACTACGATTAAATCTAAGACAACTTCTGCAGCTTTGCTTCGGTGCGTCAATCGCTCCTTCCGGCGAGTTTCCGGCGAACTTCCGTCGATCATCCGATGAACCCTCGGTGATGCTCCTGCGGACTTCCGGCAAACTCCTGGACTTTGCGACGATCCACTTGGCAAGTTCCGACGAGCTTCGCTTGGCAAGCTTCTGGACTTCTCGGATCTGTTCTCGCAGAACCTCCGACGACCGTCCGAACTTCCGTCGAACTCTCGAACTCCCAACGTGATCATGAACTTGACTCCGGCGCAACTCCTGCTGCTTGTCTATCTTTCATCGTAGTTAATTCTGCACACTTATCTCAACACATAGATTAGACAACAAATGACAATTGACTTCATCATCAAAATCCGAGATTCAACAATTATAGAGTAAGTATATGACAATAATAGAAATACAAACTAGAATTTATAGTGGTTCGGTCATTGTGACCTACATCGACTTCTGATTCCTCCTCCTTCGAGGTCACCAATGTGCACTAATGGTCTTCCTTCAATAGGCAAAGATCAACCACCTCTTTATAGCGCTTTCTCTTTTTCACGGGTTTAGGAGATAACCCTTACAAGCCTCACACCTCTCTTGAATGATTACAAATCTAAGGAGAGAGGGAGAAGGAGAACTCTTCTCACTTTTACAACACTTTTAACACCCCAACACTTAGAATTTTTCAACACTTTGATTGCACTTTTGTTATCCTTTCATGCAGAAAAGGGTGGGGTATTTATAGGAAGACCCAATCTTCAGAATTGGAGCTAAAAAGTGTCACATCCTCGGATTTCAGGGTACTAGTAGTACCACCACCTGATAAAGCTTAGAGACTGAGCTCTGGCGGTACTACCGCCTAAGAGGAGCGGTACCACCACCTAGACCGCCTAGGAGATTGAGTCACTAGACGATGCCACCGTCGGCCATGACTTTAGGTGCTGAATGGGCAGTTCAACTAGTATTGTTAAGGGCCCAATTGGCCCCTAACTGAGTTAGTGGGATTGCCCCTCAATCCTAACTCAACTAAAGGTCTAACTATGATAATTAGGACATTTAAACAAGCAATCTCTGTTTGGTATATCAATTGTACTTTCGATGACCTTCTCTATAAACTTCCTGTGAACTCTTGACAAACTCTCAACGAACTCTCGGTGAGCTCCTAACGAACTCTCGACGAGCTTCCGATAAAATTTCAGCACATCATCCGAACCTTCGACGTATCGTCCAATCTTTGACTCCGGCCCAACATTTGCTTTATGCCTTACTGCTATCGTAGTTAATCCAATACACTTATCTCAACATATAGATTAGATCAAACACTTTACAAATTAATTTCATCATCAAAATCTGAGATTCAACACCTTATCCATCTAATATCCCAAAGACCATATATCGAGCATGGTGCTGTAAGACCCATACGATTTTTACTCAAGTCTCGCACTAATCGGATTCTCCCAAAGAACTCTTTCTCTCTTAATCTGAATGACCCTGGCCATGGATTTGTATAAGCAAGAACACATGGGATATTCTGCCCCGCCCTCTTAAATCGATAATATTAAAATTTTCCATCACAAATCAATCCAAGATCCAAACTAACATTTGAGGACACTGAGAAACATTCAGTCAAAACTCATATCCACAAAACCTATATAGTTTATAATCATATATCAAATCACTCGATTATTCACATTTATGGAAACCCAAGCCAACTTAACAAAACATTAACAACACTTATAAATCCACAAGCTAAACAATTTATACAATCGGAACTCCAACCATTTACCACTAGTTCATATCATTGTAAACTAAACTTAACATTCCGAAATTCCAAATAAGAGAGATCTTCTAACACTTTTATATGATATATCCATTCAGGTTCTTCGACAACATTTCATTACATAAAAAATATCTTTATACAACAATAACATAACAACCAACAAAACTTGCCCATGATTCTGAATAGCTCTCCACTGTCTCAGCCCAATACAAACATCTCAGGGAGTGACAAGCTGACTTGAAAGATTTATATAGTAACATATTAAGCTAAAAAGCTCAGCAAGTGATAAAACATATCCAGAATGAAAAAGGACAGTTTAAAACAAACAAGGTATCACAATACCAGACAGAATACAAGAGATTCAAGGGTACCATCTCATTAGATACAAAATCGCAAATGTCATTTCATTTAAAAAATATTTGGTTCTTAAGAAATAGACAATAGAGTAATTAGAGCACATCAATAGCGTATGAAATGTTTCAGAGCATATCAACGGTGTATGGAACATTTCGAAGCATAGCAATGGCAAATGAAATATTTCGGAGCATATCAATAATGAATGAAACATTTCAGAGCTTATCAATGGCGAATGAAATGTTTCGAAGCATATAAATGACAAATGAAATATTTAGGAACATATCTATGGCATATGAAATATTTCAAAGCGTATCAATGGCATATGAACATTTCATAAGCATAGGGAGCATTTTGAAACATATCAATAGCATATGAAATATTTTAGAGCATATCAACGACATATAAACCATTTCGGAGCATATCAAAGAACAAATACGAAACAGAAGCTCAAACATCATATTTGACATTGCATTCATATCATTCTTATCCAACGTATATATAGAAACAAATAACAAATGCTTTGTGTATCATATCAAACAAACAGAAGGTGTAGTGGGACCATAGATAGAATGTGATTCATCCATTTTTGAATGACCAACAGACAGAATGTTGAATCTCGGATTTTGATGATAAAATCAATTGATGGGTTATTTGATCTAATCCATATTATTGAGTTAAGTGTGCAGGATTAACTACGATAACCAGAAAACACAAAGCGAGAATACCGGAGTCAAGTTCGATGGACGTTTAAGAGTCCGAAGAATCGTCGGAGATGCTGCTAGAACCATCCGAGAAGAAATCGGGAACCTGTCGGAATTTTCGAAAGTTCGCCGAAGAGATCGTTGGAGGTTCACGAAGATCACCGAGAAGGCTCGGCTACTCATTAAAGTCATCACAAGTTCGGGAGCTTGCTAGAAGCCCGTCGGCAGAAAGTTCGTCGGAAAGCTCGCCAGAACAAGACTCGATGTTCGCGGTTGAAAATTTGCTTAGGATGTGTTTTGGTTATGTAGTCCACTTGTAATTAGGATTAGGATAAAGAGATAATCCTATATCCTGGTTAGGGGACAACTGGGCCCAAAGTCAGAGTTGGTTTAGGCTAAAAATTAAGCTAAACCAGCGAACTAGAGAGCCAAGATTGAAGCCCAACTAGTGGCTGAAAACACTGTAGTCGGGCTGAAAACACTGTAGGCGGTGGCACCGCCTAGCTGGGCGGTGGCACCGCCCAACACCCGAGAGCTGGGCGGTGACACCTCCTTGGCTGGGCGGTTGCACCGTCCAGCACCCGAGCGCTGGGCGGTGGCACCGCCTGGTTGGGCGGTGGCACCTCCAGCACCGGGAACCCTAAGAGAATTCAAATTTTGAAGCCCAAAATTTGAATCCTCTTGAGGCCTATAAATACCCCTCAAATCTCAGCTGAGGTTACAACTTTTGAGAAGCATTTTTTATTGAGAGAAAAGTCTTAGAAAGTCTTAGCAAGTCTTGTTTTCAATTTGCTAGAGAGTTCTCCTCCTCCTTTCTTATTGAAAATTTGTAAGAGGTTGAGTTGCTTGTAAAAGGTTGTAAGAGGGGTGTTTACCCTTCCATTTCAAGAGACTTGCTAGTGGAAGGTGGGAGCCTCATCGAAGAGGGGCCTCGCAAGTGGAGTAGGTCATTTGACCGAACCACTCTAAAAATCGGCGTAATCTCTGGTTTGCTTTTTATTATTGTCATTTACATTACTGCAAATCTTCTTACTGCTTTAGTTCCTCATTACTCTTGCTGCGCAACTTTAAGAATACGCCTTCAAGTTAAATTTCTCAAGTTTCGTTCTTAACGTACGAAAGATTTTGATTAAAATCGAAGTTTTAATCCGCTGCACTAATTCACCCCCCCCTCTTAGTGCCGCTCCGATCCTAACAAGTGGTATCAGAGCAAGGTTATCTCTTATATTTGGTTTAATACCCAAGAGAGATGGCTTACTCCGGCATGCAAGAGGGCTATTCTATTGCACGACCACCTTTGTTTAATAGGTCGGATTACACATATTGGAAGACTCGCATGAGAATCTTCCTCATTTCTATGGACTTTGAGCTTTGGTCTATTGTCGAGAATGGATTTAAAAAATCTTCTCTTCCGATGAGCGAATGGGATGAATCGGAGAAGAAGGTTTTTGCTTTAAATGCAAAGGCTATGAATGCCTTGTTTTGTGCACTAGACAAAAACGAATTTAATCGTGTTTCAATGTGTGATTCGGCTTTTGATATTTGGAGAACTCTTGAGGTCACTCATGAAGGCACTAACTGAGTGAAAGAGTCCAAAATCAACATCCTTGTGCACTCTTACGAACTTTTCCGAATGAAACCAAGTGAGTCCATCGGAGACATGTACACCCGGTTTACAGATATCATCAATGGACTCAAAGCTCTTGGTAAAGATTTTACTAACTTTGAACTAGTAACTAAAATCTTAAGATCCCTCCCTAAAAGTTGGGATCCAAAAGTTACGGCCATTCAAGAGGCCAAAGACCTTAAAAGCATTCCCTCTTGAAGAACTCATTGGGTCTCTAATGACCTACGAAATGACATGTCAAGCTCATGACGAGCTCGAGAACCCCCTTCCAAAGAACAGGAAGGATATGGCACTCAAATCACAAGAAGACCACTTGAAAGGAACATCAAGTGATGAGGACAGTGATAATGACATTGCACTTTTGACTCAAAAATTTAAAAAATATTTAAGAAAGAACAGATTTAAGAATAATACAAAAAATAAATTTGAACAAAAGAAGGACCAAGTGATTTGCTATGAATGCAAAAAACCGGGACACTATAAGAACGATTGTCCACAAGCCAAAAAGAGAACATCAAAGAAGAAGGCATTCAAGGCAACGTGGGATGATTCAAGCGCATCCGAAGAAGAGGAGTCCAACACCGAGCAAGTTGCTCATTACGCGCTAATGGCGTTAAGAGAAGAGGTATGTGATTTATTTAATGAAGATTTATCTTTTGAAGAACTATCTATCGCTTTTCATGAATTATTTGATGAATGTAGAACTGTTAGCAAGAAGTTAAGTATCTTAAAGAAAGAGCATGCTTTGCTACAAGATAAGTTTGATAGTCTTCAAACTCCTCCATGCTCTAAGTGTGAGCACTTAGAAGCAATAAAAAATGAAAATTTGCTTCTTAAGGAAACCTTAAACAAGTTTAAGGTTGGTAGCAAAGGATTAGATATGATCCTTGCACACAAGGGTCACATCGCAAATAGAAATGGAATTGGATTTGTAAAAGGATTACATCAAAATCCTACCACTTTCATAAAAGGACCTACATTACATGTTTCCTCTTATATGAAATGCAACTTTTGTTGCAAATCCAGACATATTGCCTACAAATGCCCATTTAGGAAAATTAGTTCACAAAAATTAATATGGGTTCCTAAAGGAACTATAAAGAATTCAATCATAAATAACAAAGTTAGTGGGTCAATTTTTGAGGTACCCAAAATCAAATGGATACCTAAAAATCATCCTCTTTTGTAGACAAACCCACAAGCTAAGAGCAATAGATGGTATCCCGATAGTGGATGCTCAAGACATATGACTGGAGATCCATCTCATTTCTCTATGCTCACTAGCAAAGAAGAAGGGTACGTTACCTTCGGAGACAACAACAAGGGCAAAATCATTGGCAAGGGAACTATTGGTAACAAATTTAATTTTTCCATTGATGATGTCTTACTAGTTGATGGATTGAAACATAATCTCTTGAGTATTAGTCAACTATGCGATAAAGGTTACATCGTTAGATTTGAATCAAATATGTGCATTATTGAAAAACCAAATCATAACATGACTATGATTGCTTTAAAACAAAATAATGTCTATACCATCAATCTTGATGAACTAAGTAATGAAATGTGCTTCTCCGTCGTAAATGATGATGCTTCGCTTTGGCATAGGAGATTAGGCCATGCAAGCATGAAAACAATATCTAAGATCTCATCTCAAGAATTAGTACGAGGAATTCCAAATATAAAGTTTATTAAGGACAAAGTATGCGATGCATGTCAACTAGGCAAACAAATAAAAACAAGCTTCAAACCAAAAAATCAAATTAGCACTACTAGACCATTACAATTGATCCATTTGGACCTATTTGGACCAATTGATACAACAAGTCTAGGTGGAAGCAAATATGCTTTTGTGATTGTGGATGACTACTCTAGATACACTTGGACCTATTTCTTAGCTCACAAAAGTGATTGCTTCAAGTGTTTCTCTAAATTTTGTAAACTCACTCAAAACGAAAAAGGCTTCATGATTTCATCAATTCGGAGTGATCACGGTGGTGAATTCCAAAACCGTGACTTTCAAAATTTTTGCGAAAGTAATGGGTACAATCACAACTTCTCAACTCCAAGAAATCCTCAACAAAATGGAGTAGTTGAAAGGAAAAATAGAAACCTACAAGAAATGGCAAGAACTATGTTGAATGAACATAGTTTACCTAAGTACTTTTGGGCCGAAGCCGTAAATACGGCTTGCTACATCATGAATAGAGTCCTAATAAGACCATCCTTATCCAAAACTCCCTATGAATTATGGAATAACAAAAAACCAAACATCTCCTATTTTAAAGTTTTTGGTTGTAAATGCTTTATTTTAAATGAAAGGGATGCTTTAGGAAAATTTGA
This sequence comes from Musa acuminata AAA Group, assembly GCF_036884655.1. Lineage (NCBI taxonomy): Eukaryota > Viridiplantae > Streptophyta > Magnoliopsida > Zingiberales > Musaceae > Musa > Musa acuminata. The sequence continues at coordinate 19,177,479 of NC_088330.1, read as the reverse complement.
TACTAAATCCGATGAAGGCATCTTTGTTAGGACTCTAGCTTGGAGAGTCCTAATTGAGAGGGACATTCATGTAAAAATGTTAGGACTCTAGCTAGGAGAGTCCTAATTGAGAGGGACATTCATGTAAAAGGTTTTTTCTTAGAGAAGAATTAGGAGTTGTAAGGGAATAGGAGTCTTGAGTAGGAGTCCTATTAGGAGTTGGTTAGAAGTAAGAGTCTTAAGTAGGAGTCCTATTAGGAGTTAGGGTTTAGAAGCCCTATAAATAGCCATGTATTCCTCCTCTTTTCTCAAGCAATAGATGAATCTTTTATGCAGCCTTTGAGCAGCAACTTGGAGGGAGGAACCCCTATAGAGTTCCAAGGAGGCCGATCCCCTAAAGAGATCAACCCCAAGTTTAGAATCTGCAAGGGTTCTAACACCTGGTATCAGAGCAGCGTTCTTGGCGTCTCGCTGCCCTTCCACAGCCATCCATCAACCCTCCACAACCATCCAAAGCAATTCCCACAATTGCTTAAAAGATCGTCACCAAATTCCATCGTCATCTCCACCACCGCAGATCATCCTTTGATCTCCCCGTGAATTGCAACAGGTTCTGGTTTCTTACCTTACTGCTGCTGCAATTTAGTTATCTTATTCGAAAATCCAAAAAAAAAAAAATTGTTCCAAAATTGCTGCATAAACTTTTCATCGTAAAGTTTTCATCTCTACGACGAAAGATACATTGCAAAATTCCAATCGCATAGCATAGATTGTTTGATCTTGCTACTATATTTTTTCTATCCAAATCTCTATGAAATTTTTATGACAGATTTGACACTTCCTAATAGCAGATTTTCCTTTGGTTTTGTCAAAAAATTCTCAATATAAATCGTTGATCTTTTACGTCTAATCTGCTATACTTGAAAATCTGCACCGTAAAATTTCAGCCGCATAGCACTATTTGTTTGATCTTGATACTACGTTTTTTCTGTCCAAATCTCTACGAAATTTTTATGATTGCTTTAAAACTTCCTAACAGTGGATTTCCCTTTGGTTTCGTCAAAAAATTCTCAATATAAACCACTGATCTTTTACGTCCAATCTGCTACACTTGAAAATCTATGCTGTAGAAAATTTCAGCCGCATATTGTTGCCTTAACCCATCTATTTGCAATCGTTTTTGAATGAAATTTCTTATACACTTCATAGATCATCTTGGCTTCCATCTAAGATTGATCTACTAAGGAATTCATCTCTAAAAACGATTTTGGGTTGCTGCAAATTTTCGTCGTAGACCGCTGAAATTTTTCGACAAGATTTCTGCTATCGCAACTTGCATCAATTTTCTTGCTGTTCCTGCCGAAATTTTCTTGATCAAATTAGTCATCCTTGCTTTCATATAAACTGTGATTTTGCTATCAATTCCCTCTTCAATTCTCTCAAGTTTTTGGTGGAAATTACGTCGAGAAACCGCTGTTTCTTCGACGACAATTCTGCTCTTACAAGACTTGCTGCAACTTCCACTGATTTCTCTCAAACCTTTGCTGCCATCTACCACAGATCCAAAACTTTCATCCACAGCCCTAAAACTCCACCAAACCACACCCTCAAACTGCACCCAAAACAGCCACAAAACAAGCCTAAATCGTAGCCTACATCCACCGATCCACCAACCCTTTCGACCATCACTTCTCTCAACCTATACATGCCTTTAACCTGACAACAAAAGAGAGATCTTAACATCATAGATTTGGAGGCATATACTATGGCATCTAAGGAGGCAATCGATGCTAAATTCAAAGCCTTGGAGGCGCGAATGGAGGATAAGATTCGGATGCTCTTTACCGAACTCAGATTGGGCCGACCACTAAGCCCGAAGAAATCACATCAAGGAGAGAGCTTTGCCCAATCACACCAACCCCAAAGATATGACTTCCAAGAGAGGGGAAGCTCTATGACCAACCCCAACTATCCATGCATGAGAGTGGACTTCCCTAGATGGGAAGAAGGAGACCCGATTGGTTGGATCTCGCGCGCGGAGCGATATTTTCGGTACCACAAAACCGCGGATGTATCTATGGTGAAAATTGCAGCTATACATCTTGAAGGGGATGCTATACAGTGGTTTGACTGGTTTGAACATACTTATGGAGTCCTTTCATGGCGACAATTCAAAGAAGGACTGCTGATTCGCTTCAGACCAACCGATTACGAGAATATTGACGAACAACTAGCAAAGATCCAACAAACCTCCACCATTCAGGACTACCAAACCAGGTTTGAAAGGTTATCTAATCAAACTCATGATTGGTCTCAAAAACAGCTATTGTGGACCTTCATTGAGGGCTTGAAGCCGGAGATCCGAGGAGAAGTTAAAGCGCGACAACCGTATACGCTTATGGCAGCCATCTCTTTCGCACGACATCAAGAGGAGCAATTGAACCATGAACCTCGGAGGACTAGGGTCTGTCCTCAACCAGTAATATTGAAGCCCTTAGCCCCCCCTACTGTCGACCAAGTCCCTACACTAAAGAGGTTAACAAGAGAAGAGCTTCGGGAGCGATATGCGAAGGGGTTATGTTGGCATTGTGACGAGCCGTGGAGCCGTGAGCATCGCTGTAGTAAAGGGGGACTTCTTATGATTGAACCGATAGAAGAAGAGGTCATTGAACATCCAAAAGAGAGCCTTGAACATGAAGAAGAAGATGCAGAAGAAGAGCCACAACCGACCGAAGTTACGGTACATACACTAGCTAGCTACTCAAACCCGCAAACGATGAAAATTGGAGGCCTTCTCAAACAACAACCAATCACTGTTCTCATCGACACGGGCAATACTACTAACTTCCTAAATAGTAAGCTTGCTGTTCGGATATCATTACCTATCGAGAATCGCTGCAGGTTTGATGTTAAGGTCACCGACGGACAGATTTTGAATTGTGATCATAGGCGCTTGCAGGAGAAACTATTGCTGCAGGACCAAGAGATAATTGCATATTTCTTCCTTCTCCCTCTTAACAATCATGAGGCCATGCTCAGAATTAAATGGTTGACGACATTAGGCAAATCTTCAGCAAATGCTCAGCCATATCAGTATCCACATCTCCAGAAGGAAGAAATAGAAAGGATTATAAAAGAGATGCTCGAAACAGGAGTTATTCGGCCAAGTTCCAACCTCTACTCTTCGCCGGTGCTACTTGTATGCAAGAAGAACGGAACAAGGCGAATATGTGTTGATTACCGAGCTCTCAATGGCATAATCATCAAGAACAAATACTTTATTCCAATAGTAGATGAATTGCTAGATGAAAGGGAGCACAAATCTTTACAAAGCTGGACCTTTGATCCGGGTATCATCAAATACGAGCATGCAAAGAAGACATACGGAAAACCACCTTTTGAACACACAACAACCACAAATTTTTGCTTTCTTCAACAAAAGGTAGAATATCTTGGGCATATCATATCAGAGGAAAGTGTGGCAGTGGACCCCTTCAAAATTGGAGCAATGCAAAACTGGCCGACCTCGAGAAACATAAAATTGCTACATGGCTTTCTGGGTTTAACAGGCTACTACCGCAAGTTCGTGAAAAACTATGGAAAGATCAGTGCACCACTTACTTCCTTACTAGAAAAAAATGTCTTCCAATGGTTGGACAGAGCCTCCGCTGCCTTCGACAAACTTAAGGCAGCCATGACGACGACGCCGGTGCTAACACTACCAGATTTCAACCGACCCTTCATTATTGAGGCCGACACATCTGGAGTCAGAATTGGAGCCATTCTCATGCAAGATGGTCGACCACTCGCATACACTAGCAAGACATTATCTCCCTCCGATCAAAATATGTCAACATATGATAAGGAGATGCTCGCCATTGTGCGCGCAGCAACGAGGTGGAGATTGTACTTGATCAGGCGATACTTTCAAATCAAGACCGACCATAAAAGCCTAAAATATCTCTTGGAACAGAAGATATCTTCCCCCGAGCAGCAAAAATGGGTAACAAAACTTCTTGGATTTGATTTTGAAATAACTTACAAAAAGGGGAAAGAGAATGTTCTTGCAGATGCGCTTTCGCAGCTACCCGAGCAAGTTGAAGTTTCGACCGTTTCACTTCCGACCAGCGACTTCCTTGAGGATATTAAGATGGAATGGCAAGAAGATTCAGATACTAGTAAGATTATAAAAAAATTAGAGGAAGCACCAAGCCCCATGGCTCATTACAATTGGGACTCAAAAGAATTACACTATAAGGGACGCATTGTGCTTGTGACAAATTCTACTTGCATCTTCAATAGCAGATTTTGGACAAAGTTATTCTATATGCAGGGTACTAAATTGAAAAGGAGTATGACATATCACCCACAAACCAACAGCCAACCGAAAATTTTAAACAGGTGCTTGGAGACAGCCCAAAGCCACCCACCAAATATGACTACCCAAAGAGAACTCCAGACCCAGCCAAGTGCCATTATTAATCGACGGATCGGGACTCGACGACGACGACCCACTAATGAAGTGCTAATACAGTGGGCGAACCTACCAAAAGAAGATGCCACTTGGGAGAACTATGACGACTTGAAGATCAAATTCCCAGAATTCATGAATCATCAGCCTCGAGGACAAGGCTGATTTGAAGAGGGCGGGTCTGTTAGGACTCTAGCTTGGAGAGTCCTAATTGAGAGGGACATTCATGTAAAAATGTTAGGACTCTAGCTAGGAGAGTCCTAATTGAGAGGGACATTCATGTAAAAGGTTTTTTCTTAGAGAAGAATTAGGAGTTGTAAGGGAATAGGAGTCTTGAGTAGGAGTCCTATTAGGAGTTGGTTAGAAGTAAGAGTCTTAAGTAGGAGTCCTATTAGGAGTTAGGGTTTAGAAGCCCTATAAATAGCCATGTATTTCTCCTCTTTTCTCAAGCAATAGATGAATCTTTTATGCAGCCTTTGAGCAGCAACTTGGAGGGAGGAACCCCTATAGAGTTCCAAGGATGCCGATCCCCTAAAGAGATCAACCCCAAGTTTAGAATCTGCAAGGGTTCTAACAATCTTTCTTGGTTACTCTTCCGTTTCTAAAGCTTTTCGGGTTTTTAATAAAAGAACTTTAGTAATTGAAGAGTCTATTCATGTAGTTTTTAATGAAATTTCTGATTTAAAGAAAAATGATTTTGATGATGATCTTGGTTTTGATAATTTGAATTTAAATGAACCCTCTCCTCAAAATAGCCATTTGAATGCATCTTCTTCCGAAATTTCTTTACCAAAAGAATGGAAGTATGTAGATGCTCATCCAAAAGAGCAAATTATAGGAGATACATCAAAAGGGGTTCAAACTCGTTCTTCTTTCAAAAATTTCTGTGCTAACGCCGCTTTCCTTTCTCAAATTGAACCTAAATGCATTGACGAAGCCTTAAAAGATGATTTTTGGATCATTGCAATGCAAGAAGAATTGAACCAATTTGAGAGGAATGAGGTATGGAAGCTTGTTCCTAGACCAAGTGACCACTTAGTCATAGGTACTAAGTGGGTCTTTAGAAACAAGCAAGACGAAAATGGTATCGTGGTTAGAAACAAAGCTAGATTAGTGGCCAAAGGTTTCAACCAAGAAGAAGGTATCGATTACGAAGAAACCTTCGTTCCCGTGGCTCGATTAGAAGCCATAAGGATGCTCCTTGCCTATGCTAGTAGTAATAATTTTAAACTATTTCAAATGGATGTTAAAAGTGCTTTCTTGAATGGTTTTATTTCCGAAGAAGTATTTGTCGAACAACCTCCCGGATTTGAAAATTCTCTTCTTCCTAATCATGTATTCAAATTGACTAAAGCTCTCTATGGCTTAAAAGGGGTCTCGCAAGTGGAGTAGGTCATTTGACCGAACCACTCTAAAAATCGGCGTAATCTCTGGTTTGCTTTTTATTATTGTCATTTACATTACTGCAAATCTTCTTACTGCTTTAGTTCCTCATTACTCTTGCTGTGCAACTTTAAGAATACGCTTTCAAGTTAAATTTCTCAAGTTTCGTTCTTAACGTACGAAATATTTTGATTAAAATCGAAGTTTTAATCCGCTGCACTAATTCACCCCCCCTCTTAGTGCCGCTCCGATCCTAACACAGAAGTCTTCCACGTTTGGGAGCTCTATCCACCCGCATTTGGGTGAAGCTAGAGGGAGCCATTAGAGCATCGCGGGCTAGGCAAAACTATATAAGAATTTTGGCACATATCGGAAGCACATGCAGAACAACATACATATGTCCATACGAAGTAATGCGATACGATATAAGCTTTACATAAAATTTTTCAAGAATGCAAATAATTTAAGGACAAGAGCATACAAGAATTAAAAGTAGTAATATAAAGCTTAATTAAAGAAAGAATATTAGATAAAATTAATTTCCAAAGGGAGTGGAATAAGAACAGGCGAAATCGACTAAAGCTCGATTTCTAGTAGAATTTGAGAGGCATATTGAACAAATGACTGACACTATCAATTGTGCTCCAATTCACTCAAGAAATATATCATTGGAAAGATATTTCAATCTACTTTCAGATAAAATAAGCTTCATATGAATTAAACTTTCCAACAAAGTGATATAATTAATTGGGTAACCAAAAGTCAGAGAACAAAATTTCTGTTTTGTAGAATTTATCAGGTCGGTTTCAATAGAAAACTGGGTAGGTGTTTGGACTCAAAATCTTTCAATATAGGTATCAAAAGAAAGATCTAAAAGTCTAATTTCTAATAAAATAAATTTTGAATAAATCAGAGTTTTCAATTGGAACTTATAGGCAGTTCAGTATCAAAAGGTCAGAAGTTACGGTTCCTGTTTTACATAATCTATAGGGTTAAATAAAACAGAAATTTGGGTAAATAATTAGACTCTAAATTTATTAAACTTAGTACAAAAAAAAAAGGCTAATGAGTCTATGTTTAGATCAAACTAGTTTTATCGAAATTGGAACTCTGTGTAGGGATTTATAGCTAAAAGAAGGTGAAAGGGTCAGAATCTTGGAAGTTTTCCAGATTCAAATCGTTATGTCTAAACAAGAGATGTATCAAATGCAAGACTAGAATAATTCAAAGTTTCTCATATTCAAGACAAAAACCAGAGATGGACTTGCTATAGGAATGATCAAAACACTTGCCTTTCGATGGTTTTGATCCAAAGATCTGAATAAGGTGTAAGCCAAAATCCTTCTTCTACTTTTCCTCCATGTCCTCTCCCTGTTTCGTTTTCTATATCTATCTTCTTTCTTCTTCCACAACTGCAGCTCATACAGTACATAGAGGCACAATCATGTTAGAACCCTTGCAGATTCTAAACTTGGGGGTAATCTCTTTAGGTGATCGGCCTCCTTGGAACTCTATAGGGGTTCCTCCCTCCAAGTTAATGCTTAAAGGCTGCAGAAAAGATTCATCTATTGCTTATGAAAAGAGGTGGAATATATGACTATTTATAGGGCTTCTAAACCCTAACTCCTAATAGGACTCTTACTTAAGACTCCTACTTCTAACCAACTTCTAATAGGACTCCTACTCAAGACTCCTACTTCTAACCAACTCCTACTCAAGACTCCTATTCCTTTACAACTCCTTATTCTTCACTAAGAAATAACCTCCTAACCCTAGCCGGCCTCTTCACCTCTTTAATAGGGGTTGGCTTAGGTAGGTTTTACATGAATGTCCCTCTCAATTAGGACTCTCCTAGCTAGAGTCCTAACAGACCTGCCTTCAAATCAGCCTTGTCCTCGAGGCTAACGATTCATTAATTTTGGGAATTTGATCTTCAAGTCATCATAGTTCTCCCAAGTGGCATATTTTGTTAGTAGGTTTATGATAGAACCCTTGCAGATTCTAAACTTGGGGTTGATCTCTTTAGGGGATCGGCCTCCTTGGAACTCTATAGGGGTTCCTCCCTCCAAGTTGCTGCTCAAAGCTGCAGAAAAGATTCATCTATTGCTTATCAAAAGAGAAGGAATACATTGCTATTTATAGGGCTTCTAAACCCTAACTCCTAATAGGACTCCTACTTAAGACTCTTACTTCTAACCAACTCCTAATAGGACTCCTAGTCAAGACTCCTATTCCCTTACAACTCCTAATTCTTCTCTAAGAAAACACCTCCTACATGAATGCCCCTCTCAATTAGGACTCTCCTAGCTAGAGTCCTAACAGAATGTCCCTCTCAATTAGGACTCTCCTAGTTAGAGTCCTAACAGTTTTACATGAATGTCCCTCTCAATTAGGACTCTCCAAGCTAGAGTCCTAACAGACCCGCCCTCTTCAAATCAGCCTTGTCCTCGAGGCTGATGATTCGTGAATTCTGGGAATTTGATCTTCAAGACGTCATAGTTCTCCCAAGTGGCATCTTCTATTGGTAGGTTCGCCCACTGTATTAGCACTTCATTAGTGGGTCGTCGTCGTCGAGTCACGATCCGTCGATCAATAATGGCACTTGGCTGGGTCTGGAGTTCTCTTTGGTTAGTCATATTTGGTGGGTGGCTTTGGGCTGTCTCCAAGCACCTATTTAAAACTTCCGTCTGGCTGTTGGTTTGTGAGTGATATGTCGTACTCCTTTTCAATTTAGTACCCTGCATATGGAATAACTTTGTCCAAAATCTGCTCTTGAAGATGCAAGTAGAATTTGTCACAAGCACAATGTGTCCCTTATAGCATAATTCTTTTGAGTCCCGATTGTAATGAGCCACGGAGCTTGGTGCTTCCTCTAATTTTTTTTGTATCTTACTGGTCTCCAAATCTTCCTGCCATTTCATCTTAATATCCTCAAGGAAGTCGCTGGTTGGAAGTAAAACGATCGAAAATTCAGCTTGCTCAAGTAGCTGCGAAAGCGCATCTGCAACAATATTCTCTTTCCACCTTTTGTAAGTTATTTCATAATCAAATCCAAGAAGTTTTGTTACCCATTTTTGCTGCTCAGGGGATGATATCTTTCGCTCCAAAAAGTACTTAAGGCTTTTTTGGTCGGTTTTAATTTGAAATCGTCGACTAATCAAGTAGGGTCTCCACCGCGTTGCTGCGCGCACAATAGCGAGCATCTCCTTATCATATGTTGACTTATTTTTATAGGAGGGAGATAATGTCTTGCTAGTGTATGCGAGTGTTCGACCATCTTGCATGAGAATGACTCTAATTCTGACTCCAGATGTGTCGGCCTCAATAATGAAGGGTCGGTTGAAATCTGGTAGTGTTAGCACCGACGTTGTCGTCATGGCTGCCTTAAGTTTGTCGACGGTCGTGGAGGCTCTGTCCAACCATTGGAGGACATCTTTTTTCAGTAAGGAAGTAAGTGGTGCACTGATATTTCCATAGTTTTTCACGAACTTGCGGTAGTAGCCTGTTAAACCCAGAAAGCCGTATAGCAATTTTATTTTTCCCGAGGTCAGCCAGTTTTGCATTGCTCCAATTTTGAAGGGGTCCACCGTCACACCTTTCTCTGATATGATATGCCCAAGATATCCCAACTTTTGTTGAAGAAAGCAAAAATTTCTAGTAGCCGTTGTGTGTTCGAAAGGCAGTTTTCGGTATGACTTCTTCGTACACTCGTATTTGATAATACCCGGATCAAAGGTCCATCTTTGTGAAGATTTGTGCTCCCTTTTATATAGCAATTCATCTAATACTGGAATAGGGTATTTATCCTTGATGGTTATGCCATTGAGAGCTCGGAAATCAACGCATATTCGCCATGTTCCATCCTTCTTGTGTACAAGTAGCACCGGTGAAGGGTAGAGGTTGCAACTCGGCCGAATAACTCCTGTTTCGAGCATCTCTTTTATAATCCTTTCTATTTCATCCTTCTGGAGATGTAGATACTGATATGGCCAAGTATTTACTGAAGATTTGCCTGGAAGAATCGTTATACAATGATCATGCCGACGGGTAAGAGGTAGGTTGCACAGTTCGTCAAATATATTTAAAAATTCAGCTAGCAAAGGAAGTAGATTTGGATCTTCAAATTCTATTGGCTCTCCCTTAGTTTGTTGCTTAAGTTGTACCAAAAAGCCACTGCATGCTTTATGCAAAACATTCTCTGTTTGTTGTGTGCAAATCGTTGTTATGTCGCCCCCACGTTTCCCGTGCAATGTCACATGTTTCTCCTTACTGTAAAATTTCATAATTAGTTTCATAAAATTCCAGAAAATATCACCTAATGTCGTCAACCATTTAATTCTGAGCATGACCTCATGATTGTTAAGAGGGAGAAGGAAGAAATCTGCAATTATCTCTTGGTCCTTCAGCAACAGTTTCACTTGCGGGCGCCTACGATCATACTTCAAAATCCATCCGTTGGCGACCTTAATGACAAACCTGCTGCAATTCTCAATAGGTAAGTTCATATGGACAGCAACCTTACTATGTACGAAGTTATTAGTGCTGCCCGTGTCGATGAGAACAGTGATCGGTTGTTGTTTGAGAAGGCCTCCAACTTTCATCGTTTGCGGGTTTGAGTAGCCAGCTTGTGTATGTACCGTAACTTCGGTCGGTTGTGGCTCTTCTTCTGCATCTTCTTCTTCATGTTCAAGGATCTCTTTTGGATGTTCAATGACCTGTTCTTCTATCGGTTCTATCATAAGAAGTCCCCCTTTACTACAACGATGCTCACGGCTCCACGGCTCGTCACAATGCCAACATAACCCCTTCGCATATCGCTCCCGAAGCTCTTCTCTTGTTAACCTCTTTGGTGTAGGGACTTGGTCAATAATAAAGGGGGCTGAGGGCTTCAATATTATTGGTTGAGGAGCGACCCTAGTCCTCCGAGCTTCATGGTTCAATTGCTCCTCTTGATGTTGTGCGAAAGAGATGGCTGCCATAAGCGTATACGGTTGTCGCGCTTTAACTTCTCCTCGGATCTCCGGCTTCAAGCCCTCAATGAAGGTCCTCAATAGCTATTTTTGAGACCAATCACGAGTTTGATTAGATAACCTTTCAAACCTGGTTTGGTACTCCTGAATGGTGGAGGTTTGTTGGATCTTTGCTAGTTGTTCGTCAATATTCTCGTAATCGGTTGGTCTGAAGCGAATCAGCAGTCCTTCTTTGAATTGACGCCATGAAAGGACTCCATAAGTATGTTCAAACCAGTCAAACCACTGTATAGCATCCCCTTCAAGATGTATAGCTGCAATTTTCACCATAGATACATCCGCGGTTTTGTGGTACCGAAAATATCGCTCCGCGCGCGAGATCCAACCAATCGGGTCTCCTTCTTCCCATCTAGGGAAGTCCACTCTCATGCATGGATAGTTGGGGTTGGTCATAGAGCCTACCCTCCCTTGGAAGTCATCTCTTCGGGCTTGGTGTGATTGGGCAAAGCTCTCTCTTTGATATGATTTCTTCGAGCTTAGTGGTCGGCCCAATCTGAGTTCGGTAAAGAGCATCCGAATCTTATCCTCCATTCGCGCCTCCAAGGCTTCGAATTTAGCATTGATTGCCTCTTTAGATGCCATAGTATATGGCCCCAAATCAATGATGTTAAGATCTCTCTTTTGCTGTTGGGTTAAAGGCATGTATAGGTTGAGATAAGTGATGGTCGAAAGTGTTGGTGGATTGGTGGATGTAGGCTGCGGTTTAGGCTTGTTTTGTGGCTGTTTTGGGTGCAATTTAAGGGTGTGGTTTAGTAGAGTTTTAGGGCTATGGATGAAAGTTTTGGATCTGTGGTAGATGGTTGCAAAGGATTGACAGAAATCCGTGAAAGTTGCAGCAAGTATGTGCTGTCTTGTAAGAGTAGAATTGTCGTCGAAGAAACAACAGTTTCTCGACGTAATTTCCACCACAAACTTGAGAGAATTGAGGAGGGAATTGATAGCAAAATCACAGTTTATATGACAGCAAGGATATCTAATTTAATCAAGAAAATTTCGGCAGTATAACAGCAAGGAAATTGGTGCAAGTTGCAATTGCAGAATTATCGTCGAAAAATTTCAGCGGGATACGATGAAAATTTACAGCAACATAAAATCATCTTTAGAGATGAATTTCTTAATAGATCAATCTTAGATGGAAGCCATGATGATATATGAAGTGTATAAGAAATTTCATTCAAAAAAGATTGCAAATAGATGGGTTAAGGCAACGATATGCAGCTGAAATTTTCTGCAGCATAGATTTTCAAGTGCAGCAGATTGGACATAAAATATCAGTAGTTTATATTAAGAATTTTTCAATGAAACCAAAGGGAAATCTACTGTTAGGAAGTGTCAAAGATGTTATAAAAATTTCGTAGAAATTTGGATAGAAAAAGCACAGTAGCAAGATCAAACAGATGGTGCTATGCGGCTTGAATTCTGCAATTCAAGTGCAGCAGATTGGACATAAAAGATCAGTAGTTTATATAGAGAATTTTTTGATGTAACCAAAGGGAAATCCACTGTTAGGAAGTGTCAAAGATGTCATAAAATTTTTGTAAAAATTTGGATAGAAAAAGCATAGTATCAAGATCAAACAGATGGTGCTATGCGGCTGGAATTCTGCAATGTATCTTTCGTCGTAGAGATGAAAACTTTGTGACGAAAAGTTTATGCAGCAATATAGGAACGATTTTTTTTTTTTTTTTTTCGAATAAGGATAACTAAATTGCAGCAGCAGTAAGGTAGGAAACCAGAACCTGTTGCAATTCACGGGGAGATCAAAGGATGATCCGCGGTGGTGGAGATGATGGCGGAATTCGGTGACGATCTTTTAAGCAATTGTGGGAATTGCTTTAGATGGTTGTAGAGGGTTGATGGATGGCTGTGGAAGGGCAGCGAGACGCCAAGAACGCTGCTCTGATACCAGGTGATAGAACCCTTGCAGATTCTAAACTTGGGGTTGATCTCTTTAGGGGATCGGCCTCCTTGGAACTCTATAGGGGTTCCTCCCTCCAAGTTGCTGCTCAAAGGCTGCAGAAAAGATTCATCTATTGCTTATCAAAAGAGAAGGAATACATGGCTATTTATAGGGCTTCTAAACCCTAACTCCTAATAGGACTCCTACTTAAGACTCTTACTTCTAACCAACTCCTAATAGAACTCCTAGTCAAGACTCCTATTCCCTTACAACTCCTAATTCTTCTATAAGAAAACACCTCCTACATGAATGCCCCTCTCAATTAGGACTCTCCTAGCTAGAGTCCTAACAGAATGTCCCTCTCAATTAGGACTCTCCTAGTTAGAGTCCTAACAGTTTTACATGAATGTCCCTCTCAATTAGGACTCTCCAAGCTAGAGTCCTAACAGTTTACCCACTGTATTAGCAATTCAGTAGTGGATCATCGTCATCAAGTCACGATCCGTCAATCAATAATGGCACTTGGCTGAATCTAAAGTTCTCCTTGGGTAGTCATATTTGGTGGGTGGCTTTGGGCTGTCTCCAAGCACCTATTTACAACTTATGTCTGGCCGTCAGTTTGTGGGTGATATGTCGTACTCCTTTTCAATTTAGTACCCTGCATATGGAATAACTTTGTCCAAAATCTGCTCGTGAAGATGCAAGTAGAATTTATCATAAGCACAATGCGTCCCTTATAGTGTAATTCTTTTGAGTCCCAATTGTAATGAGCCATGGGGCTTGGTGCTTCCTCCAATTTTTTTATAATCTTACTAGTCTCTGAATCTTCCTGTCATTCCATCTTAATATCTTCAAGGAAGTCGCTGGTCGGAAGTGAAACGGCCGAAACTTCAACTTGCTCGGGTAGTTGCGAAAGTGCATCTGCAAGAACATTCTCTTTCCCCTTTTTGTAAGTTATTTCACAATCAAATCCAAAAAGTTTTGTTACCCATTTTTGTTGCTCAAGGGATGATATCTTTCGCTCCAAAAAGTACTTGAGGCTTCTATGGTCGGTTTTAATTTGAAATCGTCGACCAATCAAGTAGGGTCTCCACCTCGTTGCTGCGCGCACAATGGAGAGCATCTCCTTATCATATGTTGACTTATTTTGATGGGAGGGAGATAATGCCTTGCTAGTGTATGTGAGTGGTCAACCATCTTGCATGAGAATGACTCCAATTCTGACTCCAGATGCGTCGGCCTCGATAATGAAGGGTCGCTAGAAATCTGGTAGTGTTAGCACCGGCGTCGTCGTCATGGCTGCCTTAAGTTTGTCGAAGGCAGCGGAGGCTCTGTCAGACCATTGGAAGACATCTTTTTTCAGTAAGGAAGTAAGTGGTGCACTGATCTCTCCATAGTTTTTCACGAACTTGCAGTAGTAGCCTTTTAAACCCAGAAAGCCATGTAGCAAATTTATATTCCTCGGGGTCAGCTAGTTTTGCATTGCTCGAATTTTGAAGGGGTCTACTGCCACACCTTCCTCTGATATGATATGCCCAAGATATTCCACCTTCTTTTGAAGAAAGCAAAAATTCATAATGGTTGTTGTGTGTTCAAAAGGTGGTTTTCGGTTTGTCTTCTTCGCATACTCGTATTTGATGATACCTCGATCGAAGGTCCAGCTTTATAAAGATTTGTGCTCCCTTTCATCTAGCAACTCATCTACTACTGGAATAGGATTTTTATCCTTGATGGTTATGCCATTGAGAGCTCGGTAATCAACACATAATCGCCATATTCCGTCCTTCTTTCGTATGAGGAGCACCGGTGAAGAGTAGGGGCTGCAATATGGCTGAATAACTCCTGTTTCGAGCATCACTTTTACAATCCTTTCTATTTCATCCTTCTGGAGATGTGGATACTGATATGGCTGAGCATTTGCTGGAGATTTGCCTAGAAGAATCGTTATACAATGATCATGCCGACGGGTAAGAGGTAGGTTGTGCGGTTCGTCAAATATATCTGAAAATTCAGCAAGCAAAGGAAATAGATTTAGATCTTCAAATTTTGTTGGCTCTCCCTTAGTTTTCTGCTCAAGTTGTACCAAAAAGCCGCTGCATGCTTTATGCAAAACCTTCTCCATTTGTTGTGTGCAAATCGTTGTTATGTCGCCCCCACATTTCCCGTGCAATGTCACATGTTTCTCCTTACTGTAAAATTTCATAATTAGTTTCATAAAATTCCAGGAAATATCACATAATGCCGTCAACTATTTAATTCTAAGCATAGCCTCATGATTGTTAAGAGGGAGAAGGAAGAAATATGCAATTATCTCTTGGTCCTATAGCAATAGTTTCTCCTGCGGGCGCCTACGATCACAATTCAAAATCCGTTCGTCGGTGACCTTAACATCAAACCTGTAGCGATTCTCGATAGGTAATGATATCTGAACAGCAAGCTTACTATTTAGGAAGTTAGTAGTACTGCCCGTGTCGATGAGAACAGTGATCGGTTGTTGTTTGAGAAGGCCTCCAACTTTCATCGTTTGCGGGTTTGAGTAGCCGGCTAATGCATGTACTGTAACGTCAATCGGTTGTGGCTCTTCTTCCACATATTCTTTTTGTTCAAGGTTCTCTTCTGAATGTTCAATGACCTCTTCTTCTATTGGTTTAATCATAAGAAGTCTCTCTTTTCTACAGCAATGCTTGTAACTCCATGGCTCGTCGTAATGCCAACATAACCGCTTCGCAGATTGCTCCTGAAGCTCTTCTTTTGTCAACTTCTTTGGTGCAGGGACTCGACTGACAGTAAGGGGGCAAGGGGCTTCAGTATTTCTGGTTGAGGAGCAACTCTAGTCCTCCAAGCTTCATGATTCAATCGCTCCTCTTTATGTCATGCGAAACAGATGGCTGCCATAAGCGTATATGGTTGTCGCGCTTTAACTTCTCCTCGGATCTCCGGCTTCAAGCCCTCAATGAAGGTCCTCAATAGCTGTTTTTGAGACCAATCATGAGTTTGATTAGATAACCTTTCAAACTCATGCAAGCCTTAAAGCAGGAGGAAAGTTTTGCAAAGCAGAAGTCTCGACAACATTGGCTAACTCTAGGAGATTCCAATACTAAGTTTTTCTATGCATCCATTGCTACTCGAAGGGCCGTTAATCGCATCAGAAAATGCAAAGACAAATATGGTAAACTTATTGAGAATTTAGATGAAGTTAAAGCATACACTGAGCGATTTTTTTATTCCTTACTCAATCAAGCGGTGCAACCTAATAACATTCATGTGGAGCCAACTAGAAAGCTTGATTCGGATGACATTTCAATTCTCAGTGCCCCAGTTACAGATGATGAAATTGTAAGAGTTGTCTTTAAGTCACCAAAGGATAAAAGCCCTGGTCCAGATGGATTTCCGGCTGAATTTTACCAAACTGCATGGTCTATTATTGGAAATGATGTGATTAAGGCATGCCAACATTTTTTCTCTTCAGGCCGTTTTCTTAGAGAGATGAACTGCACTTTTATTTCTTTAATTCCCAAGAATGCAGGGGCTGATTCACTAGAAAACTATCGACCCATATCATTATGCAACTTTATTTACAAGATCATCTCCAAAGTGTTGGCAGATAGAATGCAAAAGGTAATACACAAGATCATTAGTCCAAATCAGGCAGCTTTCATCAAAGGGAGAAGTATACATCATAATATTCTGCTTGCTAATGACTTGATAAAGGACCTGCACTCAAATGCAAGAGGGACAAAAATATGTTTTAAAGCTGATTTACGGAAAGCCTTTGATTCAATTAATAGGAGTTTTATCTATAAGATGCTCATCGATATGAACTTCCCACAGAAATGGGTAAATTGGATTCAAAGTTGCTTGGAAACTCCAAAGTTTTCGATACTTTTTAATGGCTCACCTATTGGTTTTTTTGGGAGCACGAATGGCATCCGACAAGGTGATCCACTTTCTCCATATCTCTTTACTATTGCAATGGAAGGACTTAGCTGTATGTTGGAACAAGCAGTCTTGAATGGCGGTATTAAGGTACCAAATGCTGGTTCTATTCACATATCACACATAACATTTGCAGATGATTTACTTATATTTCTCCAGAATGATCCAACTTCAGTGAGGAACCTAGCTACTATTCTAAATGACTTTGGTATGGTTTCTGGCCTTCAGTTAAATCATGCAAAAAGTAAAGTCTATATGGGTCCTTGCATTGAGGACAAGGACTTTATTACACACACTCTGGGGGTTAATGAGGGAAGTCTGCCAGTTCCTTATCTGGGTCTCCCACTCATATCCACTGGCATTCATAAAACCCACTGTCAACCTATCCTGCAAAAAATAAAGAATAGAATTTCTTCCTGGAAAAATAGGCTTCTATCAAAAGCAGGACGACTTGAACTCATCCGTTCGGTGTTGTACTCTTACTCTATATATTGGTCTAATGCTTTTCTTCTGCCTGTTGGACTTATCCAAGATATTGAACGGCTATTAATGAACTTCTTCTGGAATGGTACAAATGATAAGGCAATGCATATGGTAAATTGGGACAACATCTGTAAACCGAAAGATGAAGGGGGGCTGAACTTGAGAAATATTAGAGAGTGGAATAAAGCATGTTTGGTACAACAATTGTGGGACCTTTTGCAAAACAAATGTTCCTTATGGTCACAATGGGTTTCTGCTAGGTACCTTTCGAAGGAATCGATTTGGGAAATTTCAACAAGAACATACCACTCTGCAGCTTGGAAAGGAATTTTAAAGGCAAGGAATTGGATAATCAAACACATTTCTTATGCAATCTCTACTGGAACTAATACTAATATGTGGTACGATCCTTGGGTGAATGGGAAAAGTATATTTCAATTATATGGTGACAGAATACGAAAAGATCTTGGGGCTCCCAAAGATTGGAAGGTTTCCGAGTTCATTGCTAATGGTACCTGGTGTCTCCCTACTCCTATTTCTCCTGAAATGTTATCACTTTGGCCGACTATCACAGCTATTCCAATCAGGAACAACCCTTCAGATGTACTTATTTGGCTTCATGACAATGGTAAATTTAGTGCCACATCCGCATGGAATCAAATTAGGCAAAGAAATAACAAGTGGCTCTCAAGCAGTTGGACATGGGATCGACCGGGATCACAGAGACATTCCTTATGTACATGGCAGGCCCTTCTGAATAAACTACCTACAATAGATAATATTAAGAGAAGAGGTATCTATCATGTTAACCGATGCTCCCTTTGTTTGCAACAAGAAGAAACTATTGACCACCTCTATTTTGCTTGTGAATATACTAAATGGATATGGAAGGAGATTCTCCAGCGATTTGAACTCAATAGGCTGCCGCAACCAAACTTGCATCAAGAATTAGGCGACCTCATACAAAGTTTCTCAAGAAAAGGACCTCTTACACAATTGGCAAAGGTTACTTTCAGATGTGCTATTTGGTGGATGTGGAAGGAGAGATGTAGCAGAATCTTTGAATGTCAACACACAAACAATGCTCAGCTCTTGACAGAGATTATTAGAGACTCAAGATCATGCATGGAGCATAATCTCAAAATGGAGCACTTTACACGAAGAGAAAGAGATATTTTTATCAAATTCAATTTTACTATTAGCTAAAGATCTTGGCAACGATGTTAAATGCTGTAACCAATGGTAGTCTTGGCACATCTTAACATGCTCGTTACAGTTAGGAGTTAAAGTCTACAACATGTGTAGTCATAACTACCACATGTGTACTCAATGAGTTACCTGACTTTGTCTATGATGTATAGACAAAGCTATTTGTAGAAACGTTACACATAATCAATTTACTTTTACTTACCAAAAAAAAAAAACCTTTCAAACCTGGTTTGATACTCCTGAATGGTAGAGGTTTGTCGGATCTTTGCTAGTTCTCCATCAATATTCTCGTAATCGGTTGGTTTGAAGCGGATCAGCAGTCCATCTTTGAATTGTCGCCATGAAAGGACTCCATAAGTATGTTCAAACTAGTCAAACTACTGTATAGCATCCCCTTCAAGATGTATAGCTGCAATTTTCACCATAGATGCATCCGCGGTTTTATGGTACCGAAAATATCGCTCCGCGCGCGAGATCCAAACAATTGGGTCTCCTTCTTCCCATCTAGGGAAGTCCACTCTCATGTATGGATAGTTGGGGTTGGTCATAGAGCTTCCCCTCTCTTGAAAGTCATATCTTCGGGCTTGGTGTGATTGGGCAAAACTCTCACCTTGATGTGATTTCTTCGGGCTTAGTGGTCGGCCCAATATGAGTTCGGTAAAGAGCATCCGAATCTTATCCTCCATTCGCAACTCGAAGGTTTCAAATTTAGCATTGATTACCTCCTCAGATGTCATAGTATATGCCGCCAAATCTGTGATGTTAAGATCTCTCTTTTGTTGTCGGGTTAAAGGCATGTATTGGTTGAGAGAGGTGATGGTCGAAAGGGTTGGTGGATTGGTGGATGTAGGCTATGGTTTAGGATTGTTTTATGGCTATTTTGGGTGTAGTTTGAGGGTGTGGTTTGGTGAAGTTTTAGGGCTGTGGATGAATGTTTTGGATCTGTGGTAGATGGTAGCAAAGGTTTGATAGAAATCAGTGGAAGTTGCAGCAAGTATGTGCTGTCTTGTAAGACTAGAATTGTCGTCGAAGAAACAACGGTTTCTCGACATAATTTCTACCAAAAACATGAGAGAATTGAGGAGAGAATTGATAGCAAAATTACAGTTTATATGACAGCAAGGATATCTAATTTAATCAAGAAAATTTTGGCAGTATAACAGCAAGGAAATTGGTGCAAATTGCGATTGCAGAATTCTCGTCGAAAAATTTCAGCGGGTTATGACGAAAATTTACAACAACATAAAATCATTTTTAGAGATGAATTTCTTAAAAGATCAATCTTAGATAGAAGCCAAGATGATCTATGAAGTGTATAAGAAATTTCATTCGAAAAATATTGCAAATAGATGGGTTAAGGCAACAATATGCGGCTAAAATTTTCTGCAGCACAGATTTTTAGGTATAGCAGATTGGACGTAAAAGATCAGTGGTTTATTTTGAGAATTTTTTGATGAAACCAAAGGGAAATCTACTGTTAGGAAGTGTCAAAGCTATCATAAAAATTTTGTAGAGATTTGTATAGAAACAACATAGTATCAAGATAAAAAAACAGTGCTATGCGACGGAAATTTTACAGTGCATGGGAAGAGTATATTTCAATTATATGGCGACAGAATACGAAAAGATCTTGGGGCTCCCAAAGATTGGAAGGTTTCCGAGTTCATTGCTAACGGTACCTAGTGTCTCCCTAATCCTATTTCTCCCGAAATGTTATCACTTTGGCCGACTATCATAGCTATTCCAATCAGGAACAACTCTTCAGATATACTTATTTGGCCTCATGACAATGGCAAATTTAGTGCCACATCCGCATGGAATCAAATTAGGCAAAAAAATAACCAGTGGGTCCCAAGCAGTTGGACATGGGATCGACCGGGATCACAAAGACACTCCTTATGTACATGGCAGGCCCTTCTCAATAAACTACCTACAATAGACAATATGAAAAGAAGAGGTATCTATCATGTTAACCGATGCTCCCTTTGTTTGCGACAAGAAGAAACTGTTGACCACCTCTATTTTGCTTGTAATTATACAAAATAGATATGGAAGGAGATTCTCCAGCGATTTGAACTCAATAGACTGCCGCAACCAAACTTGCACCAAGAACTAGGTGACCTTATGCAATGTTTCTCAAGAAAAGGGCCACTTACACAACTGACAAAGGTTACTTTCAGATGCGCTATTTGGTGGATGTGGAAGGAGAGATGTAATAGAATCTTTGAATGTCAACACACAAACAATGCTCAGCTCTTGAAAGAGATTATTAGAGACTCAAGATCCTGTTTGGAGCATGATCTCAAAACCGAGCACTTCACCCGAAGAGAAAAAGATATTTTTATCAAATTTAATTTTGCTATTAGCTAAAGATCTTGGGAATGATGCCAAATAATGTACCCACAGGTAGTTATAGTCTACAGCATGTGTAGTCATAACTATCGCATTCGCACTCTATGAGTTACTTGGCTTTGTCTATGACTTGTATAGATAAAGCTATTTGTAGAAACTTTACACATAATCAATTTACTTTTACTTACCAAAAAAAATTTTACAGTGCAGATTTTCAAGTATAGATGATTAGATGTAAAATATCAATGGTTTATATTGAGAATTTTTTGACAAAACCAAAGGAAAATCTGCTGTTAGGAAGTGTCAAATATGTCATAAAAATTTCGTAGAGATTTGGATAGAAAAAACACAATAGCAAGATCAAACAAACGGTGCTATACGGTTGGAATTCTGCAATGTATCTTTCGTCGTAGAGATGAAAACTTTATGACGAAAAGTTTATGCAGAAATATACGAATATTTTTTTGGGATTTTCAAATAAGGATAACTAAATTACAGCAGCAGTAAGGTAGAAAACCATAACCTGTTGCAATTCACGGGGAGATCAAAGGATGATCCGTGGTGGTGGAGATGACGAGAGAATTTGGTGACGATCTTTTAAGCAATTGTGGGAATTGCTTTGAGCGGTTATGGAGGGTTGATGGATGGCTATGGAAGAGCAGCGAGACGTCAAGAACGCTGCTCTAATACCAGGTGTTAGAACCCTTGCAGATTCTAAACTTGGGGGTGATCTCTTTAGGGGATCGGCCTCCTTGGAACTCTATAGGGGTTCCTTACTCCAAGTTGCTGCTCAAAGGCTGCAGAAAAGATTCATCTATTACTTATGAAAAGTGGTGGAATACATGACTATTTATAGGGCTTCTAAACCCTAACTCCTAATAGGACTCTTACTTAAGACTCCTACTTCTAACCAACTCCTAATAGGACTCCTACTCAAGACTCCTACTTCTAACCAACTCCTAATAGGACTCCTACTCAAGACTCCTATTCTTCTCTAAGAAATGACCTCCTAACCCTAGCCGGCCTCTTCACCTCTTTAATAGGGGTCGGCATAGATAGGTTTTACATGAATGTCCCTCTCAATTAGGACTCTCCTAGCTAGAGTCCTAACAAATCACCTGCTCTCCGTTACTCTAATTTCTTTTTTTTTTCTTTCTCAAATGCAGCTGCCGCAGCCATCGCCGCTGCCACTACCACAGTCGCAGCTGCAGCCACGACCGCAGTCGTTCACACAAACGCAACTCCTTCCACTACACTACTTTCTTCCTCCTCTTCTTTCGCAGATGCAGCTGCCGCAGCTGCAACCACGGCTACAGCCCTTTTTTTTCCCCTTCCTTTCTTTCTCTTTCCCAAATGCAGCTGATGCAGCCACCGCCGCTGCCACAGCCATGGCCATAGACACCTTCCCCACTTCCTATTCTTCCCTCTCTTCTCCCTCTTCTTCTTCCTTTCCTTCTCTTCTTTCCCTACTGCAACTGCCGCAGTCGCAGCCGTAGCCATGGCCGCAGCCACCGCAGCCGCAGCCTCTTCTTTTTACCCTGCTCTTCTTCCTCTCCTTCTCTTCCAGCTGCAGCTGCCACCGCCACAGCCGCAGCTGCCACCGCCACAGCCGCAGCCCCTTCTTTCCCTTCTCTTCTTCCTCTCCTTCCCTTCTTCCTTCCTCTTCTTCTTTCACAACCACAGCTGCCACAGCTATAGCTGCCATAGCCGCTGCCACAGCTCCCCTTCCTCTCTTCTTCCTCAACTTCTTTTCTTCCTCTCCTTCTTCTCTTCTTCTCCTCTTCTTCCCTTCTCCTCCCCGATGCCTCACACCTCCTCGCTACAGCCCTTGCCGCAGCAACCTTCCTCTTTTCCACTTCTTCCCTTTCTTCTCCCTCTTCTTTTTCTTCTCTTCTTCTTCTTCTCTTCTCCTCGTCTTCTTCTTCTTCTTCTCCTCTTCTTCCCTTCTCCTCCCTAACGCCCCACACCTTCTCTCCTTTGTTTCCTCCTGCAGGAAACAGAGGTGCTGCAGCCCTAGCTGCAGCCACCTCCTTCTCTTTTCCCTCTTCCCTCTCCTCTCCTTCTTCTTCTTTTCTTCTTCCCTTCTCCTTCCCGACGCCCCACACCTCTTCGCTGCTGCCCCTGCCGCAGCCAACATCCTCTTTTCTTCTTCTTTCCTTTCTTCTCCCTCTTCTTCTTCTCTTCTCTTTTTTTTTTGGTAAGTAAAAGTAAATTGATTATGTGTAAAGTTTCTACAAATAGCTTTATCTATACAAGTCATAGACAAAGCCAAGTAACTCATAGAGTGCGAATGCGATAGTTATGACTACACATGCTGTAGACTATAACTACCTGTGGGTACATTATTTGGCATCATTCCCAAGATCTTTTGCTAATAGCAAAATTAAATTTGATGAAAATATCTTTTTCTCTTCGGGTGAAGTGCTCGGTTTTGAGATCATGCTCCAAACAGGATCTTGAGTCTCTAATAATCTCTTTCAAGAGCTGAGCATTGTTTGTGTGGTGCTCCTTTGTTTTCTGACCATTCTTTAATGTATATACACGCAGACAAAGCGACACCAAGAGGCAAGAAACCGTTTAGATTCTTTAACATGTGGAGTACTCATCCTCAATTTCTTGATGTTATCAGATCTGCTTGGAATGTTAATGTGCATGGATCCCCCCCTTACATCTTATGTCAAAAGCTCAAAGCCTGTAAAGCAGCACTAAAGGAGTGGAATACAAATACCTTTGGCAATATTATCACCACAGTTCAATTTTGCAGGAAGGAACTAATGTCATTGCAACATGAGCTGCAACTTCAGCCAAATGATGAGAATATTATCTACAAAGAGACAGAAGCCAGAAATAACTTCATGCAAGCCTTAAAACAGGAGGAAAGTTTTGCAAAGCAGAAGTCTCGACAGCATTGGCTTACACTAGGAGATTCCAATACTAAATTTTTCTATGCTTCAATTGCTACTCGAAGGGCTGTTAACCGTATCAGCAAATGCAGAGACAAAGATGATAATCTTATTGAGAATTTAGATGAGGTTTTTTTTTTGTAAGTAAAAGTAAATTGATTATGTGTAAAGATTCTACAAATAGCTTTATCTATACAAGTCATAGACAAAGCCAATTAACTCATAGAGTGCGAATGCGATAGTTATGACTACACATGCTGTAGACTATAACTACCTGTGGGTACATTTTTTGACATCATTCCCAAGATCTTTAGCTAATAGCAACATTAAATTTGATAAAAATATCTTTTTCTCTTCGGGTGAAGTGCTCGATTTTGAGATCATGCTCTATACAGGATCTTGAGTCTCTAATAATCTCTTTCAAGAGCTGAGCATTGTTTGTGTGTTGACATTCAAAGATTCTATTACATCTCTCCTTCCACATCCACCAAATAGCGCATCTGAAAGTAACCTTTGCCAGTTGTGTAAGTGGCCCTTTTCTTGAGAAACATTGCATAAGGTCGCCTAGTTCTTGGTGCAAGTTTGGTTGCGGCAGTCTATTGAGTTCAAATCGCTGGAGAATCTCCTTCCATATCCATTTTGTATAATTACAAGCAAAATAAAGGTGGTCAACAGTTTCTTCTTGTTGCAAACAAAGGGAGCATCGGTTAACATGATAGATACCTCTTCTTTTCATATTGTCTATTGTAGGTAGTTTATTGAGAAGGGCTTGCCATGTACATAAGGAGTGTCTTTGTGATCCCGGTCGATCCCATGTCCAACTGCTTGGGACCCACTTGTTATTTCTTTTTCTAATTTGATTCCATACAGATGTGGCACTAAATTTGCCATTGTCATGAGGCCAAATAAGTATATCTGAAGAGTTGTTCCTGATTGGAATAGCTATGATAGTCGGCCAAAGTGATAACATTTCGGGAGAAATAGGATTAGGGAGACACCAGGTACCGTTAGCAATGAACTCGGAAACCTTCCAATCTTTGGGAGCCCCAAGATCTTTTCGTATTCTGTCGCCATATAATTGAAATAACTAGTACTAATATGTGGTACTAATATGTGGTACGATCCTTGGGTGAATGGGAAGAGTATATTTCAATTTAGATGAGGTTAAAGCACACACAGAGCAATTTTTTTATTCCTTACTCAATCAAGCTGGGAAAACTAATAATATTCATGTGGAGCCGACTAGAAAACTTGATTCGGAAGCTATTTCAATCCTCAATGCCCCAATTACAGACGACGAAATTGTATGTGTTGTCTTTAAGTCACCAAAGCACAAAAGCCCAGGTCCAGATGGATTTCCAGCTGAATTTTATCAAACTGCTTGGTCTATTATTGGAAATGATGTGATCAAGGCTTGCCAACATTTTTTCTCTTCAGGTCATATTCTTAGAGAGATGAATTGCACCTTTATTTCTTTAATTCCGAAGAATGCAGGGGCTGATTCGCTAGAGAACTATCGACCCATATCATTATGCAACTTTATTTACAAGATCATCTCCAAAGTATTAGCAAATAGAATGCAAAAGGTAATACACAAGATCATTAGCCCAAATCAAGCTGCTTTCATCAAAGGGAGAAGTATAAATCATAATATTTTGCTTGCTAATGACTTGGTCAAAGATTTGCATTCAAAAGCAAGAGGGACAAAAATATGTTTTAAAGCTGATTTACGGAAAGCCTTTGATTCAGTTAATAGGAAATTTATCTATAAGATGCTCCTCGATATGAACTTCCCACAACAATGGGTTAATTGGATTCAATCTTGCCTGGAAACTCCAAAGTTTTCGATACTCTTTAATGGCTCACCTATTGGTTTTTTTGGGAGCACGAATGGCATCCGACAAGGTGATCCACTCTCTCCGTATCTCTTTACTATTGCGATGGAAGGACTTAGCTATATGTTGGAACATGCAGTCTTAAATGGCAGCATAAAGGTACCCAATGCTGGCTCTATTCATATATCACATATAACATTTGCAGATGATTTACTTATCTTTCTCCAAAATGATCCAACTTCAGTAAAGAACCTGGCTACTATTATGAATGACTTTGGTATGGTTTCTGGACTTCAGTTAAATCATGCGAAAAGTAAAGTATATATGAGCCCTTACGTTGAGAATAAGGTCTTTATTGCACAAACTTTGGGGGTTAGTGAGGGAAGCCTGCCAGTTCCTTATTTGGGTCTCCCGCTCATATCCACAGGCATTCACAAAACCCACTGTCAGCCTATCCTACAAAAAATAAAGAATAGAATTTCTTCTTGGAAAAATAGGCTTCTATCAAAAGCAGGACGACTCGAACTCATCCGTTCTGTATTGTACTCCTACTCTATATATTGGAGTAATGCATTTCTTCTGCCTGCTGGACTTCTCCAAAACAAATCACAAAGGTCTATCGACCACGTCAAGCGCCTCCGCAACAAAGCGAGTCTACTCTAATGGCAGTAGCACCGATGGTGGCAAAGACTATTGAGCATTCCGACTCACAAGGACAGCACCGCGGACAGAAGGACAAATCCAAAATTATATCTCTTCCTATAATGTCGGAGCCTTCCACAATAGAGGTTTCCCTTGGTACTAGTGGACAGGAGAAACATAAGTCAGGAACTTCATCTCTTCCAATATCATTGGATCCGTCCACAATAACTCAACAAACTCAGGCCCAAACAAATCTCGCCAGCAAGGATATTCCTCCTCAACAAACTCAAGCCACAACAAACATCGCCAACAAGGATATTCTGTCTCAACAAACTCATGCCCCAACAAACCTCTCTAGCCAAGCTACTCCAACAAGTACTATCCAGGAAATTGTGCTGCAACAATCTTATCGTGCTTCAACAAACCCTGCCAATCAAGACCACATGATTCAAGGTATTTTAAAGTTTAAAAATCTGCAAGCTGTAGATGAAGTGGATAAATATAGAAATAAAGTCATAAAAGGTAAGGATATTGTGCGGGAGGAAAATACAAAACCGAAGGATAAGAAAAAGGATGGTACAGTCCATCCAAAGTCGTAGGATGAATACCTTACCACCTTTTCATTTCTTTATTACTCATGAAGATAACATGTTGGAATGTTCGCGGACTTAATAAGCCGGAAAAATGTCGGGAGCTCAATAGAATAATCAAGTCTGCCGCATGTGATATTGTTATTCTAGTAGAAACGAAAATTAAACAATCGCGCGTTCAAGCTCAAAAGAATTTAATATGGCCGGACGCAGAACTGTTTACCAATGACTCAAATGAAACTTTTGGTAGAATATGGGTCTTATGGCATCCTAACTCTATTAATGCTTGGTTTATTTCTGCTACTGATCAATTCATTCAACTTAAGGTAGAGGACAAAAAGAATGGCTGTCAATTCAATTTCATTGATATATATGCTTCAAATAGTATGCAAGAAAGAAATACTCTTTGGTCTGACCTGACTAATATTGCAAATGGCTGTCTCAATGTACCTTGGATTATTCTTGGAGACTTTAATACTGTTCGGTACACAAATGAAAAAAAGGGGGGTAGACAACTTTCAGAAAGTCAGCTTCAAAGTTTTAATGATTACATTGACACTGCAGCTTTGTTTGATATGAAATCTGTGGGTAATTGGCTCTCCTGGAGTAATCAAGGTGCTGCAAACAGAAAAATAATGGCTCGACTTGATAGGTGTTTGATTAATCATGAATGGTTAACAGTTTACCCAGATTCACTTCTTGAGTATGGTGCTCCTTTGTTTTCTGACCATTCTTTAATGTATATACACGCAGACAAAGCGACACCAAGAGGCAAGAAACCGTTTAGATTCTTTAACATGTGGAGTACTCATCCTCAATTTCTTGATGTTATCAGATCTGCTTGGAATGTTAATGTGCATGGATCTCCCCCTTACATCTTATGTCAAAAGCTCAAAGCCTGTAAAGCAGCACTAAAGGAGTGGAATACAAATACCTTTGGCAATATTACCACCACAGTTCAATTTTGCAGGAAGGAACTAATGTCATTGCAACATGAGCTGCAACTTCAGCCAAATGATGAGAATATTATCTACAAAGAGACAGAAGCCAGAAATAACTTCATGCAAGCCTTAAAACAGGAGGAAAGTTTTGTAAAGCAGAAGTCTCGACAGCATTGGCTTACACTAGGAGATTCCAATACTAAATTTTTCTATGCTTTAATTGCTACTCGAAGGGCTGTTAACCGTATCAGCAAATGCAGAGACAAAGATGATAATCTTATTGAGAATTTAGAAGAGGTTAAAGCACACACAGAGCAATTTTTTTATTCCTTACTCAATCAAGCTGGGAAAACTAATAACATTCATGTGGAGCCGACTAGAAAACTTGATTCGGAAGCTATTTCAATCCTCAATGCCCCAATTACTGACGACGAAATTGTATGTGTTGTCTTTAAGTCACCAAAGCACAAAAGCCCAGGTCCAGATGGATTTCCAGCTGAATTTTACCAAACTGCTTGGTCTATTATTGGAAATGATGTGATCAAGGCTTGCCAACATTTTCTCTTCAGGTCATATTCTTAGAGAGATGAATTGCACCTTTATTTCTTTAATTCCGAAGAATGCAGGGGCTGATTCGCTAGAGAACTATCGACCCATATCATTATGCAACTTTATTTATAAGATCATCTCCAAAGTATTAGCAAATAGAATGCAAAAGGTAATACACAAGATCATTAGCCCAAATCAAGCTGCTTTCATCAAAGGGAGAAGTATACATCATAATATTTTGCTTGCTAATGACTTGGTCAAAGATTTGCATTCAAAAGCAAGAGGGACAAAAATATGTTTTAAAGCTGATTTACGGAAAGCCTTTGATTCAGTTAATAGGAAATTTATCTATAAGATGCTCCTCGATATGAACTTCCCAAAACAATGGGTTAATTGGATTCAATCTTGCCTGGAAACTCCAAAGTTTTCGATACTCTTAAATGGCTCACCTATTGGTTTTTTTGGGAGCACGAATGGCATCCGACAAGGTGATCCACTCTCTCCGTATCTCTTTACTATTGCGATGGAAGGACTTAGCTGTATGTTGGAACATGCAGTCTTAAATGGCAGCATAAAGGTACCCAATGCTGGCTCTATTCATATATCACATATAACATTTGCAGATGATTTACTTATCTTTCTCCAAAATGATCCAACTTCAGTAAAGAACCTGGCTACTATTATGAATGACTTTGGTATGGTTTCTGGACTTCAGTTAAATCATGCGAAAAGTAAAGTATATATAAGCCCTTACGTTGAGAATAAGGTCTTTATTGCACAAACTTTGGGGGTTAGTGAGGGAAGCCTGCCAGTTCCTTATTTGGGTCTCCCGCTCATATCCACAGGCATTCACAAAACCCACTGTCAGCCTATCCTACAAAAAATAAAGAATAGAATTTCTTCTTGGAAAAATAGGCTTCTATCAAAAGCAGGACGACTCGAACTCATCCGTTCTGTATTGTACTCCAACTCTATATATTGGAGTAATGCATTTCTTCTGCCTGCTGGACTTCTCCAAGATATTGAACGGTTATTAATGAACTTCTTTTGGAATGGCACAAATGATAAGGCAATGCATATGGTAAATTGGGATAGCATTTGCAAACCGAAAGATGAAGGGGGGCTAAACTTGAGAAATACTAGAGATTTGAATCAAGCATGCCTGGTACAACAATTGTGGGATCTTTTGCAAAACAAATGTTCCTTATGGTCACAATGGGTTTCTGCTAGGTATCTTTCAAAGGAATCAATCTGGGAAATTTCAACAAGAACATACCACTCTTCAGCTTGGAAAGGAATTTTAAAGGCAAGGAATTGGCTAATCAAACACATTTCTTATGCAATCTCTTCTGGAACTAGTACTAATATGTGGTACGATCCTTGGGTGAATGGGAAGAGTATATTTCAATTATATGGCGACAGAATACGAAAAGATCTTGGGGCTCCTAAAGATTGGAAGGTTTCCGAGTTCATTGCTAACGGTACCTGGTGTCTCTCTAATCCTATTTCTCCCGAAATGTTATCACTTTGGCCGACTATCATAGCTATTCCAATCAGGAACAACTCTTCAGATATACTTATTTGGCCTCATGACAATGACAAATTTAGTGCCACATCCGTATGGAATCAAATTAGACAAAGAAATAACAAGTGGGTCCCAAGCAGTTGGACATGGGATCGACCGGGATCACAAAGACACTCCTTATGTACATGGCAGGCCCTTCTCAATAAACTACCTACAATAGACAATATGAAAAGAAGAGGTATCTATCATGTTAACCGATACTCCCTTTGTTTGCAACAAGAAGAAACTGTTGACCACCTTTATTTTGCTTGTAATTATACAAAATGGATATGGAAGGAGATTCTCCAGCGATTTGAACTCAATAGACTGCCGCAACCAAACTTGCACCAAGAACTTGGCGACCTTATGCAATGTTTCTCAAGAAAAGGGCCACTTACACAACTGGCAAAGGTTACTTTCAGATGCGCTATTTGGTGGATGTGGAAGGAGAGATTTAATAGAATCTTTGAATGTCAACACACAAACAATGCTCAGCTCTTGGAAGAGATTATTAGAGACTCAAGATCCTGTATGGAGCATGATCTCAAAATCGAGCACTTCACCCGAAGAGAAAAAGATATTTTTATCAAATTTAATTTTGCTATTAGCTAAAGATCTTGGGAATGATGTCAAATAATGTACCCACAGGTAGTTATAGTCTACAACATGTGTAGTCATAACTATCGCATTCGCACTCTATGAGTTAATTGGCTTTGTCTATGACTTGTATAGATAAAGCTATTTGTAGAATCTTTACACATAATCAATTTACTTTTATTTACCAAAAAAATATTATTGGAAATGATGTGATCAAGGCTTGCCAACATTTTTTCTCTTCAGGTCATATTCTTAGAGAGATGAATTGCACTTTTATTTCTTTAATTCCGAAGAATGCAGGGGCTGATTCACTAGAGAACTATCGACCCATATCATTATGCAACTTTATTTACAATATCATCTCCAAAGTATTGGCAAATAGAATGCAAAAGGTAATACACAAGATCATTAGTCCAAATCAAGCTGCTTTCATCAAAGGGAGAAGTATACATCATAACATTTTGCTTGCTAATGACTTGGTCAAAGATTTGCATTCAAAAGCAAGAGGGACAAAAATATGTTTTAAAGCTGATTTACGGAAAGCCTTTGATTCAGTTAATAGGAAATTTATCTATAAGATGCTCCTCGATATGAACTTCCCACAGCAATGGGTTAATTGGATTCAATCTTGCCTGGAAACTCCAAAGTTTTCGATACTCTTTAATGGCTCACCTATTGGTTTTTTTGGGAGCACGAATGGCATCCGACAAGGTGATCCACTCTCTCCGTATCTCTTTACTATTGCGATGGAAGGACTTAGCTGTATGTTGGAACATGCAGTCTTAAATGGCAGCATTAAGGTACCCAATGCTGGCTCTATTCATATATCACATATAACATTTGCAGATGATTTACTTATCTTTCTCCAAAATGATCCAACTTCAGTAAAGAACCTAGCTACTATTATGAATGACTTTGGTATGGCTTCTGGACTTCAATTAAATCATGCGAAAAGTAAAGTATATATGAGCCCTTACGTTGAGGATAAGGTTTTTATTGCACAAACTTTGGGGGTTAGTGAGGGAAGCCTGCCAGTTCCTTATTTGGGTCTCCCGCTCATATCCACAGGCATTCACAAAATCCACTGTCAGCCTATCTTGCAAAAAATAAAGAATAGAATTTCTTCTTGGAAAAATAGGCTTCTATCAAAAGCAGGACGACTCGAACTCATCCGTTCTGTATTGCACTCCTACTCTATATATTGGTGTAATGCATTTCTTCTGCCAGCTGGACTTCTCCAAGATATCGAACGGTTATTAATGAACTTCTTCTGGAATGACACAAATGATAAGGCAATGCATATGGTAAATTGGGATAGCATTTGCAAACCGAAAGATGAAGGGGGGCTAAACTTGAGAAATACTAGAGATTGGAATCAAGCATGCTTGGTACAACAATTGTGGGATCTTTTGCAAAACAAATGTTCCTTATGGTCTCAATGGGTTTCTGCTAGGTATCTTTCAAAGGAATCAATCTGGGAAATTTCAACAAGAACATACCACTCTGCAGCTTGGAAAGGAATTTTAAAGGCAAGGAATTGGCTAATCAAACACATCTCTTATGCAATCTCCTCTGGAACTAGTACTAATATGTGGTACGATCCTTGGGTGAATGGGAAGAGTATATTTCAATTATATGAGGATAGAATACGAAAAGATCTTGGGGCTCCCAAAGATTGGAAGGTTTCCGAGTTTATTGCTAACGGTACTTGGTGTCTCCCTAATCCTATTTCTCCCGAAATGTTATCACTTTGGCCGACTATCATAGCTATTCCAATCAGGAACAAGTCTTCAGATATACTTATTTGGCCTCATGACAATGGCAAATTTAGTGCCACATCCGCATGGAATCAAATTAGGCAAAGAAATAACAAGTGGGTCCCAAGCAGTTGGACATGGGATCAACCGGGATCACAAAGACACTCCTATGTACATGGCAGGCCCTTCTCAATAAACTACCTACAATAGACAATATGAAAAGAAGAGGTATCTATCATGTTAACCGATGCTCCCTTTGTTTGCAACAAGAAGAAACTGTTGACCACCTCTATTTTGCTTGTGATTATACAAAATGGATATGGAAGGAGATTCTCCAGCGATTTGAACTCAATAGACTGCCGCAACCAAACTTGCACCAAGAACTAGGCGACCTTATGCAATGTTTCTCAAGAAAAGGGCCTCTAACACAACTGGCAAAGGTCACTTTCAGATGCGCTATTTGGTGGATGTGGAAGGAGAGATGTAATAGAATCTTCTTCTCTTCTCCTCCTCTTCTTCCTCTCTTCTTCCTCTTCTCTTCTTCTACTCTTCTTCCCTTCTCCTCTCCGATGCCCCACACCTCCTCCTCTTTTTCCTGGGTGTAGGAGATAGAGATGTGCACGAGGAAACACGGAGGTGGGATAAAAATCATAATTTTTATTTTTTTATAATTTAATAGTTTAATCACTAAAATTTCTATATTTATAAATAGGTCCTCTAATTTATAAATAGGTCATTATTA
This sequence comes from Musa acuminata AAA Group, assembly GCF_036884655.1. Taxonomy (NCBI): domain Eukaryota; kingdom Viridiplantae; phylum Streptophyta; class Magnoliopsida; order Zingiberales; family Musaceae; genus Musa; species Musa acuminata. The sequence goes on along the minus strand of NC_088330.1, from coordinate 19,144,616 downwards.
ATAAATTTCAGAAGTGAGGGATATTATATATTCTTCTCATGACATCGAGAGTGGATGATCCTCTATCGAAATTCAATAGTCCTCGTAAAGTTGGTTATCACTCTCAATAATCGGTTATATTAGATTTGAAACTTTCAAACCTATAAGTCTAGTATCAAAGAGTTGAGTACTCATACATGACATCCTTATTGTCTTAAATCTAAAGACCAAATACACCACTGAGACTATCGAATCACTTTCTGACAATAAGACATCATCAACTATCCAACATTCCGTAAGTGGATTAATCAGTGAACTCATTCTCCAATGAGCACTGTATTATATCCCTAGTGTCTCCACATGAGCAACTATGAGACCAGCTACATCTATCATATGGATGGGTGTACAGCACACTAGTCTATTAGATCTGTGTTTAAAGGTGAATCAATCTCATTATCGTGATCTCATCACGATTCGATTCTCATTGCACAAATCCATTGGATATATATGTAACAAGTAATATAAAGTGATAAAATATCAAATAATAATAATAAGCAAAATGACTACATGTCAAGTCATACGTGCCATCACTCATGTGATTGGGTTGCAAGGCACCTATAACTAGCAATCTTTCACTTGACGTAAAACCAATCACATATACGTCTGATCTCCATTAGACCCCTGTGACACTCAAAGACAATTTGAGACAATGGTTTTGTCATTAGATCTGCGATGTTATCTTCGGATGAAGCTCTTTCCAATACTATGTCTCCTCGGGTCACGATCTCTCTAATAAGTTGGAACCTCCTCAGAACACTTTTGATGATACCCGGGTTCCCTCATTTGAGCAATCGCCTCATTATTGTCGTAATATAAGGGAATCGGCTCCTCGTTACCCAGCACGACTCTAAGATCTGTAGTCAATTTAGCAATAGTATCTTGCTTAGAACTCTTCTAGCATACTGCTCCTCCATTCAGGGTATACACATACCCCAAATTTGACTTGCTACCATCGATATCAGACTGAAATATCAAGTTCGTATAGCCTTAAACTCTAAGGCTACTACCTCCATATATCAAGAAAAGATCCTTAGTCCTTCTTAAGTACTTAAGGATACACTTTGCTGCTTTTCAATGCTCCAAGCCTAGATCCACCTAATACTGCTCGTGATACTCAAAGCATGCGCTATATCAGGCTTGGTACATAGCATAGGATACATGATAGACCCTATCACTGAGTCATAGGATATCCTATCTATGTTTTCCTTTCTTCAGGAGTCTTTGGGGACATACTCCTTGAAAACAATATCTCATGTTTAATCGGTATAAGACATCTCTTGAAATTTTTCATGCCAAACCTTTTGACAATGGTTTCAATGTACTTGGACTGGGACAAGCCAAGCATCCTCTTGAATCGATCTCTATAGATTTGAATCCCCAAGATATAGGATACGTCCCCTAAGTCCTTCATGGAGAAGTGTCTAGACAACCAAGTCTTTAACTGTGGATAGCATTTCTACATCATTTCCAATGATCAAGATGTCATCCACATATAATACCAAAAAGGTGATAGCGTTCCCACTTACCTTTCTATACACACAAGGCTCATCTTCGCTCTTAATGAAGTCATAAGATCTGATTGTCTTATCATATCTTATGTTCCAACTTTGGGAAGCTTGCTTTAGTCCATATATGGACCTAAGCAACCTGCACACCTTATCTGGGCAGTCCTTGGACATGAATCCTTAAAGTTGTATCATATACACCTTGTAGGGAAATCTTGGGGGCGACATTACATACGCAGCGGAAGAATAGAAAATAAAATCCCCAATTTTCTAAAAAGATGTTCGTCGTCTTGCGAAGATTGATGAACAAAAATTCGCGAAACTTAAAACTGTATATAAGATAAATTGTGTTATATAGGGAGATCGTATATCCCTGAATCCTTGCAAATCTCTAGGAGAGGGTGAAGGAGGTCAAGCGCCCTCCTCTCTAGCGGTGATCCAAACAGTAGGGCTGCGATGATGCTCCTCAAAACTCCAGGTCTACTTTGAGGTGGAGAGGGGGAGGAGAATGATAAGACCGTAAAGTCTTATTGTCGCTCTGATACCAATTGATAAGACTCTAAAGTCTTATCGTGGAAGAAAGGGGAGAAATGGGAATGATAATGATCGCTTCAAGGGGATCGGCCTCCTTGATCGCTTTAAGGGGATCGACCCTCCTTGATCACTTCGAGGGGATCGGCCCTCCTTGATCACTTCGAGGGGATCGGCCTCCTAGGGTTTGTCCATAGAGAGGAATAACATTTCATTGATTGATTGATGAAAGGGTTACATCACTATTTATAGAGTTCCACCCAGAGTCCATCAGGACTTGAACTCTAATAATAAATAAATATTAAATAAACCTCTACTTGACTATAACTGAACCAAACCGACTCAATAAACAACTAAACTAAACAGACTTGATAAACATTATTCAAAAGCTTAGAAAAAGGGTCCTAACAATTCCTCCCTCTTCAAATCAACCTTGTCCTCAAGGCTAAGCAGCATCAATCTCGGGGAGCTTCTTTTTCAGCACTTTAGTCATAGGCTATCTATAACGCATCACAACTCGTTGATTAAGTAAGTATGGTCTCCACTTTTTGACAGTGTAATCAATATGTCGGTCTTTCAGTGTAGTAATCATTGCAAGAAACTCCTGGCCTTTGCTATCACAAGTTAAAATCCGTCCATCAATGATCTTTACTTCGAATATGTCACAGCCTTCAATGTGGTGGGCTAGTTGGGCTACCACTTTCTTGTCCATAAAATTATTAATACTACCTGTATCAATCAAAATAGTGACCGGCTGATGCTTCAAAGTTCCTCCGATTTTCATAGTTTTTGGGTTAGTATAACTAGCCAATGCATGCACTGTATTTGTGAAGGCTTCAATATCTTCATCAGTTTTCACACCTTCATGATCGGAGTCCAACTCTTTTGCTTTCGGTTCCTCTCCAATTAGCTCAATCATCAGAAGTTGCCCTTGTTTACATCGGTGCTCCATACTCCACTTTTCATCATAGTACAAACCCTTTATTAATCGTTCCTTAAGTTCTTCTTGGGTTAGTCTTCAGGTGTCAAGGCTTTGGTTGGGAATAAATGGGGCTGGTGGCTTACTGATAATCTGGTTGTTGTCACTTTTGTTTCTATGATTTTCCCTGTTGATTTTTTTCTCATGTAGATGTGCGAATGAGATCGCAGCTATCATAGTGTGGGGTTGACGAGCCTTAACTTCACATCGGATCTCTAGAATAAGACCTTCAATAAATGTATCCAGAAGTTGTCGTTCCGACCAATCTCTAGCTTGATTTGACAATCTTTCAAACCTACTCTGATATTCCAACACCATAGAAGTCTGACAAATTTTTACGAGCTGTCCATCCACCTTCAAGTATGAGTAGATTGTGTCACAATCTTGGGGCCCTTTTCTTGTATTTTCAGATCTGTGCAACGTAGAACTTGAGCCCCCATCTTATTGAAATTTGTTGAGGCTCTCCAGTAGGCTCTTTTTGAAATCATGAAGGGATTCTTGTAGACGATTCTCAATTCTAGTTTCCAATGCTTCCAATAGTGCTTTCATTGAGTTATCAGTAGCCATTACGTATGACTGCAAATCTGTAATCTCAACTCCTGTTTTTCGTATCGGTCAAGGGCATCAATACTATCGATGCGAAGTTGCCGAGGAGGTGGATGCCAAGGGCAGTGCTGCGGTCGCTGCGTTGGAGGAAGAGTTGCTGCCCTGTTTTTGTCACTACGTGTAGTGAGAGCGCTAGGGCTGGAAGGCGACTACGTCAATGTGGTTGCAGCTGCTACGACCCAAGGGGCGATCGCTGAGTAGTGGGGTTGAGGCTATGGTGATGGCAACCTATGGTGATGGTGCCGCTGGGGTAGCACCGCCAAGGGCTCACCGCTGCGGTGGCTGCAACGGCGCGGATGGAAGGCAGCGTTGCTTTGTCTCGTCCGGTTGAGGAAACGACGATGGCTGCAGTGGTCATGGTTGCCTTGGTTTGATCACCGCGAGTAGGGATGGTCTAGCGACTGTAGCTGTGACCCAAGGGAAGGCAGTTATGGTGGCGCGGTTGGGGCAGCGTCGTCGACGATAGAAGCGATGAGGGGGTTGGTCCGCTGGCCCGGAAATAGTGGCCGCGGCCTTTCTCACTCAAACAGGGCGGAGCAACAAGGAGGGAAGGCTGCTGGCTGGGGAGTAGCAGCGACGGTGGTCGCTGGCCGGAATGCAGCGGCTGCGGTGGGGCTAGCTGAAAGCAGGTGAGGCAGGGGCCCCTTTCGACCAGATGGGCTTCAAAGGGGAGAGGATGTGGTTGTGGCAGGTACGGCGTAACAAGGAGGGGAGGTTGCTGGCTGGGGAGCGATGGCGGCGGTGGTCGTGCGGCCGAGAAGCAGCGGCGGTAGTGGAGGAGGAGTCGGTGGTGTCACGGTTGGGAAGAAGGGCAACCGGTGAGTTGCCCTGTTTTTGGCACTACGGATGCAGAGCAAGGAGGATCGACTGTTGGGAGGCGTGCGATATGTTAGGATCGGAGCGACACTAAGAGGGGGGGGGGGGGGGGTGAATTAGTGCAGTGGATTAAAACTTCGATTTTAACAAGATCTTTCGTACGTTAAGAACGAAACTTGAGAAATTGAACTTGAAGGCGTATTCTTAAAGTTGCGCAGCAAGAGTAATGAGGAACTAAAGCAGTAAGAAGATTTGCAGTAATGTAAATGACAATAATAAAAAGCAAACCAGAGATTACGCCGATTTTTAGAGTGGTTCGGTCAAATGACCTACTCCACTTGCGAGGCCCCTCTTCGGTGAGGCTCCCACCTTCCACTAGCAAGTCTCTTGAAATGGAAGGGTAAACACCCCTCTTACAACCTTTTACAAGCATCTCAACCTCTTACAAATTTTCAATAAGAAAGGAGGAGGAGAACTCTCTAGCAAATTGAAAACAAGACTTGCTAAGACTTTCTAAGACTTTTCTCTCAATCAAAAATGCTTCTCCAAAGTTGTAACCTCAGCTGAGATTTGAGGGGTATTTATAGGCCTCAAAAGGTTTCAAATTTTGGGCTCCAAAATTTGAATTTTCTTAGCGTTCCCGGTGCTGGAGGTGCCACCGCCCAGCTCTCGGGTGCTGGGCGGTGCCACCGCCCAGCTAGGCGGTGCCACCGCCTACAGTGTTTTCAGCCCGACTACAGTGTTTTCAGCCACTAGTTGGGCTTCAATCTTGGCTCTCTAGTTCGCTGGTTTAGCTTAATTTTTAGCCTAAACCAACTCTGACTTTGGGCCCAATTGGCCCCTAACCAGGATATACGATTATCTCTTAATCCTAATCCTAATTACAAATGAACTACATAACAAAAACACATCCTAAGCAAGCTTTCAACCGCGAACGTCGAGTCTTGTTTCGGCGAGCTTTCCGACGAACTTCTTCCGACGGACTCCCATCAAGCTCCCGATCTTGTGATGACTTTAACGAGTAGCCGAGCCTTCTCGGTGATCTCCGTGAACCTCCGACGATCTCTTCGGCGAACTTCCGATAGGTTCCCGATTTCTTCTCGGTTGGTTCCGGCAACAACTCCGACGATTCTTCGGACTCTTAAACGTTCATCGATCTTGACTCCGGTATTCTTGCTTTGTGTTTTCTGGTTATCGTAGTTAATCCTGCATACTTAACTCAATAATATGGATTAGATCAATTAACCCATCAATTGATTTCATCATCAAAATCCGAGATTCAATAATCTCCCCCTTTTTGATGATTTCATCATTATCAATTAACCCATCAATTGATGACGGAGTTAAACATAACTCCCCCTATCTATATGCCATATTATGAGAAGATGAAAACACTTGAATTTCATCCATTGAATTCAAGCATAAACCGATAAGTTCTAACCGTAGAGCTTATCGTTATTCTCATTAAGCAATAGTAAATGCGAAACTTCGATGAAAATCATAAGTCAAATGATATGGGACAATTTTTACTACGATAGGAGATAAAGATTTTCAACATGAATTTCATGATATCGATGTAAGGCATGCTTTCAATATGATCAATCAATCTTGTGATATTCTCAAGGATTTTGCAAGGCATATAAGACATTCAAATCACACAAGCTTTTGCAATTCATATAAGTAATGCTATTAAAATGATACAAGTCATCACTTTTCTCCCCCTTTGTCATCAACAAAAAGGGAATGAGACTTGAAACACATAATTTATCATACAAAGATTTTATCATTGATCATACATCACTCATCTATATTATCATTGATCATAAAAAGATTTTATCATTGATCATACATCACTCATCTATATTATCATTGATCATACAAAGATTTTATCATTCAAAATTAAGTATGCTAAAATATTTACGCAGAGTTCATCTTAGAGGAAAATTCAGCATGCATTCATATTATCTAATCTCTTCTTTCTATGAATAATAGAAATTGTAGATGTATAAGAGAGAGATTGGGATAAAAAATTCAAGTAGTAATTTCACGAAGTCAAGATCATAATTCGAATACAAACTCATTCAAATCGTCAAATTCATGAAAATCTCAACATTACTTTTTAATCATCACATAAGGCATTTAAAGAATTTTTGAAACATAGGAGAATGATGAATTTAAGCATACAATGTTTCAATCAAATTCAAGTCATGAATGCCAATACTTTCATATTTGTAAGTATCAATTCATGAATGCCAAAAGATATTATTTGTGATTCCAATTTTGCAAGATCAAGATTATGATTTAGATAAAACTTATTTAAATCAAATCGCTAACTTGAAATTCATAATCAAGTCATCAAAGTCGATTTTGAGATTTCACAACATGTCATATGGAATTTGAAGGAGAATGAGAGATGGAAAGAAGATGAAAAACTTTACGGAAAATCCAATCAAACAAGTTTATTGTTTAGGGACAATTTAACATACCTAATTCCCTTCTAATGAATTCAAATTGGTCTTCATTCAAGGCTTTTGTGAATATATCTGCTAATTGATGCTTTGTGTCAATGAATTCTAGAACAACATTATTGTTAAGGACATGATCGCGTATGAAATGATGCCTAACGTCGATGTGCTTAGTTCTAGAATGCTGAATTAGATTTTTAGTAAGGCATATGGCACTAGTATTATCGCATTTTATGGGAATATTTTCAAGGTGAATTCCATAGTCTTCTAATGTATTTTTCATCCAAATTACTTGTGCACAACATGCACTTGCAGCAATGTATTCGGCTTCCGCCGTAGATAGTGCAACTGAATTTTGTTTCTTGGAAGTCCAAGAAACAAGTGCATGTCCTAAAAATTGGCATGTTCCGGATGTACTTTTTCTATCTATCCTGCATCCGCCAAAATCGGCATCTGCATAAGCTATTAGATCAAATTTTTCAGATTTTAGATACCACAATCCTAAATTTGGAGTTCCTTTAAGATACCTAAATATTCTTTTAACACTCTTAAGATGAGATAATTTAGGATTAGATTGAAACCTAGCGCAAAGTCCTATACTAAACATAATATCCGGTCTAGTCGCAGTGAGGTAGAGTAGACTTCCTATCATTCCCCTATATGTTTTTTGATCAAAACTTTCACCATTTTCATCCATATCTATCTTAGTCGCAGTACTCATAGGGGTGTTTATTGCTTTTGAATTATCCATGTTAAATCGTTTTAACAATTCTAATGTATATTTGGATTGGTTAAGAAATATACCATCACTAAGTTGTTTGATTTGTAATCCCAAAAAGAAAGTTAATTCACCCATTAAACTCATTTCAAATTCAAGACTCATACATTTGGCAAATGATTCACATAGTGATTCATCCGAAGAGCCAAACACAATATCGTCAACATAAATTTGCACAATAAGAAAATTATTTTCAAAATGTTTAATAAACAATGTAGTATCAACCTTGCCTTTGGTAAAATTATTTAAAATAAGAAAGGAACTAAGCCTTTCATACCAAGCTCTAGGAGCTTGTTTTAAGCCATAGAGAGCTTTAGTCAATTTGAATACATGATTAGGAAGAAGAGAATTTTCAAATCCGGGAGGTTGTTCGACAAATACTTCTTCGGAAATAAAACCATTCAAGAAAGCACTTTTAACATTCATTTGAAATAGTTTAAAATTATTACTACTAGCATAGGCAAGGAGCATCCTTATGGCTTCTAATCGAGCCACGGGAGCGAAGGTTTCTTCGTAATCGATACCTTCTTCTTGGTTGAAACCTTTGGCCACTAATCTAGCCTTGTTTCTAACCACGATACCATTTTCGTCTTGCTTGTTTCTAAAGACCCACTTAGTACCTATGACTAAGTGGTCACTTGGTCTAGGAACAAGCTTCCATACCTCATTCCTCTCAAATTGGTTCAATTCTTCTTGCATTGCAATGATCCAAAAATCATCTTTTAAGGCTTCGTCAATGCATTTAGGTTCAATTTGAGAAAGAAAAGCCGCGTTAGCACAGAAATTTTTGAAAGAAGAACGAGTTTGAACCCCTTTTGATGTATCTCTTATAATTTGCTCGTTTGGATGAGCATCTATATACTTCCATTCTTTTGGTAAAGAAATTTCGGAAGAAGATGCATTCAAATGGCTATTTTGAGGAGAGGGTTTATTTAAATTCAAATTATCAAAACCAAGATCATCATCAAAATCATTTTTCTTTAAATCGGAAACTTCATTAAAAACTACATGAATAGACTCTTCAATTACTAAAGTTCTTTTATTAAAAACCCGAAAAGCTTTAGAAACGGAAGAATAACCAAGAAAGATGCCTTCATCGGATTTAGCATCAAATTTTCCTAAAGCATCCCTTTCATTTAAAATAAAGCATTTACAACCAAAAACTTTAAAATAAGAGATGTTTGGTTTTTTGTTATTCCATAATTCATAGGGAGTTTTGGATAAGGATGGTCTTATTAGGACTCTATTCATGATGTAGCAAGCCGTATTTACGGCTTCGGCCCAAAAGTACTTAGGTAAACTATGTTCATTCAACATAGTTCTTGCCATTTCTTGTAGGTTTCTATTTTTCCTTTCAACTACTCCATTTTGTTGAGGATTTCTTGGAGTTGAGAAGTTGTGATTGTACCCATTACTTTCGCAAAAATTTTGAAAGTCACGGTTTTGGAATTCACCACCATGATCACTCCGAATTGATGAAATCATGAAGCCTTTTTCGTTTTGAGTGAGTTTACAAAATTTAGAGAAACACTTGAAGCAATCACTTTTGTGAGCTAAGAAATAGGTCCAAGTGTATCTAGAGTAGTCATCCACAATCACAAAAACATATTTGCTTCCACCTAGACTTATTGTATCAATTGGTACAAATAGGTCCAAATGGATCAATTGTAATGGTCTAGTAGTGCTAATTTGATTTTTTGGTTTGAAGCTTGTTTTTATTTGTTTGCCTAATTGACATGCATCGCATACTTTGTCCTTAATAAACTTTATATTTGGAATTCCTCGTACTAATTCTTGAGATGAGATCTTAGATATTGTTTTCATGCTTGCATGGCCTAATCTCCTATGCCAAAGCCAAGCATCATCATTTACGACGGAGAAGCACATTTCATTACTTAGTTCATCAAGATTGATGGTATAGACATTAGAGTGCGATCATACCAGCACTAAAGCACCGGATCCCATCAGAACTCCGAAGTTAAGCGTGCTTTGGTGAGAGTAGTACTAGGATGGGTGACCCCCTGGGAAGTCCTCGCGTTGCACTCCTTTTAAAAACTTACCAAAAAAAAGATGGTATAGACATTATTTTGTTTTAAAGCAATCATAGTCATGTTATGATTTGGTTTTTCAATAATGCACATATTTGATTCAAATCTAACGATGTAACCTTTAGTCATGTTAAAATTAAATTTGTTACCAATAGTTCCCTTGCCAATGATTTTGCCATTGTTGTTGTCTCCGAAGGTAACGTACCCTTCTTCTTTGCTAGTGAGCATAGAGAAATGAGATGGATCTCCAGTCATATGTCTTGAGCATCCACTATCGAGATACCATCTCTTGCTCCTAGCTTGTGGGTTTGTCTACAAAAGAGGATGATTTTTAGGTACCCATTTGATTTTGGGTGCCTCAAAAATTGACCCACTAACTTTGTGTTAGAACCCTTGCAGATTCTAAACTTGGGGTTGATCTCTTTAGGGGATCGGCCTCCTTGGAACTCTATAGGGGTTCCTCCCTTCAAGTTGCTGCTCAAAGGCTGCAGAAAAGATTCATATATTGCTTAAGAAAAGAGAAGGAATACATGGCTATTTATAGGACTTCTAAACCCTAACTCCTAATATGACTCCTACTTAAGACTCTTACTTCTAACCAACTCCTAATAGGACTCCTACTCAAGACTCCTATTCCCTTACAACTCCTAATTCTTCTCTAAGAAAAAACCTCCTACATGAATGCCCCTCACAATTAGGACTCTCCTAGCTAGAGTCCTAACAGAATGTCCCTCTCAATTAGGACTCTCCTAGCTAGAGTCCTAACATTTTTACATGATTGTCCCTCTCAATTAGGACTCTCCAAGCTAGAGTCCTAACAGACCCGCCCTCTTCAAATCAGCCTTGTCCTCGAGGCTGATGATTCATGAATTATGGGAATTTGATCTTCAAGTTGTCATAGTTCTCCCAAGTGGCATCTTCTTTTGGTAGGTTCGCCCACTGTATTAGCACTTCATTAGTGGGTCGTCGTCGTCGAGTCACGATCCGTCGATCAATAATGGCACTTGGCTGGGTCTAGAGTTCTCTTTGGGTAGTCATATTTGGTGGGTGGCTTTGGGCTGTCTCCAAGCACCTGTTTAAAACTTTCGGTTGGCTGTTGGTTTGTGGGTGATATGTCGTACTCCTTTTCAATTTAGTACCCTGCATATAGAATAACTTTGTCCAAAATCTGCTATTGAAGATGCAAGTAGAATTTGTCACAAGCACAATGCGTCCCTTATAGTGTAATTCTTTTGAGTCCCAATTGTAATGAGCCATGGGGCTTGGTGCTTCCTCCAATTTTTTTATAATCTTACTAGTATCTGAATCTTCCTGCCATTCCATCTTAATATCCTCAAGGAAGTCGCTAGTCGGAAGTGAAACGGTCGAAACTTCAACTTGCTCAGGTAGTTGCGAAAGCGCATCTGCAAGAACATTCTCTTTCCCCTTTTTGTAAGTTATTCCAAAATCAAATCCAAGAAGTTTTGTTACCCATTTTTGCTGCTCGGGGGAAGATATCTTCTGCTCCAAGAGATATTTTAGGCTTTTATGGTCGGTCTTGATTTGAAAGTATCGCCTGATCAAGTACAATCTCCACCTCATTGCTGCGCGCACAATGGCGAGCATCTCCTTATCAAATGTTGACATATTTTGATCGGAGGGAGATAATGCCTTGCTAGTGTATGTGAGTGGTCGACCATCTTGCATGAGAATGGCTCCAATTCTGACTCCAGATGTGTCGGCCTCAATAATGAAGGGTCGATTGAAATCTGGTAGTGTTAGCACCGGCATCGTCGTCATGGCTGCCTTAAGTTTGTCGAAGGCAGCGGAGGCTCTGTCCAACCATTGGAAGACATCTTTTTCTAGTAAGGAAGTAAGTGGTGCACTGATCTTTCCATAGTTTTTCACGAACTTGCGGAAGTAGCCTGTTAAACCGAGAAAGCCATGTAGCAATTTTATGTTTCTCGAGGTCGGCCAGTTTTGCATTGCTCCAATTTTGAAGGGGTCCACTGCCACACCTTCCTCTGATATGATATGCCTAAGATATTCCACCTTTTGTTGAAGAAAGCAAAAATTCGTGGTTGTTGTGTGTTCAAAAGGTGGTTTTCCATATGTCTTCTTCGCATGCTCGTATTTGATGATACCCGGATCAAAGGTCCAGCTTTGTAAAGATTTGTGCTCCCATTCATCTAGCAATTCATCTAGAATAAAGTATTTGTCCTTGATGATTATGCCATCGAGAGCTCGGTAATCAACACATATTCGCCTTGTTCCGTCCTTCTTGCGTACAAGTAGCACCGGCGAAGAGTAGAGGTTGCAACTTGGCCGAATAACTCCTGTTTCGAGCATCTCTTTTATAATCATTTCTATTTCATCCTTCTGGAGATGTGGATACTGATATGACTGAGCATTTGCTGAAGATTTGCCTGGAAGAATCATTATACAATGATCATGCCGATAGGTAAGAGGTAGGTTGCGCGGTTCGTCAAATTTATTTGAAAATTCAGCAAGCAAAGGAAGTAGATTTGGATCTTCAAATTCTGTTGGCTCTCCCTTAGTTTGCTGCTCAAGTTGTACCAAAAAGCCGCTGCATGCTTTATGCAAAACATTCTCCATTTGTTGTGTGCAAATCGTTGTTATGTCGCCCCCACGTTTCCCGTGCAATGTCACCTGTTTCTCCTTACTGTAAAATTTCATAATTAGTTTCATAAAATTCCAAGAAATATCACCTAATGTCGTCAACCATTTAATTCTGAGCATGGCCTCATGATTGTTAAGAGGGAGAAGGAAGAAATCTGCAATTATCTCTTGGTCCTGCAGCAATAGTTTCTCCTGCAAGCGCCTATGATCACAATTCAAAATCCGTCCGTCGGTGACCTTAACATCAAACCTGCAGCGATTCCCGATAGGTAATGATATCCGAACAGTAAGCTTACTATTTAGGAAGTTAGTAGTACTGCCCGTGTCGATGAGAACAGTGATTGGTTGTTGTTTGAGAAGGCCTCCAATTTTCATCGTTTGCGGGTTTGAGTAGCTAGCTAGTGTATGTACCGTAACTTCGGTCGGTTGTGGCTCTTCTTCTGCATCTTCTTCTTCATGGTCAAGGCTCTCTTTTGGATGTTCAATGACCTCTTCTTCTATCGGTTCAATCATAACAAGTCCCCCTTTACTACAGCGATGCTCACGGCTCCACGGCTCGTCACAATGCCAACATAACCCCTTCGCATATCGCTCCCGAAGCTCTTCTCTTGTTAACCTCTTTAGTGTAGGGACTTGGTCGACAGTAGGGGGGGCTAAGGGCTTCAATATTACTGGTTGAGGAGAGACCCTAGTCCTCCGAGCTTCATGGTTCAATTGCTCCTCTTGATGTCGTGCGAAAGAGATGGCTGCCATAAGCGTATACGGTTGTCGCGCTTTAACTTCTCCTCGGATCTCCGGCTTCAAGCCCTCAATGAAGGTCCACAATAGCTGTTTTTGAGACCAATCATGAGTTTGATTAGATAACCTTTCAAACCTGGTTTGGTACTCCTGAATGGTGGAGGTTTGTTGGATCTTTGCTAGTTGTTCGTCAATATTCTCGTAATCGGTTGGTCTGAAGCGAATCAGCAGTCCTTCTTTGAATTGTCGCCATGAAAGGACTCCATAAGTATGTTCAAACCAGTCAAACCACTGTATAGCATCACCTTCAAGATGTATAGCTGCAATTTTCACCATAGATACATCCGCGGTTTTGTGGTACCGAAAATATCGCTCCGCGCGCGAGATCCAACCAATCGGGTCTCCTTCTTCCCATCTAGGGAAGTCCACTCTCATGCATGGATAGTTGGGGTTGGTCATAGAGCTTCCCCTCTCTTGGAAGTCATATCTTTGGGGTTGGTGTGATTGGGCAAAGCTCTCTCCTTGATGTGATTTCTTCGGGCTTAGTGGTCGGCCAAATCTGAGTTCGGTAAAGAGCATCCGAATCTTATCCTTCATTCGCGCCTCCAAGGCTTCGAATTTAGCATCGATTGCCTCCTTAGATGCCAAAGTATATGCCTCCAAATCTATGATGTTAAGATCTCTCTTTTGTTGTCAGGTTAAAGGCATGTATAGGTTGAGAGAAGTGATGGTCGAAAGGGTTGGTGGATCGGTGGATGTAGGCTACGATTTAGGCTTGTTTTGTGGCTGTTTTGGGTGCAGTTTGAGGGTGTGGTTTGGTGGAGTTTTAGGGCTGTGGATGAAAGTTTTGGATCTATGGTAGATGGCAGCAAAGGTTTCAGAGAAATCAGTGGAAGTTGCAGCAAGTATGTGCTGTCTTGTAAGAGCAGAATTGTCGTCGAAGAAACAGCGGTTTCTCGACGTAATTTCCACCAAAAACTTGAGAGAATTGAGGAGGGAATTGATAGCAAAATCACAGTTTATATGACAGCAAGGATGACTAATTTAATCAAGAAAATTTCGGCAGTATAACAGCAAGGAAATTGGTGCAAGTTGTGATAGCAGAATTCTCGTCGAAAAATTTCAGCAGTTTACGATGAAAATTTATAGCAACACAAAAATCAGTTTTAGAGATGAATTTCTTAATAGATCAATCTTAGATGGAAGCCAAGATGATCTATGAAGTGTATAAGAAATTTCATTCAAAAAATATTGCAAATAGATGGGTTAAGGCAACGATATGCCGCTAAAATTTTCTGCAGCATAGATTTTCAAGTGCAGTAGATTGGACATAAAAGATCAGTAGTTTATATTGAGAATTTTTCGATGAAACCAAAGGGAAATCTACTGTTAGGAAGTGTCAAAGATGTCATAAAAATTTCGTAGAAATTTGGATAGAAAAAGCACAGTAGCAAGATCAAACAGACGGTGCTATGCGGCTTGAATTCTGCAATTCAAGTGCAGCAGATTGGACATAAAAGATCAGTAGTTTATATTTTAGAATTTTTTTGATGAAACCAAAGGGAAATCCACTGTTAAGAAGTGTCAAAGATGTCATAAAAATTTCGTAGAAATTTGGATAGAAAAAGCACAGTAGCAAGATCAAACAGATGGTGCTATGCGGTTGGAATTCTGCAATGTATCTTTCGTCGTAGAGATGAAAACTTTGTGACGAAAAGTTTATGCAGCAATATAGGAACGGTTTTTTTTTTTTTTTTTTGGATTTTCGAATAAGGATAACTAAATTGCAGCAGCAGTAAGGTAGGAAACCAAAACCTGTTGCAATTCACGGGGAGATCAAAGGATGATCCGTGGTGGTGGAGATGATTACGGAATTCGGTGACGATCTTTTAAGCAATTGTGGGAATTGCTTTGGATGGTTGTAGAGGGTTGATGGATGGCTGTGGAAGGGCAGCGAGACGCCAAGAACGCTGCTCTGATACCAGGTGTTAGAACCCTTGCAGATTCTAAACTTGGGGTTGATCTCTTTAGGGGATCGGCCTCCTTGGAACTCTATAGGGGTTCCTCCCTTCAAGTTGCTGCTCAAAGGCTGCAGAAAAGATTCATCTATTGCTTAAGAAAAGAGAAGGAATACATGGCTATTTATAGGACTTCTAAACCCTAACTCCTAATATGACTCCTACTTAAGACTCTTACTTCTAACCAACTCCTAATAGGACTCCTACTCAAGACTCCTATTCCCTTACAACTCCTAATTCTTCTCTAAGAAAAAACCTCCTACATGAATGCCCCTCACAATTAGGACTCTCCTAGCTAGAGTCCTAACAGAATGTCCCTCTCAATTAGGACTCTCCTAGCTAGAGTCCTAACATTTTTACATGATTGTCCCTCTCAATTAGGACTCTCCAAGCTAGAGTCCTAACACTTTGTTATTTATGATTGAATTCTTTATAGTTTCTTTAGGAACCCATATTAATTTTTGTGAACTAATTTTCCTAAATGGGCATTTGTAGGCAATATGTCCGGATTTGCAACAAAAGCTGCATTTCATATAAGAGGAAACATGTAATGTAGGTCCTTTTATGAAAGTGGTAGGATTTTGATGTAATCCTTTTACAAATCCAATTCCATTTCTATTTGCGATGTGACCCTTGTGTGCAAGGATCATATCTAATCCTTTGCTACCAACCTTAAACTAGTTTAAGGTTTCCTTAAGAAGTAAATTTTCATTTTTTATTGCTTCTAAGTGCTCACACTTAGAGCATGGAGGAGTTTGAAGACTATCAAACTTATCTTGTAGCAAAGCATGCTCTTTCTTTAAGATACTTAACTTCTTGCTAACAGTTCTACATTCATCAAATAATTCATGAAAAGCGATAGATAGTTCTTCAAAAGATAAATCTTCATTAAATAAATCACATACCTCTTCTCCTAACGCCATTAGCGCGTAATGAGCAACTTGCTCTGTGTTGGACTCCTCTTCTTCGGATGTGCTTGAATCATCCCACGTTGCCTTGAATGCCTTCTTCTTTGATGTTCTCTTTTTGGCTTGAGGACAATCGTTCTTATAGTGTCCCGGTTTTTTGCATTCATAGCAAATCACTTGGTCATTCTTTTGTTCAAATTTATTTTTTGTATTATTTTTAAATCTATTCTTTCTTAAATATTTTTTAAAATTTTGAGTCAAAAGTGCAATGTCATTGTCACTGTCCTCATCACTTGATGTTCCTTTCAAGTTGTCTTCTTGTGATTTGAGTGTCATATCCTTCCTGTTCTTTGGAAGGGGGTTCTCGAGCTCGTCATGAGCTTGACATGTCATTTCGTAGGTCATTAGAGACCCAATGAGTTCTTCAAGAGGGAATGCTTTAAGGTCTTTGGCCTCTTGAATGGCCGTAACTTTTGGATCCCAACTTTTAGGGAGGGATCTTAAGATTTTAGTTACTAGTTCAAAGTTTGTAAAATCTTTACCAAGAGCTTTGAGTCCATTGATGACATCCGTAAACCGGGTGTACATGTCTCCGATGGACTCACTTGGTTTCATTCGGAAAAGTTCGTAAGAGTGCAAAAGGATGTTGATTTTGGACTCTTTCACTCGGCTAGTGCCTTCATGATTGACCTTAAGAGTTCTCCAAATATCAAAAGCCGAATCACACATTGAAACACGATTAAATTCGTTTTTTTTTTTTGGTAAGTAAAAGTAAATTGATTATGTGTAACGTTTCTACAAATAGCTTTGTCTATACATCATAGACAAAGTCAGGTAACTCATTGAGTACACATGTGGTAGTTATGACTACACATGTTGTAGACTTTAACTCCTAACTGTAACGAGCATGTTAAGATGTGCCAAGACTACCATTGGTTACAGCATTTAACATCGTTGCCAAGATCTTTAGCTAATAGTAAAATTGAATTTGATAAAAATATCTCTTTCTCTTCGTGTAAAGTGCTCCATTTTGAGATTATGCTCCATGCATGATCTTGAGTCTCTAATAATCTCTGTCAAGAGCTGAGCATTGTTTGTGTGTTGACATTCAAAGATTCTGCTACATCTCTCCTTCCACATCCACCAAATAGCACATCTGAAAGTAACCTTTGCCAATTGTGTAAGAGGTCCTTTTCTTGAGAAACTTTGTATGAGGTCGCCTAATTCTTGATGCAAGTTTGGTTGCGGCAGCCTATTGAGTTCAAATCGCTGGAGAATCTCCTTCCATATCCATTTAGTATATTCACAAGCAAAATAGAGGTGGTCAATAGTTTCTTCTTGTTGCAAACAAAGGGAGCATCGGTTAACATGATAGATACCTCTTCTCTTAATATTATCTATTGTAGGTAGTTTATTCAGAAGGGCCTGCCATGTACATAAGGAATGTCTCTGTGATCCCGGTCGATCCCATGTCCAACTGCTTGAGAGCCACTTGTTATTTCTTTGCCTAATTTGATTCCATGCGGATGTGGCACTAAATTTACCATTGTCATGAAGCCAAATAAGTACATCTGAAGGGTTGTTCCTGATTGGAATAGCTGTGATAGTCGGCCAAAGTGATAACATTTCAGGAGAAATAGGAGTAGGGAGACACCAGGTACCATTAGCAATGAACTCGGAAACCTTCCAATCTTTGGGAGCCCCAAGATCTTTTCGTATTCTGTCACCATATAATTGAAATATACTTTTCCCATTCACCCAAGGATCGTACCACATATTAGTATTAGTTCCAGTAGAGATTGCATAAGAAATGTGTTTGATTATCCAATTCCTTGCCTTTAAAATTCCTTTCCAAGCTGCAGAGTGGTATGTTCTTGTTGAAATTTCCCAAATCGATTCCTTCGAAAGGTACCTAGCAGAAACCCATTGTGACCATAAGGAACATTTGTTTTGCAAAAGGTCCCACAATTGTTGTACCAAACATGCTTTATTCCACTCTCTAATATTTCTCAAGTTCAGCCCCCCTTCATCTTTCGGTTTACAGATGTTGTCCCAATTTACCATATGCATTGCCTTATCATTTGTACCATTCCAGAAGAAGTTCATTAATAGCCGTTCAATATCTTGGATAAGTCCAATAGGCAGAAGAAAAGCATTAGACCAATATATAGAGTAAGAGTACAACACCGAACGGATGAGTTCAAGTCGTCCTGCTTTTGATAGAAGCCTATTTTTCCAGGAAGAAATTCTATTCTTTATTTTTTGCAGGATAGGTTGACAGTGGGTTTTATGAATGCCAGTGGATATGAGTGGGAGACCCAGATAAGGAACTGGCAGACTTCCCTCATTAACCCCCAGAGTGTGTGTAATAAAGTCCTTGTCCTCAATGCAAGGACCCATATAGACTTTACTTTTTGCATGATTTAACTGAAGGCCAGAAACCATACCAAAGTCATTTAGAATAGTAGCTAGGTTCCTCACTGAAGTTGGATCATTCTGGAGAAATATAAGTAAATCATCTGCAAATGTTATGTGTGATATGTGAATAGAACCAGCATTTGGTACTTTAATACCGCCATTCAAGACTGCTTGTTCCAACATACAGCTAAGTCCTTCCATTGCAATAGTAAAGAGATATGGAGAAAGTGGATCACCTTGTCGGATGCCATTCGTGCTCCCAAAAAAACCAATAGGTGAGCCATTAAAAAGTATCGAAAACTTTGGAGTTTCCAAGCAACTTTGAATCCAATTTACCCATTTCTGTGGGAAGTTCATATCGATGAGCATCTTATAGATAAAACTCCTATTAACTGAATCAAAGGCTTTCCGTAAATCAGCTTTAAAACATATTTTTGTCCCTCTTGCATTTGAGTGCAGGTCCTTTAGCAATTAAATTCGTTTTTGTCTAGTGCACAAAACAAGGCATTCATAGCCTTTGCATTTAAAGCAAAAACCTTCTTCTCCGATTCATCCCATTCGCTCATCGGAAGAGAAGATTTTTGAAATCCATTCTCGACATGTATGGAATCAAATTAGACAAAGAAATAACAAGTGGGTCCCAAGCAGTTGGACATGGGATCGACCGGGATCACAAAGACACTCCTTATGTACATGGCAGGCCCTTCTCAATAAACTATCTACAATAGACAATATGAAAAGAAGAGGTATCTATCATGTTAACCGATTCTCCCTTTGTTTGCAACAAAAAGAAACTGTTGACCACCTTTATTTTGCTTGTAATTATACAAAATGGATATGGAAGGAGATTCTCCAGCGATTTGAACTCAATAGACTGCCGCAACCAAACTTGCACCAAGAACTAGGCGACCTTATGCAATGTTTCTCAAGAAAAGGGCCACTTACACAACTGGCAAAGGTTACTTTCAGATGCGCTATTTGGTGGATATGGAAGGAGAGATGTAATAGAATCTTTGAATGTCAACACACAAACAATGCTCAGCTCTTGAAAGAGATTATTAGAGACTCAAGATCCTGTATAGAGCATGATCTCAAAATCGAGCACTTCACCCGAAGAGAAAAAGATATTTTTATCAAATTTAATTTTGCTATTAGCTAAAGATCTTGGGAATGATGTCAAATAATGTACCCACAGGTAGTTATAGTCTACAGCATGTGTAGTCATAACTATCGCATTCGCACTCTATGAGTTAATTGGCTTTGTCTATGACTTGTATAGATAAAGCTATTTGTAGAATCTTTACACATAATCAATTTACTTTTACTTACAAAAAAAAAAAAGCTCAAAGTCCATAGAAATGAGGAAGATTCTCATGCGAGTCTTCTAATATGTGTAATCCGACCCATTAAACAAAGGTGGTCGTGCAATAGAATGGCCCTCTTGCATGCCGGAGTAAGCCATCTCTCTTGGGTATTAAACCAAATATGAGAGATAACCTTGCTCTGATACCACTTGTTAGGATCGGAGCGGCACTAAGAGGGGGGGGGGGGTGAATTAGTGCAGCGGATTAAAACTTCGATTTTAACAAGATCTTTCGTACGTTAAGAACGAAACTTGAGAAATTTAACTTGAAGGCGTATTATTAAAGTTGCGCAGCAAGAGTAATGAGGAACTAAAGCAGTAAGAAGATTTGCAGTAATGTAAATGACAATAATAAAAAGCAAACTAGAGATTACGCCGGTTTTTAGAGTGGTTCGGTCAAATGACCTACTCCACTTGCGAGGCCCCTCTTCGATGAGGCTCTCACCTTCCACTAGCAAGTCTCTTGAAATGGAAGGGTAAACACCCCTCTTACAACCTTTTACAAGCAGCTCAACCTCTTACAAATTTTCAATAAGAAAGGAGGAGGAGAACTCTCTAGCAAATTGAAAACAAGACTTGCTAAGACTTTCTAAGACTTTTCTCTCAATCAAAAATGCTTCTCCAAAGTTGTAACCTCAGCTGAGATTTGAGGGGTATTTATAGGCCTCAAGAGGATTCAAATTTTGGGCTCCAAAATTTGAATTTTCTTAGGGTTCTGTTAGGACTCTAGCTAGGAGAGTCCTAATTGAGAGGGATATTCTGTTAGGACTCTAGCTAGGAGAGTCCTAATTGAGAGGGACACTCTGTTAGGACTCTAACTAGGAGAGTCCTAATTGAGAGGGACATTCTGTTAGGAGATTTTTTCTTAGAGAAGAATTAGGAGTTGTAAGGGAATAGGAGTCTTGAGTATGAGTCATATTAGGAGTTGGTTAGAAGTAAGAGTCCTAAGTAGGAGTCTTATTAGGAGTTAGGGTTTAGAAGCCCTATAAATAACCATGTATTCCTTCTCTTTTCTTAACAATAGATGAATCTTTTCTGCAGCCTTTGAGCAGCAACTTGGAGGGAGGAACCCCTATAGAGTTCCAAGGAGGCCGATCCCCTAAAGAGATCAACCCCAAGTTTAGAATCTGCAAGGGTTCTATCAGGTTCCCGGTGTTGGAGGTGCCACCGCCCAGCCAAGCGGTGCCACCGCCCAGCGCTCGGGTGCTGGACGGTGCAACCGCCCAGCCAAGGAGGTGTCACCGCCCAGCTCTCGGGTGCTGGGCGGTGCCACCGCCTACAGTGTTTTCAGCCCGACTACAGTGTTTTCATACACTAGTTGGGCTTCAATCTTGGCTCTCTAGTTCGCTGGTTTAGCTTAATTTTTAGCCTAAACCAACTCTGACTTTGGGCCCAGTTGGCCCCTAACCAGGATATAGGATTATCTCTTAATCCTAATCCTAATTACAAGTGAACTACATAACAAAAACACATCCTAAGCAAGCTTTCAACCGTGAACGTCGAGTCTTGTTTCGGCGAGCTTTCCGACGAACTTCTTCCGACGGACTCCCATCAAGCTCCCGATCTTGTGATGACTTTAACGAGTAGCCGAGCCTTCTCGGTAATCTTCGTGAACCTCCGACGATCTCTTCGACGAACTTCCGATAGGTTCCCGATTTCTTCTCGGTTGGTTCCGGCAGCATCTCCGACGATTCTTCGGACTCTTAAACGTCCATCGATCTTGACTCCGGTATTCTTGCTTTGTGTTTTCTGGTTATCGTAGTTAATCCTGCACACTTAACTCAATAATATGGATTAGATCAATTAACCCATCAATTGATTTCATCATCAAAATCCGAGATTCAACACGATAGTCGTCGCACAATGGCTGGCAGCGGTGGTGGCTCAGCAACGAAGGAGAGGGGTGGTGTTGAAGTGGCCGAGAAACAGCGGCGGCAGTAGAGGCAACCGGCGCCTACGGTAGTAGAGGGACCGGTGGCTGCTCTGTTCGTGTGGTCGAAGCCAACAGATGGTGACGCCAACAAATCGTGTGGTCGAAGCTGCAACCAAGGGAAGGCAGCGATGGCGGTGCGGCTAGGGTAACATTGCCAACGGTAGAAGCAGCGATAGGTGGTCCGTTGGCTGGGAAATGGCGGCCGTGGCCCTTCTCGCTCGAGCGAGACGTGGGCAGCGAGGAGGCGAGGTCGCTGGCCGGAGGACGGGGGGGGGGGGTGGGGGGAATGGCGGCAGTTGACTGGGCAACAGCGGCGACAGTGGTGGTCAACCGGCCGGGAAGCAACGGCGGCGGGTGGGCTGGCCGGAAGTGTTAGAACCCTTGTAGATTCTAAACTTGGGGTTGATCTCTTTAGGGGATCGGCCTCCTTGGAACTCTATAGGGGTTCCTCCCTCCAAGTTGCTGCTCAAAGGCTGCAGAAAATATTCATCTATTGCTTATGAAAAGAGAAGGAATACATGGCTATTTATAGGGCTTCTAAACCTAACTCATAATAGGACTCCTACTTAAGACTCTTACTTCTAACCAACTCCTAATAGGACTCCTATTCCCTTACAACTCCTAATTCTTCTCTAAGAAAAAACCTCCTACATGAATGTCTCTCTCAATTAGGACTCTCCTAACTAGAGTCCTAACAGAATGTCCCTCTCAATTAGGACTCTCCTAGCTAAAGTCATAACAGTTTTACATGAATGTCCCTCTCAATTAGGACTCTCCTAGCTAGAGTCCTAACAAACCCGCCCTCTTCAAAGCAGCCTTGTCCTCGAGGCTGACGATTCATGAATTTTGAGAATTTGATCTTTAAGTCATCATAGTTATTCAAAGTGGCATCTTCTGTTAGTAGGTTTGCCCACTGTATTAGCAATTCAGTAGTGGATCGTCGTCGTCGAGTCATAATCCGTCGATCAATAATGGCACTTGGCTGAGTCTGAAGTCCTCCTTGGGTAGTCATATTTGGTGGGTGGCTTTGAGCTATCTCCAAGCACCTATTTACAACTTCTGTCTGGCCGTCGGTTTGTGAGTGATATGCCATACTCCTTTTCAATTTAGTACTCTTATAGTGTAATTCTTTTGAGTCCCAATTGTAATGAGCTACGGAGCTTGGTGCTTCCTCCAATTTTTTTATAATCTTACTAGTCTCTGAATCTTCCTGCCATTCCATTTTAATATCCTCAAGGAAGTCGCTGGTCGGAAGTGAAATGGCCAAAACTTCAGCTTGCTCGGGTAGCTGCGAAAGCGCATATGCAAGAACATTCTCTTTCCCTTTTTTGTAAGTTATTTCATAATCAAATCCAAGAAGTTTTGTTACCCAGTTTTGCTGCTCAGGGGATGATATCTTTCGCTCCAAAAAGTACTTGAGGATTTTATGGTCGGTTTTAATTTGAAATCGTCGACCAATCAAGTAGGGTCTCCACCTCGTTGCTGCGCGCACAATGGCGAGCATCTCCTTATCATATGTTGACTTATTTTGATGGGAGGGAGATGATGCCTTGCTAGTGTATGCGAGTGGTTGACCATCTTGCATGAGAATTGCTCCAATTCCGACTCCAGATGCGTCGGCCTAAATAATGAAGGGTCGGTTGAAATCTGGTAGTGTTAGCACCGGCGTCGTCGTCATGGCTGCCTTAAGTTTGTCGAATGCAACGGAGGCTCTGTCCGACCATTGGAAGACATCTTTTTTCAAAAAGGAAGTAAGTGGTGTGCACTGAACTCTCCATAGTTTTTCACGAACTTGCAGTAGTAGCATGTTAAACCCAGAAAGCCATGTAGTAATTTTATGTTCCTCGGGGTCAGCCAATTTTTCATTGCTCCAATTTTGAAGGGGTCTACTGCCACACCTTCCTCTGATATGATATGCCCAAGATATTCTACCTTCTTTTGAAGAAAGCAAAAATTCATAGTGGTTATTGTGTATTCAAAAGGTGGTTTTCGGTATGTCTTCTTCGCATACTCGTATTTGATGATACCCGGATCGAAGGTCCTGCTTTGTAAAGATTTGTGCTCCCTTTCATCTTGCAACTCATCTACTACTAGATTAGGGTATTTATCCTTGATGGTTATACCATTGAGAGTTCGGTAATCAACACATAATCGCCATATTCCATCCTTCTTTCGTACGAGGAGCACCGGTGAAGAGTAGAGGCTACAACATGGCCGAATAACTCCTGTTTTGGGCATCTCTTTTACAATCCTTTCTATTTCATCCTTTTGGAGATATGGATACTGATATGGCTGAGCATTTGCTGGAGATTGGCCTGGAAGAATCGTTATACAATGATCATACCGATGGGTAAGAGGTAGGTTGCGTAGTTCGTCAAATATATCTGAAAATTAAGCAAGCAAAGGAAGTAGATTTGGATCTTCCAATTTTGTTGGCTCTCCCTTAGTTTGCTGCTCAAGTTGTACCAAAAAGCCACTGCATGCTTTATGCAAAACCTTCTTTATTTGTTGTGTGCAAATCATCATTACGTCGCCCCCACGTTTCCCGTGCAGTATCACCTGTTTCTCCTTACTGTAAAATTTCATAAAATTCCAAGAAAAATCACCTAATATTGTCAACCATTTAATTCTGAGCATGGCCAAATGATCATCAAGAGGGAGAAGGAAGAAATATACAATTATCTCTTGGTCCTGCAGCAATAGTTTCTCTTGCGGGCGCCTACGATCACACTTCAAAATCCGTCTGTCGGTGACCTTAACATCAAACCTGCAACGATTCTCGATAGGTAATGCCATTCGGATAGCAACCTTACTGTTTAGGATATTATTAGTGCTGCCCGTGTCGATGAAAACAGTAATCAGTTGTTGTTTGACAAGGCCTCCAACTTTCATCATTTGCGGGTTTGAGTAGCCGGCTAGCGCTTGTTCCGTAACTTCGGTCGGTTGTGGCTCTTCTTCTGCATCTTCTTCTTTATGTTCAATGCTCTCTTCTGGATGTTCAATGACCTCTTCTTCTATGTTGAATCTCGGATTTTGATGATAAAATCAATTGATGGGTTATTTGATCTAATCCATATTATTGAGTTAAGTGTGCAGGATTAACTACGATAACCAGAAAACATAAACCGAGAATATCGGAGTCAAGTTCGATGGACGTTTAAGAGTCCGAAGAATCGTCGGAGATGCTGCTAGAACCATCCGAGAAGAAATCGGGAACCTATCGGAATTTTCGAAAGTTCGCCGAAGAGATCGTCGGAGGTTCACGGAGATCACCGAGAAGGCTCGGCTACTCATTAAAGTCATCACAAGTTCGGGAGCTTGCTAGAAGCCCGTCGGCAGAAAGTTCGTCGGAAAGCTCGCCAGAACAAGACTCGACGTTCGCGGTTGAAAATTTGCTTAGGATGTGTTTTGGTTATTTAGTCCACTTGTAATTAGGATTAGGATAAAGAGATAATCCTATATCCTGGTTAGGGGACAACTGGGCCGAAAGTTAGAGTTGGTTTAGGCTAAAAATTAAGCTAAACCAGCGAACTAGAGAGCCAAGATTGAAGCCCAACTAGTGGCTGAAAACACTGTAGTCGGGCTGAAAACACTGTAGGCGGTGGCACCGCCTAGCTGGGCGGTGGCACCGCCCAACACCCGAGAGCTGGGCGGTGACACCTCCTTGGCTGGGCGGTTGCACCGTCCAGCACCCGAGCGCTGGGCGGTGGCACCGCCTGGTTGGGCGGTGGCACCTCCAGCACCGGGAACCCTAAGAGAATTCAAATTTTGAAGCCCAAAATTTGAATCCTCTTGAGGCCTATAAATACCCCTCAAATCTCAGCTGAGGTTACAACTTTTGAGAAGCATTTTTTATTGAGAGAAAAGTCTTAGAAAGTCTTAGCAAGTCTTGTTTTCAATTTACTAGAGAGTTCTCCTCCTCCTTTCTTATTGAAAATTTGTAAGAGGTTGAGCTGCTTGTAAAAGGTTGTAAGAGGGGTGTTTACCCTTCCATTTCAAGAGACTTGCTAGTGGAAGGTGGGAGCCTCATCGAAGAGGGGCCTCGCAAGTGGAGTAGGTCATTTGACCAAACCACACTAAAAATCGGCGTAATCTCTGGTTTGCTTTTTATTATTGTCATTTACATTACTGCAAATCTTCTTACTGCTTTAGTTCCTCATTACTCTTGCTGCGCAACTTTAAGAATATGCCTTCAAGTTAAATTTCTCAAGTTTCGTTCTTAACGTACGAAAGATTTTGTTTAAAATCGAAGTTTTAATCCGCTGCACTAATTCACCCCCCCCTCTTAGTACCGCTCCGATCCTAACAAGTGGTATCAAAGCAAGGTTATCTCTCATATTTGGTTTAATACCCAAGAGAGATGGCTTACTCCGGCATGCAAGAGGGCTATTCTATTGCACGACCACCTTTGTTTAATGGGTCGGATTACACATATTGGAAGACTCGCATGAGAATCTTCCTTATTTCTATGGACTTTGAGCTTTGGTCTATTGTCGAGAATGGATTTCAAAAATCTTCTCTTCCGATGAGCGAATGGGATGAATCGGAGAAGAAGGTTTTTGCTTTAAATGCAAAGGCTATGAATGCCTTGTTTTGTGCACTAGACAAAAACGAATTTAATCGTGTTTCAATGTGTGATTCGGCTTTTGATATTTGGAGAACTCTTGAGGTCACTCATGAAGGCACTAGCCGAGTGAAAGAGTCCAAAATCAACATCCTTGTGCACTTTTACGAACTTTTCCGAATGAAACCAAGTGAGTCCATCGGAGACATGTACACCCGGTTTACGGATGTCATCAATGGACTCAAAGCTCTTGGTAAAGATTTTACTAACTTTGAACTAGTAACTAAAATCTTAAGATCCCTCCCTATATATGAAATGCAACTTTTGTTGCAAATCTTAAGAGGTACCCTTCCTCTTATATGAAATGTAACTTTTGTTGCAAATCCAGACATATTGCCTACAAATGCCCATTTAGGAAAATTAGTTCACAAAAATTAATATGGGTTCCTAAAGAAACTATAAAGAATTCAATCACAAATAACAAAGTTAGTGGGTCAATTTTTTAGGCACCCAAAATCAAATGGGTACCCAAAAATCATCCTCTTTTGTAGACAAACCCACAAGCTAGGAGCAAGAGATGGTATCTCGATAGTGGATGCTCAAGACATATGACTGGAGATCCATCTCATTTCTCTATGCTCACTAGCAAAGAAGAAGGGTACGTTACCTTCGGAGACAACAACAAGGGCAAAATCATTGGCAAGGGAACTATTGGTAACAAATTTAATTTTTCCATTGATGATGTCTTACTAGTTGATGGATTGAAACATAATCTCTTGAGTATTAGTCAACTATGCGATAAAGGTTACATCGTTAGATTTGAATCAAATATGTGCATTATTGAAAAACCAAATCATAACATGACTATGATTGCTTTAAAACAAAATAATGTCTATACCATCAATCTTGATGAACTAAGTAATGAAATGTGCTTCTCCGTCGTAAATGATGATGCTTGGCTTTGGCATAGGAGATTAGGCCATGCAAGCATGAAAACAATATCTAAGATCTCATCTCAAGAATTAGTACGAGGAATTCCAAATATAAAGTTTATTAAGGACAAAGTATGCGATGCATGTCAACTAGGCAAACAAATAAAAACAAGCTTCAAACCAAAAAATCAAATTAGCACTACTAGACCATTACAATTGATCCATTTGGACCTATTTGGACCAATTGATACAACAAGTCTAGGTGGAAGCAAATATGTTTTTGTGATTGTGAATGACTACTCTAGATACACTTGGACCTATTTCTTAGCTCACAAAAGTGATTGCTTCAAGTGTTTCTCTAAATTTTGTAAACTCACTAAAAACGAAAAAGGCTTCATGATTTCATCAATTCGGAGTGATCACGGTGGTGAATTCCAAAACTGTGACTTTCAAAATTTTTGCGAAAGTAATGGGTACAATCACAACTTCTCAACTCCAAGAAATCCTCAACAAGAAATGACAAGAACTATGTTGAATGAACATAGTTTACCTAAGTACTTTTGGGCCGAAGCCGTAAATACGGCTTGCTACATCATGAATAGAGTCCTAATTGTTAGGATCGAGAGCACTAAGAGAGGGGGGGGGGGTGAATTAGTGCAGCGGAAATCTTACAGCGATTAAAACCAAAAGCTGCGTTCGTTCAATAAAAACTATTATGATGCAAAAGCTAATTCTCAGTTTGTATCTAAGTGCAGTTTGCGTCTAAGCGCAGTTTGCGTCGAAACGCACAGTTTACGTCTAAACGCATATTTACGTCTAAACTCAGATTTACGTCTAAACGCAGTTTTACGTCTAAACGCAGATTTACGTCTAAACGCAGTTTTACGTCTAAACGCAGATTTACGTCTAAACTCAGATTTACGTCTAAACGCAGTTTTACGTCTAAACGCAGATTTACGTCTAAACGCAGTTTTACGTCTAAACGCAGTTTTACGTCTAAACGCAGATTTACGTCTAAACGCAGATTTACGTCTAAACGCAGATTTACGTCTAAACGCAGTTTTACGTCTAAACGCAGTTTGCGTCTAAGCGCAGTTTACGTCTAAATGGAATCAAGACGTAAACGAAAACTGCACAGAACCTTGTTCGTAAAAACGCAGAAGACAGTTTGCAGTTGTAAATGAAATCAAGACGTAAACGTAAACTGCACAGAACCTTGTTCGTAAAAGCACCGAAGACAGTTTGCAGTTGTAAATGAAATCAAGATGTAAACGTAAACTGCACAGAACCTTGTTTGTAAAAGCGCAGAAGACAGTTTGCAGTAATGATAAAGTGCTCAAAATAAACGCAAACCAGAGATTTAGAGTGGTTCGGTCAGTCTTGACCTACTCCACTTTTGGCTTCCTCCACCGACGAGGTTGCCGACGTCAACTAGGAGCCTTCCTTCAATGGGCGAAGGCCAACTACCCTCTTACAGATTCACTCTTTTTGATGGGCTTAGGAGACAACCCTTACAAATGTTTTCTCTCCTCTCTTTACAACTCAAACTTGAAGAACAGAAGGAGGAGGAAAACTAGCAGTTTTGAGCTCTAAGAACCACTGAAAAGATCAAGATTTCGGCTTGAGTTCTTGCTCTCTCAGTGCTGAATGGGTGGGGTATTTATAGGCCCCAACCCAATTCAAATTTGGAGCTCAAAACGATCAAATCCTAGAATTCCGGGATCAGGCGGTTGTACCTCCTGACTGGAGAGGTTGCACCGCCTGGCAGAGCTCGAAGACCGAGCTCAGGCGGTGCCACCTCTCTGTGAGGGAGGTTGCACCGCTCAGTCTTGCTCGAAGACTGAGCTCAGGCGGTGCCACCTCTCTGTCAGGGAGGTTGCACCGCCCAGTCTTGCTCGATGACTGAGCTCAGGCGGTGCCACCTCTCTGCCAGGGAGGTTGCACCGCCCAGTCTAGCACGAAGACTGAGCTCAGGCGGTGCCACCTCCCGGCTGGGGAGGTTGCACCGCCCAGTCTCGCTGGGAGGCTTAGCCCAGGCGGTGCCACCTCCTGGCCTGGGCGGTTGCACCTCCTGGTGCAATCAGGGTCCGAATGGTTCATTCCATTCGACCCAATTTCAATCTTTCAGGGACCCAATTGCCCCAAGATTAAGCCAACGGGATCACCTCCCATTTTCCAACTTAATCATCGTGCTAACTACGATTAAATCTAAGACAACTTCTGCAGCTTTGCTTCGGTGCGTCAATCGCTCCTTCCGGCGAGTTTCCGGCGAACTTCCGTCGATCATCCGATGAACCCTCGGTGATGCTCCTGCGGACTTCCGGCAAACTCCTGGACTTTGCGACGATCCACTTGGCAAGTTCCGACGAGCTTCGCTTGGCAAGCTTCTAGACTTCTCGGATCTGTTCTCGCAGAACCTCCGACGACCGTCCGAACTTCCGTCGAACTCTCGAACTCCCAACGTGATCATGAACTTGACTCCGGCGCAACTCCTGCTGCTTGTCTAACTTTCATCGTAGTTAATCCTGCACACACAAAACAAAAACTTCGATCGAGACAATTAATCCTAAGCAATTAACCAAGTTGTCCGGCATGTCATTGGTCCCTCGACGCTTCGTCCGATTCTTCGGCGCATCGTCCTTTCCTGCAGCCTATTGCCCAATCGGCCAGTTGACTCCGCAACTCTGATATCCTTGGCACAATACCCGCTCTTCTTGGCCCGATGCCCGAGTCCACGACCTGAAGCCTTCTGTCGATACGTCGACCGATCCACCGGCCCGACGTCCAATCTTCTGACATGTTCCTCCGGTACAACATGACGTTCCTGCTTTAATTGTCTCATCCTGATCGAAGCACCCTGCGTCACTCAAAACGCATATTAAATCATAAACATATATCAAGTAGTTTCATCATCAAAATACAAGATTCAACAATCTCCCCCTTTTTGATGATGACAACCACTTGATGACGGAGTTAAACCTAACTCCCGGAGTTTAAACAAACTCCCCTTATCAATATGCCATATTGATAGAACCTTGAATTCAAACTGAATTCAAGTCATTGCAATATTCATCATGAATATTTGCAACACGTCAACATGAACATATGCATAAACTTATGCATCACATGTCATGTCATCAACATACTTTCATCAACATACTTCTCCCCCTTTGTCATCAACAAAAAGGAGAAGTATCACAATCAAGTGTTTGTGATATTGGTTCAACTCATTGCATGAAAAACATATTATCAAGTTTTATCATCATGCAATTTTGCTAGAAAATATAGCAAGTTTTGAATCATGCTTAGAATATTCAAGCTATCAAGTTTTAGATATGTAAGTTTTATAGCATACAAGATAGCACTTGGTATGAAAATTAGAGATGTTCAAGATAGCAAGTTCTACATCATGCAAGCTAGCAAATTAGAGATGTTCAAGAAGGCAACTCTTGCTTCTTGAAATATGAAAATTTTGTCCACTTTGCTAGATGCGCAAGTTAGCATGTTTTGCTTCTTGAGATAGGCAAGATAGCACCTTTGCTTCTTTTGAGATAGCAACTTTTCGCTTCTCTTTAGACTACAAGCTAGCAATTTTTTTTACGATATACAAGTTAGCAAAAACTTCGAAAGCAAATGCAAGATAACTTTCTTGTGTAGGCTCATGATTATTGCTTCCTATTGTAATGTGCAGGTTGCAAGTCTTGCTTCTTGAGATATTCAAGATGGTGATGTTCAAAAAGACAACTTTTGCTTCTTGAAATAAGCAAGTTAGCAATCTTTGCTACTTAAGATAGGCAAGCTAGTTGGGAGAATTCTGTTCCTCTTGCGCGAAATCGAAGGAGGGAGATCCCTCTTTCCTCTCCATCGGCCTCTTCGTTCTTCTGCAAGAAGGAGAGATCTGCAAGAAGAACGAACAGAAGCTTGCCGTTGGGAGAATTCTGTTCCTCTTGCGCGAAATCGAAGGAGGGAGATCCCTCTTTCCTCTCCATCGGCGAAGGGAGGAAGTGGACGGTCATCAACTCCGCTATCTGGTCTCCTTCTTCTTCTTTGCAGAAGGGAACGGAACCCTATCGTCTCTGCGGTCGGCGTTCTTTTTGCAAAACAGAGGAGGGCGAAGACGAGGAAAGGGGCTGAGGTTTCTGCTCCAAAGGAGCGATTGACCAGCTGTGCTGTCAAGGAAAGAAAGCGGCGCCTTGGTTCTTCCTTGCAGAAGGGAACGGAAGAAAGAGGGGGAAACGGAACCTGTTCTGCTCTCTTCTTTCAGCGAGATCGAAGAAGGTGGGAGATCTACTCTGTTTCTCTTGAACAGAGGAGGGGTCTCCTTCTTCCTCTTCTAATCGGGAAAGGAGCCCGAACAGAGGAGATCTGCTCTTCCAACGAGATCTGAGAAGGAAGAAGAGAGGTTCTCTGCACCGCCCCCTTTCATCTGCTTCTCATCGGGAAAAAGGGGCTCGGAGGCTGATTCCTTCCAGCGGAGGTGAGGGACGCTCTGCTCTTTCAAGATCGAGATCGGTTCTTGAAACTGAAACGGGAACAGAGTGGGAGAATTCTGTTCTTCGCAGAAAGGAATGGAACAGAGGAAAAATTTCAGTTCTTCTTTCCTCTCTGATTGGTAGCAACGGGAAGGCTGAAATCGAACCTTTCTCTCCTGCTCTGCTCGGTGAAACAGAGTTCCTTACCTGGATGGCAGTTGCATAAAGGAGAGTTCCTTCTTTAAAAAAAAAAAAAAAAAAAAAAAAAAAAAAAAAAAAAAAAAAAAAAAAAACGGCCTAGACATGGCAGCGATGGTCCCTGGGTCTGGTGACGGTGGCGAGAGGGTAGATTCGACGACGAGGCTCCCTTCTCAAGTTGCTCGTCCAATACCTTCTTTTCGGCGAGATGTTCCTTTGACGAAGCAGCATCAAAGTAGGTCGCGCTCTAGATCGCGACCTCATGCTCTTATTTCCAATGAACCTCGGCCATGGACTAGCCTCTTCAAGGCTCCAATCGGAAGCCCGGACCTCAGTTTGGAATTCTTTGCTCCAGAAGTTCAGGCTGAAAAGAAGATTGCTGTGTATGAGATAGATGATTCCGCAGAGTTAATTGAGACATGGTCTATGGCGATTGTTGGTTATGTGGTAGGTCTCAAAACATCATATTTCCCACTATCGTCATTTATAAAAACTAGATGGGGAACATCGGCATTTGACCTTCATATGTTGGAGAACGGTTTCTTTGTTTGCAAGCTATACTCTGAAGAAGATTTGCAACGGGTCCTTGAAGGGTTCTGGACTATTCGTGGCCATCCAATGATTCTACGACGCTGGTCCCCTGATGTCCGTTTGGAGTTAGACAGTCTACAGTCTATTCCCTTATGGGTATCGTTTCAAGGTCTCCCTCTACATCTTTGGAGTCGACGTTTTATTGCAAAGTTATGCAGTACTTTGGGACAGCCACTCTATATTGATAAAGCAACAGCTGCGCAGACGAGATTAACATTTGCCCGAGCATGTGTACTGGTTTCCTCTGACGAAGATCTCCCTAATGAGGTTTTTTATCGAGATCTTGAAGGGAACACTCGTAAGGTACATGTCTCATATTCTTGGAAGCCACAACGATGCAAGAGTTGCTTATCTTTTGGTCATACAAATGGAGCCTGTCAACAAACCCCGAAACCAATTAATAAGATCTACAGGCCACGTCAGATGCCTCAGCAACAAGGCGAACCTCCTCTAATGGTAGTAGAACCGGTGGTGACGCAGACGTGTGAGCATTTCGACTCGCAGGGACAGCGCCATAGACAAGACAAATCAGGAACTTTATCTCTCCCTATTATGTCGGAGCTTTCCACAACAGCCCATGGTACTCATGGACAAGAGAAGCAGAAGTTGGAAACTTCATCTCTTACTATATTACTGGATCCATCCACAACAGGAATTCCAATATCCACTCAACATGCCAACCAAGACATTGTGACTCAACAAACTCAAGCACCAACAAACATCGCCAGCAAGGATATTCTGCCACAACAAACACAGGCCCCAACAAACCTTGTTAGTAAGGATATTCTGCCTCAACTATCTCAAGCATCAATAAATCATACTAACCAGGATATTGCGCCTCAACAATCAGACTACTTGACTCAAGGTATAAAGTTTAAAAATTTGCTAGCTGTGGATGAAGTGGATAAATATA
Source organism: Musa acuminata AAA Group (assembly GCF_036884655.1). Taxonomy (NCBI): domain Eukaryota; kingdom Viridiplantae; phylum Streptophyta; class Magnoliopsida; order Zingiberales; family Musaceae; genus Musa; species Musa acuminata. Next base: position 19,111,182 of record NC_088330.1, on the reverse strand, counting down.
GAAATAAGGCCTTAAAAGGTAAAGATATTGTGCGGGAGGAAAATGCAAAACCTAAGGATAAGAAAAAGGATGGTACTATCCATTCAAAGTCGTAGAATGAATACCTTACTTTCTTTTTCTGATGAAGATAATCTGCTGGAATGTTCGTGGACTTAATAAGCCTGAAAAATGTCGGGAGCTCAACAGAATAATCAAGTCTGCCGCATGTGATATTGCTATTCTCGTAGAAACAAAAATTAAAAAATCGCTCATTCTTGCTCAAAAGAATTTAATATGGCCGGACGCAGAACTGTTTACCAATGACTATAGTAAAACATTTGGTAGAATATGGGTCTTATGGCATCCTAACTCCATTAATGCTTGGTTTATTTCTGCTACCGATCAATTCATTCATCTTAAGGTGGAGGACAAAAAGAATGGCTGTCAATTCAATTTTATTGGTATATATGCTTCAAATAGTATGAAAGAAAGAAATACACTTTGGACCGATCTGACTAACATTGCAAATAACTGTCTTAATATGCCGTGGATTGTTCTTGGTGACTTTAATACTGTTCGATACACAAATGAAAAAGTGGGGGGTAGACAGCATTCTGAAAGTCAGCTTCAAAGATTTAATGATTATATAAACACTGCCGCATTGATTGATATGAAATCTGTGGGCAATTGGCTTTCCTGGAGTAATCAAGGCGATGGTAACAGAAAAATAATGGCTCGACTAGACAGATGTTTGATTAACCAAGAATGGTTAACAGTTTACCCTGATTCACTTCTTGAGTATGATGCACCATTATTTTCTGATCATTCCTTAATGTATATACACGCAGAGAAAGCAACACCTAGAGGCAAGAAACCATTTAGATTCTTTAATATGTGGAGTACTCATCCTCAGTTCCTTGATATTATCAGATCGGCTTGGAATATTAATATACATGGTTCGCCACTTTACATCTTATGCCAAAAGCTCAAAGTTTGCAAAGCGGCACTGAAGGAGTGGAATACAAACACCTTTGGAAATATTACCACTCGGGTTCAAATTTACAGAAAGGAACTAATGGCGATACAATATGAGCTTCAACTTCAGCCCCAAGATGAGAATCTTATCTACAAAGAGACAGAAGCCAGAAGTAACTTCATGCAAGCCTTAAAGCAGGAGGAAAGTTTTGCAAAGCAGAAGTCTCGACAACATTGGCTAACTCTAGGAGATTCCAATACTAAGTTTTTCTATGCATCCATTGCTACTCGAAGGGCCGTTAATCGCATCAGAAAATGCAAAGACAAATATGGTAAACTTATTGAGAATTTAGATGAAGTTAAAGCATACACTGAGCGATTTTTTTATTCCTTACTCAATCAAGCGGTGCAACCTAATAACATTCATGTGGAGCCAACTAGAAAGCTTGATTCGGATGACATTTCAATTCTCAGTGCCCCAGTTACAGATGATGAAATTGTAAGAGTTGTCTTTAAGTCACCAAAGGATAAAAGCCCTGGTCCAGATGGATTTCCAGCTGAATTTTACCAAACTGCATGGTCTATTATTGGAAATGATGTGATTAAGGCATGCCAACATTTTTTCTCTTCAGGCCGTTTTCTTAGAGAGATGAACTGCACTTTTATTTCTTTAATTCCCAAGAATGCAGGGGCTGATTCACTAGAAAACTATCGACCCATATCATTATGCAACTTTATTTACAAGATCATCTCCAAAGTGTTGGCAGATAGAATGCAAAAGGTAATACACAAGATCATTAGTCCAAATCAGGCAGCTTTCATCAAAGGGAGAAGTATACATCATAATATTCTGCTTGCTAATGACTTGATAAAGGACCTGCACTCAAATGTAAGAGGGACAAAAATATGTTTTAAAGCTGATTTACGGAAAGCCTTTGATTCAGTTAATAGGAGTTTTATCTATAAGATGCTCATCGATATGAACTTCCCACAGAAATGGGTAAATTGGATTCAAAGTTGCTTGGAAACTCCAAAGTTTTCGATACTTTTTAATGGCTCACCTATTGGTTTTTTTGGGAGCACGAATGGCATCCGACAAGGTGATCCACTTTCTCCATATCTCTTTACTATTGCAATGGAAGGACTTAGCTGTATGTTGGAACAAGCAGTCTTGAATTGCGGTATTAAGGTACCAAATGCTGGTTCTATTCACATATCACACATAACATTTGCAGATGATTTACTTATATTTCTCCAGAATGATCCAACTTCAGTGAGGAACCTAGCTACTATTCTAAATGACTTTGGTATGGTTTCTGGCCTTCAGTTAAATCATGCAAAAAGTAAAGTCTATATGGGTCCTTGCATTGAGGACAAGGACTTTATTACACACACTCTGGGGGTTAATGAGGGAAGTCTGCCAGTTCCTTATCTGGGTCTCCCACTCATATCCACTGGCATTCATAAAACCCACTGTCAACCTATCCTGCAAAAAATAAAGAATAGAATTTCTTCCTGGAAAAATAGGCTTCTATCAAAAGCAGGACGACTTGAACTCATCCGTTCGGTGTTGTACTCTTACTCTATATATTGGTCTAATGCTTTTCTTCTGCCTATTGGACTTATCCAAGATATTGAACGGCTATTAATGAACTTCTTCTGGAATGGTACAAATGATAAGGCAATGCATATGGTAAATTGGGACAACATCTGTAAACCGAAAGATGAAGGGGGGCTGAACTTGAGAAATATTAGAGAGTGGAATAAAGCATGTTTGGTACAACAATTGTGGGACCTTTTGCAAAACAAATGTTCCTTATGGTCACAATGGGTTTCTGCTAGGTACCTTTCGAAGGAATCGATTTGGGAAATTTCAACAAGAACATACCACTCTGCAGCTTGGAAAGGAATTTTAAAGGCAAGGAATTGGATAATCAAACACATTTCTTATGCAATCTCTACTGGAACTAATACTAATATGTGGTACGATCCTTGGGTGAATGGGAAAAGTATATTTCAATTATATGGTGACAGAATACGAAAAGATCTTGGGGCTCCCAAAGATTGGAAGGTTTCCGAGTTCATTGCTAATGGTACCTGGTGTCTCCCTACTCCTATTTCTCCTGAAATGTTATCACTTTGGCCGACTATCACAGCTATTCCAATCAGGAACAACCCTTCAGATGTACTTATTTGGCTTCATGACAATGGTAAATTTAGTGCCACATCCGCATGGAATCAAATTAGGCAAAGAAATAACAAGTGGCTCTCAAGCAGTTGGACATGGGATTGACCGGGATCACAGAGACATTCCTTATGTACATGGCAGGCCCTTCTGAATAAACTACCTACAATAGATAATATTAAGAGAAGAGGTATCTATCATGTTAACCGATGCTCCCTTTGTTTGCAACAAGAAGAAACTATTGACCACCTCTATTTTGCTTGTGAATATACTAAATGGATATGGAAGGAGATTCTCCAGCGATTTGAACTCAATAGGCTGCCGCAACCAAACTTGCATCAAGAATTAGGCGACCTCATACAAAGTTTCTCAAGAAAAGGACCTCTTACACAATTGGCAAAGGTTACTTTCAGATGTGCTATTTGGTGGATGTGGAAGGAGAGATGTAGCAGAATCTTTGAATGTCAACACACAAACAATGCTCAGCTCTTGACAGAGATTATTAGAGACTCAAGATCATGCATGGAGCATAATCTCAAAATGGAGCACTTTACACGAAGAGAAAGAGATATTTTTATCAAATTCAATTTTACTATTAGCTAAAGATCTTGGCAACGATGTTAAATGCTGTAACCAATGGTAGTCTTGGCACATCTTAACATGCTCGTTACAGTTAGGAGTTAAAGTCTACAACATGTGTAGTCATAACTACCACATGTGTACTCAATGAGTTACCTGACTTTGTCTATGATGTATAGACAAAGCTATTTGTATAAACGTTACACATAATCAATTTACTTTTACTTACCAAAAAAAAAGATAGGCAAGCTAGCAATCAAGTTTTTGTATCTTCTTGACTTGTGCAAGCTAGCTATCTCCCCCTTTGTCATTGTAAAAAAGAAAGGAAGAATACAGTTTTGTAGTTCTTTTTCCTTTTACAACGATTTCAAAATCATGACAAAGGATGAATAATCAAGTTATGAGTGTCAAGACAATTTTTCATCATGAATATTTTATCATTGCATTATCATAAGTTGAAGTATTACATGCATAATATCATATCATCATTCATAATTACATTAATGTTTCAATATAGCAATTTCTTCTCAAAATGTGTAACTTAGCACTCATCATGATTTACATCATTTGCAATACATTACATCATAATTAGAAAGCACAAGTATTGCATGCATAATTGCAAATCATAAATGTTTCATATCATGATGGTATCAATTTTGTCAAATTATATCCTACCATGCATGATCAATAACTCCTCATTTGTATTTCATTCATTATTTCATTTCATCTCATAAGGAATATCAAGAAAAGTTATTGGATGAGGAGATAAATATTTTATGAATACACGGAATTGTATATAAATCATATCATAAGTGTTTCATGTATTCATATTATCACATGAAGCATATTATCATTTTTTAGATTCATAACATGAATAACGTTATTACTATTTCATCAAAATCAATTTCGAGATTCACACAATATTATGAAATCATTAATCTCGATAAGATGGGAAAAACATTTTCTTTTTAAGTGATTCTTTTAACACATCATAAAAAACTCATTCATAATTCAAGTGATTTACAAGATATCATAAATGAAATTTTCACTTGTATTTTATCAAAATCGAGAACTCTAGAGATAGAAAATGATTGAAGCATTTAACATGATTGATGCATGATTCATATTTAAAGTGTATCTTATGTCGTAAATACGAATCAAGCATTTGTCAAATCTGAAATCATCCTCAAAATTATATTCAATAAATTCATGTATGACAAGCATAGATTTATTGAAAAATCAATAACATAGAGGATTACATTTCAAGTGTTCATCAATTGTAGCATTTCATCATATGGTAAGATATCAATGCGTAAAACTGTGAAGCAAGATTTTGTTTGATATCTTGATATAGGGCATATAGCAATGATAGCAATCATATATTTCTTGGTGATGCAAGCATGGGATAATCATAGCATAGTGTTTATAGCATCAATTCATATATTTCTCCCCTTTTTTTTTTTAAGTGTTTCATCTTAAGTGATCGATTTCATGTTAGCATGCCTTTTCATTTATGTCAAATGAAAACATGCATCAACGTTTAGGATCGTGAAATGGATTTCATCATAAAACCATCAATCACAAAAATCATCTTGTATAACTTTAAAATCTCAAATCTTTATTCTTATGTCAAAATCATACATCATATTTAACAAACAAAGACAATGAAAAATATCAAGCCTTTCAGACAAAAGCCATATATCGTAATTGAAAAGCAATATGAAAATCTTCAAAATATACATTCTTGCTTCTCAAGCACATAAATAAGATTTAATCTCACTAGGTGTACAATCATTAGATTTCTATCTTGCATTAACATAAGACATGCAATTTTCATTATCATTTTCAAAATTACAAGCATGATCATATTTTTGCATTTTCATTATTAAATTATTAAAAATGTAATTTTCAAGAAAATTTAAAGAAAAATGCATCATGAAAAACATCATGTAATTTCGAAGTAAATTAAAGGCATTTTGATTACCTCAGCATCGAAAGGCGTAAAGGCATAGTTTGCCACCTCACCTTTGTTGATTTTCTCCTCGTCTTCAGAGGAGCTCGATTCATCCCAATTTTTGTTCTTCTTCTTGCGTTCTAAGCAAGTAGTTCCGTTATTTTTACTTTTTAATTTTTGTTTCATTTGTAGTTTAAGTTCACCATCACTTGAGCTTATGCTCGAATGGTCTTCAAATGTTCTATGTCCCAAATCCTTCCTGTTCTTTGGAAGGTGGTTCTCAAGTTCTTCACGTGCATTGCACGTCATTTCATATGTGATCAATGAACCAATTAGTTCTTCAAGTGGAAATTGGTTCAAGTTTTTCGATTCTTGAATAGCAGTTACTTTTGAATCCCAAGTTTTAGAAAGTGAGCGCAAAACTTTGTTAACGAGTTCAAAATTCGAAAAGCTTTTACCAAGTGATTTTAAACCATTGACGACATCCGTAAAACGGGTGTACATGTCAACAACGGTTTCGCTTGGTTTCATATGAAAAAGCTCGAAATCATGCAGTAAAATATTAACTTTCGAGTCTTTGACTCTACTAGTTCCCTCGTGCGTGATTTCAAGAGTGCACCAAATATCGAAAGCCGTTTCGCACAAAGAAACCCGATTGAACTCATTTTTGTCCAAAGCGCAAAATAAGGCATTCATAGCCTTTGCGTTTAAAGAAAAATACTTCTTCTCTAAATCCGACCATTCGTTCATCGGTTTAGAGGGAAGTTGAAAACCGTTTTCAACGATATTCCATAAATCCAGATTTAGAGAAATCAAGAAAACTCTCATTCGAGTTTTCCAATAAGTGTAGTCCAATCCGTTAAAGAACGGTGGACGAAAGACCGAAAAGCCCTCTTGAAGAGCCATTTCTCTCGGGTGTAAATCCGAAATGAGAAATACCCCGCTCTGATACCAATTGTTAGGATCGAGAGCACTAAGAGGGGGGGGGTGAATTAGTGCAGCGGAAATCTTACAGCGATTAAAACCAAAAGCTGCGTTCGTTCAATAAAAACTATTATGATGCAAAAGCTAATTCTCAGTTTGTATCTAAGTGCAGTTTGCGTCTAAGCGCAGATTGCGTCTAAGCGCAGTTTGCGTCTAAACACAGTTTGCGTCTAAGCGCAGTTTGCGTCTAAACACAGTTTGCGTCTAAGCGCAGTTTTGCGTCTAAGCGCAGTTTACGTCTAAACGCAGATTTACGTCTAAACTCAGATTTACGTCTAAACGCAGTTTTACGTCTAAACGCAGATTTACGTCTAAACGCAGTTTTACGTCTAAACGCAGATTTACGTCTAAACTCAGATTTACGTCTAAACGCAGTTTTACGTCTAAACGCAGATTTACGTCTAAACGCAGTTTTACGTCTAAACGCAGATTTACGTCTAAACGCAGATTTACGTCTAAACGCATATTTACGTCTAAACGCAGTTTTACGTCTAAACGCAGTTTGCGTCTAAGCGCAGTTTACGTCTAAATGGAATCAAGACGTAAACGAAAACTGCACAGAACCTTGTTCGTAAAAACGCAGAAGACAGTTTGCAGTTGTAAATGAAATCAAGACGTAAACGTAAACTGCACAGAACCTTGTTCGTAAAAGCACCGAAGACAGTTTGCAGTTGTAAATGAAATCAAGACGTAAACGTAAACTGCACAGAACCTTGTTTGTAAAAGCGCAGAAGACAGTTTGCAGTAATGATAAAGTGCTCAAAATAAACGCAAACCAGAGATTTAGAGTGGTTCGGTCAGTCTTGACCTACTCCACTTTTGGCTTCCTCCACCGACGAGGTTGCCGACGTCAACTAGGAGCCTTCCTTCAATGGGCGAAGGCCAACTACCCTCTTACAGATTCACTCCTTTTGATGGGCTTAGGAGACAACCCTTACAAATGTTTTCTCTCCTCTCTTTACAACTCAAACTTGAAGAACAGAAGGAGGAGGAAAACTAGCAGTTTTGAGCTCTAAGAACCACTGAAAAGATCAAGATTTCGGCTTGAGTTCTTGCTCTCTCAGTGCTGAATGGGTGGGGTATTTATAGGCCCCAACCCAATTCAAATTTGGAGCTCAAAACGATCAAATCCCGGAATTCCGGGATCAGGCGGTTGCACCTCCTGACTGGAGAGGTTGCACCGCCTGGCAGAGCTCGAAGACCGAGCTCAAGCGGTGCCACCTCTCTGTGAGGGAGGTTGCACCGCTCAGTCTTGCTCGAAGACTGAGCTCAGGCGGTGCCACCTCTCTGTCAGGGAGGTTGCACCGCCCAGTCTTGCTCAAAGACTGAGCTCAGGCGGTGCCACATCTCTGTTAGGGAGGTTGCACCGCCCAGTCTAGCTCGAAGACTGAGCTCAGGCGGTGCCACCTCCCGGCTGGGGAGGTTGCACCGCCCAGTCTCGCTGGGAGGCTTAGCCCAGGCGGTGCCACCTCCTGGCCTGGGCGGTTGCACCTCCTGGTGCAATCAGGGTCCGAATGGTTCATTCCATTCGACCCAATTTTAATCTTTCAGGGGCCCAATTGCCCCAAGATTAAGCCAATGGGATCACCTCCCATTTTCCAACTTAATCATCGTGCTAACTACGATTAAAACTAAGACAACTTCTGCAGCTTTGCTTCGGTGCGTCAATCGCTCCTTCCGGCGAGTTTCCGGCGAACTTCCGTCGATCATCCGATGAACCCTCGGTGATGCTCCTGCGGACTTCCGGCAAACTCCTGGACTTTGCGACGATCCACTTGGCAAGTTCCGACGAGCTTCGCTTGGCAAGCTTCTGGACTTCTCGGATCTGTTCTCGCAGAACCTCCGACGACCGTCCGAACTTCCGTCGAACTCTCGAACTCCCAACGTGATCATGAACTTGACTCCGGCGCAACTCCTGCTGCTTATCTAACTTTCATCGTAGTTAATCCTGCACACACAAAACAAAAACTTCGATCGAGACAATTAATCCTAAGCAATTAACCAAGTTGTCCGGCATGTCATTGGTCCCTCGACGCTTCGTCCGATTCTTCGGCGCATCGTCCTTTCCTGCAGCCTATTGCCCAATCGGCCAGTTGACTCCGCAACTCCGATATCCTTGGCACAATACCCGCTCTTCTTGGCCCGATGCCCGAGTCCACGACTTGAAGCCTTCTGTCGATACGTCGACCGATCCACCGGCCCGACGTCCAATCTTCTGACATGTTCCTCCGGCACAACATGATGTTCCTGCTTTAATTGTCTCATCCTGATCGAAGCACCCTGCGTCACTCAAAACGCATATTAAATCATAAACATATATCAAGTAGTTTCATCATTAAAATACGAGATTCAACACTAATAAGACCATCCTTATCCAAAACTCCCTATGAATTATGGAATAACAAAAAACCAAACACCTCCTATTTTAAAGTTTTTGGTTGTAAATGCTTTATTTTAAATGAAAGGGATGCTTTAGGAAAATTTGATGCTAAATCCGATGAAGGCATCTTTCTTGGTTATTCTTCCGTTTCTAAAGCTTTTCGGGTTTTTAATAAAAGAACTTTAGTAATTGAAGAGTCTATTCATGTAGTTTTTAATGAAGTTTCCGATTTAAAGAAAAATGATTTTGATGATGATCTTGGTTTTGATAATTTGAATTTAAATGAACCCTCTCCTCAAAATAGCCATTTGAATGCATCTTCTTCCGAAATTTCTTTACCAAAAGAATGGAAGTATGTAGATGCTCATCCAAAAGAGCAAATTATAGGAGATACATCAAAAGGGGTTCAAACTCGTTCTTCTTTCAAAAATTTCTGTGCTAACGCCGCTTTCCTTTCTCAAATTGAACCTAAATGCATTGACGAAGCCTTAAAAGATGATTTTTGGATCATTGCAATGCAAGAAGAATTGAACCAATTTGAGAGGAATGAGGTATGGAAGCTTGTTCCTAGACCAAGTGACCACTTAGTCATAGGTACTAAGTGGGTCTTTAGAAACAAGCAAGACGAAAATGGTATCGTGGTTAGAAACAAGGCTAGATTAGTGGCCAAAGGTTTCAACCAAGAAGAAGGTATCGATTACGAAGAAACCTTCGCTCCCGTGGCTCGATTAGAAGCCATAAGGATGCTCCTTGCCTATGCTAGTAGTAATAATTTTAAACTATTTCAAATGGATGTTAAAAGTGCTTTCTTGAATGGTTTTATTTCCGAAGAAGTATTTGTCGAACAACCTCCCGGATTTGAAAATTCTCTTCTTCCTAATCATGTATTCAAATTGACTAAAGCTCTCTATGGCTTAAAACAAGCTCCTAGAGCTTGGTATGAAAGGCTTAGTTCCTTTCTTATTTTAAATAATTTTACCAAAGGCAAGGTTGATACTATATTGTTTATTAAACATTTTAAAAATAATTTTCTTATTGTGCAAATTTATGTTGACGATATTGTGTTTAGCTCTTCGGATGAATCACTATGTGAATCATTTGCCAAATGTATGAGTCTTGAATTTGAAATGAGTTTAATGGGTGAATTAACTTTCTTTTTGGGATTACAAATCAAACAACTTAGTGATGGTATATTTCTTAACCAATCCAAATATACATTAGAATTGTTAAAACGATTTAACATGGATAATTCAAAAGCAATAAACACCCCTATGAGTACTGCGACTAAGTTAGATATGGATGAAAATGGTGAAAGTTTTGATCAAAAAACATATAGGGGAATGATAGGAAGTCTACTCTACCTCACTGCGACTAGACCGGATATTATGTTTAGTGTAGGACTTTGCGCTAGGTTTCAATCTAATCCTAAATTATCTCATCTTAAGAGTGTTAAAAGAATATTTAGGTATCTTAAAGGAACTCCAAATTTAGGATTGTGGTATCCAAAATCTGAAAAATTTGATCTAATAGCTTATGCAGATGCCGATTTTGGCGGATGCAGGATAGATAGAAAAAGTACATCCGGAACATGCCAATTTTTAGGACATGCACTTGTTTCTTGGACTTCCAAGAAACAAAATTCAGTTGCACTATCTACGGCGGAAGCCGAATACATTGCTGCAAGTGCATGTTGTGCATAAGTAATTTGGATGAAAAATACATTAGAAGACTATGGAATTCACCTTGAAAATATTCCCATAAAATGCGATAATACTAGTGCCATATGCCTTACTAAAAATCAAATTCAGCATTCTAGAACTAAGCACATCGACGTTAGGCATCATTTCATACGCGATCATGTCCTTAACAATAATGTTGTTCTAGAATTCATTGACACAAAGCATCAATTAGCAGATATATTCACAAAAGCCTTGAATGAAGACCAATTTGAATTCATTAGAAGGGAATTAGGTATGTTAAATTGTCCCTAAACAATAAACTTGTTTGATTGGATTTTCCGTAAAGTTTTTCATCTTCTTTCCATCTCTCATTCTCCTTCAAATTCCATATGACATGTTGTGAAATCTCGAAATCGACTTTGATGACTTGATTATGAATTTCAAGTTAGCGATTTGATTTAAATAAGTTTTATCTAAATCATAATCTTGATCTTGCAAAATTGGAATCACAAATAATATCTTTTGGCATTCATGAATTGATACTTACAAATATGAAAGTATTGGCATTCATGACTTGAATTTGATTGAAACATTGTATGCTTAAATTCATCATTCTCCTATGTTTCAAAAATTCTTTAAATGCCTTATGTGATGATTAAAAAGTAATGTTGAGATTTTCATGAATTTGACGATTTGAATGAGTTTGTATTTGAATTATGATCTTGACTTCGTGAAATTACTACTTGAATTTTTTATCCCAATCTCTCTCTTATACATCTACAATTTCTATTATTCATAGAAAGAAGAGATTAGATAATATGAATGCATGCTGAATTTTCCTCTAAAATGAACTCTGCGTAAATATTTTTGCATACTTAATTTTCAATGATAAAATCGTTGTATGACAAAATATGTGCTTCAAGTCTCATTTTCCTTTTTGTTGATGACAAAGGGGGAGAAAAGTGATGACTTATATCATTCTTAATAGCATGACAAAATATGAATTGCAATAATAGACCTGGGCTTTTGTGCTTTGGTGACTTAAAGACAACACATACAATTTCGTCGTCAGTAATTGGGGCATTGAGGATTGAAATAGCTTCCGAATCAAGTTTTCTAGTCGGCTCCACATGAATGTTATTAGTTTTCCCAGCTTGATTGAGTAAGGAATAAAAAAATTGCTCTGTGTGTGCTTTAACCTCTTCTAAATTCTCAATAAGATTGTCATCTTTGTCTCTGCATTTGCTGATACGGTTAACAGCCCTTCGAGTAGCAATTGAAGCATAGAAAAATTTAGTATTGGAATCTCCTAGTGTAAGCCAATGCTGTCGAGACTTCTGCTTTGCAAAACTTTCCTCCTGTTTTAAGGCTTGCATGAAGTTATTTCTGGCTTCTGTCTCTTTGTAGATAATATTCTCATCATTTGGCTGAAGTTGCAGCTCATGTTGCAATGACATTAGTTCCTTCCTGCAAAATTGAACTGTGGTGGTAATATTGCCAAAGGTATTTGTATTCCACTCCTTTAGTGCTGCTTTACAGGCTTTGAGCTTTTGACATAAGATGTAAGGGGGAGATCCATGCACATTAACATTCCAAGCAGATCTGATAACATCAAGAAATTGAGGATGAGTACTCCACATGTTAAAAAATCTAAACGGTTTCTTGCCTCTTGGTGTCGCTTTGTCTGCGTGTATATACATTAAAGAATGGTCAGAAAACAAAGGAGCACCATACTCAAGAAGTGAATCTGGGTAAACTGTTAACCATTCATGATTAATCAAACACCTATCAAGTCGAGCCATTATTTTTCTGTTAGCAGCACCTTGATTACTCCAGGAGAGCCAATTACCCACAGATTTCATATCAAACAAAGCTGCAGTGTCAATGTAATCATTAAAACTTTGAAGCTGGCTTTCTGAAAGTTGTCTACCCCCCTCTTTTTCATTTGTATACCGAACAGTATTAAAGTCTCCAAGAACAATCCAAGGTACATTGAGACAGCCATTTGCAATATTAGTCAGGTCAGACCAAAGAGTATTTCTTTCTTGCATACTATTTGAAGCATATATACCAATGAAATTGAATTGACAGCCATTCTTTTTGTCCTCTACCTTAAGTTGAATGAATTGATCAGTAGCAGAAATAAACCAAGCATTAATAGAGAGATGAATTGCAATGGGTACCTTTCTTAGATATTGGGTACCTTTGGCCGACTATCATAGCTATTCCAATCAGAAACAACTCTTCAGATATACTTATTTGGCCTCATGACAATGGCAAATTTAGTGCCACATCTGTATGGAATCAAATTAGACAAAGAAATAACAAGTGGGTCCCAAGCAGTTGGACATGGGATCGACCGGGATCACAAAGACACTCCTTATGTACATGGCAGGCCCTTCTCAATAAACTACCTACAATAGACAATATGAAAAGAAGAGGTATCTATCATGTTAACCGATGCTGCCTTTGTTTGCAACAAGAAGAAACTGTTGACCACCTTTATTTTGCTTGTAATTATACAAAATGGATATGGAAGGAGATTCTCCAGCGATTTGAACTCAATAGACTGCCGCAACCAAACTTGCACCAAGAACTAGGTGACCTTATGCAATGTTTCTCAAGAAAAGGGCCACTTACACAACTGGCAAAGGTTACTTTCAGATGCGCTATTTGGTGGATGTGGAAAGAGAGATGTAATAGAATCTTTGAATGTCAACACACAAACAATGCTCAGCTCTTGAAAGAGATTATTAGAGACTCAAGATCCTGTATGGAGCATGATCTCAAAATCGAGCACTTCACCCGAAGAGAAAAAGATATTTTTATCAAATTTAATTTTGCTATTAGCTAAAGATCTTGGGAATGATGTCAAATAATGTACCCACAGGTAGTTATAGTCTACAGCATGTGTAGTCATAACTATCGCATTCGCACTCTATGAGTTAATTGGCTTTGTCTATGACTTGTATAGATAAAGCTATTTGTAGAATCTTTACACATAATCAATTTACTTTTACTTACCAAAATAAAAGACAGATGTCATTTCCTTTCATGATCATATACATAGTTCCTAATTCTAATTGGCTTACTTCATCGTGATGATATTGTTTAGGAAGAATGATGCTAGTTAGGATGTGATGAAGTACCTTAGTGTTTAGAGGTAGTAAATGTTCACAACTTTTAGGAACGATTGTGAACATTTACTACTTTTGTCTTAACAGAATACCTAATTGACAGAATACGAAAAGATCTTGGGGCTCCCAAAGATTGGAAGGTTTTCGAGTTCATTGCTAACGGTACCTGGTGTCTCCCTAATCCTATTTCTCCCGAAATGTTATCACTTTGGCCGACTATCATAGCTATTCCAATCAGGAACAACTCTTCAGATATACTTATTTGGCCTCATGACAATGGTAAATTTAGTGCCACATCCGCATGGAATCAAATTAGGCAAAGAAATAACAAGTGGGTCCCAAGCAGTTGGACATGGGATCGACCGGGATCACAAAGACACTCCTTATGTACATGGCAGGCCCTTCTCAATAAACTACCTACAATAGACAATATGAAAAAAAGAGGTATCTATCATGTTAACCGATGCTCCCTTTGTTTGCAACAAGAAGAAACTGTTGACCACCTCTATTTTGCTTGTGATTATACAAAATGGATATGGAAGGAGATTCTCCAGCGATTTGAACTCAATAGACTGTCGCAACCAAACTTGCACCAAGAACTAGGCGACCTTATGCAATGTTTCTCAAGAAAAGGGCCTCTAACACAACTGGCAAAGGTCACTTTCAGATGCGCTATTTGGTGGATGTGGAAGGAGAGATGTAATAGAATCTTTGAATGTCAACACACAAACAATGCTCAGCTCTTGAAAGAGATTATTAGAGACTCAAGATCCTGTTTGGAGCAAGATCTCAAAACCGAGCACTTCACCCGAAGAGAAAAAGATATTTTTATCAAATTTAATTTTGCTATTAGCAAAAGATCTTGGGAATGATGCCAAATAATGTACCCACAGGTAGTTATAGTCTACAACATGTGTAGTCATAACTATCGCATTCGCACTCTATGAGTTACTTGGCTTTGTCTATGACTTGTATAGATAAAGCTATTTGTAGAAACTTTACACATAATCAATTTACTTTTACTTACCAAAAATAAAAAATAAATCAGCATCTAATAAATTCGTTACCTCCTCTCCGATAGCCATTAAAGCGTAATGAGCAACTTGCTCGGTGTTGGACTCCTCTTCTTCAGATGCGCTCGAATCATCCCATGTTGCTTTGAGCGCCTTCTTTTTTGTTGTTCTCTTTTTGGCTTGGGGACAATCACTCTTGTAGTGTCCCGGCTTTTTGCACTCATAGCAAATAACTTGGTCTTTTTTTGGGTTCAAGTTTACTTTTAGTGTCATTCTTAAACTTGTTTCTTTTAATGAATTTTTTAAATTTTCTTGTTAGAAGTGTCAAGTCATCATCACAGTCCTCATCACTTGAGTTTTCTTTCAAGTGATCTTCCAAAGTTCTAAGTGCCATATCCTTCCTGTTCTTTGGAAGGATGTCTTCTTGCTCTTCATGAGCTTTGCAAGTCATCTCGTAGGTCATTAATGACCCAATTAGTTCTTCAAGAGGGAAGTTGTTTAGATCTTTTGCCTCTTGAATAGCAGCGACTTTAGGATCCCAACTCTTAGCAAGGGATCTTAGAATCTTATTTACGAGCTCAAAATCCGAAAAACTTTTTCCGAGTCCTTTTAGACCGTTGACAACATCCGTGAAACGGGTAAACATGTCGCCAATAGTCTCACTCGGTTTCATCCGAAAAAGTTTGAAAGAGTGTAACAAAAGATTGATTTTTGACTCTTTCACTCTACTTGTGCCTTCATGAGTCACTTCGAGTGTGTGCCAAAAATCAAATGCAGTTTCACTGTTAGAACCCTTGCAGATTCTAAACTTGGGGTTGATCTCTTTAGGCAATCGGCCTCCTTGGAACTCTATAAGAGTTCCTCCCTCCAAGTTGCTGCTCAAAGGCTGCAGAAAAGGTTCATCTATTGCTTGAGAAAAGAGGAGGAATACATGGCTATTTATAGGGCTTCTAAACCCTAACTCTTAATAGGACTCCTACTTAAGACTCTTACTTCTAACCAACTCCTAATAGGACTCCTACTCAAGACTCCTCCTTCCTTACAATTCCTAATTCTTCTCTAAGAAAAAACCTCATACATGAATGTCCCTCTCAATTAGGACTCTCCTAGCTAAAGTCCTAATAGTTTTACCTAAATGTCCCTCTCAATTAGGACTCTCCTAGCTAGAGTCCTAACAAACCCGCCCTCTTCAAATCAGCCTTGTCCTCGAGGCTGACGATTCATGAATTTTGGGAATTTGATCTTCAAGTCATTATAGTTCTCCAAAGTGGCATCTTCTGTTAGTAGGTTTGCCCACTGTATTAGCAATTCAGTAGTGGATCGTCGTCGACGAGTCATAATCCGTCGATCAATAATGGCACTTGGCTGAGTCTGAAGTCCTCCTTGGGTAGTCATATTTGGTGGGTGGCTTTGGGCTATCTCCAAGCACCTATTTACAACTTCGGTCTGGCCGTCGGTTTGTGAGTGATATGTCATACTTCTTTTCAATTTAGTACTCTTATAGTGTAATTCTTTTGAGTCCCAATTGTAATGAGCTACGGAGCTTGGTGCTTCCTCCAATTTTTTTATAATCTTACTAGTCTCTGAATCTTCCTGCCATTCCATCTTAATATCCTCAAGGAAGTCGGTGGTCGGAAGTGAAATGGCCAAAACTTCAGCTTACTCGGGTAGCTGCGAAAGCGTATCAGCAAGAACATTCTCTTTCCCCTTTTTGTAAGTTATTTCATAATCAAATCTAAGAAGTTTTGTTACCCAGTTTTGCTGCTCAGGGGATGATATCTTTTGCTCGAAAAAGTACTTGAGGCTTTTATGGTCGGTTTTTATTTGAAATCGTCGACCAATCAAGTAGGGTCTCCACCTCGTTGCTGCACGCACAATGTCGAGCATCTCCTTATCATATGTTGACTTATTTTGATGGGAGGGAGATAATGCCTTGCTAGTGTATGCGAGTGGTCGACCATCTTGCATGACAATTGCTCCAATTCCGACTCCAGATGCGTCGGCCTTAATAATGAAGGGTCGGTTGAAATCTGGTAGTGTTAGCACCGGCGTCGTCGTCATGGCTGCCTTAAGTTTGTCGAAGGCAACGGAGGCTCTGTCCGACCATTGGAAGACATCTTTTTTCAAAAAGAAAGTAAGTGGTGCACTGATCTCTCCATAGTTTTTCACGAACTTGCAGTAGTAGCCTGTTAAACCCAGAAAGCCATGTAGCAATTTTATGTTCCTCGGGGTCAGCCAATTTTGCATTGCTCCAATTTTGAAGAGGTCTACTGCCACACCTTCCTCTGATATGATATGCCCAAGATATTCCACCTTCTTTTGAAGAAAGCAAAAATTCATAGTGGTTATTGTGTGTTCAAAAGGTGGTTTTCAGTATGTCTTCTTCGCATACTCGTATTTGATGATACCCGGATCGAAGGTCCAGCTTTGTGAAGATTTGTGCTCCGTTTCATCTTGCAACTCATCTACTACTGGAATAGGGTATTTATCCTTGATGGTTATGCCATTGAGAGTTCGGTAATCAACACATAATCGCCATATTCCATCCTTCTTTCGTATGAGGAGCACCGGTGAAGAGTAGGGGCTACAACATGGCCGAATAACTCCTGTTTTGAGCATCTCTTTTACAATCCTTTCTATTTCATCCTTCTGGAGATGTGGATACTGATATGGCTGAGCATTTACTGGAGATTGGCCTGGAAGAATCGTTATACAATGATCATGCCGACGGGTAAGAGGTAGGTTGCGTAGTTCGTCAAATATATCTGAAAATTCAGCAAGTAAAGGAAGTAGATTTGGATCTTCCAATTTTGTTGGCTCTCCATGCTTAGTTTGCTGCTCAAGTTGTACCAAAAAGCCACTGCATGCTTTATGCAAAACCTTCTTCATTTGTTGTGTGCAAATCATCGTTACGTCGCCCCCACGTTTCCCGTGCAGTATCACCTATTTCTCCTTACTGTAAAATTTCATAATTAGTTTCATAAAATTCCAAGAAAAATCACCTAATGTTGTCAACCATTTAATTCTGAGCATGGCCTCATGATCATCAGGAGGGAGAAGGAAGAAATCTGCAATTATCTCTTGGTCCTGCAGCAATAGTTTCTCCTGCGGGCGCCTACGATCACACTTCAAAATCCGTCTGTCGGTGACCTTAACATCAAACCTGCAACGATTCTCGATATGTAATGCCATTCGAATAGCAACCTTACTGTTCAGGATATTATTAGTGCTGCCCGTGTCGATGAAAACAGTGATCAATTGTTGTTTGAGAAGGCCTACAACTTTCATCATTTGCGGGTTTGAGTAGCCGGCTAGTGCATGTACCGTAACTTCGGTCGGTTGTGGCTCTTCTTCTACATCTTCTTCTTTATGTTCAATGCTCTCTTCTGGATGTTCAATAACCTCTTCTTCTACTGGTTCAATGATAAAAAGTCTCCCTTTACCACAGTGATGCTCATGGCTCCACGACTCGTCGCAATGCCAAAATAACCCCTTCGTCGATCGCTCCTGAAGCTCTTCTCTTGTCAACCTTTTTGGTGCAGGGACTCGGTCAACAGTAGGGGGGGCTAAGGGCTTCAATATTACTGGTTGAGGAGTGACCCTAGTCCTTCGAGCTTCATGGTTCAATTGCTCCTCTTGATGTCGTGCGAAAGAGATGGCTGCCATAAAGCGTGTACGGTTGTCGCGCTTTAACTTCTCCTCGGATCTCCGGCTTCAAGCCCTCAATAAAGGTCCTCAATAGCTGTTTTTGAGACCAATCAAGAGTTTGATTAGATAACCATTCAAACCTGATTTGGTACTCCTGAATGGTGGAGGTTTGTCGGATCTTTGCTAGTTGTCCGTCAATATTCTCGTAATCGGTTGGTCTGAAGCGGATCAGCAGTCCTTCTTTGAATTGTTGCCATGAAAGGACTCCATAAGTATGTTCAAACCAGTCAAACCACTGTATAGCATCCCCTTCAAGATGTATAGCTACAATTTTCACCATAGATGCATCCGCGGTTTTGTGGTACCGAAAATATCGCTCCGCGTGCAAGATCCAACAAATCGGGTCTCCTTCTTCCCATCTAGGGAAGTCCACCCTTATGCGTGGATAGTTGGGATCGATCATCGAGCCTCCCCTCCCTTGGAACTCATCTCTTCGGGCCTGGTGCGATTGGGCAAAGCTCTCTCCGTGATATGATTTTTTCGGGCTTAGTAGTCGGCCCAATCTGAGTTCGGTAAAGAGCGTCCGAATCTTATCCTCCATTCGCGCCTCCAAGGCTTCGAATTTAGCATCGATTGCCTCCTTAGATGCCAGAGTATATGCCTCCAAATCTATGATGTTAAGATCTCTCTTTCGTTGTCAGGTTAAAGGCATGTATAGGTTGAGAGAAGTGATGGTCGAAAGGGTTGGTGGATCGGTGGATGTAGGCTACGATTTAGGCTTGTTTTGTGGATGTTTTGGGTGCAGTTTGAGGGTGTGGTTTGGTGGAGTTTTAGGACTGTGAATGAAAGTTTTGGATCTGTGGTAGATGGTAGCATAGGTTTGAGAGAAATCAGTGGAAGTTGCAGCAAGTATGTGCTGTCTTGTAAGAGCAGAATTGTCGTCGAAGAAACAGCAGTTTCTCGACGTAATTTCCACCAAAAATTTGAGAGAATTGAGGAGGAAATTGATAGCAAAATCACAGTTTATATGACAGCAAGGATAACTAATTTAATCAAGAAAATTTTGGCAGTATAATAGCAAGGAAATTGGTGCAAGTTGCGATAGCAGAATTCTCGTCGAAAAATTTCAACAGTGTACGATGAAAATTTATAGCAACACAAAAATCGATTTAAGAGATGAATTCCTCAGTAGATCAATCTTAGATGGAAGCCAAGATGATCTATAAAGTGTATAAGAAATTTCATTCAAAAAAGATTGCAAATAGATGGGTTAAGGCAACAATATGCGGCTGAAATTTTCTGCAGCATAGATTTTTAAGTATAGCAGAATGGATGTAAAAGATCAGAAGTTTATATTATGAATTTTTTGATGAAACCAAAGGGACATCCACTATTAGGAAGTGTCAAAGCTATCATAAAAATTTCGTAGAGATTTGGATAGAAACAACGTAGTATCAAGATTAAACAATCAGTGCTATGCGGTTGAAATTTTACGGTGCAGATTTTTAAGTATAGCAGATTAGATGTAAAATATCAATGGTTAATTTGAGAATTTTTTGACAAAATCAAAGGGAAATCTGCTGTTAGGAAGTGTCAAAGATGTCATAAAATTTCGTGGAGATTTGGATAGAAAAAACATAGTAGCAAGATCAAACAGATAGTGCTATACGGTTGGAATTCTGCATTGTATCTTTCGTCGTAGAGATGAAAACTTTATGACGAAAAGTTTATGCAGCAATAAAGGAATAATTTTTTTGGGATTTTCAAACAAAGATAACTAAATTGCAGCAGCAGTAAGGTAGAAAACCAGAACCTATTGCAATTCACGGGGAGATCAAAAGGATGATCCGTGGTGGTGGAGATGATGGCGGAATTCGGCGATGATCTTTTAAACAATTGTGGGAATTGCTTTGAACGGTTGTGGAGGGTTGATGGATGGCTGTAGAAGGGCAGCGAGACGCCAAGAACGCTGCTCTGATACCAGGTGTTAGAACCCTTGCAGATTCTAAACTTGGGGTTGATCTCTTTAGGGGAGCGGCCTCCTTGGAACTCTATAGGAGTTCCTCCCTCCAAGTTGCTGCTCAAAGGCTGCAGAAAAGGTTCATCTATTGCTTGAGAAAAGAGGAGGAATACATGGCTATTTATAGGGCTTCTAAACCCTAACTCCTAATAGGACTCCTACTTAAGACTCTTACTTCTAACCAACTCCTAATAGGACTCCTACTGAAGACTCCTTCTTCCTTACAATTCCTAATTCTTCTCTAAGAAAAAACCTCCTACATGAATGTCCCTCTCAATTAGGACTCTCCTAACTAGAGTCCTAACAGAATGTCCCTCTCAATTAGGAGTCTCCTACCTAGAGTCCTAACAGAATGTCCTCTCAATTAGGACTCTCCTAGCTAAAGTCCTAACAGTTTTACCTGAATGTCTCTCTCAATTAGGATTCTCCTAGCTAGAGTCCTAACATTCACAAATCGAAACACGATTAAACTCGTTTTTATCAAGTGCGCAAAATAAGGCATTCATAGCCTTTGCATTAAGAGCGAAAGCCTTCTTCTCCGAATCGTTCCAATCGATCATTGGAAGAGAAGACTTTAAAAAACCATTCTCGACAAGATTCCAGATTTCAACGTCCATAGAAATAAAAAAGATCCTCATTCGGGTCTTCCAATAGGTGTAGTCCGTCCCATTAAACATGGGTGGACGTGTAATGGAATGGCCCTCTTGGTTTCCGGCATAAGCCATATCTCTTGGGTTTTAATCCGTTTGAGAGTTAACCGGGCTCTGATACCAATTGTTAGGATCGAGAGCACTAAGAGGGGGGGGTGAATTAGTGCAGCGAAAAACTTTCTACGATTAAAATCGAAAGCTGCGTTCGAACGATAAAGACAACTCTATATGAAAGTTGATACAAAGCAAGGTTGCAGTCAATTGCAGCTATGAAGAAAACCAGAATATCGGCGCAAACTGAAATCCGAAGTTAGTACGAAGAAACAGATTTACGTCTAAGTGCCGATTCGTAAATCACTTGTTTAGATAAAAAGCAGTTTAAGCAGAAGTATAAAGATATTGTGCTGCTATTGTTTCCTAAGACAATTTCTAACTTAATCAAAGTGCTAACTACGATTGTTTCCTAAGACATATTCTGTAGCTTGCTTCGGTGCGTCACTCGTTTCTTCGGGCGAGTTTTCGGCGAACTTCCGTCGATCATCCGATTAACCCTCGGTGATGCTCATGCGGTGATAGAACCCTTGCAGATTCGAAACTTGGGGTTGATCTCTTTAGGAGATCGGTCTCCTTGGAACTCTATAGGGGTTCCTCCCTCCAAGTTGCTGCTCAAATGCTGCAGAAAAGATTCATCTATTGCTTGAGAAAAGAGGAGGAATACATGGCTATTTATAGGGCTTCTAAACCCTAACTCCTAATAGAACTCCTACTTAAGACTCTTACTTCTTAATAGGACTCCTACTCAAGACTCCTATTCCCTTACAACTCCTAATTCTTCTCTAAGAAAAAACCTCCTACATGAATGTCCCTCTCAATTAGGACTCTCCTAACTAGAGTCCTAACAGAATGTCCCTCTCAATTAGGACTCTCCTAGCTAGAGTGCTAACAGAATGTCCCTCTCAATTAGGACTCTCCTTGCTAAAGTCCTAATAGTTTTACATGAATGTCCCTCTCAATTAGGACTCTCCTAGCTAGAGTCCTAACAAACCCGCCCTCTTCAAATCAGCCTTGTCCTCGAGGCTGACGATTCATGAATTTTGGGAATTTGATCTTCAAGTCATCATAGTTCTCCAAAGTGGCATCTTCTATTAGTAGGTTTGCCCACTGTATTAGCAATTCAGTAGTGGATCGTCGTCGTCGAGTCATAATCCGTCAATCAATAATGGCACTTGGCTGAGTCTGAAGTCCTCCTTGGGTAGTCATATTTGGTGGGTGGCTTTGGGCTTTCTCCAAGCACCTATTTACAACTTCTGTCTGGCCGTCGGTTTGTGAGTGATATGTCATACTCTTTTTCAATTTAGTACTCTTATAGTGTAATTCTTTTGAGTCCCAATTGTAATGAGCTACGGAGCTTGGTGCTTCCTCCAATTTTTTTATAATCTTACTAGTCTCTGAATCTTTCTGTCATTCCATCTTAATATCCTCAAGGAAGTCGGTGGTCGGAAGTGAAATGGCCAAAACTTCAGCTTGCTCGGGTAGCTGCGAAAGCGCATCTGCAAGAACATTCTCTTTCCCCTTTTTGTAAGTTATTTCATAATCAAATCCAAGAAGTTTTGTTTCCCAGTTTTGCTGCTCAGGGGATGATATCTTTCACTCCAAAAAGTACTTGAGGCTTTTATGGTCGGTTTTAATTTGAAATCGTCGACCAATCAAGTAGGGTCTCCACCTCGTTGCGGCACGCACAATGTCGAGCATCTCCTTATCATATGTTGACTTATTTTGATGGGAGGGAGATAATGTCTTGCTAGTGTATGCGAGTGGTCGACCATCTTGCATGAGAATTGCTCCAATTCTGACTCCAGATGCGTTGGCCTCAATAATGAAGGGTCGGTTGAAATCTGGTAGTGTTAGCACCGGCGTCGTCGTCATGGCTGCCTTAAGTTTGTCGAAGGCAACGGAGGCTCTGTTCGACCATTGGAAGACATCTTTTTTCAGAAAGGAGGTAAGTGGTGCACTGATCTCTCCATAGTTTTTCACGAACTTGCAGTAGTAGCCTGTTAAACCCAGAAAGCCATGTAGCAATTTTATGTTCCTCGGGGTCAGCAAATTTTGCATTGCTCCAATTTTGAAGGAGTCTACTGCCATACCTTCCTCTGATATGATATGCCCAAGATATTCCACCTTCTTTTGAAGAAAGCAAAAATTCATAGTGGTTATTGTGTGTTCAAAAGGTGGTTTTCGGTATGTCTTCTTCGTATACTCGTATTTGATGATACCCGGATCGAAGGTCCAGCTTTGTGAAGATTTGTGCTCCCTTTCATCTTGCAACTCATCTACTACTGGAATAGGGTATTTATCCTTGATGGTTATGCCATTGAGAGTTCGGTAATCAACACATAATCGCCATATTCCATCCTTCTTTCGTATGAGGAGCACCGGTGAAGAGTAGGGGCTACAACATGGCCGAATAACTCCTGTTTTGAGCATCTCTTTTACAATCCTTTCTATTTCATCCTTCTGGAGATGTGGATACTGATATGGCTGAGCATTTGCTGGAGATTGGCTTGGATGAATCGTTATACAATAATTATGCCGACGGGTAAGAGGTAGGTTGCGTAGTTCGTCAAATATATCTGAAAATTCAGCAAGCAAAGGAAGTAGATTTGGATCTTCCAATTTTGTTGGCTCTCCCCTAGTTTGCTGGGTGTTAGAACCCGTGCAGATTCTAAACTTGGGGTTGATCTCTTTAGGGGATCGCCCTCCTTGGAACTCTATAGGGGTTCCTCCCTCCAAGTTGCTGCTCAAAGGCTGCAGAAAAGATTAATCTATTGCTTAAGATAAGAGAAGGAATGACTATTTATAGGGCTTCTAAACCCTAACTCCTAATATGACTCCTACTTAAGACTCTTACTTCTAACCAACTCCTAATATGACTCATACTCAAGACTCCTATTCTCTTACAACTCCTAATTCTTCTCTAAGAAAAAACCTCCTAACAGAATGTCCCTTTCAATTAGGACTCTCCTAGTTAGAGTCCTAACAGAGTGTCCCTCTCAATTAGGACTCTCCTAGCTAGAGTCCTAACTGAGTGTCCCGCTCAATTAGGACTCTCCTAGCTAGAGTCCTAACAGAATGTCCCTCTCAATTAGGACTCTCCTAGCTAGAGTCCTAACAGAGTGTCCCTCTCAATTAGGACTCTCCTAGCTAGAGTCCTAACAGACCCGCCCTCTTCAAATCAGCCTTGTCCTCAAGGCTGAGATTCCATGAACTCAAGGAACCGGATCTTCAGCTCCTCATATGGTTCCCATGTGGCGTCTTCAAGTGGTAGATTATTCCAATGCACTAGTACTTCAGTAGAGGGATGTCGGCGACGCATTTCGATTCTGCGATCCAGGATGGCCTGTGGTTGGGCTTGAATAACTCCATCCTCAGTTGTGTTGGGCAGTTGGATCTGGGGTGACTCGTGTTCTCACAACTTGGGCTTTAGGCATGATACGTGGAAGACAGGGTGAATTTTGGGATCTTCAGGTAATTTAAGTCTGTATGCCACGGCTCCAATACGCTCTATGATCTGATAGGGCCCATAAAAACGTGGGGATAGCTTCATGGAGGCTCGAGTGTCGATAGAGAGTTGCTTGTATGGTTGTAGGCGAAGATAAACCCAATCTCCCACTGAAAACTCTCTTTCACTTCGTCGTGTGTCGGCTTGCTGCTTCATTCTGGCTTGAGCGGTAGAGAGATTATTATTATTTTTTTTTGGTAAGTAAAAGTAAATTGATTATGTGTAAAGTTTCTACAAATAGCTTTATCTATACAAGTCATAGACAAAGCCAAGTAACTCATAGAGTGCGAATGCGATAGTTATGACTACACATGCTGTAGACTATAACTACCTGTGGGTACATTATTTGGCATCATTCCCAAGATCTTTTGCTAATAGCAAAATTAAATTTGATAAAAATATCTTTTTCTCTTCGGGTGAAGTGCTCGATTTTGAGATCTTGCTCCAAACAGGATCTTAAGTCTCTAATAATCTCTTTTAAGAGTTGAGCATTGTTTGTGTGTTGACATTCAAAGATTCTATTACATCTCTCCTTCCACATCCACCAAATAGCGCATCTGAAAGTGACCTTTGCCAGTTGTGTTAGAGGCCCTTTTCTTAAGAAACATTGCATAAGGTCGCCTAGTTCTTGGTGCAAGTTTGGTTGCAGCAGTCTATTGAGTTCAAATCGCTGGAGAATCTCCTTCCATATCCATTTTGTATAATCACAAGCAAAATAGAAGTGGTCAACAGTTTCTTCTTGTTGCAAACAAAGGGAGCATCGGTTAACATGATAGATACCTCTTCTTTTCATATTGTCTATTGTAGGTAGTTTATTGAGAAGGGCCTGCCATGTACATAAGGAGTGTCTTTGTGATCCCGGTCGATCCCACGTCCAACTGCTTGGGACCCACTTGTTATTTCTTTGCCTAATTTGATTCCATGCGGATGTGGCACTAAATTTGCCATTGTCATGAGGCCAAATAAGTATATCTGAAGAGTTGTTCTGTTAGGACTCTAGCTAGGAGAGTCCTAATTGAGAGGGACATTCATGTAAAACTGTTAGGACTTTAGCTAGGAGAGTCCTAATTGAGAGGGACATTCTGTTAGGACTCTAGCTAGGAGAGTCCTAATTGAGAGGGACATTCATGTAAAAGGTTTTTTCTTAGAGAAGAATTATGAGTTGTAAGGGAATAGGAGTCCTATTAGGAGTTGGTTAGAAGTAAGAGTCTTAAGTAGGAGTCCTATTAGGAGTTAGGGTTTAGAAGCCCTATAAATAGCCATGTATTTCTCCTCTTTTCTCAAGCAATAGATGAATCTTTCTCCTTCTAGCGTTAAAAGTATTAGATTTGATTTTATACTTACCAAAAAAAAAAAAAATAGATGAATCTTTTCTGCAGCCTTTGAGCAGCAACTTGGAGGGAGGAACCCCTATAGAGTTCCAAGGAGGCCGATCCCCTAAAGAGATCAAGCCTAAGTTTAGAATCTGCAAGGGTTCTATCACCTGGTATTAGAGCAGCGTTCTTGGCGTCTCGCTGCCCTTCCACAGCCATCCATCAACCCTCCACAACTGTCCAAAGCAATTCCCACAATTGCTTAAAAGATCATCGCCGAATTCCACCATCATCTCCACCACCACGGATCATCCTTTGATCTCCCCGTGAATTGCAACAGGTTCTGGTTTTCTACCTTACTGCTGCTGCAATTTAGTTATCTTTATTTGAAAATCCCAAAAAAATTATTCCTATATTGCTGCATAAACTTTTCGTCATAAAGTTTTCATCTCTACGACGAAAGATACATTGCAGAATTCCAACCGTATAGCTACTCTGTTGATCTTGCTACTATGTTTTTTCTATCCAAATCTCCACGAAATTTTATGACATATTTGACACTTCCTAATAGCAGATTTCCCTTTGGTTTTGTCAAAAAATTCTCAATATAGACCATTGATATTTTACATCTAATCTGCTATACTTGAAAATCTGCACCGTAAAATTTCAGCCGCATAGCACTGATTGTTTGATCTTGATACTACGTTGTTTCTATCCAAATCTTTACAAAATTTTTATGATAGCTTTGACACTTCCTAATAGTGGATTTCCCTTTGGTTTCATTAAAAAATTCTCAATATAAACTTCATATCTTTTACGTCCAATCTGCTATACTTGAAATTCTATGCTGCAGAAAATTTCAGCCGCATATTGTTGCCTTAACCCATCTATTTGCAATCTTTTTTGAATGAAATTTCTTATACACATTATAGATCATCTTGGCTTCCATCTAAGATTGATCTATTGAGGAATTCATCTCTAAAACCGATTTTTGTGTTGCTATAAATTTTCATCGTAAACTGCTGAAATTTTTCGACGAGAATTCTGCTATCGCAACTTGCACCAATTTCCTTGCTGTTATACTGACGAAATTTTCTTGATTAAATTAGTCATCCTTGCTGTCATATAAACTGTGATTTTGATATCAATTCCCTCCTCAATTCTCTCAAGTTTTTGGTAGAAATTACATCGAGAAACCGCTGTTTCTTCGACGACAATTCTGCTCTTACAAGACAGCACATACTTGCTGCAACTTCCACTGATTTCTCTCAAACCTTTGCTGCCATCTACCACAGATCCAAAACTTTCATCCACAGCCCTAAAACTCCACCAAACCACACCCTCAAACTGCACCCTAAACAGCCACAAAACAAGCCTAAATCGTAGCCTACATCCACCGATCCACCAACCCTTTTGACCATCATTTCTCTCAACCTATACATGCCTTTAACATGACAACAAAAGAGAGATCTTAACATCATAGATTTGGAGGCATATATTATGGCATCTAAGGAGGCAATCGTGTTAGGACTCTAGCTTGGAGAGTCCTAATTGAGAGGGACATTCATGTAAAAATATTAGGACTCTAGCTAGGAGAGTCCTAATTGAGAGGGACATTCTGTTAGGAGGTTTTTTCTTAGAGAAGAATTAGGAGTTGTAAGGGAATAGGAGTCTTGAGTAGGAGTCCTATTAGGAGTTGGTTAGAAGTAAGAGTCTTAAGTAGGAGTCCTATTAGGAGTTAGGGTTTAGAAGCCCTATAAATAGCCATGTATTCCTTCTCTTTTCTTAAGCAATAGATGAATCTTTTCTGCAGCCTTTGAGCAGCAACTTGGAGGGAGGAACCTCTATAGAGTTCCAAGGAGGCCGATCCCCTAAAGAGATCAACCCCAAGTTTAGAATCTGCAAGGGTTCTAACACCTGGTATCAGAGCAGCGTTCTTGGCGTCTCGCTGCCCTTCCACAGCCATCCATCAACCCTCTACAACCATCCAAAGCAATTCCCACAATTGCTTAAAAGATCGTCACCGAATTCCGCCATCATCTCCATCACCGCGGATCATCCTTTGATCTCCCCGTGAATTGCAACAGGTTCTGGTTTCCTACCTTACTGCTGCTGCAATTTAGTTATCCTTATTCGAAAATCCAAAAAAAAAAAAAAAAAAAAATTTCCTATATTGCTGCATAAACTTTTCGTCACAAAGTTTTCATCTCTACGACGAAAGATACATTGCAGAATTCCAGCCGCATAGCACCATCTGTTTGATCTTGCTACTGTGCTTTTTCTATCCAAATTTCTACGAAATTTTTATGACATCTTTGAAACTTCCTAACAGTGGATTTCCCTTTGGTTTCATCAAAAAATTCTCAATATAAACTACTGATCTTTTACGTCCAATCTGCTGCACTTGAATTGCAGAATTCAAGCCGCATAGCACCATCTGTTTGATCTTGCTATTGTGCTTTTTCTATCCAAATTTCTACGAAATTTTTATGACATCTTTGACACTTCCTAACAGTGGATTTCCCTTTGGTTTCATCGAAAAATTCTGAATATAAACTACTGATCTTTTATGTCCAATCTGCTGCACTTGAAAATCTATGCTGCAGAAAATTTCAGCTGCATATCGTTGCCTTAACCCATCTATTTGCAATCTTTTTTGAATGAAATTTCTTATACACTTCATAGATCATCTTGGCTTCTATCTAAAATTGATCTATTAAGAAATTCATCTCTAAAAACGATTTTATGTTGCTGCAAATTTTCATCGTAACCCGCTGAAATTTTTCGACGAGAATTCTGCTATCGCAACTTGCACCAATTTTCTTGCTGTTATACTGCCGAAATTTTCTTGATTAAATTAGTCATCCTTGCTGTCATATAAACTGTGATTTTGCTATCAATTCCCTCTTCAATTCTCTCAAGTTTTTGGTGGAAATTACGTCGAGAAACCGCTGTTTCTTCGACGACAATTCTGCTCTTACAAGACAGCACATACTTGCTGCAACTTCCACTGATTTCTCTCAAACCTTTGCTGCCATCTACCACAGATCCAAAACTTTCATCCACAGCCCTAAAACTCCACCAAACCACACCCTCAAACTGCACCCAAAACAGCCACAAAACAAGCCTAAATCGTAGCATACATCCACCGATCCACCAACCCTTTCGACCATCACTTCTCTCAACCTATACATGCCTTTAACCTGACAACAAAAGAGAGATCTTAATATCATAGATTTGGAGGCATATACTATGGCATCTAAGGAGGCAATCGATGCTAAATTCAAAGCCTTGGAGGCGCGAATGGAGGATAAGATTCGGATGCTCTTTACCGAACTCAGATTGGGCCGACCACTAAGCCCGAAGAAATCACATCAAGGAGAGAGCTTTGCCCAATCACACCAACCCCAAAGATATGACTTCCAAGAGAGGGGAAGCTCTATGATCAACCCCAACTATCCATGCATGAGAGTGGACTTCCCTAGATGGGAAGAAGGAGACCCGATTGGTTGGATCTCGCGCGCGGAGCGATATTTTCGGTACCACAAAACCGTGGATGTATCTATGGTAAAAATTGCAGCTATACATCTTGAAGGGGATGCTATACAGTGGTTTGATTGGTTTGAACATACTTATGGAGTCCTTTCATGGCGACAATTCAAAGAAGGACTGCTGATTCGCTTCAGACCAACCGATTACGAGAATATTGACGAACAACTAGCAAAAATCCAACAAACCTCCACCATTCAAGAGTACCAAACCAGGTTTGAAAGGTTATCTAATCAAACTCATGATTGGTCTCAAAAACAGCTATTGTGGACCTTCATTGAGGGCTTGAAGCCGGAGATCCGAGGAGAAGTTAAAGCGCGACAACCGTATACGCTTATGGCAGCCATCTCTTTCGCACGACATCAAGAGGAGCAATTGAACCATGAAGCTCGGAGGACTAGGGTCTCTCCTCAACCAGTAACATTGAAGCCCTTAGCCCCCCCTACTATCGACCAAGTCCCTACACTAAAGAGGTTAACAAGAGAAGAGCTTCGGGAGCGATATGCGAAGGGGTTATGTTGTCATTGTGACGAGCCGTGGAGCCGTGAGCATCGCTGTAGTAAAGGGGGACTTCTTATGATTGAACCGATAGAAGAAGAGGTCATTGAACATCCAAAAGAGAGCCTTGAACATGAAGAAGAAGATGCAGAAGAAGAGCCACAACCGACCAAAGTTACGGTACATACACTAGCTAACTACTCAAACCCGCAAACGATGAAAATTGGAGGCCTTCTCAAACAACAACCAATCACTGTTCTCATCGACACGGGCAGTACTACTAACTTCCTAAATAGTAAGCTTGCTGTTCGGATATCATTACCTATCGAGAATCGCTGCAGGTTTGATGTTAAGGTCACCGACGGACGGATTTTGAATTGTGATCATAGGCGCTTGCAGGAGAAACTATTGCTGCAGGACCAAGAGATAATTGCATATTTCTTCCTTCTCCCTCTTAACAATCATGAGGCCATGCTCAGAATTAAATGGTTGACGACATTAGGTGATATTTCTTGGAATTTTATGAAACTAATTATGAAATTTTACAGTAAGGAGAAACAGGTGACATTGCACGGGAAACGTAGGGGCGACATAACAACGATTTGCACACAACAAATGGAGAATGTTTTGCATAAAGCATGCAGCGGTTTTTTGGTACAACATGAGCAGCAAACTAAGGGAGAGCCAACAGAATTTGAAGATCCAAATCTACTTCCTTTGCTTGCTGAATTTTCAAATATATTTGACGAACCGCGCAACCTACCTCTTACCTATCGGCATGATCATTGTATAATGATTCTTCCAGGCAAATCTTCAGCAAATGCTCAGCCATATCAGTATCCACATCTCCAGAAGGATGAAATAGAAAGGATTATAAAAGAGATGCTCGAAACAGGAGTTATTCGGCCAAGTTGCAACCTCTACTCTTCGCCGGTGCTACTTGTACGCAAGAAGGACGGAACAAGGCGAATATGTGTTGATTACCGAGCTCTCGATGGCATAATCATCAAGGACAAATACTTTATTCCAATAGTAGATGAATTGATAGATGAAAGGGAGCACAAATCTTTACAAAGCTGGACCTTTGATCCGGGTATCATCAAATACGAGCATGCGAAGAAGACATATGGAAAACCACCTTTTGAACACACAACAACCACGAATTTTTGCTTTCTTCAACAAAAGGTGGAATATCTTGGGCATATCATATCAGAGGAAGGTGTGGCAGTGGACCCCTTCAAAATTGGAGCAATGCAAAACTGGCCGACCTCGAGAAACATAAAATTGCTACATGGCTTTCTGCGTTTAACAGGCTACTACCGCAAGTTCGTGAAAAACTATGGAAAGATCAGTGCACCACTTACTTCCTTACTAGAAAAAGATGTCTTCCAATGGTTGGACAGAGCCTCCGCTGCCTTCGACAAACTTAAGGCAGCCATGACGACGATACCGGTGCTAACACTACCAGATTTCAACCGACCCTTCATTATTGAGGCCGACACATCTGGAGTCAGAATTGGAGCCATTCTCATGCAAGATGGTCGACCACTCACATACACTAGCAAGGCATTATCTCCCTCCGATCAAAATATGTCAACATATGATAAGGAGATGCTCGCCATTGTGCGCGCAGCAACGAGGTGGAGATTGTACTTGATCAGGCGATACTTTCAAATCAAGACCGACCATAAAAGCCTAAAATATCTCTTGGAGCAGAAGATATCTTCCCCCGAGCAGCAAAAATGGGTAACAAAACTTCTTCGATTTGATTTTGAAATAACTTACAAAAAGGGGAAAGAGAATGTTCTTGCAGATGTGCTTTCGCAGCTACCTGAGCAAGTTGAAGTTTCGACCGTTTCACTTCCGACCAGCGACTTCCTTGAGGATATTAAGATGGAATGGCAGGAAGATTCAGATACTAGTAAGATTATAAAAAAATTGGAGGAAGCACCAAGCCCCATGGCTCATTACAATTGGGACTCAAAAGAATTACACTATAAGGGTACTAAATTGAAAAGGAGTACGACATATCACCCACAAACCAACAGCCAACCGGAAGTTTTAAATAGGTGCTTGGAGACAGCCCAAAGCCACCCACCAAATATGACTACCCAAAGAGAACTCCAGACCCAGCCAAGTGCCATTATTGATCGACGGATCGTGACTCGACGACGACGACCCACTAATGAAGTGCTAATACAATGGGCGAACCTACCAAAAGAAGATGCCACTTGGGAGAACTATGACGACTTGAAGATCAAATTCCCAGAATTCATGAATCATCAGCCTCGAGGACAAGGCTGATTTGAAGAGGGCGGGTCTGTTAGGACTCTAGCTTGGAGAGTCCTAATTGAGAGGGACATTCATGTAAAAATATTAGGACTCTAGCTAGGAGAGTCCTAATTGAGAGGGACATTCTGTTAGGAGGTTTTTTCTTAGAGAAGAATTAGGAGTTGTAAGGGAATAGGAGTCTTGAGTAGGAGTCCTATTAGGAGTTGGTTAGAAGTAAGAGTCTTAAGTAGGAGTCCTATTAGGAGTTAGGGTTTAGAAGCCCTATAAATAGCCATGTATTCCTTCTCTTTTCTTAAGCAATAGATGAATCTTTTCTGCAGCCTTTGAGCAGCAACTTGGAGGGAGGAACCTCTATAGAGTTCCAAGGAGGCCGATCCCCTAAAGAGATCAACCCCAAGTTTAGAATCTGCAAGGGTTCTAACAAATCGATGCTAAATTTGAAGCCTTGGAGGCGCGAATGGAGGATAAGATTCGGACGCTCTTTACCGAACTCAGATTGGGCCGACTACTAAGCCCGAAAAAATCATATCACGGAGAGAGCTTTGCCCAATCGCACCAGGCCCAAAGAGATGAGTTCCAAGGGAGGGGAGGCTCTATGATCGATCCCAACTATCCATGCATAAGGGAGGACTTCCCTAGATGGGAAGAAGGAGACCCGATTGGTTGGATCTTGCACGCGGAGCGATATTTTCGGTACCACAAAACCGCGGATGCATCTATGGTGAAAATTGCAGCTACACATCTTGAAGGGGATGCTATACAGTGGTTTGACTGGTTTGAACATACTTATGGAGTCCTTTCATGGCAACAATTCAAAGAAGGACTGCTGATCCGCTTCAGACCAACCGATTACGAGAATATTGACGGAAAACTAGCAAAGATCCGACAAACCTCCACCATTCAGGAGTACCAAACCAGGTTTGAAAGGTTATCTAATCAAACTCTTGATTGGTCTCAAAAACAGCTATTGAGGACCTTTATTGAGGGATTGAAGCCAGAAATCCGAGTAGAAGTTAAAGTGCGACAACCGTACACGCATATGGCAGCCATCTCTTTCGCACGACATCAAGAGGAGCAATTGAACCATGAAGCTCGAAGGACTAGGGTCACTCCTCAACCAGTAATATTGAAGCCCTTAGCCCCCCCTACTGTTTACCGAGTCCCTGCACCAAAAAGGTTGACAAGAGAAGAGCTTCAGGAGCGATCTGCGAAGGGGTTATGTTGGCATTGCGACGAGCCGTGGAGCCATGAGCATCGCTGTAGTAAAAGGAGACTTTTTATCATTGAACCAGTAGAAGAAGAGGTCATTGAACATCTAGAAGAGAGCATTGAACATAAAGAAGAAGATGCAGAAGAAGAGCCACAACCGACCGAAGTTACGGTACATGCACTACCCGGCTACTCAAACCAGCAAATGATGAAAGTTGGAGGCCTTCTCAAACAACAACTGATCACTGTTTTCATCGACATGGGCAGCACTAATAATATCCTAAACAGTAAGGTTGCTATCCGAATAGCATTACCTATCGAGAATCGTTGCAGGTTTGATGTTAAGGTTACCGACAGACGGATTTTGAAGTGTGATCGTAGGCGCCCGCAGGAGAAACTATTGCTGCAGGACCAAGAGATAATTGCAGATTTCTTCCTTCTCCCTCTTGATGATCATGAGGCCATGCTCAGAATTAAATGGTTGATAACATTAGGTGATTTTTCTTGGAATTTTATGAAACGAATTATGAAATTTTACAGTAAGGAGAAACAGGTGATACTGCACGGGAAACGTGGGGGCGACGTAACGATGATTTGCACACAACAAATGAAGAAGGTTTTGCATAAAGCATGCAGTGGCTTTTTAGTACAACTTGAGCAGCAAACTAAGGGAGAGCCAACAGAATTTGAAGATCCAAATCTACTTCCTTTGCTTGCTGAATTTTCAGATATAATTGATGAACCGCGCAACCTACCTCTTACCCGCCGGCATGATTATTATATAACGATTCTTCCAAGCAAACCTCCAGCAAATGCTCAGCCATATCAGTATCCACATCTCCAGAAAGATGAAATAGAATGGATTGTAAAAGAGATGCTCGAAACAGGAGTTATTCGGCCATGTTGCAGCCCCTACTCTTCACCGGTGCTCCCCATGCGAAAGAAGGACGGAACATGACGATTATGTGTTGACTACCGAGCTCTCAATGGCATAACCATCAAGGATAAATACTCTATTCCAGAAGTAGATGAATTGCTAGATGAAAGGGAGCACAAATCTTCACAAAGTTGGACCTTCGATCCGGGTATCATTAAATACGAGTATGCGAATAAGACATACCGAAAACCACCTTTTGAACACACAACAACCACTATGAATTTTTGCTTTCTTCAAAAGAAGGTGGAATATCTTGGGCATATCATATCAGAGGAAGGTGTGGCAGTAGACCCCTTCAAAATTGGAGCAATGCAAAACTGGCTGACCCCGAGGAAAATAAAATTGCTACATGGCTTTCTGGGTTTAACAGGCTACTACTGCAAGTTCATGAAAAACTATGGAGAGATCAGTGCACCACTTACTTCCTTACTGAGAAAAGATGTCTTTCAATGGTCGGACAGAGCCTCCGCTGCCTTCGACAAACTTAAGGCAGCCATGACGACGACGCCAGTGCTAGTACTACCAGATTTCAGTCGACCCTTCATTATTGAGACTGATGCATCTAGAGTCGGAATTGGAGCTATTCTCATGCAAGATGGTCGACCACTCGCATACACTATCAAGGCATTGTCTCCCTCCCATCAAAATATATCAACATATGATAAGGAGATGCTCGCCATTGTGCACGCAGCAACGAGGTGGAGACCCTACTTGATTAGTCGACAATTTCAAATTAAAATTGACCATAAAAGCCTCAAGTACTTTTTAGAGCGAAAGATATCATCCCCTGAGCAGCAAAAATGGGTAAAAGGCGAAAGATATCTTTGAATGTCAACACACAAACAATGCTCAGCTCTTGAAAGAGATTATTAGAGACTCAAGATCCTGTATGGAGCATGATCTCAAAATCGAGCACTTCACCCGAAGAGAAAAAGATATTTTTATCAAATTTAATTTTGCTATTAGCTAAAGATCTTGGGAATGATGTCAAATAATGTACCCACAGGTAGTTATAGTCTACAGCATGTGTAGTCATAACTATCGCATTCGCACTCTATGAGTTAATTGGCTTTGTCTATGACTTGTATAGATAAAGCTATTTGTAGAATCTTTACACATAATCAATTTACTTTTACTTACCAAAAAAAAAAAATGGGTAACAAAACTTCTTAGATTTGATTATGAAATAACTTACAAAAAGGGAAAAGAGAATGTTCTTGCAGATGCGCTTTCGCAGCTACCCGAGCAAGCTGAAGTTTCGGCCATTTCACTTCCGACCAGCGACTTCCTTGAAGATATTAAGATTGAATGGCAGGAAGATTCAGAGACTAGTAAGATTATAAAAAAATTGGAGGAAGCACGAAGCTCCGTAGCTCATTACAATTGGGACTCAAAAGAATTACACTATAAGAGTACTAAATTGAAATGGAGTATGGCATATCACTCACAAACCGACGGCCAAACAGAAGTTGTAAATAGGTTCTTGGAGATAGCCCAAAGCCACCCACCAAATATGACTACCCAAGGAGGACTTCAGACTCAGCCAAGTGCCATTATTGATCGACGGATTATGACTCGACGACGACGATCCACTACTGAATTGCTAATACAGTGGGCAAACCTACTAACAGAATATACTCTTCC
The DNA here is from genome assembly GCF_036884655.1 of Musa acuminata AAA Group. Taxonomy (NCBI): domain Eukaryota; kingdom Viridiplantae; phylum Streptophyta; class Magnoliopsida; order Zingiberales; family Musaceae; genus Musa; species Musa acuminata. Next base: position 19,074,998 of record NC_088330.1, on the reverse strand, counting down.
CACTCACCCAAGGATCGTACCACATATTAGTACTAGTTCCAGAAGAGATTGCATAAGAGATGTGTTTGATTAGCCAATTCCTTGCCTTTAAAATTCCTTTCCAAGCTGCAGAGTGGTATGTTCTTATTGAAATTTCCCAGATTGATTCCTTTGAAAGATACCTAGCAGAAACCCATTGTGACCATAAGGAACATTTGTTTTGCAAAAGATCCCACAATTGTTGTACCAGGCATGCTTGATTCCAATCTCTAGTATTTCTCAAGTTTAGCCCCCCTTCATCTTTCGGTTTGCAAATGCTATCCCAATTTACCATATGCATTGCCTTATCATTTGTGCCATTCCAGAAGAAGTTCATTAATAACCGTTCAATATCTTGGAGAAGTCCAGCAGGCAGAAGAAATGCATTACACCAATATATAGAGTAGGAGTGCAATACAGAACGGATGAGTTCGAGTCGTCCTGCTTTTGATAGAAGCCTATTTTTCCAAGAAGAAATTCTATTCTTTATTTTTTGCAGGACAGGCTGACAGTGGGTTTTATGAATGCCTGTGAATATGAACGGGAGACCCAAATAAGGAACTGGCAGGCTTCCCTCACTAACCCGTAAAGTTTGTGCAATAAAGACCTTATCCTTAACGTAAGGGCTCATATATACTTTACTTTTCGCATGATTTAATTGAAGTCCAGAAACCATACCAAAGTCATTCATAATAGTAGCCAGGTTCTTTACTGAAGTTGGATCATTTTGGAGAAAGATAAGTAAATCATCTGCAAATGTTATATGTGATATATGAATAGAGCCAGCATTGGGTACCTTAATGCTGCCATTTAAGACTGCATGTTCCAACATACAGCTAAGTCCTTCCATCGCAATAGTAAAGAGATACGGAGAGAGTGGATCACCTTGTCGGATGCCATTCGTGCTCCCAAAAAAACCAATAGGTGAGCCATTAAAGAGTATCGAAAACTTTGGAGTTTCCAGGTAAGATTGAATCCAATTAACCCATTGCTGTGGGAAGTTCATATCGAGGAGCATCTTATAGATAAATTTCCTATTTACTGAATCAAAGGCTTTCCGTAAATCAGCTTTAAAACATATTTTTGTCCCTCTTGCTTTTGAATGCAAATCTTTGACCAAGTCATTAGCAAGCAAAATGTTATGATGTATACTTCTCCCTTTGATGAAAGCAGCTTGATTTGGACTAATGATCTTGTGTATTACCTTTTGCATTATATTTGCCAATACTTTGGAGATAATCTTGTAAATAAAGTTGCATAATAATATGGGTCGATAGTTCTCTAGTGAATCAGCCCCTGCATTCTTCGGAATTAAAGAAATAAAAGTGCAATTCATCTCTCTAAGAATATGACCTGAAGAGAAAAAATGTTGGCAAGCCTTGATCACATCATTTCCAATAATAGACCAAGCAGTTTGACCTGGGCTTTTGTGCTTTGGTGACTTAAAGACAACACATACAATTTCGTCGTCTATAATTGGGGCATTGAGGATTGAAATAGCTTCCAAATCAAGTTTTCTAGTCTGCTCCACATGAATGTATGTGTATTCTGATGTCCGTTTGGAGTTAGATAGCCTACAGTCTATTCCATTATGATTCTACGGAAACCTCTGTTGTAGACAATGATTCTACGATGCTGGTCTCCTGATGTCCGTTTGGAGTTAGATAGCCTACAGTCTATTCCATTATGGGTATCCTTTCAAGGTCTTCCTCTACATCTTTGGAGTCGACGTTTTATTGCAAAGTTATGCAGCACTCTAGGACAGCCACTCTACATCGACAAAGCAACAGCTACTCAGACGAGATTAGCATTTGCACGAGTATGTGTACTGGTTTCTTCCGACGAAGATCTTCCAAATGAGGTTTTCTATCGTGATCTTGACGGGAAAACTCGGAAGGTACATGTCTCATATTCCTGGAAGCCACAACGATGTCAACATTGCTTATCTTTTGGTCATGCAAATGGAGCTTGTCAGCAAACTCCAAAACAAATCACAAAGGTCTATCGACCACGTCAAGCGCCTCAGCAACAAAGCGAGTCTTCTCTAATGGCAGTAGCACCGATGGTGGCGAAGACTATTGAGCATTCCGACTCGCAAGAACAGCACCGCGGACAGAAGGACAAATCCAAAACTATATCTCTTCCTATAATGTCGGAGCCTTCCACAACAGAGGTTTCCCTTGGTACTAGTGGACAGGTGAAACAAAAGTCAGGAACTTCATCTCTTCCAATAGATGGGTTAAGGCAACAATATGCGGCTGAAATTTTCTGCAGCATAGATTTTTAAGTATAGCAGATTGAACGTAAAAGATCAAAAGTTTATATTGAGAACTTTTTGATGAAACCAAAGGAAAATCTACTATTAGGAAGTGTCAAAGCTATCATAAAAAATTCGTAGAGATTTTGATAGAAACAACGTAGTATGAAGATTAAACAATCTTTTTGGTAAGTAAAAGTAAATTGATTATGTGTAAAGATTTTACAAATAGCTTTATCTATACATCAAGATTAAACAATCAGTGCTATGCGGCTAAAATTTTACAGTGCAGATTTTCAAGTATAGCAGATTAGATGTAAAATATCAATGGTTTATATTGAGAATTTTTTGACAAAACCAAAGGGAAATCTGCTGTTAGGAAGTGTCAAAGATGTCATAAAATTTCGTGGAGATTTGGATAGAAAAAACATAGTAGCAAGATCAAACAGATAGTGCTATACGGTTGGAATTCTGCAATGTATCTTTCGTCGTAGAGATGAAAACTTTATGACGAAAAGTTTATGCAGCAATATAGGAATAATTTTTTTGAGATTTTCAAATAAAGATAACTAAATTGCAGCAGCAGTAAGGTAGAAAACCAGAACCTGTTGCAATTCACGGGGAGATCAAAGGATGATCCGTGGTGGTGGAGATGATGGCGGAATTCGGCGATGATCTTTTAAGCAATTGTGGGAATTGCTTTGGACGGTTGTGGAGGGTTGATGGATGGCAGTGGAAGGGCAGCGAGATGCCAAGAACGCTGCTCTGATACCAGGTGATAGAACCCTTGCAGATTCTAAACTTTGGGTTGATCTCTTTAGGGGATCGCCCTCCTTGGAACTCTATAGGGGTTCCTCCCTCCAAGTTGCCGCTCAAAGGCTGCAGAAAAGATTCATCTATTGCTTGAAAAAAGAGGAGGAATACATGGCTATTTATAGGGCTTCTAAACCCTAACTCCTAATAGGACTCCTACTTAAGACTCTTACTTCTAACCAACTCCTAATAGGACTCCTACTCAAGACTCCTATTCCCTTACAACTCCTAATTCTTCTCTAAGAAAAAACCTCCTACATGAATGTCCCTCTCAATTAGGACTCTCCTAACTAGAGTCCTAACAGAATGTCCCTATCAATTAGGACTCTCCTAGCTAGAGTCCTAACAGAATGTCCCTCTCAATTAGGACTCTCCTAGCTAAAGTCCTAACAGTTTTACATGAATGTCCCTCTCAATTAGGACTCTCCTAGCTAGGACTCTCCTAGCTAGAGTCCTAACATGCGGACTTCCGGCAAACTCCTGAACTGCGACGATCCACTTGGCAAGTTCCGACGAGCTCCTTTGGCAAGTTTCTGGACTTCTCGGATTTGTTCCCGCAGAACCTCCGACGACTGTCCGAACTTCCGTCGAGCTCTCGAACTCCCAACGTGATCATTGTCATGACTACGGCGTAACTCCTGCTGCATGTCTTACTTTCATCGTAGTTAATCCTGCACACTTATCTCAACAAATGACAATTGACTTCATCATCAAAATCCGAGATTCAACAATTAGAGTATATCAATAGCATACGAGATGTTCCGGAGTATATCAATTGCAAATAGGACATTTTAGAACATATCAGTTCATAGCAAATGGAGCATATCAATAGCGTACGAGATGTGTCGGAGCATATCAATGACAAATAGGACATTTCAGAACATATCAGTTCATAGCAAATGGAGCACAGAGTAATTGGAGCATACCAATAGCGTATAAAATGTTCCGGATCATATCAATGGCAAATGGAACATTTCGGAACATATCAATAGTATGTGAATCATTTTGAAGTATATCAATGGCATAGGAAACATTTTGGAGCATATCAATACAAAATACAAAACAGAAGCTCAGACGTCGTACCCTAGCATAGTGCATGTGAGGTTTAACTCAGTGGTGGCTCCACGCCGTGATGAGTTCTTGACTCCATTCACGGGTAGCCCTTTCCTACTCGAGCCCTCTTACCCTACCCAAGTGCTAGGTCGGCTCTGAATTTCATATCAAACAGATTGATGGTGAAGTGGGATTCCAAACATAATATGGTCCATCCATTTCTGAATGACCACCAAACATAATCTAGAACATCGCGGGCTCTAAGCACATACCCTTTACCATTTCTGGCAAAGGTCCAAATAATCCCACAAACACCAGAGTACAAAAGGGTATTGTGAACAATAAATTAGGATATATCGGAAGCACATGTGGAACAATGAAATGTACATGTGCCTTTATGAGTCAATACGATGTAAACATAATCCTTTACAAATGTATTCAGATTTGAAAGGAAATGAAAGCAAGAGTATACAAGGATTCCAAACAATCACATATAGCTCAATTCAAATAAGAAGGTTAGATGAAATCAATTTCCAAAGGAATGAAACCAAAATATGTGAAATCGACCAAAGCTCGATTTCTGGCAGAATTCAAGAGGCACATTGAACAAATGATTCAAACTATCAATCGTGCTCCAATTTACTTAGGAAAGCTATTGTGGAAAGATATTTCAATTTATTTTCAGATAAAACAAGTCTCGTATGAATTGAATCGAAGTTTCTAACAAAGAGTTACAATAGATTTAGTAACCCAAGATCAAAGAACAAATCTCAATTTTACAGAATTCACAAGGTCGGTTTCAACAGAAAACTGGGCAAGCATTTGGACTCTAAATCTTTCAATCCAGGTATCAAAGAAAGATCTACGAGTCTAGTTTCCAATGAAATAAGCTTTGAATAAATCAACGTTTCCAACAGGGACTTATAGGCAGTTCAGTATCAAAAGGTCAGAAATTACGATCCCTATTTTACAGAATCTATAGGCTCATTTGAAAAAGAAGTTTGGGCAAGCAAACTTACTCTGAATTCTTAAAATAAGCTATAAAAAGAAAGTTTATGAGTCTATATTCTGATCAAATAAGTTTTGTCCAAATCAGAGGTCAATACATGAAGTTATAGCCATAACAAAGTAGAAAAGTCAAAATCTCAAAAGTTGCACAGATTCGAATCGTTAAGTCTAAACAGGAGATATATCAAATGCAAGGCTAGAACAATTCAAAGTTCCTCATATTCAAAGCAAATGTAGAGATAAAATTGCAGTAAGGAAAGATCAGGACACTTTTTTTTTGGTAAGTAAAAGTAAATTGATTATGTGTAAAGTTTCTACAAATAGCTTTATCTATACAAGTCATAGACAAAGCCAAGTTACTCATAGAGTGCGAATGCGATAGTTATGACTACACATGCTGTAGACTATAACTACCTGTGGGTACATTATTTGGCATCATTCCCAAGATCTTTTGCTAATAGCAAAATTAAATTTGATAAAAATATCTTTCTATGCTTCAATTGCTACTCGAAGGGCTGTTAACCGTATCAGCAAATGCAGAGACAAAGATGATAATCTTATTGAGAATTTAGATGAGGTTAAAGCACACACAGAGTAATTTTTTTATTCCTTACTCAATCAAGCTGGGAAAACTAATAACATTCATGTGGAGCCGACTAGAAAACTTGATTCGAAAGCTATTTCAATCCTCAATGCCCCAATTACAAACGACGAAATTGTATGTGTTGTCTTTAAGTCACCAAAGCACAAAAGCCCAGGTCCAGATGGATTTCCAGCTGAATTTTATCAAACTGCTTGGTCTATTATTGGAAATGATGTGATCAAGGCTTGCCAACATTTTTTCTCTTCAGGTCATATTCTTAGAGAGATTAATTGCACTTTTATTTCTTTAATTCCGAAGAATGCAGGGGCTGATTCACTAGAGAACTATCGACCCATATCATTATGCAACTTTATTTACAAGATCATCTCCAAAGTATTGGCAAATAGAATGTAAAAGGTAATACACAAGATCATTAGTCCAAATCAAGCTGCTTTCATCAAAGGGAGAAGTATACATCATAACATTTTGCTTGCTAATGACTTGGTCAAAGATTTACATTCAAAAGCAAGAGGGACAAAAATATGTTTTAAAGCTGATTTACGGAAAGCCTTTGATTCAGTTAATAGGAAATTTATCTATAAGATGCTCCTCGATATGAACTTCCCACAGCAATGGGTTAATTGGATTCAATCTTGCCTGGAAACTACAAAGTTTTCGATACTCTTTAATGGCTCACCTATTGGTTTTTTTGGGAGCACGAATGGCATCCGACAAGGTGAACCACTCCCTCCGTATCTCTTTACTATTACGATGGAAGGACTTAGCTGTATGTTGGAACATGCAATCTTAAATGGCAGCATTAAGGTACCCAATGCTGGCTCTATTCATATATCACATATAACATTTGCAGATGATTTACTTATCTTTCTCCAAAATGATCCAACTTCAGTAAAGAACCTGGCTACTATTATGAATGACTTTGGTATGGTTTCTGGACTTCAATTAAATCATGCGAAAAGTAAAGTATATATGAGCCCTTACGTTCTGGATAAGGTCTTTATTGCACAAACTTTGGGGGTTAGTGAGGGAAGTCTGCCAGTTCCTTATTTGGGTCTCCCGCTCATATCCACAGGCATTCACAAAACCCACTGTCAGCCTATCCTGCAAAAAATAAAGAATAGAATTTCTTCTTGGAAAAATAGGCTTCTATCAAAAGCAGGACGACTCGAACTCATCCGTTCTGTATTGCACTCCTACTCTATATATTGGTGTAATGCATTTCTTCTGCCTGCTGGACTTCTCCAAGATATTGAACTGTTATTAATGAACTTCTTCTGGAATGGCACAAATGATAAGGCAATGCATATGGTAAATTGGGATAGCATTTGCAAACCGAAAGATTAAGGGGGGCTAAACTTCAGAAATACCAGAGATTGGAATCAAGCATGCTTGGTACAACAATTGTGGGATCTTTTGCAAAACAAATGTTCCTTATGGTCAAAATGGGTTTCTGCTAGGTATCTTTCAAAGGAATCAATCTGGGAAATTTCAACAAGAACATACCACTCTGCAGCTTGGAAAGGAATTTTAAAGGCAAGGAATTGGCTAATCAAACACATCTCTTATGCAATCTCTTCTAGAACTAGTACTAATATGTGGTACGATCCTTGGGTGAGTGGGAAGAGTATATTTCAATTATATGGCGACAGAATACGAAAAGATCTTGGGGCTCCCAAAGATTGGAAGGTTTCCGAGTTCATTGCTAACGGTACCTGGTGTCTCCCTAATCCTATTTCTCCCGAAATGTTATCACTTTGGCCGACTATCATAGCTATTCCAATCAGGAACAACTCTTCAGATATACTTATTTGGCCTCATGACAATGGCAAATTTAGTGCCACATCCGCATGGAATCAAATTAGGCAAAGAAATAACAAGTGGGTCCCAAGCAGTTGGACATGGGATCGACCGGGATCACAAAGACACTGCTTATGTATATGGCAGGCCCTTCTCAATAAACTACCTACAATAGATAATATGAAAAGAAGAGGTATCTATCATGTTAACCGATGCTCCATTTGTTTGTAACAAGAAGAAACTGTTGACCACCTCTATTTTGCTTGTGATTATACAAAATGGATATGGAAGGAGATTCTCCAACGATTTGAACTCAATAGACTGCCGCAACCAAACTTGCACCAAGAACTAGGCGACCTTATGCAATGTTTCTCAAGAAAAGGGCCTCTAACACAACTGGCAAAGGTTACTTTCAGATGCGCTATTTGGTGGATGTGGAAGGAGAGATGTAATAGAATCTTTGAATGTCAACACACAAACAATGCTCAGCTCTTGAAAGAGATTATTAGAGACTCAAGATCCTGTTTGGAACAAGATCTCAAAACCGAGCACTTCACCCGGAAAGATCAGGACACTTGCAATAGGAAAGATTAGAAAGCTTGCAATAGGAAGGATCGGAACACTTGCCTTTCAAAGATTTTGATCCAAAGATCCATAGAAGTTTTCATCCCAAATCCTTCTACTTTTCCTCCGTGTTCTCTCCCTGTTTCATTTTCTACATGTCTTCTCTTTTTCCTCCACAACTGCAGCTCATGCAGAACATAGAGGCATAGTCACCTGCTCTCTCTTACTCTCATTCCTTCGTTTTCTTTCCCAAACGCAGCTGCCACAGCCACCGCCGCTGCTGTTGTCACAGTTGCAGCCCTTTCCACTGTACATTTTAAAAATTTTAAAAATATCGATGATTTTAAAAATTTTCATTACAAATCCATCCAAGATCCAAACTAACATTTGAGGACACTGAAAAATATTCTATCAAATTCATATATATAAAACCTGTGCAGTTTATAATCATATATCACATCACTCGATAATTCATATTTATGGCAATCCAAGCCAACTTAACAAACATGAACAATATTTATAAATCCACAAGCTATGTAATTTATACAATCATAACTCCAACCATTTACCACAAGTTCATATCATCGTAAACTAGACTTAACATTTCGAAATTTCAAATAAGAGAGATCTTCTAACACTTTTACAAGGTATATCCATTTCGGTTCATCGACAACATTTCATTACATACAAAATATACTTATACAACAAAAACATAATAACCAACAAGACTTGCCCATAATTCTGAATAGCTCTCCACTGCCTCAACCCAATTCAAACATCTCAAAGAGTGACAAGCTGACCTGAAAGATTTTATATAAAAACGGAGTGAGCTAAAAACAGCTCAGCAAGTGACAAAGCATATTCAGAACAAAAAGAACGATTTCAAACATGTAGGGTATCATAATGCAAGATAGAATACAAGAATTCTCAAGATACCATATCATTAGATACAAAATCATAAGTGTCATGTCATTCAAAACATATTTAGTTCATAACAGATGGAGCATAGAGTAATTGGAGTATATCAATATCGTACGAGATGTTCCGGAGCATATCAATGGCAAATAGGATATTTCAAAACAGATCAGTTCACAGCAAATTAAGCACAGAGTAATTGGAGCATATCAATAGCGTATAAAATGTTTCGGAGCATATCAATGACAAATTGAACATTTCAGAACATATCAATAGTATGTGAAGCATTTTGAAGTATATCAATGGCATAGGAAACATTTTGGAGCATATCAATACAAAATACGAAACAGAAGCTCAGACGTCGTACCCTAGCATAGTGTATGTGAGGTTTAACTCAGTGATGGCACCACGCCGTGATGAGTTCTCGACTCCATCCACGGGTAGCCCTTTCCTACTCGAGCCCTCTCACCCTACCCAAGTGCTAGGTCGGCTCTGAATTTCATATCAAACAGATAGATGGTGAAGTGGGATTCCAAACATAATATGGTCCATCCATTTCTGAATGACCAACAAACATAATCTAGAGCATGGCGGGCTCTAAGTACATACTCTTTACCATTTCTGGCAAAGGTCCAAATAATCCCACAAACACCAGAGTACAAAAGGGTATTGTGAACAATAAATTAGGACATATCGGAAGCACATGCGGAATAATGAAATGTACATGTGCCTTTATGAGTCAATACGATGCAAACATAATCCTTTACAAATGTAAGATTTGAAAGGAAATGAAAGCAAGAGTATACAAAGATTCCAAGCAATCACATATAGCTCAATTCAAATAAGAAGGTTAGATGAAATCAATTTCCAAATGAATGAAACCAGAATATGTGAAATCGACCAAAGCTCGATTTATGGCAGAATTCAAGAGGCACATTAAACAAATGATTCAAACTATAAATCGTGCTCCAATTTACACAGGAAAGCTATTGTGGAAAGATATTTCAATTTATTTTCAGATAAAACAAGTCTTGTATGAATCGAAGTTTTCAACAAAGAGTTACAATAGATTTAGTAACTCAAGATCAAAGAACAAATCTCAATTTTATAGAATTCACATGGTTGGTTTCAACAGCAAACTAGGCAAGCATTTGGACTCGAAATCTTTCAATCCAGGTAAAAAAGAAAGATCTATGAGTCTAGTTTGCAATGAAATAAGCTTTGAAAAAATCAACGTTTCCAATAGGGACTTATAGGCAGTTCAGTATCAAAAGGTCAGAAATTACGATCCCTATTTTGCAGAATCTGTAGGCTCATTTGAAATAGAAGTTTGGGCAGGCAAACTTACTCCGAATTCTTAAAATAAGCTATCATAAGAAAGATTTTTGAGTCTATATTCTGATCAATTAAGTTTTGTCCAAATCAGAGGTCAATACATAAAGTTATAGCCATAACAAAGTAGAAAGGTCAGAATCTCAGAAGTTGCACAGATTCGAATCGTTACGTCTAAACATGAGATATATCAAATGCAAGGCTAGAACAATTCAAAGTTCCTCATATTCAAAGTAAATGTAGAGATAAAATTACAGTAAGAAAGATCAGGACACTTGCAATAGGAAAGATTAGAAAGCATGCAATAGGAAGGATCGGAACACTTGCCTTTCAAAGATTTTGATATGAAGATCTAAAGAATGTGTCAGCCCAAATCCTTCTACTTTTCCTCCGTGTCCTCTCCCTATTTCGTTTTCTACATGTCTTCTCTTTTTCCTCCACAATTGCAGCTCATGCAGAACATAGTGGCATAGTCACCTGCTCTCTCTTACTCTCATTCCTTCGTTTTCTTTCCCAAACGCAGCTGCCACAGCCACCGCCGCTGCTGCTGTCACAGTCACAGCCCTTTCCACTGTATTACTTCCTTCCTCCCTTCTCTCGTTCCTACTTTTTTCTTTCCCAAACACAACTACCGCGGACGCAGCCGCCACCACCGCAACCGCAACCGCAACCTCTTCTTCTTTCCCTTTTCCAAAAGCAGCTGCTGCAGCCACCACCGTTGCCGCAGCTACCGCAGCCAACGTCGCAGCCATGGCCGCAGCCACCACAGCCGCAGCCTCTTCTTCCTCCCATGCTCTGTTTCCTCTCCTTCTCTTCCAGCTGCAGCTGCCACTGTCGTAGCTACCTCCCCTTCTCTTCCTCTCTTCTTCCCTTTTCCTTTCTCTTCTTCTTCCTTTCCTTCTCTTCTTTCCCAGCTGCACTGCTGCAGTCGCAGCCTCAGCCACGGCCGCAGTCTCTTCTTCCTCCCCTGCTCATCTTCCTCTCATTCTTCTCTTCCAGCTGCAGCTGCCATCGCCACAGCCGCAGCCCCTTCTTCCCCTTCTTTTCTTCCTCTCCTTCCCTTTTTCCTTCCTCTTTCTCTTTCCCTGCCACAGCTGCAGCTGCCGCAGCCGCAGCCGCCGCTGTCGCAGCCGCAGACGCAGCTGCTTCTTTCCCTTCTCCTCTTCTTTCTCTCTGTTTCCACCTGCAGGAAACAGAGGTGCTGCAGCCCTAGCTGCTGCCACCTCTCGCTCCTCTCCCTCTTCCCTCTCTTTTCCCTCTTCTTCTCCTCTTCCCTTTTCCTCCCCAACGCCACACACCTCCTCGCTGCAGCCCTAGCTGCTGCCACCTCTCGCTCCTCTCCCTCTTCCCTCTCTTTTCCCTCTTCTTCTCCTCTTCCCTTTTCCTCCCCAACGCCACACACCTCCTCGCTGCAGCCTTGCCGCAGCTATCCTCCTCTCTTCTTCTTCTTCTTCTTCTTCTTCTTCTTCTTCTTCTTCTCTTCTCGCTCTTCTTCCTCTCTTCTTCTCCCCACGCCCCATCGCTCCTCTCTCTGTTCGCAACAGAGAGTGTGGGAGGCGGTGGGATAAAACCGAAATTTTTGGTTTTCTTTATTTTGTTCTTTTTGTAACTTAACAGTTTAGTCCTTGAAATTTTTATATTTACATATAGGTCCTCCAATTTACATATAAATCCTTATTAATAAATTTTCAAAAGTGAGAGATATTACATAAACTATTGACGACATCCGTAAAGCGGGTATACATGTCAACAATAGTTTCGCTCGGCTTCATTTGAAACAGTTCAAAATCATGCATTAAAAAATTAACTTTAGAATCCTTAATTTTGCTACTGCCTTCGTGTGTGATTTCAAGAGTGTGTCAAATGTCGAAAGTCATTTCACACATAGAAACCCGATTAAACTCGTTTTTGTCTAAGGCACAAAATAAGGCATTCATAGCCTTTGTATTTAGAGAAAACGTGTTCTCCAAATCATTCCAATTGTTCATTGGAAGAGAAGACATTTCAAATCCATTTTCGACTATGTGCCATAAATTGAAATTTAATGAAAGCAAGAAAACTCTCATTCGAGTTTTCCAATAAGTGTAGTCCATCCCATTGAAAAAGGGAGGACGAATTAGAGTGTGACCCTCTTGAAAGTTGAAAAGAGCCATTTCTCTTTGGGTGTCAAACCAAATGAGAAAATGAGACTCTGATACCAATTGTTAGGATCAAGAGCTGGCACTAAAAGGGGGGTGAATTAGTGCAGTGGTAAAATCATGTCGGTTTAAAAACTTCATTTCGATAAAACTGGTTTCTGATGTAAAACCGTTTTATAAATATCTTAACTTGAAACACGTTCATAAATGTATTGAAAGTAGTGAGCTATTAAAGAGGTTTGCAGTAAAGATAAATTGCTTAAAGAAATGCAAACCAGATTTTAGAGTGGTTCGGTTGTCATGACCTACATCCAATTCGTCGATTCCTCTTCCGTCGAGGCCATCGGCATCCACTAATGATCTTCCTTTATAGACGAAGATCAACGTCCTTCTTACACCCATCTTCTCCTTTTACCAGGTTTAGGAGACAACCCTTACAAGCACTCACTCTCCTCTTATAGAATTCTAACACTTAGATTATAGGAGGATTCTTATAAGGGATTTCTATAATGTTTTTCTACTTTTGAACTCTCTATGCTTGTATGCTTTAACCAAGGATGAGAAGGGTATTTATAGGCTTTAAGTTAACTCAAACTTTGAGCCAAAAACTTTTCCATCTCGAGTTCCCCGAGCACGGGCGATACCACCGCCTACGTTGGGCGGTACCACCACCTAGAGTCAGTCTGACACTAACACTGCCCTAGGCGGTACCACCGCCCAAGTCTGGTGGTACCACCACCTGGGGGGTAGTGCTGGGTGGTGCCACCGCCTGGCACCCTGCTAGGGGCGGTACAACCGCCTAGAATAGCGGTACCACCGCCTGACATAGTCTTGAAGACTGTGCCATGATGGTGAGACTTCTTGGGGCTATCTCCTGAAGTCCGTTTGGAGTTAGATAGCCTACAGTCTATTCCATTATGGGTATCCTTTCAAGGTCTTCCTCTACATCTTTGGAGTCGACGTTTTATTACATTCATCAAATAACTCATGGAAGGCATTTAATAATTCATGATATGGTAAATCTTAATCAATTAAATCTGTTACCTCTTCTCCGATGGCCATTAGGGCGTAATGAGCAACTTGCTCGGTGTTGGACTCCTCTTCTTCGGACGCGCTGGAATCATCCCACGTTGCCTTGAGCGCCTTCTTCTTTGATGTTCTCTTTTTGGCTTGGGGATAATCGTTCTTGTAGTGTCCCCATTTTTTGCACTCATAGCAAATAACTTGATCCTTCTTGTGTTCAAATTTATTTTTTATATTATTTTTAAATTTGTTCTTTCTTAAAATTTTTTAAAATTTTTGAGTCAAAAGTGCAATGTCATTGTCACTGTCCTCATCACTTGATGTTCCTTTCAAGTGATCTTCTTGTGATGTGAGTGTCATATCCTTCCTGTTCTTTGGAAGGGGGTTCTCGAGCTCGTCATGAGCTTGACATCATGACGACTGACAGTGTACTGGCGGTGCCACCGCCCAACACCCGAAAGCCAGACGGTGGCACCGCTTGGTTGGGCGGTGGCACCGCCAGTACACTGTCAGTGTCAGACACTGATAAGCGGTGGCACCGCCACTGACAGGCGGTGGCACCGCCAGCATCGGGAACCAAAGAGAATTTAAATTTTGGAGCCCAAATTTGAATCCTCTTGAGGCCTATAAATACCCCTCAATTCTCAGATGATATTACAACTTTTTGAGAAGCAAAGATTGAGAAAAAGGTCTTAGAAAAGTCTTAGCAAGTCTTGTTTTCAATTTGCTAGAGTGTTCACCTCCTTCTTTCTTGCTGAAAATTTGTAAGAGTGTGAAATGCTTGTAAAAGGTTGTAAGAGGGGTATTTGTCCTTTCCCTTCAAGAGATTTGCTAATGGAAGGTGGGAGCCTCATCGAAGAGGGCCTCGCAAGTGGATGTAGGTCATTTGACCGAACCACTTTAAAATCGACGTGATCTCTGGTTTGCATTTTCTTATTGCTATTTACAATACTACAAACCTTCTTACGTGCTTTATTTCCTCATTACCTTTGCTGCACACCTTTATGAACACACATTCAAGTTATGCTTTTCAAGTTTGGTTTTTATCGTACGAAAGATTTGTCGAAACCATTGTTTTAATCCGCTGCACTAATTCACCCCCCCCCCCCCTCTTAGTGCCGCTCCGATCCTAATAGTTGGTATCAGAGCTAGGCTCACTCACATATTTGGTTTGATATCTAAGAGAGATGGGTTACTCCGGCATACATGAGGGTCATTCTATCACACGTCCACCCATGTTTAATGGGTCGGATTATACTTATTGCAAGACTCGTATGAGGATCTTCCTTATTTCCATGGATTTCGAGCTTTGGACTATTGTCGAAAATGGATTTAAAAAATCTTCTTTTTTTTTGGTAAGTAAAAGTAAATTGATTATGTGTAAAGTTTCTACAAATAGCTTTATCTATACAAGTCATAGACAAAGCCAAGTTACTCATAGAGTGCGAATGCGATAGTTATGACTACACATGCTGTAGACTATAACTACCTGTGGGTACATTATTTGGCATCATTCCCAAGATCTTTTGCTAATAGCAAAATTAAATTTGATAAAAAAATCTTTTTCTCTTCGGGTGAAGTGCTCGGTTTTGAGATCTTGCTCCAAACAGGATCTTGAGTCTCTAATAATCGCTTTCAAGAGCTGAGCATTGTTTGTGTGTTGACATTCAAAGATTCTATTACATCTCTCCTTCCACATCCACCAAATAGCGCATCTGAAAGTAACCTTTGCCAGTTGTGTTAGAGGCCCTTTTCTTGAGAAACATTGCATAAGGTCGCCTAGTTCTTGGTGCAAGTTTGGTTGTGGCAGTCTATTGAGTTCAAATCGTTGGAGAATCTCCTTCCATATCCATTTTGTATAATCACAAGCAAAATAGAGGTGGTCAACAGTTTCTTCTTGTTGCAAACAAAGGGAGCATCGGTTAACATGATAGATACCTCTTCTTTTCATATTGTCTATTGTAGGTAGTTTATTGAGAAGGGCCTGCCATGTACATAAGCAGTGTCTTTGTGATCCCGGTCGATCCCATGTCCAACCGCTTGGGACCCACTTGTTATTTCTTTGCCTAATTTGATTCCATGCGGATGTGGCACTAAATTTGCTATTGTCATGAGGCCAAATAAGTATATCTGAAGAGTTGTTCCTGATTGGAATAGCTATGATAGTCGGCCAAAGTGATAACATTTCGGGAGAAATAGGATTAGGGAGACACCAGGTACCGTTTAGCAATGAACTCGGAAACCTTCCAATCTTTGGGAGCCCCAAGATCTTTTCGTATTCTGTCGCCATATAATTGAAATATACTCTTCCCACTCACCCAAGGATCGTACCACATATTAGTACTAGTTCCAGAAGAGATTGCATAAGAGATTGCATACTCTTCTCTCAAAAATCTTCTCTTCCGATGAGCGAATGGAATGAATCGGAGAAGGTTTTTGCTTTAAACGCAAAGGCTATGAATGCCTTGTTTTGTGCACTAGACAAAAATAAATTTAATCGTGTTTCAATTTATGATTCGGCTTTTGATATTTGGAGAACTCTTGAAGTCACTCATGAAGGCACTAGCCGAGTGAAAGAGTCTAAAATCAACATCCTTGTGCACTCTTACGAACTTTTCCGAATGAAACCAAGTGAGTCCATCGGAGACATGTACACCCAGTTCACGGATGTCATTAATGGACTCAAAGCTTTTGGTAAAGATTTTACTAACTTTGAACTAGTAACTAAAATCTTAAGATCCCTCCCTAAAAGTTGGGATCCAAAAGTTACGACCATTCAAGAGGCTAAAGACGTTAAAACATTCCCTCTTGAAGAATTTATTGGGTCTCTAATGACCTACGAAATGACATGTCAAGCTCATGACGAGCTCGAGAACCCCCTTCCAAAGAACAGGAAGGATATGACACTCACATCACAAGAAGATCACTTGAAAAGAACATCAAGTGATGAGGACAGTGACAATGACATTGCACTTTTGACTCAAAAATTTTAAAAATTTTTAAAAAAGAACAAATTTAAAAATAATATAAAAAATAAATTTGAACACAAGAAGGATCAAGTTATTTGCTATGAGTGCAAAAAACCGGGACACTACAAGAACGATTATCCCCAAGCCAAAAAGAGAACATCAAAGAAGAAGACGCTCAAGGCAACGTGGGATGATTCAAGCGCGTCCAAAGAAGAGGAGTCCAACACCGAGCAAGTTGCTCATTACGCCCTAATGGCCATCGGAGAAGAGGTAACAGATTTAATTGATTAAGATTTACCATATCATGAATTATTAAATGCCTTCCATGAGTTATTTGATAAATGTAATAAAACGTCGACTCCAAAGATGTAGAGGAAGACCTTGAAAGGATACCCATAATGGAATAGACTGTAGGCTATCTAACTCCAAAGTTATGCAGCACTCTGGGACAGCCACTCTACATCGACAAAGCAACAGCTGCTCAGACGAGATTAGCATTTGCACGAGCATGTGTACTGGTTTCTTCCGACGAAGATCTTCCAAATGAGGTTTTCTATCGTGATCTTGACGGGAAAACTCGGAAGGTACATGTCTCATATTCCTGGAAGCCACAACGATGTCAGCATTGCTTATCTTTTGGTAATGCAAATGGAGCTTGTCAGCAAACTCCAAAACAAATCACAAAGGTCTATCGACCACGTCAAGCGCCTCAGCAACAAAGTGAGTCTTCTCTAATGGCATTAGCACCGATGGTGGCGAAGACTATTGAGCATTCCGACTCGCAAGGACAGCACCGCGGACAGAAGGACAAATCCAAAACTATATCTCTTCCTATAATGTCGTAGCCTTCCACAACAGAGGTTTTCCTTGGTACTAGTGGACAGGAGAAATATAAGTCAGGAACTTCATCTCTTCCAATATCATTGGATCCGTCCACAATAACTCAACAAACACAGGCCCAAACAAATCTCGCCAGCAAAGATATTCTTCCTCAACAAACTCAGGCCACAACAAACATCACCAACAAGGATATTCTGTCTCAACAAACTCATGCCCCAACAAACCTCTCTAGCCAGGCTACTCCAATAAGTACTATCCAGGATATTGTGCTGCAACAATCTTATCGTGCTTCGACAAACCCTGCCAATCAAGACCACATGATTCAAGGTATTTTAAAGTTTAAAAATCTGCAAGCTGTAGATGAAGTGGATAAATATAGGAATAAAGCCATAAAAGGTAAGGATATTGTGCGGGAGGAAAATACAAAACCGACGGATAATAAAAAGGATGGTACAGTCCATCCAAAGTCGTAGGATGAATACCTTACCACCTTTTCATTTCTTTATTACTGATGAAGATAACATGTTGGAATGTTCGCGGACTTAATAAGCCGGAGAAATGTCGGGAGCTCAACAGAATAATCAAGTCTGCCGCATGTGATATTGTTATTCTAATAGAGCAGAAAATTAAACAATCACGCGTTCAAGCTCAAAAGAATTTAATATGGTCGGACGCAGAACTGTTTACCAATGACTCAAATGAAACTTTTGGTAGAATATGGGTCTTATGGCATCCTAACTCTATTAATGCTTGGTTTATTTCTGTTACTGATCAATTCATTCATCTTAAGGTAGAGGACAAAAAGAATGGCTGTCAATTCAATCTCACTGGTATATATGCTTCAAATAGTATGCAAGAAAGAAATACTCTTTGGTCTGACATGACTAATATTGCAAATGGCTGTCTCAATGTACCTTGGATTGTTCTTGGAGACTTTAACACTGTTCGGTACACAAATGAAAAAGAGGGGGGTAGATAACTTTCAGAAAGCCAGCTTCAAAGTTTTAATGATTACATTGACACTGCAGCTTTGTTTGATATGAAATCTGTGGGTGATTGGCTCTCCTAGAGTAATCAAGGTGCTGCTAACAGAAAAATAATGGCTCGACTTGATAGGTGTTTGATTAATCATGAATGGTTAACAGTTTATCCAGATTCACTTCTTGAGTATGGTGCTCCTTTGTTTTCTGACCATTCTTTAATGTATATACATGTAGACAAAGCGACACCAAGAGGCAAGAAACCGTTTAGATTCTTTAACATGTGGAGTACTCATCCTCAATTTCTTGATGTTATCAGATCTGCTTGGAATGTTAATGTGCATGGATCCCCCCCTTACATCTTATGTCAAAAGCTCAAAGCCTGTAAAGCAACACTAAAGGAGTGGAATACAAATACCTTTGGCAATATTATCACCACAGTTCAATTTTGCAGGAAGGAACTAATGTCATTGCAACATGAGCTGCAACTTCAGCCAAATGATGAGAATATTATCTACAAAGAGACAGAAGCCAGAAATAACTTCATGCAAGCCTTAAAACAGGAGGAAAGTTTTGCAAAGCAGAAGTCTCGACAGCATTGGCTTACACTAGGAGATTTCAATACTAAATTTTTCTATGCTTCAATTGCTACTCGTAGGGCTGTTAACCGTATCAGCAAATGCAGAGACAAAGATGATAATCTTATTGAGAATTTAGATGAGGTCAAAGCACACACAGAGCAATTTTTTTATTCCTTTCTCAATCAAGCTGGGAAAACTAATAACATTCATGTGGAGCCGATTAGAAAACTTGATTCGGAAGCTATTTCAATCCTCAATGCCCCAATTACAGACAACGAAATTGTATGTGTTGTCTTTAAGTCACCAAAGCACAAAAGCCTAGGTCCAGATGGATTTCCAGCTGAATTTTATCAAACTGCTTGGTCTATTATTGGAAATGATGTGATCAAGGCTTGCCAACATTTTTTCTCTTTAGGTCATATTCTTAGAGAGATGAATTGCACTTTTATTTCCTTAATTCCGAAGAATGCAGGGGCTGATTCACTAGAGAACTATCGACCCATATCATTATGCAACTTTATTTACAAGATCATCTCTAAAGTATTGGCAAATAGAATACAAAAGGTAATACACAAGATCATTAGTCCAAATCAAGCTGCTTTCATCAAAAGAAGAAGTATACATCATAACATTTTGCTTGCTAATGACTTGGTCAAAGATTTGCATTCAAAAGCAAGAGGGACAAAAATATGTTTTAAAGATGATTTACGGAAAGCCTTTGATTCAGTTAATAGGAAATTTATCTATAAGATGCTCCTCGATATGAACTTCCCACAGCAATGGGTTAATTGGATTCAATCTTGCCTGGAAACTCCAAAGTTTTCGATACTCTTTAATGGCTCACCTATTGGTTTTTTTGGGAGCACGAATGGCATCCGACAAGGTGATCCACTCTCTCCGTATCTCTTTACTATTGCGATAGAAGGACTTAGCTGTATGTTGGAACATGCAGTCTTAAATGGCAGCATTAAGGTACCCAATGCTGGCTCTATTCATATATCACATATAACATTTGCAGATGATTTACTTATTTTCTCCAAAATGATCCAACTTCAGTAAAGAACTTGGCTACTATTATGAATGACTCTGGTATGGTTTCTGGACTTCAATTAAATCATGCGAAAAGTAAAGTATATATGAGCCCATACGTTGAGGATAAGGTCTTTATTGCACAAACTTTGGGGGTTAGTGAGGGTAGCCTGCTAGTTCCTTATTTGGGTCTCCCGCTCATATCCACAGGCATTAACAAAACCCACTGTCAGCCTATCCTGCAAAAAATAAAGAATAGAATTTCTTCTTGGAAAAATAGGCTTCTATCGAAAGCAGGACGACTCGAACTCATCCGTTCTGTATTGCACTCCTACTCTATATATTGGTGTAATGCATTTCTTCTGCCTGCAGGACTTCTCCAAGATATTGAACGGTTATTAATGAACTTCTTCTGGAATGACACAAATGATAAGGCAATGCATATGGTAAATTGGGATAGTATTTACAAACCGAAAGATAAAGGGGGGCTAAACTTGAGAAATACTAGAGATTGTAATCAAGCATGCCTGGTACAACAATTGTGGGATCTTTTGCAAAACAAATGTTCCTTATGGTCACAATGGGTTTCTGCTAGGTATCTTTCAAAGGAATCAATCTAGGAAATTTCAACAAGAACATACCACTCTGCAGCTTGGAAAGGAATTTTAAAGGCAAGGAATTGAATAATCAAACACATCTCTTATGCAATCTCTTCTGGAACTATGTTAGAACCCTTGCAGATTCTAAACTTGGGGTTGATCTCTTTAGGGGATCGGCCTCCTTGGAACTCTATAGGGGTTCCTCCCTCCAAGTTGCTGCTCAAAGGCTGCAGAAAAGATTCATCTATTGCTTATCAAAAGAGGATGAATACATAGCTATTTATAGGGTTTCTAAACCCTAACTCCTAATAGGACTCCTACTCAAGAGTCCTACTCAAGACTCCTAATAGGACTCCTACTCAAGAGTCCTACTCAATTAAGACTCCTACTCAAGACTCCTAATAGGACTCCTACTCAAGACTCCTATTCCCTTACAACTCCTAATTCTTCTCTAAGAAAAAACCTCCTACATGAATGTCCCTCTTAATTAGGACTCTCCTAGCTAGAATCCTAACAGAATGTCCCTCTCAATTAGGACTCTCCTAGCTAAAGTTCTAACAGTTTTACATGAATGTCCCTCTCAATTAGGACTCTCCTAGCTAGAGTCCTAACAAACCCGCCCTCTTCAAATCAGCCTTGTCCTCGAGGCTGACGATTCAGGAATTTTGGGAATTTGATCTTCAAGTCATCATAGTTCTCCAAAGTGGCATCTTCTGTTAGTAGGTTTGCCCACTGTATTAGCAATTCAGTAGTGGATCGTCGTCGTCGAATCATAATCCGTCGATCAATAATGGCACTTGGCTGAGTCTGAAGTCCTCCTTGGGTAGTCATATTTGGTGGGTGGCTTTGGGCTATCTCCAAGCACCTATTTACAACTTCTGTCTGGCCGTCGGTTTGTGAGTGATGCCATTCCATCTTAATATCCTCAAGGAAGTCGCTGGTCGGAAGTGAAATGGCCAAAACTTCAGCTTGCTCGGGTAGTTGCGAAAGCGCATCTGCAAGAACATTCTCTTTCCCCTTTTTGTAAGTGATTTCATAATCAAATCCAAGAAGTTTTGTTACCCAGTTTTGCTGCTCAGGGGATGATATCTTTCGTTCCAAAAAGTACTTGAGGCTTTTATGGTCGGTTTTAATTTGAAATCGTCGACCAATCAAGTAGGGTCTCCACCTCGTTGCTGCGCGCACAATAGCGAGCATCTCCTTATCATATGTTGACTTATTTTGATGGGAGGGAGATAATGCCTTGCTAGTGTATGCGAGTGGTCGACCATCTTGCATGAGAATTGCTCCAATTCCGACTCCAGATGCGTCGGCCTCAATAATGAAGGGTCGGTTGAAATCTAGTAGTGTTAGCACCGGCATCATCGTCATGGCTGCCTTAAGTTTGTCGAAGGCAACAGAGGCTCTATTCGACCATTGGAAGACATCTTTTTTCAGAAAGGAAGTAAGTGGTGCACTGATCTCTCCATAGTTTTTCACGAACTTGCAGTAGTAGCCTGTTAAACCGAGAAAGCCATGTAGCAATTTTATGTTCCTCGAGGTCAGCCAGTTTTGCATTGCTCCAATTTTGAAGGGGTCTACTACCACACCTTCCTCTGATATGATATGCCCAAGATATTCCACCTTCTTTTGAAGAAAGCAAAAATTCATAGTGGTTGTTGTGTATTCGAAAGGCGATTTTCGGTATGTCTTCTTCGCATACTCGTATTTGATGATACCCGGATCAAAGGTCCAGCTTTGTAAAGATTTGTGCTCCCTGTCATCTACTATTGGAATAGGGTATTTATCCTTGATGGTAATGCCATTGAGAGCTCGGTAATCAATGCATATTCGCCATGTTCCATCCTTCTTGTGTACAAGTAGCACCAGTGAAGAGTAGGGGCTGCAACTTGGCCGAATAACTCCTGTTTCGAGCATCTCTTTTATAATCCTTTCTATTTCATCCTTCTGGAGATGTGGATACTGATATGGCTGAGTATTTGCTGGAGATTTGCTTGGAAGAATCATTAAACAATGATCATGCCGATGGGTAAGAGGTAGATTGCACGGTTCCATAAATATATCTGAAAATTCAGCAAGCAAAGGAAGTAGGTTTGAATCATTAAATTCTATTAGCTCTCCCTTTGTTTGCTGCTCAAGTTGTACCAAGAATCCGCTGCATGCTTTATGCAAAACCTTCTCCATTTGTTGTGTGCAAATCATCGTTACGTCGCCCCCACGTTTCCCGTGCAGTATCACCTGTTGCTCTTTACTGCAAAATTTCATAATTAGTTGTATAAAATTCCAAGAAACATCACCTAATGTCATCAACCATTCAATTTTGAGCATGGTCTTATGATCATCAAGAGGGAGAAGGAAGAATTCTGCAATTATCTCTTGGTCCTGTAGCAATAGTTTCTCCTGCGGGCGTCTACGATCACACTTCAAAATCCGTCTGTCGGTGACCTTAACATCAAACCTGCTGCAATTCTCAATAGGTAAGTTCATATGGACAGCAACCTTACTGTTTAGGAAGTTATTAGTGCTGCCCGTGTCGATGAGAACAGTGATCGATTGTTGTTTGAGAAGGCCTCCAACTTTCATCGTTTGCGGGTTTGAGTAGCCAGCTAGTGTATGTACTGTAACTTCGGTCGGTTGTGACTCTTCTTCTGCATCTTCTTCTTCATATTCAAGGCTCTCTTTTGGATGTTTAATAACCTCTTCTTCTATCGGTTCAATCATAAGAAGTCCCCCTTTACTACAGCGATGCTCATGGCTCCACGGCTCGTCACAATGCCAACATAAACCCTTCGCATATCGCTCTCGAAGCTCTTCTCTTGTTAGCCTCTTTGGTGTAGGGACTCGGTCGACAGTAGGGGGGGCTAAGGACTTCAATATTACTGGTTGAGGAGCAACCCTAGTCCTCCGAGCTTCATGGTTCAATTGCTCCTCTTGATGTCGTGCGAAAGAGATGGCTGCCATAAGCGTGTACGGTTGTCGCGCTTTAACTTCTTCTCGGATCTCCGGCTTCAAGCCCTCAATGAAGGTCCTCAATAGCTGTTTTTGAGACCAATCAAGAGTTTGATTAGATAACCTTTCAAACCTGGTTTGGTACTCCTGAATGGTGGAGGTTTGTCGGATCTTTGCTAGTTGTCCGTCAATATTCTTGTAATCGGTTGGTCTGAAGCGGATCAGCAGTCCTTCTTTGAATTGTTGCCATGAAAAGACTCCATAAGTATGTTCAAACCAGTCAAACCATTGTATAGCATCCCCTTCAAGATGTATAGCTGCAATTTTCACCATAGATGCATCCATAGTTTTATGGTACCGAAAATATCGCTCCGCGCGCGAGATCCAACCAATTGGGTCTCCTTCTTCCCATCTAGGGAATTCCACTCTCATGCATGAATAGTTGGGGTTGGTCATAGAGCTTCCCCTCTCTTGGAAGTCATATCTTTGGGCTTGGTGTGATTGGGCAAAGCTCTCTCCTTGATGTGATTTCTTCGGGCTTAGTGGTCGGCCCAATCTGAGTTCGGTAAAGAGCATCCGAATCTTATCCTCCATTCGTGCCTCCAAGGCTTCGAATTTAGCATTGATTGCCTCCTTAGATACCATAGTATATATCTTCAAATCTGTGATGTTAAGATCTCTCTTTTGTTGTTGGGTTAAAGGCATGTATAGGTTGAGAGAAGTGATGGTCGAAAGGGTTGGTGGATGGGTGGATGTAGGCTGCGGTTTAGGCTTGTTTTGTTGCTGTTTTGGGTGTAGTTTGAGGGTGTGGTTTGGTAGAGTTTTAGGGCTATGGATGAAAGGTTTGGATCTGTGGTAGATGGTAGCAAAGGTTTGATAGAAATCAGTGGAACTTTGCTACAGAATTGTATTGTCTTGTAAGAGCAGAATTGTCGTCGAAGAAACTGCGGTTTCTCGACGAAATTTCCACCAAAAACTTGAGAGATTTGAGGAGGGAATTGATAGAAAAATAACAGTTTATATGATAGCAAGGATGTCCAATTTGATCAAGAAAATTTCGGCAGGAACAGCAAGAAAATTGATGCAAGTTGCGATAGCAGAAATCTCGTCGAAAAATTTCAGCGGTCTACGACGAAAATTTGCAGCAACCCAAAATCGTTTTTAGAGATGAATTCCTTAGTAGATCAATCTTAGATGGAAGCCAAGATGATCTATGAAGTGTATAAGAAATTTCATTCAAAAAAGATTGCAAATAGATGGGTTAAGGCAACAATATGCGGCTGAAATTTTCTGCAGCATAGATTTTCAAGTGTAGCAGATTGGACGTAAAAGATCAGTGGTTTATATTGAGAATTTTTCGACGAAACCAAAGGGAAATCCACTGTTAGGAAGTTTCAAAGCAATCATAAAAATTTCGTAGAGATTTGGACAGAAAAAACATAGTATCAAGATCAAACAAATAGTGCTATGCGGCTGAAATTTTACGGTGCAGATTTTCAAGTATAGCAGATTAGACGTAAAAGATCAACAGTTTATATTGAGAATTTTTTGACAAAACCAAAGGAAAATCTGCTATTAGGAAGTGTCAAAGCTGTCATAAAAATTTCATAGAGATTTGGATAGAAAAAATATAGTAGCAAGATCAAACAATCTATGCTATGCGATTGGAATTTTGCAATGTATCTTTCGTCGTAGAGATGAAAACTTTGCGACGAAAAGTTTATGCAGCAATTTTGGAACAATTTTTTTTTTTTTGGATTTTCGAATAAGATAACTAAATTGCAGCAGCAGTAAGGTAAGAAACCAGAACCTATTGCAATTCACGGGGAGATCAAAGGATGATCTGCGGTGGTGGAGATGACGATGGAATTTGGTGACGATCTTTTAAGCAATTGTGGGAATTGCTTTGGGCGGCTGTGGAGGGCTGATGGATGGCTATGGAAGGGCAGCGAGACGCCAAGAACGCTGCTCTGATACCAGGTGTTGATCTC
The DNA here is from genome assembly GCF_036884655.1 of Musa acuminata AAA Group. Classification (NCBI taxonomy): domain Eukaryota; kingdom Viridiplantae; phylum Streptophyta; class Magnoliopsida; order Zingiberales; family Musaceae; genus Musa; species Musa acuminata. The sequence continues at coordinate 19,049,538 of NC_088330.1, read as the reverse complement.
TTTAGGGTTGATCTCTTTAGGGGAGCGAGACGCCAAGAACGCCAAGACGCCAAGAACGCTGCTCTGACGCCAAGAACGCCAAGAACGCCAAGAACCCTTGCAGATTCTAAACTTGGGGTTGATCTCTTTAGGGGATCGGCCTCCTTGGAACTCTATAGGGGTTCCTCCCTCCAAGTTGCTGCTCAAAGGCTGCAGAAAAGATTCATCTATTGCTTATCAAAAGAGGATGAATACATAGCTATTTATAGGGTTTCTAAACCCTAACTCCTAATAGGACTCCTACTCAAGAGTCCTACTCAAGACTCCTAATAGGACTCCTACTCAAGAGTCCTACTCAATTAAGACTCCTACTCAAGACTCCTAATAGGACTCCTACTCAAGACTCCTATTCCCTTACAACTCCTAATTCTTCTCTAAGAAAAAACCTCCTACATGAATGTCCCTCTTAATTAGGACTCTCCTAGCTAGAATCCTAACAGAATGTCCCTCTCAATTAGGACTCTCCTAGCTAAAGTTCTAACAGTTTTACATGAATGTCCCTCTCAATTAGGACTCTCCTAGCTAGAGTCCTAACAAACTAGTACTAATATGTGGTACGATCCTTGGGTGAGTGGGAAGAGTATATTTCAATTATATGACGACAGAATACGAAAAGATCTTGGGGCTCCCAAAGATTGGAAGGTTTCCGAGTTCATTGCTAACGGTACCTGGTGTCTCCCTAATCCTATTTCTCCTGAAATTTTATCACTTTGGCCGACTATCATAGCTATTCCAATCAGGAACAACTCTTCAGATATACTTATTTGGCCTCATGACAATGGCAAATTTAGTGCCACATCCGCATGGAATCAAATTAGGCAAAGAAATAACAAGTGGGTCCCAAGCAGTTGGACATGGGATCGACCGGGATCACAAAGACACTCCTTATGTACATGGCAGGCCCTTCTCAATAATACCTACAATAGACAGTATGAAAAGAAGAGGTATCTATCATGTTAACCGATGCTCCCTTTGTTTGCAACAAGAAGAAACTGTTGACCACCTCTATTTTGCTTGTGATTATACAAAATGGATATGGAAGGAGATTCTCCAGCGATTTGAACTCAATAGGCTGCTGCAACCAAACTTGCACCAAGAACTAGGCGACCTTATGCAATGTTTCTCAAGAAAAGGGCCTCTAACACAACTGGCAAAGGTCACTTTCAGATGCGCTATTTGGTGGATGTGGAAGGAGAGATGTAATAGAATCTTTGAATGTCAACACACAAACAATGCTCAGCTCTTGAAAGAGATTATTAGAGACTCAATATCCTGTTTGGAGCAAGATCTCAAAACCAAGCACTTCACCCGAAGAGAAAAAGATATTTTTATCAAATTTAATTTTGCTATTAGCAAAAGATCCTGGGAATGATGCCAAATAATGTACCCACAGGTAGTTATAGTCTACAGCATGTGTAGTCATAACTATCGCATTCGCACTCTATGAGTTACTTGGCTTTGTCTATGACTTGTATAGATAAAGCTATTTGTAAAAACTTTACACATAATCAATTTACTTTTAATTACCAAAAAAAAAAAAAACTCTATATATTGGTGTAATGCATTTCTTTTGCCTGCTGGACTTCTCCAAGATATTGAACGGTTATTAATGAACTTCTTCTGGAATGACACAAATGATAAGGCAATGCATATGGTAAATTGGGATAGCATTTGCAAACCGAAAGATGAAGGGGGGGGCTAAACTTGAGAAATACTAGAGATTGGAATCAAGAATGCCTGGTACAACAATTATGGGATCTTTTGCAAAACAAATGTTCCTTATGGTCACAATGGGTTTCTGCTAAGTATCTTTCAAAGGAATAAATCTAGGAAATTTCAACAAGAACATACCACTCTGCAGCTTGGAAAGGAATTTTAAAGGCAAGGAATTGGCTAATTAAACACATCTCTTATGCAATCTCTTCTGGAACTAGTACTAATATGTGGTACGATCCTTGGGTGAGTGGGAAGAGTATATTTCAATTATATGACGACAGAATACGAAATGATCTTGGGGCTCCCAAAGATTGGAAGGTTTCCGAGTTCATTGCTAACGGTACCTGGTGTCTCCCTAATCCTATTTCTCCCAAAATGTTATCACTTGGGCCAACTATCATAGCTATTCCAATCAGGAACAACTCTTCAGATATACTTATTTGGCCTCATGACAATGGCAAATTTAGTGCCACATCCGCATGGAATCAAATTAGGCAAAGAAATAACAAGTGGGTCCCAAGCAGTTGGACATGGGATCGACCGGGATCACAAAGACACTCCTTATGTACATGGCAGGCCCTTCTCAATAAACTACCTACAATAGACAATATGAAAAGAAGAGGTATCTATCATGTTAACCGATGCTCCCTTTGTTTGCAACAAGAAAAACTGTTGACTACCTCTATTTTGCTTGTGAATATACAAAATGGATATGGAAGGAGATTCTCCAGCGATTTGAACTCAATAGACTGCCGCAACCAAACTTGCACCAAGAACTAGGCGACCTTATGCAATGTTTCTCAAGAAAAGGGCCTCTAACACAACTGGCAAAGGTCACTTTCAGATGAACTATTTGGTGGATGTGGAAGGAGAGATGTAATAGAATCTTTGAATGTCAACATACAAACAATGCTCAGCTCTTGAAAGAGATTATTAGAGACTCAAGATCCTGTTTGGAGAAAGATCTCAAAACCGAGCACTTCACCCGAAGAGAAAAAGATATTTTTATCAAATTTAATTTTGCTATTAGCAAAAGATCTTGGGAATGATGCCAAATAATGTACCCACAGGTAGTTATAGTCTACAGCATGGGTAATCATAACTATCGCATTCGCACTCTATGAGTTACTTAGCTTTGTCTATGACTTGTATAGATAAAGCTATTTGTAGAAACTTTACACATAATCAATTTACTTTTACTTACCAAAAAAAAATTTGATGAATGTAAGATAATTAATAGAAAATATAAATTGCTAAAAAAGGAGCATGATAGTCTCACTTATAATGTCGATAAATTAAAGACTGAATATCGTGATAGTTTAGCTCCATGTATAAAATGCCATGATCTAGAAACTCTCCAATAGGAGAACTTGCTACTTAAGGACACCTTTAAGAAATTCGAAGTTGGTAGTATGTCTTTGAACATGATCCTTACAAATAAGGGTCACGTTCCTAAAAGAAGTGGAATCAGATTTGTGAGATGTCCTCAACAAAATCCAACCACCTTCATTAAAGACTCTGTCTTACATGTTCGGCACCAAAGCAATTGTAACTTTTTTTGCAAATATGGACATAAAATTATAAATGTCCATTCAAGAAAATTAGTTCGAACAAACTAATTTGGGTTCCTAAAGGAACTATGATCAATTCTATGCAATATGATAAACAAGTTGTTGTTAGGATCGGAGCGGCACTAAGAGGGGGGTGAATTAGTGCAGCGGATTAAAACTTCGATTTTAACAAAATCTTTCGTACGATAAGAACGGAACTTGAAAAGTTTAACTTGAAAGCATATTCTTAAAGTTGCGCAGCAAGGATAATAAGGAACTAAAGCAGTAAGAAGATTTGCAGTAATGTAAATGACAATAATAAAATGCAAACCAGAGATTACGCCGATTTTTAGAGTGGTTCGGTCAAATGACCTACTCCACTTGCGATGCCCCTCTTCGATGAGGCTCCCACCTTCCACTAGCAAATCTCTTGAAATGGAAGGGTAAACACCCCTCTTACAACCTTTTACAAGCAGTTCAACCTCTTACAAATTTTCAATAAGAAAGAAGGAGGAGAACTCTCTAGCAAATTGAAAACAAGACTTGCTAAGACTTTCTAAGACTTTTCTCTCAATCAAAATGCTTCTCAAAAGTTGTAACCTCAGCTGAGATTTGAGGGGTATTTATAAGCCTCAAGAGGATTCAAATTTTGGGCTTCAAAATTTGAATTCTCTTAGGGTTCCCGGTGCTGGAGGTGCCACCGCCCAGCCAAGCGGTGCCACCGCCCAGCGCTCGGGTGCTGGACGGTGCAACCGCCCAGCCAAGGAGGTGTCACCGCCCAGCTCTCGGGTGCTGGGCGGTTTCACCGCCCAGCCAAGCGGTGCCACCGCCTGGCTCGACTCCGGTATCCTTGCTTTATGTTTTCTGGTTATCGTAGTTAATCCTGCATACTTAACTCAATAATATGGATTAGATCAATTAACCCACCAATTGATTATATCATCAAAATCCGAGATTCAACAATCTCCCCTTTTTTGATGATGACAATCAATTGATGACGGAGTTAAACATAACTCCCCCTATCTATATGCCATATTATGAGAAGATAAAAAACACTTGAAATCCATCCCATTGGATTCAAGCATAACCCGATAAGTTCTAATCGTAGAGCTTATCGTTATCCTCATTAAACAATAGTAAGTACGAAATACGGCGGCGACCACTGTAGCGGCGACGACACTGTAGCGGTGGCCAGATCTAGGGCGACACTGTAGCGGCGGCCAGATCTCGGGCGACCACTATAGCGGCGACGACACTGTAGCGGCGGCCAGATCTCCCTAGGGCGATCTGACTCCTGCAGCGGCGACGACACTGTAGCGGAGACCAGATCTAGGGCGACCACTGTAGCGGCGACGACACTGTAGCGGCGAACAGATCTAGGGCGACCACTGTAGCGGCGGCCAGATCTCCCTAGGGCGATCTGACTCCTGCAGCGTCGGCTTTCTCCCACGGGCGACAGGCGACGACACTGTAGCGGCGATCTGATTTCCTGCAGCGTCGGCTGTTTCCCAAGGGCGACGTACTGTAGCGGCGGCGACGACACTGTAGCAGCGACAGTACTGTAGCGGCGACGACACTGTAGCGGCGACGAGATCTCCCTAGGGCGATCTGACTCCTGCAGCGTTGGCTTTCTCCCACGGGCGACGATACTATAGCAACGATCTGATCTCCCTTACTGTAGTGGTGATCGGATCTCCTGCAGCATCGGCTTCTCCCGAAGGGCGACGATACTACAGCGGCGACCAGATCTCCCTAGGGCGACGGTACTGTAGCGGCGATCTGATATACTGCGACGGTGGTTTTTCCCTATGGAGATGATTCTATAGCCGCGACCAGAAGAGGGATCAAACATGGCAGCGACGGCCCCTAGGGCTGGCGGCGGTGGCGGGAGAGTTGATACGATAGTAAGACTCCCTACCGTTACCCCTCAATTGGCTCCTCCTCCATATCCTCTCCAGAGAGAAACTCCTTCGACGAAACAGCATCGAAGTAGATCGCGCTCTAGATCGCGGCAGCCTGCCCTCATTTCCAGTGACCCTAGGCCTTGGACTAGCCTCTTCAAGGCTCCGGTTGGAAGTCCGGATCTAAGCTTGGAATTCTTTACTCCAGAAGTTCAGGCTGATAAGAAGATTGCTGTATACGAGACTGCTGATTCAGCAGAGCTTATTGAGACATGGTCTATGGCGATTGTTGGCTATGTGGTAGGTCTCAAAACATCTTATTTCCCACTATCCTCATTTATCAAAACTCGATGGGGAATATCGTCATTTGATCTTCATATGCTGGAGAACGGATTCTTTGTTTGCAAGCTATACTCTGAAGAAGATTTACAACGAGTCCTCGAAGGATTCTGGACTATTCGCGGCCATCCAATGATTCTACGACGCTGGTCTCCTGATGTCCGTTTGGAGTTAGATAGCCTACAGTCTATTCCATTATGGGTATCCTTTCAAGGTCTTCCTCTACATCTTTGGAGTCGACGTTTTATCGCAAAGTTATGCAGCACTCTGGGACAGCCACTCTACATCGACAAAGCAACAGCTGCTCAGACGAGATTAGCATTTGCACGAGCATGTGTACTGGTTTCTTCTGACGAAGATCTTCCAAATGAGGTTTTCTATCGTGATCTTGACGGGAACACTCGGAAGGTACATGTCTCATATTCTTGGAAGCCACAACGATGTCAGCATTGCTTATCTTTTGGTCATGCAAATGGAGCTTGTCAGCAAACTCCAAAACAAATCACAAAGGTCTATCGACCACGTCAAGCGCCTCCGCAACAAAGCGAGTCTTCTCTAATGGCAGTAGCACCGATGGTGGCGAAGACTATTGAGCATTCCGACTCACAAGGACAGCACCACGGACAGAAGGACAAATCCAAAATTATATCTCTTCCTACAATGTCGGAGCCTTCCACAACAGAGGTTTCCCTTGGTACTAGTGGACAGGAGAAACATAAGTCAGGAACTTCATCTCTTCCAATATCATTGGATCCGTCCACAATAACTCAACAAACTCAGGCCCAAACAAATCTCGCCAGCAAGGATATTCTTCCTCAACAAACTCAAGCCACAACAAACATCGCCAACAAGGATATTCTGTCTCAACAAACTCATGCCCCAACAAACCTCTCTAGCCAAGCTACTCCAACAAGTACTATCCAGGAAATTGTGCTGCAACAATCTTATCGTGCTTCAACAAACCCTGCCAATCAAGACCACATGATTCAAGGTATTTTAAAGTTTAAAAATCTGCAAGCTGTAGATGAAGTGGATAAATATAGAAATAAAGTCATAAAAGGTAAGGATATTGTGCGGGAGGAAAATACAAAACCGAAGGATAAGAAAAAGGATGGTACAGTCCATCCAAAGTCGTAGGATGAATACCTTACCACCTTTTCATTTCTTTATTACTGATGAAGATAACATGTTGGAATGTTCGCGGACTTAATAAGCCGGAAAAATGTCGGGAGCTCAATAGAATAATCAAGTCTGCCGCATGTGATATTGTTATTCTAGTAGAAACGAAAATTAAACAATCGCGCGTTCAAGCTCAAAAGAATTTAATATGGCCGGACGCGTTTACCAATGACTCAAATGAAACTTTTGGTAGAATATGGGTCTTATGGCATCCTAACTCTATTAATGCTTGGTTTATTTCTGCTACTGATCAATTCATTCAACTTAAGGTAGAGGACAAAAAGAATGGCTGTCAATTCAATTTCATTGGTATATATGCTTCAAATAGTATGCAAGAAAGAAATACTCTTTGGTCTGACCTGACTAATATTGCAAATGGCTGTCTCAATGTACCTTGGATTGTTCTTGGAGACTTTAATACTGTTCGGTATACAAATGAAAAAGAGGGGGGTAGACAACTTTCAGAAAGCCAGCTTCAAAGTTTTAATGATTACATTGACACTGCAGCTTTGTTTGATATGAAATCTGTGGGTAATTGGCTCTCCTGGAGTAATCAAGGTGCTGCTAACAGAAAAATAATGGCTCGACTTGATAGGTGTTTGATTAATCATGAATGGTTAACAGTTTACCCAGATTCACTTCTTGAGTATGGTGCTCCTTTATTTTCTGACCATTCTTTAATGTATATACACGCAAACAAAGCGACACCAAGAGGCAAGAAACCGTTTAGATTCTTTAACATGTGGAGTACTCATCCTCAATTTCTTGATGTTATCAGATCTGCTTGGAATGTTAATGTGCATGGATCTCCCCCTTACATCTTATGTCAAAAGCTCAAAGCCTGTAAAGCAGCACTAAAGGAGTGGAATACAAATACCTTTGGCAATATTACCACCACAGTTCAATTTTGCAGGAAGGAACTAATGTCATTGCAACATGAGCTGCAACTTCAGCCAAATGATGAGAATATTATCTACAAAGAGACAGAAGCCAGAAATAACTTCATGCAAGCCTTAAAACAGGAGGAAAGTTTTGCAAAGCAGAAGTCTCGACAGCATTGGCTTACACTAGGAGATTCCAATACTAAATTTTTCTATGCTTCAATTGCTACTCGAAGGGCTGTTAACCGTATCAGCAAATGCAGAGATAAAGATGATAATCTTATTGAGAATTTAGAAGAGGTTAAAGCACACACAGAGCAATTTTTTTATTCCTTACTCAATCAAGCTGGGAAAACTAATAACATTCATGTGGAGCCGACTAGAAAACTTGATTCGGAAGCTATTTCAATCCTCAATGCCTCAATTACTGACGACGAAATTGTATGTGTTGTCTTTAAGTCACCAAAGCACAAAAGCCCAGGTCCAGATGGATTTCCAGCTGAATTTTACCAAACTGCTTGGTCTATTATTGGAAATGATGTGATCAAGGCTTGCCAACATTTTTTCTCTTCAGGTCATATTCTTAGAGAGATGAATTGCACCTTTATTTCTTTAATTCCGAAGAATGCAGGGGCTGATTCACTAGAGAACTATCGACCCATATCATTATGCAACTTTATTTACAAGATCATCTCCAAAGTATTAGCAAATAGAATGCAAAAGGTAATACACAAGATCATTAGCCCAAATCAAGTTGCTTTCATCAAAGGGAGAAGTATACATCATAACATTTTGCTTGCTAATGACTTGGTCAAAGATTTGCATTCAAAAGCAAGAGGGACAAAAATATGTTTTAAAGCTGATTTACGGAAAGCCTTTGATTCAGTTAATAGGAAATTTATCTATAAGATGCTCCTCGATATGAACTTCCCACAGCAATGGGTTAATTGGATTCAATCTTGCCTGGAAACTCCAAAGTTTTCGATACTCTTTAATGGCTCACCTATTGGTTTTTTTGGGAGCACGAATGGCATACGACAAGGTGATCCACTCTCTCCGTATCTCTTTACTATTGCGATGGAAGGACTTAGCTGTATGTTGGAACATGCAGTCTTAAATGGCAGCATAAAGGTACCCAATGCTAGCTCTATTCATATATCACATATAACATTTGCAGATGATTTACTTATCTTTCTCCAAAATGATCCAACTTCAGTAAAGAACCTGGCTACTATTATGAATGACTTTGGTATTGTTTCTGGACTTCAGTTAAATCATGCGAAAAGTAAAGTATATATGAGCCCTCACGTTGAGAATAAAATCTTTATTGCACAAACTTTGGGGGTTAGTGAGGGAAGCCTGCCAGTTCCTTATTTGGGTCTCCCGCTCATATCCACAGGCATTCACAAAACCCACTGTCAGCCTATCCTACAAAAAATAAAGAATAGAATTTCTTCTTGGAAAAATAGGCTTCTATCAAAAGCAGGACGACTCGAACTCATCCGTTCTGTATTGCACTCCTACTCTATATATTGGTGTAATGCATTTCTTCTGCCTGCTGGACTTCTCCAAGATATTGAACGGTTATTAATGAACTTCTTCTGGAATGGCACAAATGATAAGGCAATGCATATGGTAAATTGGGATAGCATTTGTAAACCAAAAGATGAAGGGGGGCTAAATTTGAGAAATACTAGAGATTGGAATCAAGCATGCCTGGTACAACAATTGTGGGATCTTTTGCAAAATAAATGTTCCTTATGGTCACAATGGGTTTCTGCTAGGTATCTTTCAAAGGAATCAATCTGGGAAATTTCAACAAGAACATACCACTCTTCAGCTTTGAAAGGAATTTTAAAGGCAAGGAATTGGCTAATCAAACACATTTCTTATGCAATCTCTTCTGGAACTAGTACTAATATGTGGTACGATCCTTGGGTGAATGGGAAGAGTATATTTCAATTATATGGCGACAGAATACGAAAAGATCTTGGGGCTCCCAAAGATTGGAAGGTTTCCGAGTTCATTGCTAACGGTACCTGGTGTCTCCCTAATCCTATTTCTCCCGAAATGTTATCACTTTGGCCGACTATCATAGCTATTCCAATCAGGAACAACTCTTCAGATATACTTATTTGGCCTCATGACAATGGCAAATTTAGTGCCACATCTGTATGGAATCAAATTAGACAAAGAAATAACAAGTGGGTCCCAAGCAGTTGGACATGGGATCGACCGGGATCACAAAGACAGTCCTTATGTACATGGCAGGCCCTTCTCAATAAACTACCTACAATAGATAATATGAAAAGAAGAGGTATCTATCATGTTAACCGATGCTCCCTTTGTTTGCAACAAGAAGAAACTGTTGACCACCTTTATTTTGCTTGTAATTATACAAAATGGATATGGAAGGAGATTCTCCAGCGATTTGAACTCAATAGACTGCCGCAACCAAACTTGCACCAAGAACTAGGCGACCTTATTCAATGTTTCTCAAGAAAAGGGCCACTTACACAACTGGCAAAGGTTACTTTCAGATGCGCTATTTGGTGGATGTGGAAGGAGAGATGTAATAGAATCTTTGAATATCAACACACAAACAATGCTCAGCTCTTGAAAGAGATTATTAGAGACTCAAGATCCTGTATGGAGCATGATCTCAAAATCGAGCACTTCACCCGAAGAGAAAAAGATATTTTTATCAAATTTAATTTTGCTATTAGCTAAAGATCTTGGGAATGATGTCAAATAATGTACCCACAGGTAGTTATAGTCTACAGCATGTGTAGTCATAACTATCGCATTCGCACTCTATGAGTTAATTGGCTTTGTCTATGACTTGTATAGATAAAGCTATTTGTAGAATCTTTACACATAATCAATTTACTTTTACTTACCAAAAAAAAAAAATAGTAAGTACGAAACTTCGATGAAAATCATAAGTTAAATGATACGGGACGAATTTTGCTACGATAGGAGATAAAGATTTTCAATATGAATTTCATGATATCGATGTAAGGCATGCTTTCAATATGATCAATCAATCTTGTGATATTTTCAAGGATTTTGCAAGGCATATAAGACATTCATATCACACAAGCTTTTGCAATTCATATAAGTCATGCTATTAAAATGATACAAGTCATCACTTTTCTCCCCCTTTGTCATCAACAAAAAGGGAATGAGACTTGAAGCACATAATTTATCATACAAAGATTTTATCATTCACTCATCTATATTATCATTGATCATACAAAGATTTTATCATTCAAAATTAAGTATGCTAAAATATTTACGCAAAGTTCATCTTAAAGGAAAATTCAGCATTCATCAATATTATCAAATCTCTTCTTTTTATAAATAACAAAAATTGTAGATGTACAAATAAGAGATTGGGATAAGAAAAAAAAAAATTTTAAGTAGTAACTCCAATAAGTCAAGATCATAATTCGAATACAAATCCATTTAAATTCAATTCGTCAACTTGAAACTCATAATCAAGCCATCAAAATCAATTTCGAGATTCAAAATATCATAAAATCATTAATCTTGATCAGATGGAAGCGGTGTTTGACTCAAGATAGGATAAGATAATTTAACAAGTCACCGAGGAACGGAGAGAGAATGAAAAACTTTACGGAAAATCCATTCAAACAAGTTTATTCTTAGGGACAATTTAACATACCTAATTCCCTTCTAATGAATTCAAATTGGTCTTCATTCAAAGCTTTTGTAAATATATCTGCTAATTGATGCTTTGTGTCAATGAATTCTAGAACAACATCATTGTTAAGGACATGATCGCGTATGAAATGATGCCTAACGTCGATGTGCTTAGTTCTAGAGTGCTGAATTGGATTTTTAGTAAGACATATGACACTAGTATTATCACATTTTATGGGAATGTTTTTAAAGTGAATTCCATAGTCTTCTAATGTATTTTTCATCCAAATGACTTGTGCACAACATGCACTTGCAGCAATGTATTCGGCTTCCGCCGTAGATAGTGCAACTGAATTTTGTTTCTTGGAAGTCCAAGAAACAAGTGCATGTCCTAAAAATTAGCATGTTCCGGATGTACTTTTTCTATCTATCCTGCATCCGCCAAAATCGGCATCTGCATAAGCTATTAGATCGAATTTTTCAGATTTTGGATACCACAATCCAAAATTTGGAGTTCCTTTAAGATACATAAATATTCTTTTAACACTCTTTAGATGAGATAATTTAGGATTAGATCTTTACCAAAAAAATAATTTAGGATTAGATTGAAACCTAGCGCAAAGTCCTACACTAAACATAATATTTGGTCTAGTCGCGGTGAGGTAGAGTAGACCTATCATTCCCCTATATGTTTTTTGATCAAAATTTTCACTATTTTCATCCATATCTAACTTAGTCGCAGTACTCATAGGGGTGTTTATTGCTTTTGAATTATCCATGTTAAATCGTTTTAACAATTCTAATGTATATTTGGATTGGTTAAGAAATATACCATCACTAAGTTGTTTGATTTGTAATCCTAAAAAGAAAGTTAATTCACCCATTAAACTTATTTCAAATTCATGACTCATACATTTGGCAAATGATTCACATAGTGATTCATCCGAAGAGCCAAAAATAATATCGTCAACATAAATTTGCACAATAAGAAAATTATTTTCAAAATGTTTAATAAACAATATAGTATCAACCTTGCCTTTGGTAAAATTATTTAAAATAAGAAAGGAACTAAGCCTTTCATACCAAGCTCTAGGAGCTTGTTTCAAGCCATAGAGAGCTTTAGTCAATTTGAATACATGATTAGGAAGAAGAGAATTTTCAAATCCGGGAGGTTGTTCGACATATACTTCTTCGGAAATAAAACCATTCAAGAAAGCACTTTTGACATCCATTTGAAATAGTTTAAAATTATTACTACTAGCATAGGCAAGGAGCATCCTTATGGCTTCTAATCGAGCCACGGGAGCGAAGGTTTCTTCGTAATCGATACCTTCTTCTTGGTTGAAACTTTTAGCCACTAATCTAGTCTTGTTTCTAACTACGATACCATTTTCGTCTTGCTTGTTTCTAAAGACCCACTTAGTACCTATGACTAAGTGGTCACTTGGTCTAGGAACAAGCTTCCATACCTCATTCCTCTCAAATTGGTTCAATTCTTCTTGCATTGCAATGACCCAAAAATCATCTTTTAAGGCTTCGTCAATGCATTTAGGTTCAATTTGAGAAAGGAAAGCGGCGTTAGTTGACTGTATAGACATTATTTTGTTTTAAAGCAATCATAGTTATGTTATGATTTGGTTTTTCAATAATACACATATTTGATTCAAATCTAACGATATAACCTTTATCGCATAGTTGACTAATACTTAAGAGATTGTGTTTCAATCCATCAACTAGTAAAACATCATCAATGGAAAAACTAAATTTGTTACCAATAATTCCCTTGCCAATGATTTTGCCTTTGTTGTTGTCTCCGAAGGTGACGTACCCTTCTTCTTTGCTAGTGAGCATAGAGAAATGAGATGGATCTCCAGTCATATGTCTTGAGCATCCACTATCGAGATACCATCTCTTGCTCCTAGCTTGTGGGTTTGTCTACAAAAGAGGATGATTTTTAGGTACCCATTTGATTTTGGGTGCCTCAAAAATTGACCCACTAACCTTGTTATTTATTTTTGAATCCTTTATAGTTCCTTTAGGAACCCATATTAATTTTTGTGAACTAATTTTCCTAAATGGACATTTGTAGGCAATATGTCCGGATTTGCAACAGAAGTTGCATTTCATATAAGAGGAAACATGTAATGTAGGTCCTTTTATGAAAGTGGTAGGATTTTGATGTAATCCTTTTACAAATCCAATTCCATTTCTATTTGCGATGTGACCCTTGTGTGCAAGGATCATATCTAATCCTTTGCTACCAACCTTAAACTTGTTTAAGGTTTCCTTAAGAAGCAAATTTTCATTTTTTATTGCTTCTAAATGCTCACACTTCGAGAATGGAGGAGTTTGAAGACTATCAAACTTATCTTGTAGCAAAGCATGCTCTTTCTTTAAGATACTTAACTTCTTGCTAACAGTTCTACATTCATCAAATAATTCATGAAAAGCGATAGAGAGTTTTTCAAAAGATAAATCTTCATTAAATAAATCACATACCTCTTCTTCTAAAGCCATTAGCGCGTAATGAGCAACTTGCTCGGTGTTGGACTCCTCTTCTTCGGACGCGCTTGAATCATCCCATGTTGCTTTGAGCGCCTTCTTCTTTGATGTCCTCTTTTTGGCTTGAGGACAATCGTTCTTGTAGTGTCCCGATTTTTTGCATTCATAGCAAATCACTTGGTCCTTTTTTTGTTCAAATTTATTTTTTATATTATTTTTAAGTTTGTTCTTTCTTAAATATTTTTTAAATTTTTGAGTCAAAAGTGCAATGTCATTGTCACTGTCCTCATCACTTGATGTTCCTTTCAAGTGGTCTTCTTGTGATTTGAGTGTCATATCCTTCCTGTTCTTTGGAAGGGGGTTCTCGAGCTCGTCATGAGCTTGACATGTCATTTCGTAAGTCATTAGAGACCCAATGAGTTCTTCAAGAGGGAATGCTTTAAGGTCTTTGGCCTCTTGAATGGCCGTAACTTTTGGATCCCAACTTTTAGGGAGGGATCTTAAGATTTTAGTTACTAGTTCAAAGTTAGTAAAATCTTTACCAAGAGCTTTGAGTCCATTGATGACATCCGTAAACCGGGTGTACATGTCTCCGATGGACTCACTTGGTTTCATTCGGAAAAGTTCGTAAGAGTGCACAAGGATGTTGATTTTAGACTCTTTCACTCGGCTAGTGCCTTCATGAGTGACCTCAAGAGTTCTCCAAATATCAAAAGTCGAATCACACATTGAAACACGATTAAATTTATTTTTGTCTAATGCACAAAACAAGGCATTCAAAGCCTTTGCATTTAAAGCAAAAACCTTCTTCTCCGATTCATTCCATTCGCTCATCGGAAGAGAAGATTTTTGAAATCCATTCTCAACAATAGACCAAAGCTCAAAGTCCATAGAAATGAGGAAGATCCTCATGCGAGTCTTCCAATATGTGTAATCCGACCCATTAAACAAAGGTGGTCGTGCAATAGAGTGGCCCTCTTGCATGCCGGAGTAAGCCATCTCTCTTGGGTATTAAACCAAATATGAGAGATAACCTCGCTCTGATACCACTTGTTAGGATCGGAGCGGCACTAAGAGGGGGGGGGGGTGAATTAGTGCAGCGGATTAAAACTTCGATTTTAACAAAATCTTTCGTACGATAAGAACGGAACTTGAAAAGTTTAACTTGAAAGCGTATTCTTAAAGTTGCGCAGCAAGGGTAATAAGGAACTAAAGCAGTAAGAAGATTTGCAGTAATGTAAATGACAATAATAAAATGCAAACCAGAGATTACGCCGATTTTTAGAGTGGTTCGGTCAAATGACCTACTCCACTTGCGATGCCCCTCTTCGATGAGGCTCCCACCTTCCACTAGCAAATCTCTTGAAATGGAAGGGTAAACACCCCCTCTTACAACCTTTTACAAGCAGTTCAACCTCTTATAAATTTTCAATAAGAAAGAAGGAGGAGAACTCTCTAGCAAATTGAAAACAAGACTTGTTAAGACTTTCTAAGACTTTTCTCTCAATCAAAATGCTTCTCAAAAGTTGTAACCTCAGCTGAGATTTGAGGGGTATTTATAAGCCTCAAGAGGATTCAAATTTTGGGCTTCAAAATTTGAATTCTCTTAGGGTTCCCGGTGCTGGAGGTGCCACCGCCCAGCCAAGCGGTGCCACCGCCCATCGCTCGGGTGCTGGACGGTGCAACCGCCCAGCCAAGGAGGTGTCACCGCCCAGCTCTCGGGTGCTGGGCGGTTTCACCGCCCAGCCAGGCGGTGCCACCGCCTGGCTCTCCGATTCATTGGTTTGGCTTAATTTTAGCCCAAACCAAATCTGACTTTGGGCCCAGTTGGCCCCTAACCTGGATATAGGATTATCTCTTAATCCTAATCCTAATTACAAGTGAACTACATTACACAAAAAAAACATCCTAAGCAAGTTTTCAACCGCGAACGTCGAGTCTTGTTCCGGCGAGCTTTCCGACGAACTTCTTCCGACGGACTCCCTGCAAACTCCCAATCTTTGTGATGACTTTAACGAGTAGCCGAGCCTTCTCGGTGATCTCCACGAGCCTCCGACGATTTCTTCGGCGAACTTCCGACACGTTCCCGATTTTTTCTCGGTTGGTTCCGGCAGCATCTCCGATGATTCTTCGGTCTCTTAAACGTCCATCGAGCTCGACTCCGGTATCCTTGCTTTATGTTTTCTGGTTATCGTAGTTAATCCTGCAAACTTAACTCAATAATATGGATTAGATCAATTAACCCACCAATTGATTATATCATCAAAATCCGAGATTCAACAGTTGTTAGGATCAAGAGCACTAAGAGGGGGGGGGGGGTGAATTAGTGCAGCGAAAATCTTTCAACGATAAAACACATTCGAACGATAAAAACGATTTTGGTGTGAAAGTCGATTCTAAGATTACTTTAACTTAAGATCAAGCGAGATGACGTTAAAATCAATCTATGAAGGCAGTTTGTAGTTTTGATGAAAACCATAATATAAGCGCAAACTGAAATACAACGTTCGTACGAAGAAGCTGATTTACGTCTAAATGCAGATTCGTAAATCACTTGATTAGGCGAGATGCAGTTTAAGCAAGGATATAAAGGCAGTTTGCAGTTATGATTGAAATCAAAACATAAACGCAAACTGAAATATGATGATCGTACGAAAAAACAGATTTACATCTAAACGCTGATTCGAAAAGTGCAAAGCTTGAAACCCGATCGTATATGCGCAGAAAACAGTAAGCTTTAGAGGAGGTTTGCAGTAAAGATAATATGCTCAAAGTAAATGCAAACCGAGATTTAGAGTGGTTCGGTCAATCTTGACCTACTCCACTTTTGGCTTCCTCCACCGACGAGGTCACCGATGTCAACTAGAGGCCTTCCTTCGATAGGCGAAGGCCAACCACCCTTTTACAGTTTCACTCCTTTTGACGGGCTTAGGAGACAACCCTTACAGAATTTTCTCTCCTCTCTTTACAACTCAGAACTTGGAAGAACAGAGGGAGAAGAACTTTTGGCCTTTACAACAATTTTGAGCTCTAAGAATCACAGAAAAAGATCAATATTTCGGTGTGTATACTGTGCTTTCTTAGTGCTGAATGGGTGGGGTATTTATAGGCCCCAACCCAGTTCAAATTTGGAGCTCAAAACTGTCAATTCCCAGAATTCCGAGATCAGGCGGTTGCACCTCCTGACTGGAGCGGTTGCACCGCCTGGCAGAGCTCGAAGAATGAGCCTCTGGACGGTGCCACCTCCTGTCATGGGCGGTTGCACCTCCTGCCAAAGCTCGAAGACCGAGCTCAGGCGATGCAACCTCCTGACTGAGGCGGTTGCACCACTCAGCCAGTGCTCGGAGACCGAGCCCAGGCGGTGCCACCTCCTATCAGGGGAGGTTGCACTGCCCAGTCTCGCTCGGAGACTGAGCCCAGGCGGTGCCACCTCCTGGCTGTGGCGGTTGCACCGCCCAGTGTCGCTCAGAGACTTAGCCCAGGCGATGCTACCTCCTGGCTTGGGCGGTTGCACCTCCCAACAGAAATCAGGGTCCGAATGGGTTGATCCATTCGGCCCAATTTGGGTTTTTTAGGGGCCAAATTGCCCCAAGATTAAGTTAATGGGATCACCTCCCATTTCTAATTTAATCATTGTGCTAACTACGATAATCCCTAAGACATTTACTACAACTTGCTCCGGTGCGTCAATCGCTTCTTTCGGCGAGCTTCCGGCGAACTTCCGTCGATCATCCGATGAACCCTCGGTAATGCTCCTGCGGACTTCCGACAAACTCCTAGACTTGCGACGATCCACTTGGCGAGTTCCGATGAGCTTCTTTGGCAAGCTCATGGACTTCTCGGATTTGTTCCCGCAGAACCTCCGACGACTGTCCGAACTTTCGTCGAACTCTCGAACTCCCAACGTAATCATTGTCTTGACTCTAGCGCAACTCCTGTTGTATGTCTTTCTTCCATCGTAGTTATTCCTGCACATTTAAAACAAAATTTTGATCGAGACAATTAATCCTAAGCAATTAACCAAGTTGTCCGGCATGTCATTGGTCCCTCGACGCTTCGTCCGATTCTTCGGCGCATCGTCCTTTCCTACAGCCTTTTGCCCAGTCGGCTAGTTGACTCTGCAACTCTGATATCCTTGGCACAATACCCGCTCTTCTTGGCCCGATGCCCGAGTACACGGCTCGAAGCCTTCTGTCGATACGTCGACCGATCCACCGGCCTGACGTCCAATCTTCTGACATGTTCCTCCGGCACAACATGATTTTCCTGCTTTAATTGTCTCATCCTGATGCAATCTCTTTTGGAACTAGTACTAATATGTGGTACGATCCTTGGGTGAGTGGGAAGAGTATATTTCAATTATATGGCGACAGAATACGAAAAGATCTTGGGGCTCCCAAAGATTGGAAGGTTTCCGAGTTCATTGCTAACGGTACCTGGTGTCTCCCTAATCCTATTTCTCCCGAAATGTTATCACTTTGGCCGACTATCATAGCTATTCCAATCAGGAACAACTCTTCAGATATACTTATTTGGCCTCATGACAATGGTAAATTTAGTGCCACATCCGCATGGAATCAAATTATGCAAAGAAATAACAAGTGGGTCCCAAGCAGTTGGATATGGGATCGACCGGGATCACAAAGATGTTAGGTTCGAGAGCACTAAGAGGGGGGGGTGAATTAGTGCAGCGAAAATCTTTCAGCGATTAAAAACGAAAGCTGATTCGTTCGATAAAAACTATTTTGATGCAAAAGCCGATTCTAAGATTACTTATGATTAAGTGCAGTTTACGTTTAAACACAGTTAGCTTCTAAACGCAGTTTGCGTCTAAATGCAGATTGCGTCTAAACTCAGATTGCGTCTAAGCGCAGTTTGCGTCTAAGCGCAGATTGCGTCTAAGCGCAGTTTGCATCTAAACACAATTTGCGTCTAAGCGCAGTTTAAGCAGAAGTATAAAGACAATGTGCTGCTATTGTACAGCTCAAAAAGTAATCTGCAAAAAGCAGATTTATGTCTAAACGCAGATTTACGTCTAAACACAGATTTACGTCTAAACGCAGATTTACGTCTTAAACGCAGATTTACGTCTGAACTTTGAAACTCGTTTGTATACTCGCAGAAGGCAGTATGCAATTGAAATCAAGACGTAAACGTAAACTGAAATCTGATGATTGTGCGAGGAAAGCCGATTTACGTCTAAATGCAGTTTTACGTCTAAATGTTGAAACTCGTTGGTAAAATTACAGAAGACAGTTTGCAGTTATAAATAGAATCAAAATGTAAATGTAAACTGCAAAGAAACTCGTTCGTAAAAGCGCAGAAGACAGTTCGCAGTTATAAACAGATTCAAGACGTATATGTAAGCTGCAATGTAAAGATCGTATGAAAACACCTTTTGACGTCTGAATGCAGATTCGGAAAGAACTTGTTCGTAAAAGCGCAGAGAGCAGTAGCTATGTAGGAGGTTTGCAGTAATGATAAAGTGCTCAAAATAAACGCAAACCAGAGATTTAGAGTGGTTCGGTCAGTCTTGACCTACTCCACTTTTGGCTTCCTCCACCGGCGAGGTCACCGACGTCAACTAGGGGCCTTCCTTCAATAGGCGAAGGCCAACTGCCCTTTTAAAGTTTCTCTCCTTTTGACGGGCTCAGGAGACAACCCTTACAGATCCTTTCTCTCCTCTCTTTACAACTCAAGACTTGAAGAACAGAAAAGAGGAGAACTTTTGGACTTTACACAAATTTGAGCTCTTAGAGTCACTGAAAAGATCAAGAATTCGGTGTGGATCTGTATCTTTTCAGTGCTGAATGGGTGGGGTATTTATAGGCCCCAACCAAATTCAAATTTGGAGCTCAAAACGATCAAATCCCGGAATTCCGGGATCAGGCGGTTGCACCTCCTGACTGGAGAGGTTGCACCGCCTGGCAGAGCTCGAAGACTGAGCCCAGGCGGTGCCACCTCTTGACTGAGGCGGTTGCACCTCTCTGCCAGAGCTCGAAGATCGAGCTCAGGCGGTGCCACCTCTCTGTCAGGGAGGTTGCACCACCCAGTCTTGCTCGAAGACTGAGCTCAGGCGGTGCCACCTCTCTGTCAGGGAGGTTGCACCGCCCAGTCTAGCTCGAAGACTGAGCTCAGGCGGTGCCACCTCCTGGCTGGGGAGGTTGCACCGCCCAGTCTCGCTGGGAGGCTTAGCCCAGACGGTGCCACCTCCTGGCCTAGGCGGTTGCACCTCCTGGTGCAATCAGGGTCCGAATGGTTAGCTCCATTCGGCCCAATTTCAGTCTTTCAGGGGCCCAATTGCCCCAAGATTAAGCTAATGGGATCACCTCCCATTTTCCAACTTAATCAACGTGCTAACTACGATTAGATCTAAGACAATTTCTGCAGCTTTGTTTCGGTGCGTCAATCGCTTCTTCCGGCGAGTTTCCGGCGAACTTCCGTCGATAATCTGATGAACCCTCGGTGATGCTCCTGCGGACTTCCGGCAAACTCCTGGACTTTGCGACGATCCACTTGGTAAGTTCCGACGAGCTTCGCTTGGCAAGCTTCTGGACTTCTCGGATCTGTTCTCGCAGAACCTCCGACGACCGTCCGAACTTCCGTCGAACTCTCGAACTCCCAACTTGATCATGAACTTGACTCCGGCGCAACTCCTGCTGCTTGTCTAACTTTCATCGTAGTTAATCCTGCACACTTATCTCAACACATAGATTAACAACAAATGACAATTGACTTCATTATCAAAATCCGAGATTCAACAAAAGACACTCCTTATGTACATGGCAGGCCCTTCTCAATAAACTACCTACAATAGACAATATGAAAAGAAGAGGTATCTATCATGTTAACCGATGCTCCCTTTGTTTGCAACAAGAAGAAACTGTTGACCACCTCTATTTTGCTTGTGATTATACAAAATGGATATGGAAGGAGATTCTCCAGCGATTTGAACTCAATAGACTGCCGCAACCAAACTTGCACCAAGAACTAGGCGACCTTATGCAATGTTTCTCAAGAAAAGGGCCTCTAACACAACTGGAAAGGTAACTTTCAGATGCGCTATTTGGTGGATGTGGAATGAGAGATGTAATAGAATTTTTGAATGTCAACACACAAACAATGCTCAGCTCTTGAAAGAGATTATTAGAGACTCAAGATCCTGTTTGGAGCAAGATCTCAAAACCGAGCACTTCACCCGAAGAGAAAAAGATATTTTTATCAAATTTAATTTTGCTATTAGCAAAAGATCTTGGGAATGATGCCAAATAATGTACCCACAGGTAGTTATAATCTACAGCATGTGTAGTCATAACTATCGCATTCGCACTCTATGAGTTACTTGGCTTTGTCTATGACTTGTATAGATAAAGCTATTTGTAGAAACTTTACACATAATCAATTTACTTTTACTTACCAAAAAAAAATTATCTCATCCTGATCGAAGCATCCTGCGTCACTCAAAATGCAGATTAAATCATAAACATATATCAAGTAGTTTCATCATCAAAATCCGAGATTCAACAATCTCCCCCTTTTTGATGATGACAACCACTTGATGACGGAGTTAAACTTAACTCCCAGAGTTTAAACAAACTCCCCCTATCAATATGTCATATTGATAGAACCTTGAATTCAAACTGAATTCAAGTCATTGCAATATTCATCATGAATACTTGCAACACGTCATCATTAACTTATGCATAAACTTATGCATAACATCATACTTCTCCCCCTTTGTCATCAACAAAAAGGAGAAGTCCAACTATTCTTGTGTTTGGAATATTAGTTTAACTTATTGCATGAAAAACATAATATCAAGTTTTATCATCATGCAGTTTTGAAACCAGAAAATTTAACAAATGTTACATCATGCTTAGAACATTCAAGCTATCAAGTTTTAGATATGCAAGTTTTACAGCATACAAGATAGCACTTTTAGAACATGCAAGCTAGCAATGTTATAATATTTTAGAACTTGCAAGCTAGCAATTTAGAGATGTTCAAGAAGGCAACTCTTGCTTCTTGAAATATGCAAGTTATAAGCTAGCAAATTTTTGCTTCCTTTGCAATGTTTGAGCTCGCAATTTTGCTTCCATTGCAAGGTGTAAGTTTAGCATGTTTAATTTTCTTGAGATAGCAACTATTTGCTTCTCTTTATACTACAAGCTAGTAATTTTTATGATATGCAAGTTTTACTACATACAAGCTAGCAAAAATTTCGAAAGCAAATGCAAGATAGCTTTCTTGTGTAAGCTTATGATTTTTGCTTCCTATTGCAATGTGCAAGTTGCAAGTTTTGCTTCTTGAGATAGGCAAGATAGCCCTTTTGCAATTTTTGTTTGGCAAGCTTGTGATGTTCAAGATAACAAGCTCTTCCTTCTCTTTTGAGAAGTGCTTTCTTTGCAAAGTGCAAGCTAGCAAAATGCCAAACTAGCAAGAGATAATGTTTTACATGAGGCAAGCAAACAATTTGGCAAGTGTTACATTTGCATCTTCTCTTTAGAGGAGTGTAATTTTTGCTTTTATCTTGAATTGTGTAAGCTAGCTAGTTTGCCTCTTTTCATAATGTCCACGCTAGAAATTCTTGCTCCCCCTTTGTCATTGTCAAAAAGAAGGGAAGACCCTTTTTTCAATTTTCAGATTATGACAAAGGTAAGTATCAATTTTATTTGTGCATCATTATATATTCAAGTTAAAACATACACAATTTCAAAAATCTTATTTTTCATGTACGATACCGAAAAATCAATCATCATTAATGAGTATATCATACATGATACTCAAACATTAAAATTTTTAAGCATTTATCAACATGTTGATCATGATACCAAACATTCATCATTTAAAGCATTCATGATACATATCATATGCAATACATCTTTCAGGGGCCCAATTGCCCCAAGATTAAGCTAATGGGATCACCTCCCATTTTCCAACTTAATCAACGTGCTAACTACGATTAGATCTAAGACAATTTCTGCAGCTTTGCTTCGGTGCGTCAATCGCTTCTTCCGGCGAGTTTCCGGTGAACTTCCGTCGATCATCCGATGAACCCTCGGTGATGCTCCTGCGGACTTCCGGCAAACTCCTGGACTTTGCGACGATCCACTTGGTAAGTTCCGACGAGCTTCGCTTGGCAAGCTTCTGGACTTCTCGGATCTGTTCTCGCAGAACCTCCGACGACCGTCCGAACTTCCGTCGAACTCTCGAACTCCCAACGTGATCATGAACTTGACTCCGGCGCAACTCCTGCTGTTTGTCTAACTTTCATCGTAGTTAATCCTGCACACTTATCTCAACACATAGATTAGACAACAAATGACAATTGACTTCATCATCAAAATCCGAGATTCAACAATCTCCCCCTTTTTGATGATGGCAATCAATTGATAATGGAGTTATCCTTAACTCCCCCTGTCTATATGCCATAGTTGAGATAAGTCAACCTTGAATTCAAGACCTAAGAATTCAAGTGACGTATTGATAAGTTAGATCAGTTAAACTTATCAATACTCCCATCATGATACTCATCATGATGTATCTCTTCAAAGATGATGTCAAGGCTTGACATACATCATCAAGTTTGTATGATTGTGTTTGTAACTATTCATCATGTAGTTTGAACATTATCATATAAAGCTGTGAAGTACTATTACATGATGCACACATTTGAAATATTCTAGCAAGTTTTGCATTTTCTTCACATGATAAGATATCAACTCAGGGCATAATGCAAACTTTAGCACATGTTCATATATCTCTTGGTGATGCAAGGATGGCATAATCATAGCAGTGTGTTTATAGCATCACTCATAGTATTTTTAATCATGACAGTGTTTATCAATTCATATATCTCCCCCTTTGTCATCAACAAAAAGCATAGTAATTATGATACCAGGAAAATAATAATAGCAAGCTTATAGAGGAATTTTACATATATTGCTTTAAATACTTCTTCCCCTTTTTGTTATAATCCATTGTCTATGTAAAGATTTTGCAGGATGGAATACATACACATGAATCACTTCATCAAATCTATTCCAGAAACTTATTTTTCATGAAAGTATACGAGAAAATAAGATGCATTCGGACAAGATTTTGTTGCAGATTTTCACATATAGAAACATGGCAATCAAGTGATTTGATCATTCAATATAGTCCGAAAAATAATTTTAACAAATTTATCTATTCGGACACATCATCATTCCTAATTCTCTTCGAATGAAATCAAATTGTTCTTCACTTAGAGGTTTTGTAAAAATGTCAGCTAGTTGATGTTTAGTTTCAATGAACTCTATGGTTACGTCATGATTAGTGACATGATCTCGTATAAAGTGATGTCTAATATCAATATGTTTTGTTCTTGAGTGTTGTATAGGATTCTTAGTTAAGCATATTGCACTCGTGTTATCACATTTAATGGGAATATCTTTAAGATTAACTTTGTAATCTTCTAAAGTGTTTTTCATCCATACAACTTGTGCACAGCATGCACTTGCTGCAATATATTCAGCTTCGGTTGTTGATAGAGCAACCGAGCTTTGTTTCTTTGATGACCAGGAAACAAGGGCATGTCCTAAAAATTGACATGATCCTGAAGTGCTTTTTCTATCTAGTCTACAGCCAGCGAAGTCCGCATCAGCATAAGCTGTTAACTCAAAATTTTCTGATTTTGGGTATCATAATCCTAGATTTGTGGTTCCATTAAGATATCTAAGTATTTTTTTAACTGCTTTGAGATGAGATATCTTAGGGTTTGATTGAAATCTAGCACAAAGTCCTACACTGAACATGATGTCTGGTCTGGTGGCAGTGAGGTAAAGTAAACTTCCTATCATACCCCTATAAGTTTTTTGATCAAAGCTTTCTCCACTTTCATCAATTTCTAACTTAGTGGAGGTGCTCATAGGAGTGTTACTAGCCTTTGAGTTGTTCATATTAAACCTTTTTAATAAATTCATGGCATATTTAGTTTGACTAATAAAGATGTCATTGCTTAGTTGTTTGATTTGTAAACCTAAGAAGAATGTTAATTCTCCCATTAAGCTCATTTCGATTTCAAGACTCATAGTTTTAGCAAAAGATTCACAAAGAGAGATTCATTTGTAGAGCCAAAGATGATATCATCAACATAAATCTGAACAATGAGAAAATTATTTTCAAAATTCTTGATAAACAATGTAGTATCAACCTTACCTTTTGTAAAGTTATTTTTTATAAGAAAAGAACTAAGTCTCTCATACCAAGCCCTTGGGGCTTGTTTTAAACCATAGAGAGCTTTAGTTAATCTAAACACATGATTAGGGAGGCTATTATTTTCAAATCCAGAAGGTTGTTCAACATAAACTTCTTCGGAAATAAAGCCATTTAGAAAAGCGCTTTTAACATCCATTTGAAATAACTTAAAATTATTACAACTAGCGTAGGCAAGGAGCATCCTTATGGCTTCCAATCGAGCCACAGGTGTGAAGGTTTCTTCGTAATCGATACCTTCTTCTTGGTTGAAACCTTTGGCCACTAATCTAGCATTGTTTCTAACCACGATACCATTTTCATCTTGCTTGTTTCTAAAGACCCATTTAGTACCAATAACTAAATGGTCATTTGGCCTAGGAACAAGCGTCCACACCTCATTTCTCTCAAATTGATTCAATTCATCTTGCATTGCGATAATCCATGAATCATCTTTCATGGCTTCGTCAACGCATTTGGGTTCAATTTGGGAGAGAAAGGCGGCGTTTGCACAAAAAGTTTTAAGAGAAGATCGTGTTTGAACCCCCTTTGACGTGTCTCCTAAGATTAGCTCCTTAGGATGAGCATCTACATACTTCCAATCCTTGGGTAAGGAAGTGGATGCATCCAAGTTGCTAGTTGGAGACGGGGTTTCGTTTAAATTCAAAGAATCAAAGTTAACATCATCATTAAGATCATTTTTCTTAATTTCGGAAATCTCATTGAAAACAACATGGATGGATTCTTCAATAATTAAAGTTCTTTTATTGAAAATACGAAAAGCTTTAGAAACCGAAGAATAACCAAGAAAGATTCTTTCATCAGATTTAGCATCGAATTTTCCTAAGTTATCCTTTTCATTCAAGATAAAACACTTACACCCAAAGACTTTAAAATATGAGACATTGGGTTTTTTGTTATTCCATAACTCATAAGGAGTTTTGGTGAGTAAGGGTCTTACTAGAACTCTATTCAAAATATAGCATGCAGTGTTTACAGCTTCAGCCCAAAAATATTTGGGTAGGCTATGTTCATTCAACATGGTTCTTGCCATTTCTTGTAAATTTCGATTTTTTCTTTCTACTACCCCATTTTGTTGAGGATTTCTTGGAGTAGAGAAATTATGGTTGTATCCATTGAGTTCACAGAATTCTTGGAAATCATGGTTTTGAAATTCTCCACCATGATCACTTCTAATTGACGAAATCATAGATCCCTTCTCATTTTGAACAAGTTTAAAAAACTTGGTAAAATATCTAAAGCATTCATTTTTCTGTTTTAAGAAGTAGATCCATGTATATCTGCTATAGTCATCAACAATGACGCGTATTTGCTACCTTCTAGACTCGATGTAGAGATTGGTCCGAACAAGTCCATATGGATCAATTGTAAGGGCCTAGAGGTGCTTATTTGATTCTTAGCTTTGAAACTACCCTTAATTTGTTTACCTAATTGGCAAGCATCACATACATTATCTTTGATGAACTTGATATGAGGAATTCCTCTTACAAGTTCTCTAGATGATACTTGAGTGATTAGTTTCATGCTAGCATGACCTAATCTTCTATGCCATAGCCAAGCATCCTCATTCATAACCGTAAAACACATTTCATCACATAAGTCATTGATGTCATGCAGTCTTAAATGGCAGCATTAAGGTACCCAATGCTGGCTCTATTCATATATCACATATAACATTTGCAGATGATTTACTTATCTTTCTCCAAAATGATCCAACTTCAGTAAAGAACCTGGCTACTATTATGAATGACTTTGGTATGGTTTCTGGACTTCAATTAAATCATGCGAAAAGTAAAGTATATATGAGCCCTTACGTTGAGGATAAGGTCTTTATTGCACAAACTTTGGGGGTTAGTGAGGGAAGCCTACCAGTTCCTTATTTGGGTCTCCCGCTCATATCCACAGGCATTCATAAAACCCACTGTCAGCCTATCCTGCAAAAAATAAAGAATAGAATTTCTTCTTGGAAAAATAGGCTTCTATCAAAAGCAGGACGACTCGAACTCATCCATTCTGTATTGCACTCCTACTCTATATATTGGTGTAATGCATTTCTTCTGCCTGCTGGACTTCTCCAAGATATTGAACGATTATTAATGAACTTCTTCTGGAATGGCACAAATGATAAGGCAATGCATATGGTAAATTGGGATACCATTTGTAAACCGAAAGATGAAGGGGGGCTAAACTTGAGAAATACTAGAGATTGGAATCAAGCATGCCTGGTACAACAATTGTGGGATCTTTTGCAAAACAAATGTTCCTTATGGTCACAATGGGTTTCTGCTAGGTATCTTTCAAAGGAATCAATCTGGGAAATTTCAACAAGAACATACCACTCTGCAGCTTGGAAAGGAATTTTAAAGGCAAGGAATTGGCTAATCAAACACATCTCTTATGCAATCTCCTCTGGAACTAGTACTAATATGTGGTACGATCCTTGGGTGAGTGGGAAGAGTATATTTCAATTATATGGCGATAGAATATGAAAAGATCTTGGGGCTCCCAAAGATTGGAAGGTTTCCGAGTTCATTGCTAACGGTACCTGGTGTCTCCCTAATCCTATTTCTCCCGAAATGTTATCACTTTGGCCGACTATCATAGCTATTCCAATCAGGAACAACTCTTCAGATATACTTATTTGGCCTCATGACAATGGCAAATTTAGTGCCACATCCGCATGGAATCAAATTAGGCAAAGAAATAACAAGTGGGTCCCAAGCAGTTGGACATGGGATCGACCGGGATCACAAAGACACTCCTTATGTACATGGCAGGCCCTTCTCAATAAACTACCTACAATAGACAATATGAAAAGAAGAGGTATCTATCATGTTAACCGATGCTCCCTTTGTTTGCAACAAGAAGAAACTGTTGACCACCTCGGCAAAGGTCACTTTCAGATGCGCTATTTGGTGGATGTGGAAGGAGAGATGTAATAGAATCTTTGAATGTCAACACACAAACAATGCTCAGCTCTTGAAAGAGATTATTAGAGACTCAAGATCCTGTTTGGAGCAAGATCTCAAAACCGAGCACTTCACCCGAAGAGAAAAAGATATTTTTATCAAATTTAATTTTGCTATTAGCAAAAGATCTTGCGAATGATGCCAAATAATGTACCCACAGGTAGTTATAGTCTACAGCATGTGTAGTCATAACTATCGCATTCGCACTCTATGAGTTACTTGGCTTTGTCTATGACTTGTATAGATAAAGCTATTTGTAGAAACTTTACACAAAATCAATTTACTTTTACTTACCAAAAAAAAAAAGTCATGGATGTCAATAGTGTATACGTTATTTTGTTTTAATGCAATCATAGACATATTTTTATGACTTACCAAAAAAAAAAAAACTAGACATATTTTTATGTGGTTTTTCAATGATGCAAGCATTAGATTCGAATTTGACAGTATATCCTTTATCACATAATTGACTAATACTCAAGAGGTTATATTTTAAACCATCAACTAACAGAACATCTTCAATAAAGAGGTTGGATTTGTTACCTATGATTCCTTTGCCAATGATTTTACCCTTGTTGTTGTCTCCGAAGGTGACATAGCCTTCGTCTATACTAGTGAGCTTAGAGAATTGAGATGGATCCTTTAGGAACCCAAATCAATTTGTTTGGACTTATTTTCTTGAATGGACAACAATGTGTCTTGTGTCCAAATTTACAACAGAAGTTACATTTGTCTTGATGTCGAATATATAAGATTGAGCCTTTTATGAAGGTGGTTGGATTTTGGTGAGGACTTCTCACGAATCCAATTCCACTTCTTTTGGGAACGTGACCCTTGTTTGTAAGGATCATGTTCAATGACTTGCTACCAACCTCGAATTTCTTCAAGGTGTCCTTAAGTAGCAAGTTTTCTTTTTGGAGAGTTTCTAGATCATGGCATTTTATGCATAGGCTTAAACTATCATGATGTTCAGCATTTAACTTATCGAAATTACAAATAAGACTATCATGCTCCTTTTTTAGCAATTTGTATTTACTACTGATAGTCTTACACTCATCAAACAATTCATGGAAGGCATTTAATAATTCATCGAATGATAAATCTGCATCTATTGAATCTGTTACCTCATCTTCGATGGCCATTAAGGCGTAATGAGCAACTTGCTCGGTGTTGGACTCCTCTTCTTTGGATGCGCTTGAGTCATCCCATGTTGCTTGAAGCGCCTTTTTCTTTGATGTTCTACTTTTGACTTAGGGACAATCACTCTTGTAGTGTCCCGGCTTTTTGCATTCATAGCAGATTACTTGGTCCTTCTTGGGTTCAAGTTTATTTTTTGCATCATTCTTAAACTTGTTTCTTTTAAAGAACTTTTTAAACTTTCTTGTTAGAAGTGCCAAGTCATCATCACAGTCCTCATCACTTGAGTTTTCTCTCAAGTGGCATTCAGAAGTTTTGAGTGCCATATCCTTCCTGTTCTTTATAAGGATGTCTTCTTGCTCTTCATGAGCTTTACAAGTCATTTCGTAGGTCATTAATGACCCGATTAGTTCTTCAAGAGGAAAATTTCGCAAATCTTTTGCCTCTTGAATAGCAGTGACTTTAGGATCCCAACTCTTAGGAAGGGATCTTAGTATCTTATTAACAAGCTCAAAATCTGAAAAGCTCTTTCCGAGTCCTTTTAGACCGTTGACGACATCCGTGAAACGGGTAAACATGTCGCCAATGGTTTCACTCGGTTTCATCTGGAAAAGTTCGAAAGAATGTAACAGCAAATTGATTTTTGACTCTTTTACTCTACTTGTGCCCTCATGGGTCACTTCGAGTGTGTGCTAAATATCAAATGCAGTTTTACAAGTTGAAACACGGTTAAACTCGTTTTTATCAAGTGCACAAAATAAGGCATTCATAGCCTTTGCATTAAGAGCGAAAGCCTTCTTCTCCAAATCATTCCAATCGATCATTGGAAGAGAAGACTTCGAAAATCCATTTTCGATAAGATTCCACAGTTCAAAATCCATAGAAATAAGAAAGATCCTCATTCGAGTCTGCCAGTAGGTGTAGTCCATCCCACTGAACATGGGTGGACGCGTAATAGAATGCCCCTCTTGGTTTCTGGCGTATGCCATTTCTCTTTGGGTTTTAATCCGTTAGAGAGTTAACCTTTCTCTGATACCAATTGTTAGGATCGAGAGCACTAAGAGGGGGTGAATTAGTGCAGCGGAAATCTTTCAGCGATTAAAAACGAAAACTGCGTTCGTTCGATAAAAACTATTTTGATGAAAAAGCCAATTCTAAGATTACTTATGATTAAGTGCAGTTTACGTTTAAACACAGTTATCATCTAAACGCAGTTTGCGTCTAAATGCAGATTGCGTCTAAACTCAGATTGCCTCTAAGCGCAGTTTGCGTCTAAGCGCAGATTGCGTCTAAGCGCAGTTTGCGTCTAAACACAGTTTGCGTCTAAGCGCAATTTAAGCAGAAGTATAAAGACAATGTGCTGCTATTGTACAGCTCAAAAAGTAATCTGCAAAAAGCAGATTTACGTCTGAACTTTGAAACTCGTTTGTATACTCGCAGAAGGCAGTATGCAATTGAAATCAAGACGTAAACGTAAACTGAAATCTGATGATTGTGCGAGGAAAGCCGATTTACGTCTAAATGCAGTTTTACGTCTAAATGTTGAAACTCGTTGGTAAAATTGCAGAAGACAGTTTGCAGTTATAAATATAATCAAAATGTAAATGTAAACTGCAAAGAAACTCGTTCGTAAAAGCGCAGAAGACAGTTCGCAGTTATAAACAGATTCAAGACGTATATGTAAGCTGCAATATAAAGATCGTATGAAAACACCTTTTGACGTCTGAATGCAGATTCGGAAAGAACTTGTTCGCAAAAGCGCAGAGAGCAGTAGCTATGTAGGAGGTTTGCAGTAATGATAAAATGCTCAAAATAAACGCAAACCAGAGATTTAGAGTGGTTCGGTCAGTCTTGACCTACTCCACTTTTGGCTTCCTCCACCGGCGAGGTCACCGACGTCAACTAGGGGCCTTCCTTCAATAGGCGAAGGCCAACTGCCCTTTTACAGTTTCTCTCCTTTTGACGGGCTCAGGAGACAACCCTTACAGATCCTTTCTCTCCTCTCTTTACAACTCAAGACTTGAAGAACAGAAAAGATGAGAACTTTTGGACTTTACACAAATTTGAGCTCTTAGAGTCACTGAAAAGATCAAGAATTCGGTGTGGATCTGTATCTTTTCAGTGCTGAATGGGTGGGTGTTAGAACCCTTGCAGATTCTAAACTTGGGGTTGATCTCTTTAGGGGATCGGCCTCCTTGGAACTCTATAGGGGTTCCTCCCTTAAGTTGCTGCTCAAAGGCTGCAGAAAAGATTCATCTATTGCTTGAGAAAAGAGGAGGAATACATGGCTATTTATAGGGCTTCTAAACCCTAACTCCTAATAGGACTCCTACTTAAGACTCTTACTTCTAACCAACTCCTAATAGGACTCCTACTCAAGACTCCTATTCCCTTACAACTCCTAATTCTTCTTTAAGAAAAAACCTCCTACATGAATGTCCCTCTCAATTAGGACTCTCCTAACTAGAGTCCTAACAGAATGTCCCTCTCAATTAGGACTCTCCTAACTAAAGTCCTAACAGGTTTACATGAATGTCCCTCTAAATTAGGACTCTCCTAGCTAGAGTCCTAACAAACCCGCCCTCTTCAAATCAGCCTTGTCCTCGAGGCTGACGATTCATGAATTTTGGGAATTTGATCTTCAAGTCATCATAGTTCTCCAAAGTGGCATCTTCTGTTAGTATGTTTGCCCACTATATTAGCAATTCAGTAGTGGATCATTATCGTCGAGTCATAATCCGTCGATCAATAATGGCACTTGGCTGAGTCTAAAGTCCTCCTTGGGTAGTCATATTTGGTGGGTGGCTTTAGGCTATCTCCAAGCACCTATTTACAACTTCTGTCTGGCCGTCGGTTTGTGAGTGATATGTCATACTCCTTTTCAATTTAGTACTCTTATAGTGTAATTCTTTTGAGTCCCAATTGTAATGAGCTACGGAGCTTGGTGCTTCCTCCAATTTTTTTATAATCTTACTAGTCTCTGAATCTTCCTGCCATTCCATCTTAATATCCTCAAGGAAGTCGCTGGTCGGAAGTGAAATGGCCAAAACTTCAGCTTGCTCGGGTAGCTGCGAAAGCGCATCTGCAAGAACATTCTCTTTCCCCTTTTTGTAAGTTATTTCATAATCAAATCCAAGAAGTTTTGTTACCCAGTTTTGCTGCTCGGGGGAAGATATCTTCTGCTCCAAGAGATATTTTAGGCTTTTATGGTCGGTCTTGATTTGAAAGTATCGCCTGATCAAGTACAATCTCCACCTCGTTGCTGCGCGCACAATGGCGAGCATCTCCTTATCATATGTTGACATATTTTGATCGGAGGGAGATAATGCCTTGCTAGTGTATGCGAGTGGTCGACCATCTTGCATGAGAATGGCTCCAATTCTGACTCCAGATGTGTCGGCCTCAATAATGAAGGGTCGGTTGAAATCTGGTAGTGTTAGCACCGGCGTCATCGTCATGGCTGCCTTAAGTTTGTCGAAGGCAGCGGAGGCTCTGTCCAACCATTGGAAGACATCTTTTTCTAGTAAGGAAGTAAGTGGTGCACTGATCTTTCCATAGTTTTTCACGAACTTGCGGTAGCAGCCTATTAAACCCAGAAAGCCATGTAGCAATTTTATGTTTCTCGAGGTCGGCCAGTTTTGCATTGCTCCAATTTTGAAGGGGTCCACTGGCACACCTTCCTCTGATATGATATGCCCAAGATATTCCACCTTTTGTTGAAGAAAGCAAAAAATCGTGGTTGTTGTGTGTTCAAAAGGTGGTTTTCCGTATGTCTTCTTCGTATGCTCGTATTTGATGATACCCGGATCAAAGGTCCAGCTTTGTAAAGATTTGTGCTCCCTTTCATCTAGCAATTCATCTACTATTGGAATAAAGTATTTGTCCTTGATGATTATGTCATTGAGAGCTCGGTAATCAACACATATTCGCCTTGTTCCGTCCTTCTTGCGTACAAGTAGCACTGGCGAAGAGTAGAGGTTGCAACTTGGCCGAATAACTCCTGTTTCGAGCATCTCTTTTATAATCCTTTCTATTTCATCCTTTTGGAGATGTGGATACTGATATGGCTGAGCATTTGCTGAAGATTTGTCTGGAAGAATCATTATACAATGATCATGCCGACAGGTAAGAGGTAGGTTACGCGGTTCGTCAAATATATTTGAAAATTCAGCAAGCAAAGGAAGTAGATTTGGATCTTCAAATTTTGTTGGCTCTCCCTTAGTTTGCTGCTCAAGTTGTACCAAAAAGCCGCTGCATGCTTTATGCAAAACATTCTCCATTTGTTGTGTGCAAATCGTTGTTATGTCGCCCCCACGTTTCCCGTGCAATGTCACCTGTTTCTCCTTACTGTAAAATTTCATAATTAGTTTCATAAAATTCCAAGAAATATCACCTATTGTCGTCAACCATTTAATTCTGAGCATGGCCTCATGATTGTTAAGAGGGAGAAGGAAGAAATCTGCAATTATCTCTTGGTCCTGCAGCAATAGTTTCTCTTGCAAGCGCCTATGATCACAATTCAAAATCCGTCCGTCGGTGACCTTAACATCAAACCTGCAGCGATTCTCGATAGGTAATGATATCCGAACAGCAAGCTTACTATTTAGGAAGTTAGTAGTACTGCCCGTGTCGATGAGAACAGTGATTGGTTGTTGTTTGAGAAGACCTCCAATTTTCATCGTTTGCGGGTTTGAGTAGCTAGCTAGTGTATGTACCGTAACTTCGGTCGGTTGTGGCTCTTCTTCTGCATCTTCTTCTTCATGTTCAAGGCTCTCTTTTGGATGTTCAATGACCTCTTCTTCTATCGGTTCAATCATAAGAAGTCCCCCTTTACTACAGCGATGCTCACGGCTCCACGGCTCGTCACAATGCCAACATAACCCCTTCGCATATCGCTCCCGAAGCTCTTCTCTTGTTAACCTCTTTAGTGTAGGGACTTGGTCGACAGTAGGGGGGGCTAAGGGCTTCAATATTACTGGTTGAGGAGAGACCCTAGTCCTCCGAGCTTCATGGTTCAATTGCTCCTCTTGATGTCGTGCGAAAGAGATGACTGCCATAAGCGTATACGGTTGTCGCGCTTTAACTTCTCCTCGGATCTCCGGCTTCAAGCCCTCAATGAAGGTCCACAATAGCTGTTTTTGAGACCAATCATGAGTTTGATTAGATAACCTTTCAAACCTGGTTTGGTACTCCTGAATGGTGGAGGTTTGTTGGATCTTTGCTAGTTGTTCGTCAATATTCTCGTAATCGGTTGGTCTGAAGCGAATCAGCAGTCCTTCTTTGAATTGTCGCCATGAAAGGACTCCATAAGTATGTTCAAACCAGTCAAACCACTGTATAGCATCCCCTTCAAGATGTATAGCTGTAATTTTCACCATAGATACATCCGCGGTTTTGTGGTACCGAAAATATCGCTCCGTGCGCGAGATCCAACCAATCGGGTCTCCTTCTTCCCATCTAGGGAAGTCCACTCTCATGCATGGATAGTTGGGATCGATCATAGAGCCTCCCCTCCCTTGGAACTCATCTCTTTGGGCCTGGTGCGATTGGGCAAAGCTCTCTCCGTGATATGATTTTTTTGGGCTTAGTAGTCGGCCCAATCTGAGTTCGGTAAAGAGCGTCTGAATCTTATCCTCCATTCGCGCCTCCAAGGCTTCGAATTTAGCATTGATTGCCTCCTTAGATGCCATAGTATATGCCTCCAAATCTATGATGTTAAGATCTCTCTTTTGTTGTCAGGTTAAAGGCATGTATAGGTTGAGAGAAGTGATGGTCGAAAGGGTTGGTGGATCGGTGGATGTAGGCTACGATTTAGGCTTGTTTTGTGGCTGTTTTGGATGCAGTTTGAGGGTGTGGTTTGGTGGAGTTTTAGGGCTGTGGATGAAAGTTTTGGATCTGTGGTAGATGGCAGCAAAGGTTTGAGAGAAATCAGTGGAAGTTGCAGCAAGTATGTGCTGTCTTGTAAGAGCAGAATTGTCGTTGAAGAAACAGCGGTTTCTCGATGTAATTTCCACCAAAAACTTGAGAGAATTGATAGCAAAACCACAGTTTATATGACAGGAAGGATGACTAATTTAATCAAGAAAATTTCGGCAGTATAACAGCAAGGAAATTGGTGCAAGTTGCGATAGCAGAATTCTCGTCGAAAAATTTCAGCAGTTTACGATGAAAATTTATAGCAACACAAAAATCTGTTTTAGAGATGAATTCCTCAATATATAAATCTTAGATGGAAGCCAAGATGATCTATGAAGTGTATAAAAAATTTCATTCAAAAAAGATTGCAAATAGATGGGTTAAGGCAACGATATGCAGCTGAAATTTTCTGCAGCATAGATTTTCAAGTGCAGCAGATTGGACATAAAAGATCAGTAGTTTATATTGAGAATTTTTCGATGAAACCAAAGGGAAATCTACTGTTAGGAAGTGTCAAAGATGTCATAAAAATTTCGTAGAAATTTGGATAGAAAAAGCACAGTAGCAAGATCAAACAGATGGTGCTATGCAGCTTGAATTCTGCAATTCAAGTGCAGCAGATTGGACATAAAAGATCAATAGTTTATATTGAGAATTTTTTGATGAAACCAAAGGGAAATCGACTGTTAAGAAGTGTCAAAGATGTCATAAAAATTTCGTA
Organism: Musa acuminata AAA Group; assembly: GCF_036884655.1. Classification (NCBI taxonomy): domain Eukaryota; kingdom Viridiplantae; phylum Streptophyta; class Magnoliopsida; order Zingiberales; family Musaceae; genus Musa; species Musa acuminata. The sequence continues at coordinate 19,013,766 of NC_088330.1, read as the reverse complement.
GAAATTTGGATAGAAAAAGCACAGTAGCAAGATCAAACAGATGGTGCTATGCGGCTGGAATTCTACAATGTATCTTTCGTCGTAGAGATGAAAACTTTGTGACGAAAAGTTTATGCAGCAATATAGGAACGATTTTTTTTTTTTTTTTTGGATTTTCGAATAAGGATAACTAAATTGCAGCAGCAGTAAGGTAGGAAACCAGAACCTGTTGCAATTCACGGGGAGATCAAAGGATGATCCGTGGTGGTGGAGATGATGACGGAATTCTGTGACGATCTTTTAAGCAATTGTGGGAATTGCTTTGGATTGTTGTAGAGGGTTGATGGATGGCTGTGGAAGGGTAGCGAGACGCCAAGAACGCTGCTCTGATACCAGGTGTTAGAACCCTTGCAGATTCTAAACTTGGGGTTGATCTCTTTAGGGGATCGGCCTCCTTGGAACTCTATAGGGGTTCCTCCCTTAAGTTGCTGCTCAAAGGCTGCAGAAAAGATTCATCTATTGCTTGAGAAAAGAGGAGGAATACATGGCTATTTATAGGGCTTCTAAACCCTAACTCCGAATAGGACTCCTACTTAAGACTCTTACTTCTAACCAACTCCTAATAGGACTCCTACTCAAGACTCCTATTCCCTTACAACTCCTAATTCTTCTCTAAGAAAAAACCTCCTACATGAATGTCCCTCTCAATTAGGACTCTCCTAACTAGAGTCCTAACAGAATGTCCCTCTCAATTAGGACTCTCCTAACTAAAGTCCTAACAGGTTTACATGAATGTCCCTCTAAATTAGGACTCTCCTAGCTAGAGTCCTAACAGTGGGGTATTTATAGGCCCCAACCAAATTCAAATTTGGAGCTCAAAACGATCAAATCCCGGAATTCCGGGATCAGGCGGTTGCACCTCCTGACTGGAGAGGTTGCACCGCCTGGCAGAGCTCGAAGACTGAGCCCAGGCGGTGCCACCTCTTGACTGAGGCGGTTGCACCTCTCTGCCAGAGCTCGAAGACCGAGCTCAGGCGGTGCCACCTCTCTGTCAGGGAGGTTGCACCGCCCAGTCTTGCTCGAAGACTGAGCTCAGGTGGTGCCACCTCTCTATCAGGGAGGTTGCACCGCCTAGTCTAGCTCGAATACTGAGCTCAGGCGGTGCCACCTCCTGGCTGGGGAGGTTGCACCGCCCTGTCTCGCTGGGAGGCTTAGCCCAGGCGGTGCCACCTCCTGGCCTAGGCGGTTGCACCTCCTGGTGCAATCAGGGTCCGAATGGTTAGCTCCATTCGGCCCAATTTCAGTCTTTCAGGGGCCCAATTGCCCCAAGATTAAGCTAATGGGATCACCTCCCATTTTCCAACTTAATCAACGTGCTAACTACGATTAGATCTAAGACAATTTCTGCAGCTTTGCTTCGGTGCGTCAATCGCTTCTTCCGGCGAGTTTCCGGCGAACTTCCGTCGATCATCCGATGAACCCTCGGTGATGCTCCTGCGGACTTCCGGAAAACTCCTGGACTTTGCGACGATCCACTTGGCTGTTGAATCTCGGATTTTGATGATGAAGTCAATTGTCATTTGTTGTCTAATCTATGTGTTGAGATAAGTGTGCAGGATTAACTACGATGAAAGATAGACAAGCAGCAGGAGTTGCGCCGGAGTCAAGTTCATGATCACGTTGGGAGTTCGAGAGTTCGACGGATGTTCGGACGGTCGTCGGAGGTTCTGCGAGAACAGATCCGAGAAGTCCAGAAGCTTGCCAAGCGAAGCTCGTCGGAACTTGCCAAGTGGATCGTCGCAAAGTCCAGGAGTCTGCCGGAAGTCCGCAGGAGCATCACCGAGGGTTCATCGGATGATCGACGGAAGTTCGCCGGAAGGAGCGATTGACGCACCGAAGCAAAGCTGCAGAAGTTGTCTTAGATTTAATCGTAGTTAGCACGTTGATTAAGTTGGAAAATGGGAGGTGATCCCATTGGCTTAATCTTGGGGCAATTGGGCCCCTGAAAGATTGAAATTGGGCCGAATGGAATGAACCATTCGGACCCTGATTGCACAAGGAGGTGCAACCGCCCAAGCCAGGAGGTGGCACCGCCTGGGCTAAGCCTCCCAGCGAGACTGGGCGGTGCAATCTCCCCTGCCGGGAGGTGGCACCGCCTGAGCTCAGTCTTCGAGCTAGACTGGGCGGTGCAACCTCCCTGACAGAGAGGTGGCACCGCCTGAGCTCAGTCTTCGAGCAAGACTGGGCGGTGCAACCTCCCTGGCAGAGAGGTGGCACCGCCTGAGCTCGGTCTTCGAGCTCTGCCAGGCGGTGCAACCTCTTCAGTCAAGAGGTGCAACCGCCTGATCCCGGAATTCCGGGATTTGATCGTTTTGAGCTCCAAATTTGAATTGGGTTGGGGCCTATAAATTCCCCACCCATTCAGCACTGAAAAGATACAGACCTACACCGAAATCATGATCTTTTCTGTGATTCTAAGAGCTCAAAAGTGTTGTAAAGCCTTTAAGTCTCCTCCTTCTGTTCTTCAAGTTTTCAGTTGTAAAGTGAGGAGAGAAAGGTCTGTAAAGGTTGTCTCCTGAGCCTGTCAAAAGGAGAGAAACTGTAAAAGGGAAGTTTGGCCTTCGCCTATTGAAGGAAGGCCCCTAGTTGACGTCGGCAACCTCGTCGGTGGAGGAAGCCAAAAGTGGAGTAGGTCAAGGCTGACCGAACCACTCTAAATCTCTCTGGTTTGCGTTTATTTTTGAGCACTTTATCATTACTGCAAACCTCCTTCATTACTACTGTTCTCTTCACGAACAAATTCTAAGTGCTGTTCTTCCGAATTTGCATTCAGACGTAAATTCGTGTTTTCATACATTACAGTTTACATTTACGTTTGATTCTGCAGAACCGTCTTCCGTGCTTTTACGAACGAGTTTCTTTGCAGTTTACACTTACATTTTGATTCTATTGATAACTGCAAACTGTCCTCTGCAATTTTACGAACGAGTTTCAACATTTAGACGTAAAACTGCATTTAGACGTAAATCGGCTTTCCTCGCACAATCATCAGATCTCAGTTCACGTTTACGTCTTGATTTCAACTGCATACTGCCTTCTGCGAGTATACAAACGAGTTTCAAAGTTTAGACGTAAATCTGCGTTTAAGACGTAAATCTGCGTTTAGACGTAAATCTGCGTCTAGACGTAAATCTGCGTTTAGACGTAAATCTGTTTTTTGCAGATTACGTTTTGAGCTGAACAACAGCAGCACATTGTCTTTATACTTCTGCTTAAACTGCTTCTAGACGCAAACTGTGTTTAGACGCAATCTGCGCTTAGACGCAATCTGCATTTAGACGCAATCTGCGCTTAGACGCAATCTGCGCTAAGACGCAAACTGCGCTTAGACGCAATCTGAGTTTAGACGCAATCTGCATTTAGACGCAAATTGCGTTTAGACGCTAACTGTGTTTAAACGTAAACTGCACTTAATCATAAGTAATCTTAGAATCGGCTTTTTGCATCAAAATAGTCTTTATCGAACGAACGCAGCTTTCATTTTTTAATTGCTGAAAAATATCCGCTGCACTAATTCACCCCCCCCCCCCCCCCCCCCCCTCTTAGTGCTCTCGATCCTAACAATTGGTATCAGAGCCCGGTTAACTCTCAAAAGGATTAAAACCCAAGAGAGATGGCTTACGCCGGAAACCAGAGAGGGCCATTCCATTACACGTCCACCCATGTTTAATGGGACGGACTACACCTACTGGAAGACCCGAATGAGGATCTTTCTTATTTCTATAGATTTTGAATTATGGAATCTTGTGGAGAATGATTTTTCAAAGTCTTCTCTTCCAATGATCGATTGGAATGATTTGGAAAAGAAGGCTTTCGCTCTAAATGCAAAGGCTATGAATGCCTTATTTTGTGCACTTGATAAAAACGAGTTTAACCGTGTTTCAACTTGTGAAACTGCATTTGATATTTGGCACACACTCGAAGTGACCCATGAGGGCACAAGTAGAGTAAAAGAGTCAAAAATCAATTTGCTGTTACACTCTTTCGAACTTTTCCGTATGAAACCGAGTGAAACCATTGGCGACATGTTTACCCATTTCATGGATGTCGTCAACGGTCTAAAAGGACTCGGAAAGAGCTTTTCGGATTTTGAGCTTGTTAATAAGATACTAAGATCCCTTCCTAAGAGTTGGGATCCTAAAGTCACCGCTATTCAAGAGGCAAAAGATCTGCGAAATTTCCCTCTTGAAGAACTAATCGGGTCATTAATGACCTACGAAATGACTTGTAAAGCTCATGAAGAGCAAGAAGACATCCTTCCAAAGAACAGGAAGGATATGGCACTCAAAACTTCAGAATGCCACTTGAGAGAAAACTCAAGTGGTGAGGACTGTGATGATGACTTGGCACTTCTAACAAGAAAGTTTAAAAAGTTCTTTAAAAGAAACAAGTTTAAGAATGATTCAAAAAATAAACTTGAACCCCAAAAGGACCAAGTAATCTGCTATGAATGCAAAAAACCGGGACACTACAAGAGTGATTGTCCCCAAGTCAAGAAAAGAACAACAAAGAAGAAGGCGCTCCAAGCAACATGGGATGATTCGAGCGCATCTGAGGAAGAGGAGTCCAACACCGAGCAAGTTGCTCATTACGCCTTAATGGCCATCGAAGATGAGGTAATAAAGTCATAAAAGGTAAGGATATTGTGCGGGAGGAAAATACAAAACCGAAGGATAAGAAAAAGGATGGTACAGTCCATCCAAAGTCGTAGGATGAATACCTTACCACCTTTTCATTTCTTTATTACTGATGAAAATAACATGTTGGAATGTTCGCGGACTTAATAAGCCGGAAAAATGTCGGGAGCTCAATAGAATAATCAAGTCTGCCGCATGTGATATTGTTATTCTAGTAGAAACGAAAATTAAACAATCGCGCGTTCAAGCTCAAAAGAATTTAATATGGCCGGACGCAGAACTGTTTACCAATGACTCAAATGAAACTTTTGGTAGAATATGGGTCTTATGGCATCCTAACTCTATTAATGCTTGGTTTATTTCTGCTACTGATCAATTCATTCAACTTAAGGTAGAGGACAAAAAGAATGGTTGTCAATTCAATTTCATTGGTATATATGCTTCAAATAGTATGCAAGAAAGAAATACTCTTTGGTCTGACCTGACTAATATTGCAAATGGCTGTCTCAATGTACCTTGGATTATTCTTGGAGACTTTAATACTGTTCGGTACACAAATGAAAAAGAGGGGGGTAGACAACTTTCAGAAAGCCAGCTTCAAAGTTTTAATGATTACATTGACACTGCAGCTTTGTTTGATATGAAATCTGTGGGTAATTGGCTCTCCTGGAGTAATCAAGGTGCTGCTAACAGAAAAATAATGGCTTGACTTGATAGGTGTTTGATTAATCATGAATGGTTAACAGTTTACCCAGATTCACTTCTTGAGTATGGTGCTCCTTTGTTCTCTGACCATTCTTTAATATATATATACGCAGACAAAGCGACACCAAGAGGCAAGAAACCGTTTAGATTCTTTAACATGTGGAGTACTCATCCTCAATTTCTTGATGTTATCAGATCTGCTTGGAATGTTAATGTGCATGGATCTCCCCCTTACATCTTATGTCAAAAGCTCAAAGCCTGTAAAGCAGCACTAAAGGAGTGGAATACAAATACCTTTGGCAATATTACCACCACAGTTCAATTTTGCAGGAAGGAACTAATGTCATTGCAACATGAGCTGCAACTTCAGCCAAATGATGAGAATATTATCTACAAAGAGACAGAAGCCAGAAATAACTTCATGCAAGCCTTAAAACAGGAGGAAAGTTTTGTAAAGCAGAAGTCTCGACAGCATTGGCTTACACTAGGAGATTCCAATACTAAATTTTTCTATGCTTCAATTGCTACTCGAAGGGCTGTTAACCGTATCAGCAAATGCAGAGACAAAGATGATAATCTTATTGAGAATTTAGAAGAGGTTAAAGCACACACAGAGCAATTTTTTTATTCCTTACTCAATCAAGCTGGGAAAACTAATAACATTCATGTGGAGCCGACTAGAAAACTTGATTCGGAAGCTATTTCAATCCTCAATGCCCCAATTACTGACGACGAAATTGTATGTGTTGTCTTTAAGTCACCAAAGCACAAAAGCCCAGGTCCAGATGGATTTCCAGCTGAATTTTACCAAACTGCTTGGTCTATTATTGGAAATGATGTGATCAAGGCTTACCAACATTTTTTCTCTTCAGGTCATATTCTTAGAGAGATGAATTGCACCTTTATTTCTTTAATTCCGAAGAATGCAGGGGCTGATTCACTAGAGAACTATCGACCCATATCATTATGCAACTTTATTTACAAGATCATCTCCAAAGTATTAGCAAATAGAATGCAAAAGGGTAATAAACAAGATCATTAGCCCAAATCAAGCTGCTTTCATCAAAGGGAGAAGTATACATCATAACATTTTGCTTGCTAATGACTTGGTCAAAGATTTGCATTCAAAAGCAAGAGGGACAAAAAATATGTTTTAAAGCTGATTTATGGAAAGCCTTTGATTCAGTTAATAGGAAATTTATCTATAAGATGCTCCTCGATATGAACTTCCCACAGCAATGGGTTAATTGGATTCAATCTTGCCTGGAAACTCCAAAGTTTTCGATACTCTTTAATGGCTCACCTATTGGTTTTTTTGGGAGCACGAATGGCATCCGACAAGGTGATCCACTCTGTCCGTATCTCTTTACTATTGCGATGGAAGGACTTAGCTGTATGTTGGAACATGCAGTCTTAAATGGCAGCATAAAGGTACCCAATGCTGGCTCTATTCATATATCACATATAACATTTGCAGATGATTTACTTATCTTTCTCCAAAATGATCCAACTTCAGTAAAGAACCTGGCTACTATTATGAATGACTTTGGTATGGTTTCTGGACTTTTTTTTTTTTTTTGGTAAGTAAAAGTAAATTGATTATGTGTAAAGATTCTACAAATAGCTTTATCTATACAAGTCATAGACAAAGCCAATTAACTCATAGAGTGCGAATGCGATAGTTATGACTACACATGCTGTAGACTATAACTACCTGTGGGTACATTATTTGACATCATTCCCAAGATCTTTAGCTAATAGCAAAATTAAATTTGATAAAAATATCTTTTTCTCTTCGGGTGAAGTGCTCGATTTTGAGATCATGCTCCATACAGGATCTTGAGTCTCTAATAATCTCTTCCAAGAGCTGAGCATTGTTTGTGTGTTGACATTCAAAGATTCTATTACATCTCTCTTTCCACATCCACCAAATAGCGCATCTGAAAGTAACCTTTGCCAGTTGTGTAAGTGGCCCTTTTCTTGAGAAACATTGCATAAGGTCGCCTAGTTCTTGGTGCAAGTTTGGTTGCGGCAGTCTATTGAGTTCAAATCGCTGGAGAATCTCCTTCCATATCCATTTTGTATAATTACAAGCAAAATAAAGGTGGTCAACAGTTTCTTCTTGTTGCAAACAAAGGGAGCATCGGTTGACATGATAGATACCTCTTCTTTTCTGGACTTCAGTTAAATCATGCGAAAAGTAAAGTATATATGAGCCCTCACGTTGAGAATAAGGTCTTTATTGCACAAACTTTGGGGGTTAGTGAGGGAAGCCTGCCAGTTCCTTATTTGGGTCTCCCGCTCATATCCACAGGCATTCACAAAACCCACTGTCAGCCTATCCTACACAAAATAAAGAATAGAATTTCTTCTTGGAAAAATAGGCTTCTATCAAAAGCAGGACGACTCGAACTCATCCGTTCTGTATTGCACTCCTACTCTATATATTGGTGTAATGCATTTCTTCTGCCTGCTGGACTTCTCCAAGATATTGAACGGTTATTAATGAACTTCTTCTGGAATGGCACAAATGATAAGGCAATGCATATGGTAAATTGGGATAGCATTTGCAAACCGAAAGATGAAGGGGGGCTAAATTTGAGAAATACTAGAGATTGGAATCAAGCATGCCTGGTACAACAATTGTGGGATCTTTTGCAAAACAAATGTTCCTTATGGTCACAATGGGTTTCTGCTAGGTATCTTTCAAAGGAATCAATCTGGGAAATTTCAACAAGAACATACCACTCTTCAGCTTGGAAAGGAATTTTAAAGGCAAGGAATTGGCTAATCAAACACATTTCTTATGCAATCTCTTCTGGAACTAGTACTAATATGTGGTACGATCCTTGGGTGAATGGGAAGAGTATATTTCAATTATATGGCGACAGAATACGAAAAGATCTTGGGGCTCCCAAAGATTGGAAGGTTTCCGAGTTCATTGCTAACGGTACCTGGTGTCTCCCTAATCCTATTTCTCCCGAAATGTTATCACTTTGGCCGACTATCATAGCTATTCCAATCAGGAATAACTCTTCAGATATACTTATTTGGCCTCATGACAATGGCAAATTTAGTGCCACATCCATATGGAATCAAATTAGACAAAGAAATAACAAGTGAGTCCCAAGCAGTTGGACATGGGATCGACCGGGATCACAAAGACACTCCTTATGTACATGGCAGGCCCTTCTCAATAAACTACCTACAATAGACAATATGAAAAGAAGAGGTATCTATCATGTTAACCGATGCTCCCTTTGTTTGCAACAAGAAGAAACTGTTGACCACCTTTATTTTGCTTGTAATTATACAAAATGGATATGGAAGGAGATTCTCCAGCGATTTGAACTCAATAGACTGCCGCAACCAAACTTGCACCAAGAACTAGGCGACCTTATGCAATGTTTCTCAAGAAAAGGGCCACTTACACAACTGGCAAAGGTTACTTTCAGATGCACTATTTGGTGGATGTGGAAGGAGAGATGTAATAGAATCTTTGAATGTCAACACACAAACAATGCTCAGCTCTTGAAAGAGATTATTAGAGACTCAAGATCCTGTATGGAGCATGATTTCAAAATCGAGCACTTCACCCGAAGAGAAAAAGATATTTTTATCAAATTTAATTTTGCTATTAGCTAAAGATCTTGGGAATGATGTCAAATAATGTACCCACAGGTAGTTATAGTCTACAGCATGTGTAGTCATAACTATCGCATTCGCACTCTATGAGTTAATTGGCTTTGTCTATGACTTGTATAGATAAAGCTATTTGTAGAATCTTTACACATAATCAATTTACTTTTACTTACCAAAAAAAAGATGAGGTAACGAATTCAATAGATGCTGATTTATCTTTCGATGAATTATTAAATGCTTTCAATGACTTATTTGACGAATGCAAGAGTATAAGTAGAAAATATAAATTGCTGAAAAAGATGCATGATAGTCTTACTTGTGAGTTTGATAAGCTAAAAGTCGAACATCATGATAGTTTAAATTCATGTATCAAATGTCATGATTTAGATACTTTGCAAAAAGAAAACCTGCTACTCAAGGACACCTTGAAGAAATTCGAGGTTGGTAGCAAGTCATTAAACATGATCCTTGCAAACAAGGGTCACATTCCAAAGAGGAGCGGAATTGGATTTGTGAGAAGTCCTCACCAAAATCCAACCACCTTCATTAAAGGCTCCATCTTACATGTTCAACACCAAACCAAGTGCAACTTTTGTTGCAAATCTGGACACAAGACACATTGTTGTCCATTCAAGAAAATAAGTGCAAACAAACTAATCTGGGTTCCTAAAGGAACCATGATAAACTCTATGCAACATGATAGAAAATGCAGATCTATTTATGAGGCACCCAAAAGCAAATGGGTACCTAAACATCATCCTTTCTTGTAGAAAACTAAACCATCGCAAGCTAGGAGCAAGAGATGGTACCTTGATAGTGGATGCTCAAGGCATATGACCGGAGATCCATCTCAATTCTCTAAGCTCACTAGCATAGACGAAGGATATGTCATCTTCGGAGACAACAACAAGGGTAAAATCATTGGTAAAGGAACCATAGGTAACAAATCCAACTTCTCTATTGAAGATGTCTTACTAGTTGATGGTTTAAAACATAACCTCTTGAGCATTAGTCAATTATGTGATAAAGGATATATTATAAGATTTGAATCTAATGCATGCATCATTGAAAAACCACACAAAAATATATCTATGATTGCATTAAAACAAAATAACGTATACACTATTGACATCAATGACTTATGCGATGAAATGTGTTTTGCCGTTATGAATGAGGATGCTTGGCTATGGCATAGAAGATTAGGTCATGCTAGCATGAAACTAATCACTCAAGTATCATCTAGAGAACTTGTAAGAATAATTCCTCATATCAAGTTCATCAAAGATAATGTATGTGATGCTTGCCAATTAGGTAAGCAAATTAAGGGTAGCTTCAAAGCTAAGAATCAAATAAGCACCTCTAGGCCTTTACAATTGATCCATATGGACTTGTTCGGACCAATCTCTACATCGAGTCTAGGAGGTAGCAAATACGCCTTTGTCATTGTTGATGACTATAGCAGATATACATGGACCTACTTCTTAAAACAGAAAAATGAATGCTTTAGATATTTTACCAAGTTTTGTAAACTTGTTCAAAATGAGAAGGGATCTATGATTTCGTCAATTAGAAGTGATCATGGTGGAGAATTTCAAAACCATGATTTCCAAGAATTCTGTGAACTCAACGGATACAACCATAATTTCTCTACTCCAAGAAATCCTCAACAAAATGGGGTAGTAGAAAGAAAAAATCGAAATTTACAAGAAATGGCAAGAACCATGTTGAATGAACATAGCCTACCTAAATATTTTTGGGCCGAAGCTGTAAACACTGCATGCTATATTTTAAATAGAGTCCTAGTAAGACCCTTACTCACCAAAACTCCTTATGAGTTATGGAATAACAAAAAACCCAATGTCTCATATTTTAAAGTCTTTGGGTGTAAGTGTTTTATCTTGAATGAAAAGGATAACTTAGGAAAATTCGATGCTAAATCTGATGAAGGAATCTTTCTTGGTTATTCTTCGGTTTCTAAAGCTTTTCGCATTTTCAATAAAAGAACCTTAATTATTGAAGAATCCATCCATGTTGTTTTCAATGAGATTTCAGAAATTAAGAAAAATGATCTTGATGATGATGTTAATTTTGATTCCTTGAATTTAAATGAAACCCCGTCTCCAACTAGCAACTTGGATGCATCCACTTCCGAAACATCCTTACCCAAGGATTGGAAGTATGTAGATGCTCATCCTAAGGAGCTAATCCTAGGAGACACATCAAAGGGTGTTCAAACACGATCTTCTTTTAAAAACTTTTGTGCCAACGCCGCCTTTCTCTCCCAAATTGAACCCAAATGTATTGATGAAGCCATGAAAGATGATTCATGGATTATCGCAATGCAAGATGAATTAAATCAATTTGAGAGAAATGAGGTGTGGACGCCTGTTCCTAGGCCAAATGACCATTTAGTTATTGGTACTAAATGGGTCTTTAGAAACAAGCAAGATGAAAATGGTATCGTGGTTAGAAACAAGGCTAGACTAGTGGCCACTTGGATGCATCCACTTCCGAAACATCCTTACCCAAGGATTGGAAGTATGTAGATGCTCATCCTAAGGAGCTAATCCTAGGAGACACATCAAAGGGTGTTCAAACACGATCTTCTTTTAAAAACTTTTGTGCCAACGCCGCCTTTCTCTCCCAAATTGAACCCAAATGTATTGATGAAGCCATGAAAGATGATTCATGGATTATCGCAATGCAAGATGAATTAAATCAATTTGAGAGAAATGAGGTGTGGACGCTTGTTCCTAGGCCAAATGACCATTTAGTTATTGGTACTAAATGGGTCTTTAGAAACAAGCAAGATGAAAATGGTATCGTGGTTAGAAACAAGGCTAGACTAGTGGCCAAAGGTTTCAACCAAGAAGAAGGTATCGATTACGAAGAAACCTTCGCACCTGTGGCTCGATTGGAAGCCATAAGGATGCTCCATGCTTATGCTAGTTGTAATAATTTTAAGTTATTTCAAATGGATGTTAAAAGCGCTTTTCTAAATGGTTTTATTTCCGAAGAAGTTTATGTTGAACAACCTCTTGGATTTGAAAATAATAGCCTCCCTAATCATGTGTTTAGATTAACTAAAGCTATCTATGGTTTAAAACAAGCCCCAAGGGCTTGGTATGAGAGACTTAGTTCTTTTCTCATTGAAAATAATTTCATAAAAGGCAAGGTTGATACTACATTGTTTATCAAGAATTTTGAAAATAATTTTCTCATTGTTCAGATTTATGTTGATGATATCATCTTTGGCTCTACAAATGAATCTCTTTGTGAATCTTTTGCTAAAACTATGAGTCTTGAATTCAAAATGAGCTTAATGGGAGAATTAACATTCTTCTTAGGTTTACAAATCAAACAACTAAGCAATGGCATCTTTATTAGTCAAACTAAATATGCCATGAATTTATTAAAAAGGTTTATCATGAACAACTCAAAGGCTAGTAACACTCCTATGAGCACCTCCACTAAGTTAGAAATTGATGAAAGTGGAGAAAGCTTTGATCAAAAAACTTATAGGGGTATGATAGGAAGTTTACTTTACCTCACTGCAACCAGACCAGACATCATGTTCAGTGTAGAACTTTGTGCTAGATTTCAATCAAACCCTAAGATATCACATCTCAAAGTAGTTAAAAGAATATTTAGATATCTTAATGGTACCACAAATCTAGGATTATGGTACCCAAAATCAGAAAATTTTGAGTTAATTGCTTATGCTGATGCTGACTTTGCTGGTTGTAGATTAGATAGAAAAAGCACATCAGGATCATGTCAATTTTTAGGACATGCCCTTGTTTCCTGGTCATCAAAGAAACAAAACTCGGTTGCACTATCAACAACCGAAGCTGAATATATTGCAACAAGTGCATGCTGTGCACAAGTTGTATGGATGAAAAATACCTTAGAAGATTATAAAGTTCATCTCAAAAATATTCCAATTAAATGTGATAACACAAGTGCAATATGCTTAACCAAGAATCCTATACAACACTCAAGAACAAGACATATTGATATTAGACATCACTTTATACGTGATCATGTCACCAATCACGACGTAACCATAGAGTTCATTGATACTAAACATCAACTAGCTGACATTTTTACAAAACCTCTAAGTAATGAACAATTTGATTTTTTTTTTTGGTAAGAAGAACAATTTGATTTCATTAGAAGAGAATTAGGAATGTTGATGTGTCCGAATAGATAAATTTGTTAAAATCATTTTTCGGACTATATAGTATGATCAAATCACTTGATGTGAAAATCTGCAACAAAATCTTTTCCGAATGCATCTGATTTATGAAACAGATTTTCTCGTACACCTTCATAAAAATTGAGTTTCTGAAATAGATTTTATGAAAGTGATTCATGTGTATGTATTCCATCCTGCAAAATCTTTACACAAAGGGGAAGAAGTATTTAAAGCAATCTATGTAAAATTCCTCTATAAGCTTGCGATTGTTATTTTCTGGTATCATGTTTACTATGCTTTTTGTTGACGACAAAGGGGGAGATATATATATGAATTGATAAACACTACCATGATGAATGATGCTATAAACACTGCTATAATTATGCCATCCTTGCATCACCAAGAGATATATGAACATGTGCTAAAGTTTGCATTATGCCCTGAGTTGATATCTTATCATATGAAGAAAATGCAAAACTTGCTAAAATATTTCAAATGTATTCATCATGTAATAAGTTTCACAGCTTTATATGAAAATGTTCAAACTACATGATGAATAGTTACAAACACAATCATACAAACCTGATGATGTATGTCAAGCCCTGACATCATCTTTGAAGAGATACATCATGATGAGAATCATGATGGGAGTATTGATAAGTTTAACTGATCTAACTTATCAATACGTCACTTGAATTCTTAGGTCTTGAATTCAAGGTTGACTTATCTCAACTATGGCATATAGACAGGGGGAGTTAAGGATAACTCAATTATCAATTGATTGTCATCATCAAAAAGGGGGAGATTGTTGAATCTCGGATTTTGATGATGAAGTCAATTGTCATTTGTTGTCTAATCTATGTGTTGAGATAAGTGTGCAGGATTAACTACGATGAAAGATAGACAAGCAGCAGGAGTTGCGCCGGAGTCAAGTTCATGATCACGTTGGGAGTTCGAGAGTTCGACGGAAGTTCGGACGGTCGTCGGAGGTTCTGCGAGAACAGATCCGAGAAGTCCAGAAGCTTGCCAAGCGAAGCTCGTCGGAACTTGCCAAGTGGATCGTCGCAAAGTCCAGGAGTTTGCCGGAAGTCCGCAGGAGTATCACCGAGGGTTCATCGGATGATCGACGGAAGTTCGCCGGAAACTCGCCGGAAGGAGCGATTGACGCACCGAAGCAAAGCTGCAGAAGTTGTCTTAGATTTAATCGTAGTTAGCACGTTGATTAAGTTGGAAAATGGGAGGTGATCCCATTGGCTTAATCTTGGGGCAATTGGGCCCCTGAAAGATTGAAATTGGGCCGAATGGAATGAACCATTCGGACCCTGATTGCACAAGGAGGTGCAACCGCCCAAGCCAGGAGGTGGCACCGCCTGGGCTAAGCCTCCCAGCGAGACTGGGCGGTGCAATCTCCCCAGCCGGGAGGTGGCACCGCCTGAGCTCAGTCTTCGAGCTAGACTGGGCGGTGCAACCTCCCTGACAGAGAGGTGGCACCGCCTGAGCTCAGTCTTCGAGCAAGACTGGGCGGTGCAACCTCCCTGGCAGAGAGGTGGCACCGCCTGAGCTCGGTCTTCGAGCTCTGCTAGGCGGTGCAACCTCTCCAATCAAGAGGTGCAACCGCCTGATCCCGGAATTCCGGGATTTGATCGTTTTGAGCTCCAAATTTGAATTGGGTTGGGGCCTATAAATTCCCCACCCATTCAGCACTGAAAAGATACAGACCTACACCGAAATCATGATCTTTTCTGTGATTCTAAGAGCTTAAAAGTGTTGTAAAGCCTTTAAGTCTCCTCCTTCTGTTCTTCAAGTTTTCAGTTGTAAAGTGAGGAGAGAAAGGTCTGTAAAGGTTGTCTCCTGAGCCTGTCAAAAAGAGAGAAACTGTAAAAGGGAAGTTTGGCCTTCGCCTATTGAAGGAAGGCCCCTAGTTGACGTCGGCAACCTCGTCGGTGGAGGAAGCCAAAAGTGGAGTAGGTCAAGGCTGACCGAACCACTCTAAATCTCTGGTTTGCGTTTATTTTTGAGCACTTTATCATTACTGCAAACCTCCTTCATTACTATTGCTCTCTGCGCTTTCACGAACAAATTCTAAGTGCTGTTCTTCCGAATCTGCATTCAGACGTAAATTCGTGTTTTCGTACATTACAGTTTACGTTTACGTTTGATTCTGCAGAACCGTATTCCGTGCTTTTACGAACGAGTTTCTTTGCAGTTTACACTTACATTTTGATTCTATTGATAACTGCAAACTGTCCTCTACAATTTTACGAACGAGTTTCAACAATTAGACGTAAAACTGCATTTAGACGTAAAACTGCATTTAGACGTAAATCGGCTTTCCTCGCACAATCATCAGATCTCAGTTCACGTTTACGTCTTGATTTCAACTGCATACTGCCTTCTGCGAGTATACAAACGAGTTTCAAAGTTTAGACGTAAATCTGCGTTTAAGACGTAAATCTGCGTTTAGACGTAAATCTGCGTCTAGACGTAAATCTGCGTCTAGACGTAAATCTGCGTTTAGACGTAAATCTGTTTTTTGCAGATTACGTTTTGAGCTGAACAACAGCAGCACATTGTCTTTATACTTCTGCTTAAACTGCTTTTAGACGCAAACTGTGTTTAGACGCAATCTGCGCTTAGACGCAATCTGCATTTAGACGCAATCTGCGCTTAGACGCAATCTGTGCTAAGACGCAAACTGCGCTTAGACGCAATCTGAGTTTAGACGCAATCTGCATTTAGACGCAAACTGCGTTTAGACGCTAACTGTGTTTAAACGTAAACTGCACTTAATCATAAGTAATCTTAGAATCGGCTTTTTGCATCAAAATAGTCTTTATCGAACGAACGCAGCTTTCGTTTTTTAATCGCTGAAAAATATCCGCTGCACTAATTCACCCCCCCCCCCTCTTAGTGCTCTCGATCCTAACATTGGCAAGTTCCGACGAGCTTTGCTTGGCAAGCTTCTGGACTTCTCGGATCTGTTCTCGCAGAACCTCCGACGACCGTCCGAACTTCCGTCGAACTCTCGAACTCCCAACGTGATCATGAACTTGACTCCGGCGCAACTCCTGCTGCTTGTCTAACTTTCATCGTAGTTAATCCTGCACACTTATCTCAACACATAGATTAGACAACAAATGACAATTGACTTCATCATCAAAATCCGAGATTCAACAAAAGACACTCCTCTATTTTGCTTGTGAAAAGAAGAGGTATCTATCATGTTAACCGATGCTCCCTTTGTTTGCAACAAGAAGAAACTGTTGACCACCTCTATTTTGCTTGTGATTATACAAAATGGATATGGAAGGAGATTCTCCAGCGATTTGAACTCAATAGACTGCCGCAACCAAACTTGCACCAAAAACTAGGCGACCTTATGCAATGTTTCTCAAGAAAAGGGCCTTTAACACAACTGGAAAGGTCATTTTCAGATGCGCTATTTGGTGGATGTGGAATGCGATGTAATAGAATTTTTGAATGTCAACACACAAACAATGCTCAGCTCTTGAAAGAGATTATTAGAGACTCAAGATCCTGTTTGGAGCAAGATCTCAAAACCGAGCACTTCACCCGAAGAGAAAAAGATATTTTTATCAAATTTAATTTTGCTATTAGCAAAAGATCTTGGGAATGATGCCAAATAATGTACCCATAGGTAGTTATAGTCTACAGCATGTGTAGTCATAACTATCGCATTCGCACTCTATGAGTTACTTGGCTTTGTCTATGACTTGTATAGATAAAGCTATTTGTAGAAACTTTACACATAATCAATTTACTTTTACTTACCAAAAAAAAATTATCTCATCCTGATCGAAGCATCCTGCGTCACTCAAAATGCAGATTAAATCATAAACATATATCAAGTAGTTTCATTATCAAAATCCGAGATTCAACAATCTCCCCCTTTTTGATGATGACAACCACTTGATGACGGAGTTAAACTTAACTCCCAGAGTTTAAACAAACTCCCCATATCAATATGTCATATTGATAGAACCTTGAATTCAAACTGAATTCAAGTCATTGCAATATTCATCATGAATACTTGCAACACGTCATCATTAACTTATGCATAAACTTATGCATAACATCATACTTCTCCCCCTTTGTCATCAACAAAAAGGAGAAGTCCAACTATTCTTGTGTTTGGAATATTAGTTTAACTTATTGTATGAAAAACATAATATCAAGTTTTATCATCATGCAGTTTTGAAACCAGAAAATTTAACAAATGTTACATCATGCTTAGAACATTCAAGCTATCAAGTTTTAGATATGCAAGTTTTACAGCATACAAGATAGCACTTTTAGAACATGCAAGCTAGCAATGTTATAATATTTTAGAACTTGCAAGCTAGCAATTTAGAGATGTTCAAGAAGGCAACTCTTGCTTCTTGAAATATGCAAGTTGTAAGCTAGCAAATTTTTGCTTCCTTTGCAATGTTTGAGCTTGCAATTTTGCTTCCATTGCAAGGTGTAAGTTTAGCATGTTTAATTTTCTTGAGATAGCAACTATTTGCTTCTCTTTATACTACAAGCTAGTAATTTTTATGATATGCAAGTTTTACTACATACAAGCTAGCAAAAATTTCGAAAGCAAATGCAAGATAGCTTTCTTGTGTAAGCTTATGATTTTTGCTTCCTATTGCAATGTGCAAGTTGCAAGTTTTGCTTCTTGAGATAGGCATGATAGCCCTTTTGCAATTTTTGTTTGGCAAGCTTGTGATGTTCAAGATAACAAGCTCTTCCTTCTCTTTTGAGAAGTGCTTTCTTTGCAAAGTGCAAGCTAGCAAAATGCCAAACTAGCAAGAGATAATGTTTTACATGAGGCAAGCAAACAATTTGGCAAGTGTTACATTTGCATCTTCTCTTTAGAGGAGTGTAATTTTTGCTTTTATCTTGAATTGTGTAAGCTAGCTAGTTTGCCTCTTTTCATGATGTCCACGCTAGAAATTCTTGCTCCCCCTTTGTCATTGTCAAAAAGAAGGGAAGACCCTTTTTTCAATTTTCAGATTATGACAAAGGTAAGTATCAATTTTATTTGTGCATCATTATATATTCAAGTTAAAACATACACAATTTCAAAAATCTTATTTTTCATGTACGATACCGAAAAATCAATCATCATTAATGAGTATATCATACATGATACTCAAACATTAAAATTTTTAAGCATTTATCAACATGTTGATCATGATACCAAACATTCATCATTTAAGGCATTCATGATACATATCATATGCAATACATCTTTCAGGGGCCCAATTGCCCCAAGATTAAGCTAATGGGATCACCTCACATTTTCCAACTTAATCAACGTGCTAACTACGATTAGATCTAAGATAATTTCTGCAGCTTTGCTTCGGTGCGTCAATCGCTTCTTCCGGCGAGTTTCCGGTGAACTTCCGTCGATCATCCGATGAACCCTCGGTGATGCTCCTGCGGACTTCCGGCAAACTCCTGGACTTTGCGACGATCCACTTGGTAAGTTCCGACGAGCTTCGCTTGGCAAGCTTCTGGACTTCTCGGATCTGTTCTCGCAGAACCTCCGACGACCGTCCGAACTTCCGTCGAACTCTCGAACTCCCAACGTGATCATGAACTTGACTCCGGCGCAACTCCTGCTGCTTGTCTAACTTTCATCGTAGTTAATCCTGCACACTTATCTCAACACATAGATTAGACAACAAATGACAATTGACTTCATCATCAAAATCCGAGATTCAACAATCTCCCCCTTTTTGATGATGGCAATCAATTGATAATGGAGTTATCCTTAACTCCCCCTGTCTATATGCCATAGTTGAGATAAGTCAACCTTGAATTCAAGACCTAAGAATTCAAGTGACGTATTGATAAGTTAGATCAGTTAAACTTATCAATACTCCCATCATGATACTCATCATGATGTATCTCTTCAAAGATGATGTCAAGGCTTGACATACATCATCAAGTTTGTATGATTGTGTTTGTAACTATTCATCATGTAGTTTGAACATTATCATATAAAGCTGTGAAGTACTATTACATGATGCACACATTTGAAATATTCTAGCAAGTTTTGCATTTTCTTCACATGATAAGATATCAACTCAGGGCATAATGCAAACTTTAGCACATGTTCATATATCTCTTGGTGATGCAAGGATGGCATAATCATAGCAGTGTGTTTATAGCATCACTCATAGTATTTTTAATCATGGCAGTGTTTATCAATTCATATATCTCCCCCTTTGTCATCAACAAAATACATAGTAATTATGATACCAGGAAAATAATAATAGCAAGCTTATAGAGGAATTTTAAATAGATTGCTTTAAATACTTCTTCCCCTTTTTGTTATAATCCATTGTCTATGTAAAGATTTTGCAGGATGGAATACATACACATGAATCACTTAATCAAATCTATTCCAGAAACTTATTTTTCATAAAAGTATATGAGAAAATAAGATGCATTCGGACAAGATTTTGTTGCAGATTTTCACATATAGAAACATGGCAATCAAGTGATTTGATCATTCAATATAGTCCGAAAAATAATTTTAACAAATTTATCTATTCGGACACATCATCATTCCTAATTCTTTTCGAATGAAATCAAATTGTTCTTCACTTAGAGGTTTTGTAAAAATGTCAGCTAGTTGATGTTTAGTATCAATGAACTCTATGGTTACGTCATGATTAGTGACATGATCTCGTATAAAGTGATGTCTAATATCAATATGTTTTGTTCTTGAGTGTTGTATAGGATTCTTAGTTAAGCATATTGCACTCGTGTTATCACATTTAATGGGAATATCTTTAAGATTAACTTTGTAATCTTCTAAAGTGTTTTTCATCCATACAACTTGTGCACAGCATGCACTTGCTGCAATATATTCAGCTTCGGTTGTTGATGAGCAACCGAGCTTTGTTTCTTTGATGACCAGGAAACAAGGGCATGTCCTAAAAATTGACATGATCCTGAAGTGCTTTTTCTATCTAGTCTACAGCCAGCGAAGTCCGCATCAGCATAAGCTGTTAACTCAAAATTTTCTGATTTTGGGTACCATAATCCTAGATTTGTGGTTCCATTAAGATATCTAAGTATTTTTTTAACTGCTTTGAGATGAGATATCTTAGGGTTTAATTGAAATCTAGCACAAAGTCCTACACTGAACATGATGTCTGGTCTGGTGGCAGTGAGGTAAAGTAAACTTCCTATCATACCCCTATAAGTTTTTTGATCAAAGCTTTCTCCACTTTCATCAATTTCTAACTTAGTGGAGGTGCTCATAGGAGTGTTACTAGCCTTTGAGTTGTTCATATTAAACCTTTTTAATAAATTCATGGCATATTTAGTTTGACTAATAAAGATATCATTGCTTAGTTGTTTGATTTGTAAACCTAAGAAGAATGTTAATTCTCCCATTAAGCTCATTTCGGTTTCAAGACTCATAGTTTTAGCAAAAGATTCACAAAGAGATTCATTTGTAGAGCCAAAGATGATATCATCAACATAAATCTGAACAATGAGAAAATTATTTTCAAAATTCTTGATAAACAATGTAGTATCAACCTTGTCTTTTGTAAAGTTATTTTTTATAAGAAAAGAACTAAGTCTCTCATACCAAGCCCTTGGGGCTTGTTTTAAACCATAGAGAGCTTTAGTTAATCTAAACACATGATTAGGGAGGCTATTATTTTCAAATCCAGGAGGTTGTTCAACATAAACTTCTTCGGAAATAAAGCCATTTAGAAAAGCGCTTTTAACATCCATTTGAAATAACTTAAAATTATTACAACTAGCGTAGGCAAGGAGCATCCTTATGGCTTCCAATCGAGCCACAGGTGCGAAGGTTTCTTCGTAATCGATACATTCTTCTTGGTTGAAACCTTTGGCCACTAATCTAGCCTTGTTTCTAACCACGATACCATTTTCATCTTGCTTGTTTCTAAAGACCCATTTAGTACCAATAACTAAATGGTCATTTGGCCTAGGAACAATCTTCCACACCTCATTTCTCTCAAATTGATTCAAGTCATCTTGCATTGCGATAATCCATGAATTATCTTTCATGGCTTCGTCAACGTATTTGGGTTCAATTTGGGAGAGAAAGGCGGCGTTTGCACAAAAAGTTTTAAGAGAAGATCGTGTTTGAACCCCCTTTGACGTGTCTCCTAAGATTAGCTCCTTAGGATGAGCATCTACATACTTCCAATCCTTGGGTAAGGAAGTGGATGCATCCAAGTTGCTAGTTGGAGACGGTATTTCGTTTAAATTCAAAGAATCAAAGTTAACATCATCATCAAGATCATTTTTCTTAATTTCGGAAATCTCATTGAAAACAACATGGATGGATTCTTCAATAATTAAAGTTCTTTTATTGAAAATACGAAAAGTTTTAGAAACCGAAGAATAACCAAGAAAGATTCCTTCATCAGATTTAGCATCGAATTTTCCTAAGTTATCCTTTTCATTCAAGATAAAACACTTACACCCAAAGACTTTAAAATATGAGACATTGGGTTTTTTGTTATTCCATAACTCATAAAGAGTTTTGGTGAGTAAGGGTCTTACTAGAACTCTATTCAAAATATAGCATGCAGTGTTTACAGCTTCGGCCCAAAAATATTTGGGTAGGCTATGTTCATTCAACATGGTTCTTGACATTTCTTGTAAATTTCGATTTTTTCTTTCTACTACCCCATTTTGTTGAGGATTTCTTGGAGTAGAGAAATTATGGTTGTATCCATTGAGTTCACAGAATTCTTGGAAATCATGGTTTTGAAATTCTCCACCA
Source organism: Musa acuminata AAA Group (assembly GCF_036884655.1). Taxonomy (NCBI): domain Eukaryota; kingdom Viridiplantae; phylum Streptophyta; class Magnoliopsida; order Zingiberales; family Musaceae; genus Musa; species Musa acuminata. The sequence continues at coordinate 18,991,754 of NC_088330.1, read as the reverse complement.
TGATCACTTCTAATTGACGAAATCATAGATCCCTTCTCATTTTGAACAAGTTTAAAAAACTTGGTAAAATATCTAAAGCATTCATTTTTCTGTTTTAAGAAGTAGGTCCATGTATATCTGCTATAGTCATCAACAATGACAAAAGGCGTATTTGCTACCTCCTAGACTCGATGTAGAGATTGGTCCGAACAAGTCCATATGGATCAATTGTAAGGGCCTAGAGGTGCTTATTTGATTCTTAGCTTTGAAACTACCCTTAATTTGTTTACCTAATTGGCAAGCATCACATACATTATCTTTGATGAACTTGATATGAGGAATTCCTCTTACAAGTTCTCTAGATGATACTTGAGTGATTAGTTTCATGCTAGCATGACCTAATCTTCTATGCCATAGCCAAGCATCCTCATTCATAACCGCAAAACACATTTCATCACATAAGTCATTGATGTCATGCAGTCTTAAATGGCAGCATTAAGGTACCCAATGCTGGCTCTATTCATATATCACATATAACATTTGCAGATGATTTACTTATCTTTCTCCAAAATGATCCAACTTCAGTAAAGAACCTGGCAGTAATGAATGACTTTGGTATGGTTTCTGGACTTCAATTAAATCATGCGAAAAGTAAAGTATATATGAGCCCTTACGTTGAGGATAAAGTCTTTATTGCACAAACTTTGGGGGTTAGTGAGGGAAGCCTACCAGTTCCTTATTTGGGTCTCCCGCTCATATCCACAGGCATTCATAAAACCCACTGTCAGCCTATCCTGCAAAAAATAAAGAATAGAATTTCTTCTTGGAAAAATAGGCTTCTATCAAAAGCAGGACGACTCGAACTCATCCGTTCTGTATTGCACTCCTACTCTATATATTGGTGTAATGCATTTCTTCTGCCTGCTGGACTTCTCCAAGATATTGAACGATTATTAATGAACTTCTTCTGGAATGGCACAAATGATAAGGCAATGCATATGGTAAATTGGGATACCATTTGTAAACCGAAAGATGAAGGGGGGCTAAACTTGAGAAATACTAGAGATTGGAATCAAGCATGCCTGGTACAACAATTATGGGATCTTTTGCAAAACAAATGTTCCTTATGGTCACAATGGGTTTCTGCTAGGTATCTTTCAAAGGAATCAATCTGGGAAATTTCAACAAGAACATACCACTCTGCAGCTTGGAAAGGAATTTTAAAGGCAAGGAATTGGCTAATCAAACACATCTCTTATGCAATCTCCTCTGGAACTAGTACTAATATGTGGTACGATCCTTGGGTGAGTGGGAAGAGTATATTTCAATTATATGACGACAGAATATGAAAAGATCTTGGGGCTCCCAAAGATTGGAAGGTTTCCGAGTTCATTGCTAACGGTACCTGGTGTCTCCCTAATCCTATTTCCCCCGAAATGTTATCACTTTGGCCGACTATCATAGCTATTCTAATCAGGAACAACTCTTCAGATATACTTATTTGGCCTCATGACAATGGCAAATTTAGTGCCACATCCGCATGGAATCAAATTAGGCAAAGAAATAACAAGTGGGTCCCAAGCAGTTGGACATGGGATCGACCGGGATCACAAAGACACTCCTTATGTACATGGCAGGCCCTTCTCAATAAACTACCTACAATAGACAATATGAAAAGAAGAGGTATCTATCATGTTAACCGATGCTCCCTTTGTTTGCAACAAGAAGAAACTGTTGACCACCTCTATTTTGCTTGTGATTATACAAAATGGATATGGAAGGAGATTCTCCAGCGATTTGAACTCAAGAGACTGCCGCAACCAAACTTGCACCAAGAACTAGGTGACCTTATGCAATGTTTCTCAAGAAAAGGGCCTCTAACACAACTGGCAAAGGTCACTTTCAGATGCGCTATTTGGTGAATGTGGAAGGAGAGATGTAATAGAATCTTTGAATGTCAACACACAAACAATACTCAGCTCTTGAAAGAGATTATTAGAGACTCAAGATCCTGTTTGGAGCAAGATCTCAAAACCGAGCACTTCACCCGAAGAGAAAAAGATATTTTTATCAAATTTAATTTTACTATTAGCAAAAGATCTTGGGAATGATGCCAAATAATGTATCCACAGGTAGTTATAGTCTACAGCATGTGTAGTCATAACTATCGCATTCGCACTCTATGAGTTACTTGGCTTTGTCTATGACTTGTATAGATAAAGCTATTTGTAGAAACTTTACACAAAATCAATTTACTTTTACTTACAAAAAAAAAAAAGTCATTGATGTCAATAGTGTATACGTTATTTTATTTTAATGCAATCATAGACATATTTTTATGACTTACCAAAAAAATAAAAAATAGACATATTTTTATGTGGTTTTTCAATGATGCAAGCATTAGATTCGAATTTGACTGTATATCCTTTATCACATAATTGACTAATACTCAAGAGGTTATGTTTTAAACCATCAACTAACAGAACATCTTCAATAAAGAGGTTGGATTTGTTACCTATGATTCCTTTGCCAATGATTTTACCCTTGTTGTTGTCTCCGAAGGTGACATAGCCTTCGTCTATGCTAGTGAGCTTAGAGAATTGAGATGGATCTCCGGTCATATGCCTTGAGCATCCACTATCAAGGTACCATCTCTTGCTCCTAGCTTGCGATAGTTTAGTTTTCTACAAGAAAGGATGATGTTTAGGTACCCATTTGCTTTTGGGTGCCTCATAAATAGATCTACATTTCTTATCATGTTGCATAGAATTTGTCATGGTTCCTTTAGGAACCCAAATCAATTTGTTTGGACTTATTTTCTTGAATGGACAACAATGTGTCTTGTATCCAAATTTACAACAGAAGTTACATTTGTCTTGATGTCGAATATATAAGATGGAGCCTTTTATGAAGGTGGTTGGATTTTGGTGAGGACTTCTCACGAATCCAATTCCACTTCTTTTGGGAACGTGACCCTTTTTTATGGTAAGTAAAAGTAAATTGATTATGTGTAAAGTTTCTACAAATAGCTTTATCTATACAAGTCATAGACAAAGCCAAGTTACTCATAGAGTGCGAATGCGATAGTTATGACTACAAATGCTGTAGACTATAACTACCTGTGGGTACATTATTTGGCATCATTCCCAAGATCTTTTGCTAATAGCAAAATTAAATTTGATAAAAATATCTGTTTCTCTTCGGGTGAAGTGCTCGGTTTTGAGATCTTGCTCCAAACAGGATCTTGAGTCTCTAATAATCTCTTTCAAGAGCTGAGCATTGTTTGTGTGTTGCCATTCAAAGATTCTATTACATCTCTCCTTCCACATCCACCAAATAGCGCATCTGAAAGTAACCTTTGCCAGTTGTGTTAGAGGCCCTTTTCTTGAGAAACATTGCATAAGGTCGCCTAGTTCTTGGTGCAAGTTTGGTTGCGACAGTCTATTGAGTTCAAATCGTTGGAGAATCTCCTTCCATATCTATTTTGTATAATCACAAGCAAAATAGAGGTGGTCAACAGTTTCTTCTTGTTGCAAACAAAGGGAGCATCGGTTAACATGATAGATACCTCTTCTTTTCATATTGTCTATTGTAGGTAGTTTATTGAGAAGGGCCTGCCATGTACATAAGCAGTGTCTTTGTGATCCCGGTCGATCCCATGTCCAACTGCTTGGGACCCACTTGTTATTTCTTTGCCTAATTTGATTCCATGCGGATGTGGCACTAAATTTGCCATTGTCATGAGGCCAAATAAGTATATCTGAAGAGTTGTTCCTGATTGGAATAGCTATGATAGTCGGCCAAAGTGATAACATTTCGGGAGAAATAGGATTAGGGAGACACCAGGTACCGTTAGCAATGAACTCGGAAACCTTCCAAGTATCATGTTTGTAAGGATACTGTTCAATGACTTGCTACCAACCTCGAATTTCTTCAAGGTGTCCTTAAGTAGCAAGTTTTCTTTTTGGAGAGTTTCTAGATCATGGCAATTTATGCATGGGCTTAAACTATCATGATGTTCAGCATTTAACTTATCGAAATTACAAATAAGACTATCATGCTCCTTTTTTAGCAATTTGTATTTACTACTGATAGTCTTACACTCATCAAACAATTCATGGAAGGCATTTAATAATTCATCGAATGATAAATCTGCATCTATTGAATCTGTTACCTCATCTTCGATGGCCATTAAGGCGTAATGAGCAACTTGCTCGGTGTTGGACTCCTCTTCTTCGGATGCGCTTAAGTCATCCCATGTTGCTTGAAGCGCCTTTTTCTTTGATGTTCTCCTTTTGACTTGGGGACAATCACTCTTGTAGTGTCCCGGCTTTTTGCATTCATAGCAGATTACTTGGTCCTTCTTGGGTTCAAGTTTATTTTTTGCATCATTCTTAAACTTGTTTCTTTTAAAGAACTTTTTAAACTTTCTTGTTAGAAGTGCCAAGTCATCATCACAGTCCTCATCACTTGAGTTTTCTCTCAAGTGGCATTCAGAAGTTTTGAGTGCCATATCCTTCCTGTTCTTTGGAAGGATGTCTTCTTGCTCTTCATGAGCTTTACAAGTCATTTCGTAGGTCATTAATGACCCGATTAGTTCTTCAAGAGGGAAATTTCGCAGATCTTTTGCCTCTTGAATAGCAGTGACTTTAGGATCCCAACTCTTAGGAAGGGATCTTAGTATCTTATTAACAAGCTCAAAATCCGAAAAGCTCTTTCCGAGTCCTTTTAGACCGTTGACGACATCCGTGAAACGGGTAAACATGTCGCCAATGGTTTCACTCGGTTTCATCTGGAAAAGTTCGAAAGAATGTAACAGCAAATTGATTTTTGACTCTTTTACTCTACTTGTGCCCTCATGGGTCACTTCGAGTGTATGCTAAATATCAAATGCAGTTTCACAAGTTGAAACACGGTTAAACTCGTTTTTATCAAGTGCACAAAATAAGGCATTCATAGCCTTTGCATTAAGAGCGAAAGCCTTCTTCTCCAAATCATTCCAATCGATCATTGGAAGAGAAGACTTCGAAAATCCGTTTTCGACAAGATTCCACAGTTCAAAATCCATAGAAATAAGAAAGATCCTCATTCGAGTCTTCCAGTAGGTGTAGTCCATCCCACTGAACATGGGTGGACGCGTAATAGAATGCCCCTCTTGGTTTCCGGCGTATGCCATTTCTCTTTGGGTTTTAATCCGTTAGAGAGTTAACCTTGCTCTGATACCAATTGTTAGGATCGAGAGCACTAAGAGGGGGGGGGGGTGAATTAGTGCAGCGGAAATCTTTCAGCGATTAAAAATGAAAGCTGCGTTCGTTCGATAAAAACTATTTTGATGAAAAAGCCGATTCTAAGATTACTTATGATTAAGTGCAGTTTACGTTTAAACACAGTTAGCGTCTAAACGCAGTTTGCGTCTAAATGCAGATTGCGTTTAAACTCAGATTGCGTCTAAGCGCAGTTTGCGTCTAAGCGCAGATTGCGTCTAAGCGCAGTTTGCGTCTAAACACAGTTTGCGTCTAAGCGCAGTTTAAGCAGAAGTATAAAGACAATGTGCTGCTATAAGGGTTAGAAACAAGGCTAGATTAGTGGCCAAAGGTTTCAACCAAGAAGAAGGTATCGATTACGAAAAAATCTTCGCTCCCGTGGCTCAATTAGAAGCCATAAGGATGCTCCTTGCCTATGCTAGTAGTAATAATTTTAAACTACTAATCAACAAGAATAAGGCGGCGGCGAGCTTCAGGTAAAGGGGCGACTGCTGGAGACCTGCGAGATCGACCAGAGGAGGGAGGTCGCACTCTCTGCTCTCCTCCTTCCTCTTACGCGAACAAGAAGAGGGGTTGTCTCTTCGTTCTTCTGCAAGAAGGAGATATCTGCAAGAAGAACGAACAGAAGCTTGCCGTTGGGAGAATTCTGTTCCTCTTGCGCGAAATCGAAGGAGGGAGATCCCTCTTTCCTCTCCATCGGCCTCTTCGTTCTTCTGCAAGAAGGAGAGATCTGCAAGAAGAACGAACAGAAGCTTGCCGTTGGGAGAATTCTGTTCCTCTTGCGCGAAATCGAAGGAGGGAGATCCCTCTTTCCTCTCCATCGGCGAAGGGAGGAAGTGGACGGTCATCAACTCCGCTATCTGGTCTCCTTCTTCTTCTTTGCAGAAGGGAACGGAACCCTATCGTCTCTGCGGTCGGCGTTCTTCTTGCATTGTGAAAACAGAGGAGGGCGAAGACGAGGAAAGGGGCTGAGGTTTCTGCTCCAAAGGAGCGATTGACCAGCTGTGCTGTCAAGGAAAGAAAGCGGCGCCTTGGTTCTTCCTTGCAGAAGGGAACGGAAGAAAGAGGGGGAAACGGAACCTGTTCTGCTCTCTTCTTTCAGCGAGATCGAAGAAGGTGGGAGATCTACTCTGTTTCTCTTGAACAGAGGAGGGGTCTCCTTCTTCCTCTTCTAATCGGGAAAGGAGCCCGAACAGAGGAGATCTGCTCTTCCAACGAGATCTGAGAAGGAAGAAGAGAGGTTCTCTGCACCGCCCCCTTTCATCTGCTTCTCATCGGGAAAAAGGGGCTCGGAGGCTGATTCCTTCCAGCGGAGGTGAGGGACGCTCTGCTCTTTCAAGATCGAGATCGGTTCTTGAAACTGAAACGGGAACAGAGTGGGAGAATTCTGTTCTTCGCAGAAAGGAATGGAACAGAGGAAAATTTTCAGTTCTTCTTTCCTCTCTGATTGGTAGCAACGGGAAGGCTGAAATCGAACCTTTCTCTCCTGCTCTGCTCGGTGAAACAGAGTTCCTTACCTGGGTGGCAGTTGCATAAAGGAGAGTTCCTTCTTTAAAAAAAAAAAAAAAAAAAAAAAAAAAAAAAAAAAAAAAAAAAAAAAAAAAAAAAAAAAAAAACGGCCTAGACATGGCAGCGATGGTCCCTGGGTCTGGTGACGGTGGCGAGAGGGTAGATTCGACGACGAGGCTCCCTTCTCAAGTTGCTCGTCCAATACCTTCTTTTCGGCGAGATGTTCCTTTGACGAAGCAGCATCAAAGTAGGTCGCGCTCTAGATCGCGACCTCATGCTCTTATTTCCAATGAACCTCGGCCATGGACTAGCCTCTTCAAGGCTCCAATCGGAAGCCCGGACCTCAGTTTGGAATTCTTTGCTCCAGAAGTTCAGGCTGAAAAGAAGATTGCTGTGTATGAGATAGATGATTCCGCAGAGTTAATTGAGACATGGTCTATGGCGATTGTTGGTTATGTGGTAGGTCTCAAAACATCATATTTCCCACTATCGTCATTTATAAAAACTAGATGGGGAACATCGGCATTTGACCTTCATATGTTGGAGAACGGTTTCTTTGTTTGCAAGCTATACTCTGAAGAAGATTTGCAACGGGTCCTTGAAGGGTTCTGGACTATTCGTGGCCATCCAATGATTCTACGACGCTGGTCCCCTGATGTCCGTTTGGAGTTAGACAGTCTACAGTCTATTCCCTTATGGGTATCGTTTCAAGGTCTCCCTCTACATCTTTGGAGTCGACGTTTTATTGCAAAGTTATGCAGTACTTTGGGACAGCCACTCTATATTGATAAAGCAACAGCTGCGCAGACGAGATTAACATTTGCCCGAGCATGTGTACTGGTTTCCTCTGACGAAGATCTCCCTAATGAGGTTTTTTATCGAGATCTTGAAGGGAACACTCGTAAGGTACATGTCTCATATTCTTGGAAGCCACAACGATGCAAGAGTTGCTTATCTTATGGTCATACAAATGGAGCCTGTCAACAAACCCCGAAACCAATTAATAAGATCTACAGGCCACGTCAGATGCCTCAGCAACAAGGCGAACCTCCTCTAATGGTAGTAGAACCGGTGGTGACGCAGACGTGTGAGCATTTCGACTCGCAGGGACAGCGCCATAGACAAGACAAATCAGGAACTTTATCTCTCCCTATTATGTCGGAGCTTTCCACAACAGCCCATGGTACTCATGGACAAGAGAAGCAGAAGTTGGAAACTTCATCTCTTACTATACTACTGGATCCATCCACAACAGGAATTCCAATATCCACTCAACATGCCAACCAAGACATTGTGACTCAACAAACTCAAGCACCAACAAACATCGCCAGCAAGGATATTCTGCCACAACAAACACAGGCCCCAACAAACCTTGTTAGTAAGGATATTCTGCCTCAACTATCTCAAGCATCAATAAATCATACTAACCAGGATATTGCGCCTCAACAATCAGACTACTTGACTCAAGGTATAAAGTTTAAAAATTTGCTAGCTGTGGATGAAGTGGATAAATATAGAAATAAGGCCTTAAAAGGTAAAGATATTGTGCGGGAGGAAAATGCAAAACCTAAGGATAAGAAAAAGGATGGTACTATCCATTCAAAGTCGTAGAATGAATACCTTACTTTCTTTTTCTGATGAAGATAATCTGCTGGAATGTTCGTGGACTTAATAAGCCTGAAAAATGTCGGGAGCTCAACAGAATAATCAAGTCTGCCGCATGTGATATTGCTATTCTCGTAGAAACAAAAATTAAAAAATCGCTCATTCTTGCTCAAAAGAATTTAATATGGCCGGACGCAGAACTGTTTACCAATGACTCTAGTAAAACATTTGGTAGAATATGGGTCTTATGGCATCCTAACTCCATTAATGCTTGGTTTATTTCTGCTACCGATCAATTCATTCATCTTAAGGTGGAGGACAAAAAGAATGGCTGTCAATTCAATTTTATTGGTATATATGCTTCAAATAGTATGAAAGAAAGAAATACACTTTGGACCGATCTGACTAACATTGCAAATAACTGTCTTAATATGCCGTGGATTGTTCTTGGTGACTTTAATACTGTTCGATACACAAATGAAAAAGTGGGGGGTAGACAGCATTCTGAAAGTCAGCTTCAAAGATTTAATGATTATATAAACACTGCCGCATTGATTGATATGAAATCTGTGGGCAATTGGCTTTCCTGGAGTAATCAAGGCGATGGTAACAGAAAAATAATGGCTCGACTAGACAGATGTTTGATTAACCAAGAATGGTTAACAGTTTACCCTGATTCACTTCTTGAGTATGATGCACCATTATTTTCTGATCATTCCTTAATGTATATACACGCAGAGAAAGCAACACCTAGAGGCAAGAAACCATTTAGATTCTTTAATATGTGGAGTACTCATCCTCAGTTCCTTGATATTATCAGATCGGCTTGGAATATTAATATACATGGTTCGCCACTTTACATCTTATGCCAAAAGCTCAAAGTTTGCAAAGCGGCACTGAAGGAGTGGAATACAAACACCTTTGGAAATATTACCACTCGGGTTCAAATTTACAGAAAGGAACTAATGGCGATACAATATGAGCTTCAACTTCAGCCCCAAGATGAGAATCTTATCTACAAAGAGACAGAAGCCAGAAGTAACTTCATGCAAGCCTTAAAGCAGGAGGAAAGTTTTGCAAAGCAGAAGTCTCGACAACATTGGCTAACTCTAGGAGATTCCAATACTAAGTTTTTCTATGCATCCATTGCTACTCGAAGGGCCGTTAATCGCATCAGAAAATGCAAAGACAAATATGGTAAACTTATTGAGAATTTAGATGAAGTTAAAGCATACACTGAGCGATTTTTTTATTCCTTACTCAATCAAGCGGTGCAACCTAATAACATTCATGTGGAGCCAACTAGAAAGCTTGATTCGGATGACATTTCAATTCTCAGTGCCCCAGTTACAGATGATGAAATTGTAAGAGTTGTCTTTAAGTCACCAAAGGATAAAAGCCCTGGTCCAGATGGATTTCCAGCTGAATTTTACCAAACTGCATGGTCTATTATTGGAAATGATGTGATTAAGGCATGCCAACATTTTTTCTCTTCAGGCCGTTTTCTTAGAGAGATGAACTGCACTTTTATTTCTTTAATTCCCAAGAATGCAGGGGCTGATTCACTAGAAAACTATCGACCCATATCATTATGCAACTTTATTTACAAGATCATCTCCAAAGTGTTGGCAGATAGAATGCAAAAGGTAATACACAAGATCATTAGTCCAAATCAGGCAGCTTTCATCAAAGGGAGAAGTATACATCATAATATTCTGCTTGCTAATGACTTGATAAAGGACCTGCACTCAAATGCAAGAGGGACAAAAATATGTTTTAAAGCTGATTTACGGAAGGCCTTTGATTCAGTTAATAGGAGTTTTATCTATAAGATGCTCATCGATATGAACTTCCCACAGAAATGGGTAAATTGGATTCAAAGTTGCTTGGAAACTCCAAAGTTTTCGATACTTTTTAATGGCTCACCTATTGGTTTTTTTGGGAGCACGAATGGCATCCGACAAGGTGATCCACTTTCTCCATATCTCTTTACTATTGCAATGGAAGGACTTAGCTGTATGTTGGAACAAGCAGTCTTGAATGGCGGTATTAAGGTACCAAATGCTGGTTCTATTCACATATCACACATAACATTTGCAGATGATTTACTTATATTTCTCCAGAATGATCCAACTTCAGTGAGGAACCTAGCTACTATTCTAAATGACTTTGGTATGGTTTCTGGCCTTCAGTTAAATCATGCAAAAAGTAAAGTCTATATGGGTCCTTGCATTGAGGACAAGGACTTTATTACACACACTCTGGGGGTTAATGAGGGAAGTCTGCCAGTTCCTTATCTGGGTCTCCCACTCATATCCACTGGCATTCATAAAACCCACTGTCAACCTATCCTGCAAAAAATAAAGAATAGAATTTCTTCCTGGAAAAATAGGCTTCTATCAAAAGCAGGACGACTTGAACTCATCCGTTCGGTGTTGTACTCTTACTCTATATATTGGTCTAATGCTTTTCTTCTGCCTATTGGACTTATCCAAGATATTGAACGGCTATTAATGAACTTCTTCTGGAATGGTACAAATGATAAGGCAATGCATATGGTAAATTGGGACAACATCTGTAAACCGAAAGATGAAGGGGGGCTGAACTTGAGAAATATTAGAGAGTGGAATAAAGCATGTTTAGTACAACAATTGTGGGACCTTTTGCAAAACAAATGTTCCTTATGGTCACAATGGGTTTCTGCTAGGTACCTTTCGAAGGAATCGATTTGGGAAATTTCAACAAGAACATACCACTCTGCAGCTTGGAAAGGAATTTTAAAGGCAAGGAATTGGATAATCAAACACATTTCTTATGCAATCTCTACTGGAACTAATACTAATATGTGGTACGATCCTTGGGTGAATGGGAAAAGTATATTTCAATTATATGGTGACAGAATACGAAAAGATCTTGGGGCTCCCAAAGATTGGAAGGTTTCCGAGTTCATTGCTAATGGTACCTGGTGTCTCCCTACTCCTATTTCTCCTGAAATGTTATCACTTTGGCCGACTATCACAGCTATTCCAATCAGGAACAACCCTTCAGATGTACTTATTTGGCTTCATGACAATGGTAAATTTAGTGCCACATCCGCATGGAATCAAATTAGGCAAAGAAATAACAAGTGGCTCTCAAGCAGTTGGACATGGGATCGACCGGGATCACAGAGACATTCCTTATGTACATGGCAGGCCCTTCTGAATAAACTACCTACAATAGATAATATTAAGAGAAGAGGTATCTATCATGTTAACCGATGCTCCCTTTGTTTGCAACAAGAAGAAACTATTGACCACCTCTATTTTGCTTGTGAATATACTAAATGGATATGGAAGGAGATTCTCCAGCGATTTGAACTCAATAGGCTGCCGCAACCAAACTTGCATCAAGAATTAGGCGACCTCATACAAAGTTTCTCAAGAAGATGACCTCTTACACAATTGGCAAAGGTTACTTTCAGATGTGCTATTTGGTGGATGTGGAAGGAGAGATGTAGCAGAATCTTTGAATGTCAACACACAAACAATGCTCAGCTCTTGACAGAGATTATTAGAGACTCAAGATCATGCATGGAGCATAATCTCAAAATGGAGCACTTTACACGAAGAGAAAGAGATATTTTTATCAAATTCAATTTTACTATTAGCTAAAGATCTTGGCAACGATGTTAAATGCTGTAACCAATGGTAGTCTTGGCACATCTTAACATGCTCGTTACAGTTAGGAGTTAAAGTCTACAACATGTGTAGTCATAACTACCACATGTGTACTCAATGAGTTACCTGACTTTGTCTATGATGTATAGACAAAGCTATTTGTAGAAACGTTACACATAATCAATTCACTTTTACTTACCAAAAAAAAAACAATGTGCTGCTATTGTACAGCTCAAAAAGTAATCTGTAAAAAGCAGATTTACGTCTAAACGCAGATTTACGTCTTAAACGCAGATTTACGTCTGAACTTTGAAACTCGTTTGTATAACTCGCAGAAGGCAGTATGCAATTGAAATCAAGACGTAAATGTAAACTGAAATCTGATGATTGTGCGAGGAAAGCCGATTTACGTCTAAATGCAGTTTTACGTCTAAATGTTGAAACTCGTTGGTAAAATTGCAGAAGACAGTTTGTAGTTATAAATAGAATCAAAATGTAAATGTAAACTGCAAAGAAACTCGTTCGCAAAAGCGCAGAAGACAGTTCGCAGTTATAAACAGATTCAAGACGTATATGTAAGCTGCAATGTAAAGATCGTATGAAAACACCTTTTGACGTCTGAATGCAGATTCGGAAAGAACTTGTTCGTAAAAGCGCAGAGAGCAGTAGCTATGTAGGAGGTTTGCAGTAATGATAAAGTGCTCAAAATAAACGCAAACCAGAGATTTAGAGTGGTTCGGTCAGTCTTGACCTACTCCACTTTTGGCTTCCTCCACCGGCGAGGTCACCGACGTCAACTAGGAGAACTGCCCTTTTACAGTTTCTCTCCTTTTGACGGGCTCAGGAGACAACCCTTACAGATCCTTTCTCTCCTCTCTTTACAACTCAAGACTTGAAAAACAGAAAAGAGGAGAACTTTTGGACTTTACACAAATTTGAACTCTTAGAGTCACTGAAAAGATCAAGAATTCGGTGTGGATCTGTATCTTTTCAGTGCTGAATGGGTGGGGTATTTATAGGCCCCAACCAAATTCAAATTTGGAGCTCAAAACGATCAAATCCCGGAATTCCGGGATCAGGCGGTTGCACCTCCTGACTGGAGAGGTTGCACCGCCTGGCAGAGCTCGAAGACTGAGCCCAGGCGGTGCCACCTCTTGACTGAGGCGGTTGCACCTCTCTGCCAGAGCTCGAAGACCGAGCTCAGGCGGTGCCACCTCTCTGTCAAGGAGGTTGCACCGCCCAGTCTTGCTCGAAGACTGAGCTCAGGCGGTGCCACCTCTCTATCAGGGAGGTTGCACCGCCTAGTCTAGCTCGAAGACTGAGCTCCGGCGGTGCCACCTCCTGGCTGGGGAGGTTGCACCGCCCAGTCTCGCTGGGAGGCTTAGCCCAGGCGGTGCCACCTCCTGGCCTAGGCGGTTGCACCTCCTGGTGCAATCAGGGTCCGAATGGTTAGCTCCATTCGGCCCAATTTTAGTCTTTCAGGGGCCCAATTGCCCCAAGATTAAGCTAATGGGATCACCTCCCATTTTCCAACTTAATCAACGTGCTAACTACGATTAGATCTAAGACAATTTCTGCAGCTTTGCTTCGGTGCGTCAATCGCTTCTTCCGGCGAATTTCCGGCGAACTTCCGTCGATCATCCGATGAACCCTCTGTGATGCTCCTGCGGACTTCCGGCAAACTCCTGGACTTTGCGACGATCTACTTGGCAAGTTCCGACGAGCTTCGCTTGGCAAGCTTCTGGACTTCTCAGATCTGTTCTCGCAGAACCTCCGACGACCGTCCGAACTTCCGTCGAACTCTCGAACTCCCAACGTGATCATGAACTTGACTCCGGCGCAACTCCTGCTGCTTGTCGAACTTTCATCATAGTTAATCCTGCACACTTATCTCAACACATAGATTAGACAACAAATGACAATTGACTTCATCATCAAAATCCGAGATTCAACAAAAGACACTCCTTATGTACATGGCAGGCCCTTCTCAATAAACTACCTACAATAGACAATATGAAAGGAAGAGGTATCTATCATGTTAACCGATGCTCCCTTTGTTTGCAACAAGAAGAAACTGTTGACCACCTCTATTTTGCTTGTGATTATACAAAATGGATATGGAAGGAGATTCTCCAGCGATTTGAACTCAATAGACTGCCGCAACCAAACTTGCACCAAGAACTAGGCGACCTTATGCAATGTTTTTCAAGAAAAGGGCCTCTAACACAACTGGCAAAGGTCACTTTCAGATGCGCTATTTGGTGGATGTGGAAGGAGAGATGTAATAGAATTTTTGAATGTCAACACACAAACAATGCTCAGCTCTTGAAAGAGATTATTAGAGACTCAAGATCCTGTTTGGAGCAAGATCTCAAAACCGAGCACTTCACCCGAAGAGAAAAGGATATTTTTATCAAATTTAATTTTGCTATTAGCAAAAGATCTTGGGAATGATGCCAAATAATGTACCCACAGGTAGTTATAGTCTACAGCATATGTAGTCATAACTATCGCATTCGTACTCTATGAGTTACTTGGTTTTGTCTATGACTTGTATAGATAAAGCTATTTGTAGAAACTTTACACATAATCAATTTACTTTTACTTACCAAAAAAAAATTGTCTCATCCTGATCGAAGCATCCTGCGTCACTCAAAATGCAGATTAAATCATAAACATATATCAAGTAGTTTCATCATCAAAATCCGAGATTCAACAATCTCCCCCTTTTTGATGATGACAACCATTTGATGACGGAGTTAAACTTAACTCCCAGAGTTTAAACAAACTCCCCCTATCAATATGTCATATTGATAGAACCTTGAATTCAAACTGAATTCAAGTCATTGCAATATTCATCATGAATACTTGCAACACGTCATCATTAACTTATGCATAAACTTATGCATAACATCATACTTCTCCCCCTTTGTCATCAACAAAAAGGAGAAGTCCAACTATTCTTGTGTTTGAAATATTAGTTTAACTTATTGCATGAAAAACATAATATCAAGTTTTATCATCATGCAGTTTTGAAACCAGAAAATTTAGCAAATGTTACATCATGCTTAGAACATTCAAGCTATCAAGTTTTAGATATGCAAGTTTTACAGCATACAAGATAGCACTTTTAGAACATGCAAGCTAGCAATGTTATAATATTTTAGAACTTGCAAGCTAGCAATTTAGAGATGTTCAAGAAGGCAACTCTTGCTTCTTGAAATATGCAAGTTGTAAGCTAGCAAATTTTTGCTTCCTTTGCAATGTTTGAGCTCGCAATTTTGCTTCCATTGCAAGGTGTAAGTTTAGCATGTTTAATTTTCTTGAGATAGCAACTATTTGCTTCTCTTTATACTACAAGCTAGTAATTTTTATGATATGCAAGTTTTACTACATACAAGCTAGCAAAAATTTCGAAAGCAAATGCAAGATAGCTTTCTTGTGTAAGCTTATGATTTTTGCTTCCTATTGCAATGTGCAAGTTGCAAGTTTTGCTTCTTGAGATAGGCAAGATAGCCCTTTTGCAATTTTTGTTTGGCAAACTTGTGATGTTCAAGATAACAAGCTCTTCCTTCTCTTTTGAGAAGTGCTTTCTTTGCAAAGTGCAAGCTAACAAAATGCCAAACTAGCAAGAGATAATGTTTTACATGAGGCAAGCAAACAATTTGGCAAGTGTTACATTTGCATCTTCTCTTTAGAGGAGTGTAATTTTTGCTTTTATCTTGAATTGTGTAAGCTAGCTAGTTTGCCTCTTTTCATGATGTCCACGCTAGAAATTCTTGCTCCCCCTTTGTCATTGTCAAAAAGAAGGGAAGACCCTTTTTTAAATTTTCAGATTATGACAAAGGTAAGTATCAATTTTATTTGTGCATCATTATATATTCAAGTTAAAACATACACAAATTTCAAAAATCTTATTTTTCATGTACGATACCGAAAAATCAATCATCATTAATGAGTATATCATACATGATACTCAAACATTAAAATTTTTAAGCATTTATCAACATGTTGATCATGATACCAAACATTCATCATTTAAAGCATTCATGATACATATCATATGCAATACATCATGTACATCATTGTCATAAGTATTGCATGCATCATTTCAAATTCATGAATATTTCATCATTGCATACATCATGCCAAATCATAAAATATACAATCATCATTAATGCATGATTCCTAATCATCATTTATTTTGCAACATGATGGTACCAAATTTGTCAAATTACATCCTACCATACATGATCGAAACTTCTTATTTGTATGCATCAAAACAAATTAATGAAAATTTCATGTATTCTTATCATCACATAAGGAATATCAAGAAGAATTATTAGGTGATGAGATAAACATTTCATGAATACAAGAAATTACATAAAAATCATATCATAAGTGTTTCATGTATTCATTTGAAAAGATATAGCACAAAGAGTAACTTGAAACATTCTTATCAAGATCACATTTTAAAATATTCCAAGTATCAAGATATCAATAGACAAGTTACACTTCATTTGAAGAATTCTTTTCTGATAAATGTAGGGAGCATAATGAACGGTCTTGATTTATAAAGAACTTCATGTTATAATTATCAAGATCATGATTTTAATAATTATTTTTTTTAGCAAAGAATCACAAAAGCACTTTATTTTTGCATAAGAAATCTCATTGTATTATGATTTATAAATTCTTTCTCTACACATGAATCATAGGAGATATGTATGTGAAACAAATCTTTTCAAGTAAAAACATTATCATCCATATTTCAAGATGGAATTTATAAGCAGGAATCATTTCATCAAATCCATTTCAGAAAAATATTTTTCATAAGTGTATGAGAAAATCCTATTGTTAGGATACCAATTGTTAAGCGAATCCGAAAATGAAATTAACACTTTCATGCATTCAGACAAGATTTTGCTATAGATTTTTAAGTTCAATCATGAAGATAAAACATACTCATGATCATAAAAACACATAGTTTCCAACATGTTATTAAGGCATGTAATAGTGTAAAATCATCATGGCAATTAAGTGATTTGAACATTGAATCAAGAAAGTCCGAAAAATAATCTTAACAAGTTCATGCATTCGAGCACATTTTTGCCATAGTTTTTCAAATACACTCATGAAAATAACACATGCTTATCATCATGTATAGCTTAAAATCTTATGCATAAAATTGTTAACCAAAATATTTAATTTCATCATTATGCATTTCTTCAAATCAAACATGATTTTTTTAATAAAAATCGAGAAATAACAATGGAAATCAGCGTAATACACATTATTACTTCTTAACCATGATTTCATATTTTCAATCGAGATCATTTTATTTGTTTATCATAAAATATGCAATATTATCATTTTCGAAATTACTTGGCATGATCATAATTTTTTAAAACATGTAATTTTTAAGAAAATTAATTCTAAACTAAAAGAGAAAATACATCATGAAAGCATCAAGTAATTTCAAAATAAATTAAGGGGATTTCGATTACCTAATCATTGAAAGTGATTAAGGCGTAGTTTGCCACCTCGCCTTTCTTGATTTTCTCCTCGTCTTCAGAGGAGCTCGATTCATCCCACTTTGTGTTCTTCTTCTTTGGCCTCTTCCTTCGTTCAAGTTTATTGTTTATTTTAGATTTTTGTTTAATAAACTTATTAAGATTTAGTGTTCGAAGTTCAAGTTCATCATTGTCCTCATCACTTGAGTCATCGCTCAAGTGGTATTCATTTGTCCGGAGTTCCAAATCCTTCCTGTTCTTTGGAAGGTGATTTTGTTCATCATGTTCATCATGTGCATTGTGCACCATTTCATATGTCATCAACGAACCAATTAGTTCTTCAAGTGGTAAGTTGTTGAGGTTTTTAGCTTCTTGTATTGTAGTTACTTTTGAATCCCACTTCTTAGAAAGAGAACGCAAAATCTTATTTACGAGTTCAAAATCCGAAAAATATTTTCCAAGAGCTCTTAAACTATTGACAACATCTGTGAAACGGGTATACATGTCGCCTATAGTCTCGCTTGGTTGCATTCGAAAAAGCTCAAAATCATGCAATAAAATGTTAACTTTTGAGTCTTTGACTCTACTAGTTCCCTCGTGCGTGATTTCAAGTGTTCACCAAATGTCAAAAGCCGTTTCGCACGTAGAAATCCGATTGAACTCATTTTTGTCCAAAGCACAAAATAAGGCATTCATAGCCTTTGCGTTTAAAGAAAAATACTTCTTCTCCAAATCCGACCATTCGTTCATCGGTTTAGAGGGAAGTTGAAAACCATTTTCAACGATATTCCACAAATCCAAATTCATAGAAATCAAGAAAACTCTCATTCGAGTTTTCCAATAAGTGTAGTCCAATCCGTTAAACAACGGTGGACGAACAACCGATAAGCCCTCTTGGTTTCCGGCGTATGCCATCTCTCTTAGGTTTTAATCCGTTTGAGAGTTAACCCCGCTCTGATACCAATTGTTAGGATCAAGAGCACTAAGAGGGGGGGGGGGGTGAATTAGTGCAGCGGAAATCTTTCAACGATAAAACACGTTCGAATGATAAAAACGATTTCGGTGTGAAAGCCGATTCTAAGATTACTTTAACTTAAGATCAAGCGAGAAGACGTTAAAATCAATCTATGAAGGCAGTTTGCAGTTATGATGAAAACCAGAATATAAGCGCAAACTGAAATACGACGTTCGTACGAAGAAGCTGATTTACGTCTAAATGCTGATTCGTAAATCACTTGATTAGACAAGATGCAGTTTAAGCAAGGATATAAAGGCAATTTGCAGTTATGATTGAAATCAAAACGTAAACGCAAACTGAAATATGATGATCGTACAAAAAAATAGATTTACGTCTAAACGTTGATTCGGAAAGTGCAAAGCTTGAAACCCGATCGTATATGCGCAGAAAGCAGTAAGCTTTAGAGGAGGTTTGCAGTAAAGATAATATGCTCAAAGTAAATGCAAACCGAGATTTAGAGTGGTTCGGTCAATCTTGACCTACTCCACTTTTGGCTTCCTCCATCGACGAGGTCACCGACGTCAACTAGAGGTCATCCTTCAATAGGCGAAGGCCAACCACCCTTTTACAGTTTCACTCCTTTTGACGGGCTTAGGAGACAACCCTTACATAATTTTCTCTCCTCTCTTTACAACTTAGAACTTCGAAGAACAGAAGGAGAAGAACTTTTGGCCTTTACAATAATTTTGAGCTCTAAGAATCACAGAAAAATATCAAGATTTCGGTGTGTATTCTGTGCTTTCTTAGTGCCGAATGGGTGGGGTATTTATAGGCCCCAACCCAGTTCAAATTTGGAGCTCAAAACTGTCAAATTCCCGGAATTCCGGGATCAGGCGGTTGCACCTCCTGATTGGAGCGGTTGCACCGCCTGGCAAAGCTCGAAGACTAAGCCTCTGGGCGGTGCCACCTCCTGGTTGGGGCGGTTGCACTGCCCAGTCTCGCTCAGAGACTTAGCCCAGGCGGTGCTACCTCCTGGCTTGGGCGGTTGCACCTCCCAACAGAAATCAGGGTCCGAATGGGTTGATCCATTCGGCCCAATTGCCCCAAGATTAAGTTAATGGGATCACCTCCCATTTCCAACTTAATCATTGTGCTAACTATGATATTCCCTAAGACATTTACTGCAACTTGCTCCGGTGCGTCATTCGCTTCTTCCGGCGAGCTTCCGGCGAACTTCCGTTGATCATCTGATGAACCCTCGGTGATGCTCTTGCGGACTTCCGACAAATTCCTGGACTTACAACGATCCACTTGGCGAGTTCCGACGAGCTTCTTTGGCAAGCTCATGGACTTCTCGGATTTGTTCCCGCAGAACCTCCAACGACTGTTCGAACTTCCTTCGAACTCTCGAACTCCCAACGTGATCATTGTCTTAACTCCGGCGCAACTCTTATTGCATGTCTTTCTTCCATCGTAGTTAATCCTACACACTTAAAACAAAACTCTGATCGAGACAATTAATCCAAAGCAATTAACCAAGTTGTCCGGCATGTCATTGGTCCCTCGACGCTTCGTCCGATTCTTCGGCGCATCGTTCTTTCCTACAGCCTACTGCCCAATCAGCCAGTTGACTCCGTAACTCCGATATCCTTGGCACAATACCCGCTCTTTTTGGCCCAATGCCCGAGTACACGGCCCGAAGCCTTCTGTCGATACGTCGACCGATCCACCGGCCCGACGTCCAATCTTCTGACATGTTCCTCCGGCACAACATGATTTTCCTGCTTTAATTGTCTCATCCTGATCGAAGCATCCTGCGTCACTCAAAACGCAGATTAAATCATAAACATATATCAAGTAGTTTCACTCAAAACACAAGTCAGATCAGTTTTTAAGGCACCCAAAAGAAAATGGGTACCTAAAAATAATCCCTTCTTGTAGAAACATACACCATCATAAGCTAGGAGCAAGAGATGGCATCTCGATAGTGAATGCTCAAGATATATGACTGGAGATCCATCTCATTTCTCTATGCTCACTAGCAAAGAAGAAGGGTATGTCACCTTCGGAGACAACAACCAAGACAAAATCATTGGTAAGGGAACCACAGGTAACAAATTAAAATTTTCTATTGATGAATGATGTCTTACTAGTTGATGGATTGAAACATAATCTCTTGAGTGTTAGTCAATTATACGATAAAGGTTATATCGTTAGATTTGAATCAAATGTGTGTATTATTGAAAACCCAAACCATAACATAACTAAGATTGCATTAAAACAAAATAATATCTACACCATCAACCTTGATGAACTAATTAATGAAATGTGCTTCTCTGCTTTAAATGATGATGCTTGGCTTTGGCATAGGAGACTAGGCCATGCAAGCATGAAACTAATATCTAAGATCTCATCTAGAGAATTAGTACGAGGAATTCCAAATATGAAGTTTATTAAGGACTAAGTATGCGATGCATGTCAACTAGGTAAACAAATAAAAACTAGTTTCAAACCAAAAATTCAAATTAGTACCACTAGACCATTATAATTGATTCATTTGGACTTATTTGGACCAATTGACACGATAATTCTAGGAGGAAGCAAATATGCGTTTGTAATTGTGGATGACTATACTAGATATACTTGGACCTATTTCTTAGCTCACAAAAGTGATTGTTTCAAGTGTTTCTCTAAATTTTATAAACTCACTCAAGTATGTTAAATGAACATAGTCTACCCAAGTATTTTTGGGTCAAAACCGTGAATACGGCTTGCTACATCATGAATAGGGTTCTAATAAGACCGTCCCTATCAAAAACTCCCTATGAATTATGGAATAACAAAAAATCAAATATTTTCTATTTTAAAGTTTTCGGTTGTAAATGCTTTATTTTGAATGAAAGGGATGCCTTAGGAAAATTTGATGCTAAATCCGATGAAGGCATCTTTCTTGGTTACTCTTCCGTTTCTAAGGCTTTTCGGATTTTTAACAAAAGAACCTTAGTAATAGAAGAATCTATTCATGTAGTTTTTAATAAAATTTCTGATTTAAAGAAAAATAATTTTGATGATGATCTTGGTTTTGATAATTTGAATTTAAATGAACCCCCTCCTCAAAATAGCAACTTGGATGCACCTTCTTCCGAAATTTCCTTACCCAAGGAATGGAAGTATATAGATGCTCATCCAAAGGAGCTAATTATAGGAGATATATCAAAAGGGGTTCAAACTCGTTCCTCTTTCCAATTTTTTTGTGCTAACACCGCCTTCCTTTCTCAAATCGAACCTAAATGCATTGACGAGGCCTTAAAAGATGATTTTTGAGTTATTGCAATGCAAGAGGAATTGAATCGATTTGAGAGGAATAAGGTATGGAAGCTTGTTCCTAGACCTAGTGACCATTTAGTCATTGGTACTAAATGGATCTTTAGAAACAAGCAAGACGAAAATGGTATCGTGGTTAGAAACAAGGCTAGATTAGTGGCCAAAGGTTTCAACCAAGAAGAAGGTATCGATTACAAAGAAACCTTCACTACCGTGGCTCGATTAGAAGCCATAAGGATGCTCCTTGCCTATGCTAGTAGTAATAACTTTAAACTATTTCAAATGGACGTCAAAAGTGCCTTCTTGAATGGTTTTATTTCGGAAGAAGTATATGTTGAATAACCTCTCGGATTTGAAAATTCTCTTCTACCTAATCATGTATTCAAATTGACTAACGCTCTCTATGGTTTAAAACAAGCTCCTAGAGCTTGGTACGAAAGACTTAGTTCCTTTCTTATTTCAAATAATTTTACCAAAGGCAAGGTTGATACTACAATGTTTATCAAACACTTTAAATATAATTTTCTTATTGTGCAAATTTATGTTTACGATATTATTTTTGGCTCTTTGGATGAATCACTATGTGAATCATTTGCCAAATGTATGAGTCATGAATTTGAAATGAGTTTAATGGGTGAATTAACTTTCTTTTTAGGATTACAAATCAAACAACTTAGTGATGGTATATTTCTTAACCAATCTAAATATACATTAGAATTGTTAAAATGATTTAACATGGATAATTCAAAAGCAACAAACACCTCGATGAGTACTTCGACTAAATTAGATTTGGATGAAAATAGTGAAAATTTCGATAAAAAAACATATAAGGGAATGATAGGTAGTCTACTCTACCTCACCGCGATTAGACCGGATATTATGTTTTGTTAGAACCCTTGCAGATTCTAAATTTGGGGTTGATCTCTTTATGGGATCGGCCTCCTTGGAACTCTATAGGGGTTCCTCCCTCCAAGTTGCTGCTCAAAGGCTGCAGAAAAGATTCATCTATTACTTAAGAAAAGAGAAGGAATACATGGCTATTTATAGGGCTTCTAAACCCTAACTCCTAATAGGACTCCTACTTAAGACTCTTACTTCTAACCAACTCCTAATAGGACTCCTACTCAAGACTCCTATTCCCATACAACTCCTAATTCTTCTCTAAGAAAAAACCTCCTACATGAATGCCCCTCACAATTAGGACTCTCCTAGCTAGAGTCCGAACAGAATGTTCCTCTCAATTAGGACTCTCCTAGCTAGAGTCCTAACATTTTTACATGATTGTCCCTCTCAATTAGGACTCTCCAAGCTAGAGTCCTAACAGACCCGCCCTCTTCAAATCAGCCTTGTCCTCGAGGCTGATGATTCATGAATTCTGGGAATTTGATCTTCAAGTCGTCATAGTTCTCCCAAGTGGCATCTTCTTTTGGTAGGTTCGCCCACTGTATTAGCACTTCATTAGTGGGTCGTCGTCGTCGAGTCACGATCCGTCGATCAATAATGGCACTTGGCTGGGTCTGGAGTTCTCTTTGGGTAGTCATATTTGGTGGGTGGCTTTGGGCTGTCTCCAAGCACCTGTTTAAAACTTCCGGTTGGCTGTTGGTTTGTGGGTGATATGTCGTACTCCTTTTCAATTTAGTACCCTGCATATAGAATAACTTTGTCCAAAATCTGCTATTGAAGATGCAAGTAGAATTTGTCACAAGCACAATGCGTCCCTTATAGTGTAATTCTTTTGAGTCCCAATTGTAATGAGCCATGGGGCTTGGTGCTTCCTCCAATTTTTTTATAATCTTACAAGTATCTGAATCTTCCTGCCATTCCATCTTAATATCCTCAAGGAAGTCGCTGGTCGGAAGTGAAACGGTCGAAACTTCAACTTGCTCAAGTAGTTGCGAAAGTGCATCTGTAAGAACATTCTCTTTCCCCTTTTTGTAAGTTATTTCAAAATCAAATCCAAGAAGTTTTGTTACCCATTTTTGCTGCTCGGGGGAAGATATCTTCTGCTCCAAGAGATATTTTAGGCTTTTATGGTCGGTCTTGATTTGAAAGTATCGCCTGATCAAGTACAATCTCCACCTCGTTGCTGCGCGCACAATGGCGAGCATCTCCTTATCATATGTTGACATATTTTGATCGGAGGGAGATAATGCCTTGCTAGTGTATGTGAGTGGTCGACCATCTTGCATGAGAATGGCTCCAATTCTGACTCTAGATGTGTCGGCCTCAATAACGAAGGGTCGGTTGAAATCTGGTAGTGTTAGCACCGGCATCGTCGTCATGGCTGCCTTAAGTTTGTCGAAGGCAGCGGAGGCTCTGTCCAAACATTGGAAGACATCTTTTTCTAGTAAGGAAGTAAGTGGTGCACTGATCTTTCCATAGTTTTTCACGAACTTGCGGTAGTAGCCTGTTAAACCCAGAAAGCCATGTAGCAATTTTATGTTTCTCGAGGTCGGCCAGTTTTGCATTGCTCCAATTTTGAAGGGGTCCACTGCCACACCTTCCTCTGATATGATATGCCCAAGATATTCCACCTTTAGTTGAAGAAAGCAAAAATTCGTGGTTGTTGTGTGTTCAAAAGGTGGTTTTCCATATGTCTTCTTCGCATGCTCGTATTTGATGATACCCGGATCAAAGGTCCAGCTTTGTAAAGATTTGTGCTCCCTTTCATCTAGCAATTCATCTACTATTGGAATAAAGTATTTGTCCTTGATGATTATGCCATCGAGAGCTCGGTAATCAACACATATTCGCCTTGTTCCGTCCTTTTTGCGTACAAGTAGCACCGGCGAAGAGTAGAGGTTGCAACTTGGCCGAATAACTCCTATTTTTTTTGGTAAGTAAAAGTAAATTGATTATGTGTAAAGATTCTACAAATAGCTTTATCTATACAAGTCATAGACAAAGCCAATTAACTCATAGAGTGCGAATGCGATAGTTATGACTACACATGCTGTAGACTATAACTACCTGTTGGTACATTATTTGACATCATTCCCAAGATCTTTAGCTAATAGCAAAATTAAATTTGATAAAAATATCTTTTTCTCTTCGGGTGAAGTGCTCGATTTTGAGATCATGCTCCATACAGGATCTTGAGTCTCTAATAATCTCTTTCAAGAGCTGAGCATTGTTTGTGTGTTGACATTCAAAGATTCTATTACATCTCTCTTTCCACATCCACCAAATAGCGCATCTGAAAGTAACCTTTGCCAGTTGTGTAAGTGGCCCTTTTCTTGAGAAACATTGCATAAGGTCACCTAGTTCTTGGTGCAAGTTTGGTTGCGGCAGTCTATTGAGTTCAAATCGCTGGAGAATCTCCTTCCATATCCATTTTGTATAATTACAAGCAAAATAAAGGTGGTCAACAGTTTCTTCTTTTCATATTAAGGCAGCATCGGTTAACATGATCCAACTTCAGTAAAGAACTTGGCTACTATTATGAATGACTTTGGTATGGTTTCTGGACTTCAGTTAAATCATACGAAAAGTAAAGTATATATGAGCCCTCACGTTGAGAATAAAATCTTTATTGCACAAACTTTGGGGGTTAGTGAGGGAAGCCTGCCAGTTCCTTATTTGGGTCTCCCGCTCATATCCACAGGCATTCACAAAACCCACTGTCAGCCTATCCTACAAAAAATAAAGAATAGAATTTCTTCTTGGAAAAATAGGCTTCTATCAAAAGCAGGACGACTCGAACTCATCCGTTCTGTATTGCACTCCTACTCTATATATTGGTGTAATGCATTTCTTCTGCCTGCTAGACTTCTCCAAGATATTGAACGGTTATTAATGAACTTCTTCTGGAATGGCACAAATGATAAGGCAATGCATATGGTAAATTGGGATAGCATTTGCAAACCAAAAGATGAAGGGGGGCTAAATTTGAGAAATACTAGAGATTGGAATCAAGCATGCCTGGTACAACAATTGTGGGATCTTTTGCAAAACAAATGTTCCTTATGGTCACAATGGGTTTCTGCTAGGTATCTTTCAAAGGAATCAATCTGGGAAATTTCAATAAGAACATACCACTCTTCAGCTTGGAAAGGAATTTTAAAGGCAAGGAATTGGCTAATCAAACACATTTCTTATGCAATCTCTTCTGGAACTAGTACTAATATGTGGTACGATCCTTGGGTGAATGGGAAGAGTATATTTCAATTATATGGCGACAGAATACGAAAAGATCTTGGGGCTCCCAAAGATTGGAAGGTTTCCGAGTTCATTGCTAACGGTACCTGGTGTCTCCCTAATCCTATTTCTCCCGAAATGTTATCACTTTGGCCGACTATCATAGCTATTCCAATCAGGAACAACTCTTCAGATATACTTATTTGGCCTCATGACAATGGCAAATTTAGTGCCACATCTGTATGGAATCAAATTAGACAAAGAAATAACAAGTGGGTCCCAAGCAGTTGGACATGGGATTGACCGGGATCACAAAGACACTCCTTATGTACATGGCAGGCCCTTCTCAATAAACTACCTACAATAGACAATATGAAAAGAAGAGGTATCTATCATGTTAACCGATGCTCCCTTTGTTTGCAACAAGAAGAAACTGTTGACCACCTTTATTTTGCTTGTAATTATACAAAATGGATATGGAAGGAGATTCTCCAGCGATTTGAACTCAATAGACTGCCGCAACCAAACTTGCACCAAGAACTAGGCGACCTTATGCAATGTTTCTCAAGAAAAGGGCCACTTACACAACTGGCAAAGGTTACTTTCAGATGCGCTATTTGGTGGATGTGGAAGGAGAGATGTAATAGAATCTTTGAATGTCAACACACAAACAATGCTCAGCTCTTGAAAGAGATTATTAGAGACTCAAGATCCTGTATGGAGCATGATCTCAAAATCGAGCACTTCACCCGAAGAGAAAAAGATATTTTTATCAAATTTAATTTTGCTATTAGCTAAAGATCTTGGGAATGATGTCAAATAATGTACCCACAGGTAGTTATAGTCTACAGCATGTGTAGTCATAACTATCGCATTCGCACTCTATGAGTTAATTGGCTTTGTCTATGACTTGTATAGATAAAGCTATTTGTAGAATCTTTACACATAATCAATTTACTTTTACTTACCAAAAAAAAGTTGGATCATTTTGGAGAAAGATAAGTAAATCATCTGCAAATGTTATATGTGATATATGAATAGAGCCAGCATTGGGTACCTTTATGCTGCCATTTAAGACTGCATATTCCAACATACAGCTAAGTCCTTCCGTCGCAATAGTAAAGAGATACGGAGAGAGTGGATCACCTTGTCGTATGCCATTCGTGCTCCCAAAAAAACCAATAGGTGAGCCATTAAAGAGTATCGAAAACTTTGGAGTTTCCAAGCAAGATTGAATCCAATTAACCCATTGCTGTGGGAAGTTCATATCGAGGAGCATCTTATAGATAAATTTCCTATTAACTGAATCAAAGGCTTTCCGTAAATCAGCTTTAAAACATATTTTTGTCCCTCTTGCTTTTGAATGCAAATCTTTGACCAAGTCATTAGCAAGCAAAATGTTATGATGTATACTTCTCCCTTTGATGAAAGCAGCTTGATTTGGGCTAATAATCTTGTGTATTACCTTTTGCATTCTATTTGCTAATACTTTGGAGATGATCTTGTAAATAAAGTTGCATAATGATATGGGTCGATAGTTCTCTAATGAATCAGCCCCTGCATTCTTCGGAATTAAAGAAATAAAGGTGCAATTCATCTCTCTAAGAATATGACCTGAAGAGAAAAAATGTTGGCAAGCCTTGATCACATCATTTCCAATAATAGACCAAGCAGTTTGGTAAAATTCAGCTGGAAATCCATCTGGACCTGGGCTTTTGTGCTTTGGTGACTTAAAGACAACACATACAATTTCGTCGTCAGTAATTGGGGCATTGAGGATTGAAATAGCTTCCGAATCAAGTTTTCTAGTCGGCTCCACATGAATGTTATTAGTTTTCCCAGCTTGATTGAGTAAGGAATAAAAAAATTGCTCTGTGTGTGCTTTAACCTCTTCTAAATTCTCAATAAGATTATCATCTTTGTCTCTGCATTTGCTGATACGGTTAACAGCCCTTCGAGTAGCAATTGAAGCATAGAAAAATTTAGTATTGGAATCTCCTAGTGTAAGCCAATGCTGTCGAGACTTCTGCTTTGCAAAACTTTCCTCCTGTTTTAAGGCTTGCATGAAGTTATTTCTGGCTTCTGTCTCTTTGTAGATAATATTCTCATCATTTGGCTGAAGTTGCAGCTCATGTTGCAATGACATTAGTTCCTTCCTGCAAAATTGAACGGTGGTGGTAATATTGCCAAAGGTATTTGTATTCCACTCCTTTAGTGCTGCTTTACAGGCTTTGAGCTTTTGACATAAGATGTAAGGGGGAGATCCATGCACATTAACATTCCAAGCAGATCTGATAACATCAAGAAATTGAGGATGAGTACTCCACATGTTAAAGAATCTAAATGGTTTCTTGCCTCTTGGTGTCGCTTTGTCTGCGTGTATATACATTAAAGAATGGTCAGAAAACAAAGGAGCACCATACTCAAGAAGTGAATCTGGGTAAACTGTTAACCATTCATGATTAATCAAACACCTATCAAGTCGAGCCATTATTTTTCTGTTAGCAGCACCTTGATTACTCCAGGAGAGCCAATTACCCACAGATTTCATATCAAACAAAGCTGCAGTGTCAATGTAATCATTAAAACTTTGAAGCTGGCTTTCTGAAAGTTGTCTACCCCCCTCTTTTTCATTTGTATACCGAACAGTATTAAAGTCTCCAAGAACAATCCAAGGTACATTGAGACAGCCATTTGCAATATTAGTCAGGTCAGACCAAAGAGTATTTCTTTCTTGCATACTATTTGAAGCATATATACCAATGAAATTGAATTGACAGCCATTCTTTTTGTCCTCTACCTTAAGTTGAATGAATTGATCAGTAGCAGAAATAAACCAAGCATTAATAGAGTTAGGATGCCATAAGACCCATATTCTACCAAAAGTTTCATTTGAGTCATTGGTAAACAATTCTGCGTCCGGCCATATTAAATTCTTTTGAGCTTGAACGCGCGATTGTTTAATTTTCGTTTCTACTAGAATAACAATATCACATGCGGCAGACTTGATTATTCTATTGAGCTCCCGACATTTTTCCGGCTTATTAAGTCCGCGAACATTCCAACATGTTATCTTCATCAGTAATAAAGAAATGAAAAGGTGGTAAGGTATTCATCCTACGTCTTTGGATGGACTGTACCATCCTTTTTCTTGTCCTTCGGTTTTGTATTTTCCTCCCGCACAATATCCTTACCTTTTATGACTTTATTTCTATATTTATCCACTTCATCTACAGCTTGCAGATTTTTAAACTTTAAAATACCTTGAATCATGTGGTCTTGATTGGTAGGGTTTGTTGAAGCACGATAAGATTGTTGCAGCACAATTTCCTGGATAGTACTTGTTGGAGTAGCTTGGCTAGAGAGGTTTGTTGGGGCATGAGTTTGTTGAGACAGAATATCCTTGTTGGCGATGTTTGTTGTGGCTTGAGTTTGTTGAGGAAGAATAACCTTGCTGGCGAGATTTGTTTGGGCCTGAGTTTGTTGAGTTATTGTGGACGGATCTAATGATATTGGAAGAGATGAAGTTCCTGACTTATGTTTCTCCTGTCCACTAGTACCAAGGGAAACCTCTGTTGTGGAAGGCCCCGACATTGTAGGAAGAGATATAATTTTGGATTTGTCCTTCTGTCCGCGGTACTGTCCTTGTGAGTCGGAATGCTCAATAGTCTTCGCCACCATCGGTGCTACTGCCATTAGAGAAGACTCGCTTTGTTGCGGAGGCGCTTGACGTGGTCGATAGACCTTTGTGATTTGTTTTGGAGTTTGCTGACAAGCTCCCTTTGCATGACCAAAAGATAAGCAATGCTGACATCGTTGTGGCTTCCAAGAATATGAGACATGTACCTTCCGAGTGTTCCCGTCAAGATCACGATAGAAAACCTCATTTGGAAGATCTTCGTCAGAAGAAACCAGTACACATGCTCGTGCAAATGCTAATCTCGTCTGAGCAGCTGTTGCTTTGTCGATGTAGAGTGGCTGTCCCAGAGTGCTACATAACTTTGCAATAAAACGTCGACTCCAAAGATGTAGAGGAAGACCATGAAAGGATACCCATAATGGAATAGACTGTAGGCTATCTAACTCCAAACGGACATCAGGAGACCAGCGTCGTAGAATCATTGGATGGCCGCGAATAGTCCAGAATCCTTCGAGGACTCGTTGTAAATCTTCTTCAGAGTATAGCTTGCAAACAAAGAATCCATTCTCCAGCATATGAAGATCAAATGACGATATTCCCCATCGAGTTTTGATAAATGAGGATAGTGGGAAATAAGATGTTTTGAGACCTACCACATAGCCAACAATCGCCATAGACCATGTCTCAATAAGCTCTGCTGAATCAGCAGTCTCATATACAGCAATCTTCTTATCAGCCTGAACTTCTGGAGTAAAGAATTCCAAGCTTAGATCCGGACTTCCAACCGGAGCCTTGAAGAGGCTAGTCCAAGGCCTAGGGTCACTGGAAATGAGGGCAGGCTGCCGCGATCTAGAGCGCGATCTACTTCGATGCTGTTTCGTCGAAGGAGTTTCTCTCTGGAGAGGATGTGGAGGAGGAGCCAATTGAGGGGTAACGGTAGGGAGTCTTACCATCGTATCAACTCTCCCGCCACCGTCGCCAGCCCTAGGGGCCGTCGCTGCCATGTTTGATCCCTCTTCTGGTCGCGGCTATAGAATCATCTCCATAGGGAAAAACCACCGTCGCAGTATATCAGATCGCCGCTACAGTACCGTCGCCCTAGGGAGATCTGGTCGCCGCTGTAGTATCGTCGCCCTTCGGGAGAAGCCGACGCTGCAGGAGATCCGATCACCACTACAGTAAGGGAGATCAGATCGTTGCTATAGTATCGTCGCCCGTGGGAGAAAGCCAACGCTGCAGGAGTCAGATCGCCCTAGGGAGATCTCGTCGCCGCTACAGTGTCGTCGCCGCTACAGTGTCGTCGCCGCCGCTACAGTACGTCGCCCTTGGGAAACAGCCGACGCTGCAGGAAATCAGATCGCCGCTACAGTGTCGTCGCCTGTCGCCTGTGGGAGAAAGCCGACGCTGCAGGAGTCAGATCGCCCTAGGGAGATCTGGCCGCCGCTACAGTGGTCGCCCTAGATCTGATCGCCGCTACAGTGTCGTCGCCGCTACAGTGGTCGCCCTAGATCTGGTCGCCGCTACAGTGTGGTCGCCGCTACAGTGTCGTCGCCGCTACAGTGGTCGCCCTAGATCTGTTCGCCGCTACAGTGTGGTCGCCGCTACAGTGTCATCTTAAACACTTGGACTAAACTCGATGTTCACAATACTAAAATGGGTCAATTTTTTATATTTGAATTCCAGTGTTTTTTTGGATGAATTTCAAAGTAATAAAATTAAGAATCCTTTCATTTATCAACTTCTACATCAAATGATAGTTGTAAACAAATTTTAGAGTCGATTGTTATGCTACTGTCCTGAGTTATAAAACTTGTCACAAATACGAGTTGTAACTGTCTCCAACATCATAGAGCAAAATCTTCAACGATAGGCATTGGCCACTTGTTGGCAGTTGTATCTCCAAACATCATACGAGTCGTATCTCCACCTGTTGGTAGTTCTATTGAATAAATTTTCTAGAAGACCAAGACAAAATGAGAACAAAAGAATCAACTTCTTTCGAGTCTCTTAACATCGGCATAGGGTAGACTAACTTAACCAGTTTTAGACATGATCGAGCTTTTATAAAAGGTCGTGGTCTGGTCTAAGGAGGGGAGGTGGGCGTGGTGGATGTGATGTGCGCCGACCTGTAATCCTCCCACCGTCAAGAGAGAGCGGTTATCGTTGCTCTGTGAAGCCAGCCTGACGCGGTTCTGTGAAGCCAGCCTGACGCGGTAGAATAACTCCTGTTTCGAGCATCTCTTTTATAATCCTTTCTATTTCATCCTTCTGGAGTTGTGGATACTGATATGGCTGAGTATTTGCTGAAGATTTGCCTAGAAGAATCATTATACAATGATCATGCCGATAGGTAAGAGGTAGGTTGCGCGGTTCGTCAAATATATTTGAAAATTCAGCAAGCAAAGGAAGTAGATTTGGATCTTCAAATTCTGTTGGCTCTCCCTTAGTTTGCTGCTCAAGTTGTACCAAAAAGCCGCTGCATGCTTTATGCAAAACATTCTCCATTTGTTGTGTGCAAATCGTTGTTATGTCGCCCCCACGTTTCCCGTGCAATGTCACCTGTTTCTCCTTACTGTAAAATTTCATAATTAGTTTCATAAAATTCCAAGAAATATCACCTAATGTCGTCAACCATTTAATTCTGAGCATGGCCTCATGATTGTTAAGAGGGAGAAGGAAGAAATCTGCAATTATCTCTTGGTCCTGCAGCAATAGTTTCTCCTGCAAGCGCCTATGATCATAATTCAAAATCCGTCCGTCGGTGACCTTAACATCAAACCTGCAGCGATTCTCGATAGGTAATGATAATGAACTTCTTCTGGAATGGCACAAATGATAAGGCAATGCATATGGTAAATTGGGATAGCATTTGCAAACCAAAAGATGAAGGGGGGCTAAATTTGAGAAATACTAGAGATTGGAATCAAGCATGCCTGGTACAACAATTGTGGGATTTTTTGCAAAACAAATGTTCCTTATGGTCACAATGGGTTTCTGCTAGGTATCTTTCAAAGGAATCAATCTGGGAAATTTCAACAAGAACATACCACTCTTCAGCTTGGAAAGGAATTTTAAAGGCAAGGAATTGGCTAATCAAACACATTTCTTATGCAATCTCTTCTGGAACTAGTACTAATATGTGGTACGATCCCTGGGTGAATGGGAAGAGTATATTTCAATTATATGGCGACAGAATACGAAAAGATCTTGGGGCTCCCAAAGATTGGAAGGTTTCCGAGTTCATTGCTAACGGTACCTGGTGTCTCCCTAATCCTATTTCTCCCGAAATGTTATCACTTTGGCCGACTATCATAGCTATTCCAATCAGGAACAACTCTTCAGATATACTTATTTGGCCTCATGACAATGGCAAATTTAGTGCCACATCTGTATGGAATCAAATTAGACAAAGAAATAACAAGTGGGTCCCAAGCAGTTGGACATGGGATCGACCGGGATCACAAAGACACTCCTTATGTACATGGCAGGCCCTTCTCAATAAACTACCTACAATAGACAATATGAAAAGAAGAGGTATCTATCATGTTAACCGATGCTCCCTTTGTTTGCAACAAGAAGAAACTGTTGACCACCTTTATTTTGCTTGTAATTATACAAAATGGATATGGAAGGAGATTCTCCAGCGATTTGAACTCAATAGACTGCCGCAACCAAACTTGCACCAAGAACTAGGTGACCTTATGCAATGTTTCTCAAGAAAAGGGCCACTTACACAACTGGCAAAGGTTACTTTCAGATGCGCTATTTGGTGGATGTGGAAGGAGAGATGTAATAGAATCTTTGAATGTCAACACACAAACAATGCTCAGCTCTTGAAAGAGATTATTAGAGACTCAAGATCCTATATGGAGCATGATCTCAAAATCGAGCACTTCACCCGAAGAGAAAAAGATATTTTTATCAAATTTAATTTTGCTATTAGCTAAAGATCTTGGGAATGATGTCAAATAATGTACCCACAGGTAGTTATAGTCTACAGCATGTGTAGTCATAACTATCGCATTCGCACTCTATGAGTTAATTGGCTTTGTCTATGACTTGTATAGATAAAGCTATTTGTAGAATCTTTACACATAATCAATTTACTTTTACTTACCAAAAAAAAAAAAAAAAAAGTAGTACTGCCCGTGTTGATGAGAACAGTGATTGGTTGTTGTTTGAGAAGACCTCCAATTTTCATCGTTTGCGGGTTTGAGTAGCTAGCTAGTGTATGTACCGTAACTTCGGTCGGTTGTGGCTCTTCCTCTGCATCTTCTTCTTCTGCATCTTCTTCTTCATGTTCAAGGCTCTCTTTTGGATGTTCAATGACCTCTTCTTCTATCGGTTCAATCATAAGAAGTCCCCCTTTACTACAGCGATGCTCACGGCTCCACGGCTCATCACAATGCCAACATAACCCCTTCGCATATCGCTCCCGAAGCTCTTCTCTTGTTAACCTCTTTAGTGTAGGGACTTGGTCGACAGTAGGGGGGGCTAAGGGCTTCAATATTACTGGTTGAGGAGAGACCCTAGTGCTCCGAGCTTCATGGTTCAATTGCTCCTCTTGATGTCGTGCGAAAGAGATAGCTGCCATAAGCGTATACGGTTGTCGCGCTTTAACTTCTCCTCGGATCTCCGGCTTCAAGCCCTCAATGAAGGTCCACAATAGCTATTTTTGAGACCAATCATGAGTTTGAAGATCTCCCTAATGAGGTTTTTTATCGAGATCTTGAAGGGAACACTCGTAAGGTACATGTCTCATATTCTTGGAAGCCACAACGATGCAAGAGTTGCTTATCTTATGGTCATACAAATGGAGCCTGTCAACAAACCCCGAAACCAATTAATAAGATCTACAGGCCACGTCAGATGCCTCAGCAACAAGGCGAACCTCCTCTAATGGTAGTAGAACCGGTGGTGACGCAGACGTGTGAGCATTTCGACTCGCAGGGACAGCGCCATAGACAAGACAAATCAGGAACTTTATCTCTCCCTATTATGTCGGAGCTTTCCACAACAGCCCATGGTACTCATGGACAAGAGAAGCAGAAGTTGGAAACTTCATCTCTTACTATACTACTGGATCCATCCACAACAGGAATTCCAATATCCACTCAACATGCCAACCAAGACATTGTGACTCAACAAACTCAAGCACCAACAAACATCGCCAGCAAGGATATTCTGCCACAACAAACACAGGCCCCAACAAACCTTGTTAGTAAGGATATTCTGCCTCAACTATCTCAAGCATCAATAAATCATACTAACCAGGATATTGCGCCTCAACAATCAGACTACTTGACTCAAGGTATAAAGTTTAAAAATTTGCTAGCTGTGGATGAAGTGGATAAATATAGAAATAAGGCCTTAAAAGGTAAAGATATTGTGCGGGAGGAAAATGCAAAACCTAAGGATAAGAAAAAGGATGGTACTATCCATTCAAAGTCGTAGAATGAATACCTTACTTTCTTTTTCTGATGAAGATAATCTGCTGGAATGTTCGTGGACTTAATAAGCCTGAAAAATGTCGGGAGCTCAACAGAATAATCAAGTCTGCCGCATGTGATATTGCTATTCTCGTAGAAACAAAAATTAAAAAATCGCTCATTCTTGCTCAAAAGAATTTAATATGGCCGGACGCAGAACTGTTTACCAATGACTCTAGTAAAACATTTGGTAGAATATGGGTCTTATGGCATCCTAACTCCATTAATGCTTGGTTTATTTCTGCTACCGATCAATTCATTCATCTTAAGGTGGAGGACAAAAAGAATGGCTGTCAATTCAATTTTATTGGTATATATGCTTCAAATAGTATGAAAGAAAGAAATACACTTTGGACCGATCTGACTAACATTGCAAATAACTGTCTTAATATGCCGTGGATTGTTCTTGGTGACTTTAATACTGTTCGATACACAAATGAAAAAGTGGGGGGTAGACAGCATTCTGAAAGTCAGCTTCAAAGATTTAATGATTATATAAACACTGCCGCATTGATTGATATGAAATCTGTGGGCAATTGGCTTTCCTGGAGTAATCAAGGCGATGGTAACAGAAAAATAATGGCTCGACTAGACAGATGTTTGATTAACCAAGAATGGTTAACAGTTTACCCTGATTCACTTCTTGAGTATGATGCACCATTATTTTCTGATCATTCCTTAATGTATATACACGCAGAGAAAGCAACACCTAGAGGCAAGAAACCATTTAGATTCTTTAATATGTGGAGTACTCATCCTCAGTTCCTTGATATTATCAGATCGGCTTGGAATATTAATATACATGGTTCGCCACTTTACATCTTATGCCAAAAGCTCAAAGTTTGCAAAGCGGCACTGAAGGAGTGGAATACAAACACCTTTGGAAATATTACCACTCGGGTTCAAATTTACAGAAAGGAACTAATGGCGATACAATATGAGCTTCAACTTCAGCCCCAAGATGAGAATCTTATCTACAAAGAGACAGAAGCCAGAAGTAACTTCATGCAAGCCTTAAAGCAGGAGGAAAGTTTTGCAAAGCAGAAGTCTCGACAACATTGGCTAACTCTAGGAGATTCCAATACTAAGTTTTTCTATGCATCCATTGCTACTCGAAGGGCCGTTAATCGCATCAGAAAATGCAAAGACAAATATGGTAAACTTATTGAGAATTTAGATGAAGTTAAAGCATACACTGAGCGATTTTTTTATTCCTTACTCAATCAAGCGGTGCAACCTAATAACATTCATGTGGAGCCAACTAGAAAGCTTGATTCGGATGACATTTCAATTCTCAGTGCCCCAGTTACAGATGATGAAATTGTAAGAGTTGTCTTTAAGTCACCAAAGGATAAAAGCCCTGGTCCAGATGGATTTCCAGCTGAATTTTACCAAACTGCATGGTCTATTATTGGAAATGATGTGATTAAGGCATGCCAACATTTTTTCTCTTCAGGCCGTTTTCTTAGAGAGATGAACTGCACTTTTATTTCTTTAATTCCCAAGAATGCAGGGGCTGATTCACTAGAAAACTATCGACCCATATCATTATGCAACTTTATTTACAAGATCATCTCCAAAGTGTTGGCAGATAGAATGCAAAAGGTAATACACAAGATCATTAGTCCAAATCAGGCAGCTTTCATCAAAGGGAGAAGTATACATCATAATATTCTGCTTGCTAATGACTTGATAAAGGACCTGCACTCAAATGCAAGAGGGACAAAAATATGTTTTAAAGCTGATTTACGGAAGGCCTTTGATTCAGTTAATAGGAGTTTTATCTATAAGATGCTCATCGATATGAACTTCCCACAGAAATGGGTAAATTGGATTCAAAGTTGCTTGGAAACTCCAAAGTTTTCGATACTTTTTAATGGCTCACCTATTGGTTTTTTTGGGAGCACGAATGGCATCCGACAAGGTGATCCACTTTCTCCATATCTCTTTACTATTGCAATGGAAGGACTTAGCTGTATGTTGGAACAAGCAGTCTTGAATGGCGGTATTAAGGTACCAAATGCTGGTTCTATTCACATATCACACATAACATTTGCAGATGATTTACTTATATTTCTCCAGAATGATCCAACTTCAGTGAGGAACCTAGCTACTATTCTAAATGACTTTGGTATGGTTTCTGGCCTTCAGTTAAATCATGCAAAAAGTAAAGTCTATATGGGTCCTTGCATTGAGGACAAGGACTTTATTACACACACTCTGGGGGTTAATGAGGGAAGTCTGCCAGTTCCTTATCTGGGTCTCCCACTCATATCCACTGGCATTCATAAAACCCACTGTCAACCTATCCTGCAAAAAATAAAGAATAGAATTTCTTCCTGGAAAAATAGGCTTCTATCAAAAGCAGGACGACTTGAACTCATCCGTTCGGTGTTGTACTCTTACTCTATATATTGGTCTAATGCTTTTCTTCTGCCTATTGGACTTATCCAAGATATTGAACGGCTATTAATGAACTTCTTCTGGAATGGTACAAATGATAAGGCAATGCATATGGTAAATTGGGACAACATCTGTAAACCGAAAGATGAAGGGGGGCTGAACTTGAGAAATATTAGAGAGTGGAATAAAGCATGTTTAGTACAACAATTGTGGGACCTTTTGCAAAACAAATGTTCCTTATGGTCACAATGGGTTTCTGCTAGGTACCTTTCGAAGGAATCGATTTGGGAAATTTCAACAAGAACATACCACTCTGCAGCTTGGAAAGGAATTTTAAAGGCAAGGAATTGGATAATCAAACACATTTC
Source organism: Musa acuminata AAA Group (assembly GCF_036884655.1). Lineage (NCBI taxonomy): Eukaryota > Viridiplantae > Streptophyta > Magnoliopsida > Zingiberales > Musaceae > Musa > Musa acuminata. The sequence continues at coordinate 18,953,906 of NC_088330.1, read as the reverse complement.
TTATGCAATCTCTACTGGAACTAATACTAATATGTGGTACGATCCTTGGGTGAATGGGAAAAGTATATTTCAATTATATGGTGACAGAATACGAAAAGATCTTGGGGCTCCCAAAGATTGGAAGGTTTCCGAGTTCATTGCTAATGGTACCTGGTGTCTCCCTACTCCTATTTCTCCTGAAATGTTATCACTTTGGCCGACTATCACAGCTATTCCAATCAGGAACAACCCTTCAGATGTACTTATTTGGCTTCATGACAATGGTAAATTTAGTGCCACATCCGCATGGAATCAAATTAGGCAAAGAAATAACAAGTGGCTCTCAAGCAGTTGGACATGGGATCGACCGGGATCACAGAGACATTCCTTATGTACATGGCAGGCCCTTCTGAATAAACTACCTACAATAGATAATATTAAGAGAAGAGGTATCTATCATGTTAACCGATGCTCCCTTTGTTTGCAACAAGAAGAAACTATTGACCACCTCTATTTTGCTTGTGAATATACTAAATGGATATGGAAGGAGATTCTCCAGCGATTTGAACTCAATAGGCTGCCGCAACCAAACTTGCATCAAGAATTAGGCGACCTCATACAAAGTTTCTCAAGAAAAGGACCTCTTACACAATTGGCAAAGGTTACTTTCAGATGTGCTATTTGGTGGATGTGGAAGGAGAGATGTAGCAGAATCTTTGAATGTCAACACACAAACAATGCTCAGCTCTTGACAGAGATTATTAGAGACTCAAGATCATGCATGGAGCATAATCTCAAAATGGAGCACTTTACACGAAGAGAAAGAGATATTTTTATCAAATTCAATTTTACTATTAGCTAAAGATCTTGGCAACGATGTTAAATGCTGTAACCAATGGTAGTCTTGGCACATCTTAACATGCTCGTTACAGTTAGGAGTTAAAGTCTACAACATGTGTAGTCATAACTACCACATGTGTACTCAATGAGTTACCTGACTTTGTCTATGATGTATAGACAAAGCTATTTGTAGAAACGTTACACATAATCAATTCACTTTTACTTACCAAAAAAAAAAATCATGAGTTTGATTAGATAACCTTTCAAACCTGGTTTGGTACTCCTGAATGGTGGAGGTTTGTTGGATCTTTGCTAGTTGTTCGTCAATATTCTCGTAATCGGTTGGTCTGAAGCGAATCAGCAGTCCTTCTTTGAATTATCGCCATGAAAGGCTCCATAAGTATGTTCAAACCAGTCAAACCACTGTATAGCATCCCCTTCAAGATGTATAGCTGCAATTTTCACCATAGATACATCTGCGGTTTTGTGGTACCGAAAATATCGCTCCGCGCGCGAGATCCAACCAATCGGGTCTCCTTCTTCCCATCTAGGGAAGTCCACTCTCATGCATGGATAGTTGGGGTTGGTCATAGAGCTTCCCCTCTCTTGGAAGTCATATCTTTGGGGTTGGTGTGATTGGGCAAAGCTCTCTCCTTGATGTGATTTCTTCGGGCTTAGTGGTCGGCCAAATCTGAGTTCGGTAAAGAGCATCCGAATCTTATCCTCCATTCGCGCCTCCAAAGCTTCGAGTTTAGCATCAATTGCCTCCTTAGATGCCATAGTATATGCCTCCAAATCTATGATGTTAAGATCTCTCTTTTGTTGTCAGGTTAAAGGCATGTATAGGTTGAGAGAAGTGATGGTCGAAAGGGTTGGTGGATCGGTGGATGTAGGTTACGATTTAGGCTTGTTTTGTGGCTGTTTTGGGTGCAGTTTGAGGGTGTGGTTTGGTGGAGTTTTAGGGCTGTGGATGAAAGTTTTGGATCTGTGGTAGATGGCAGCAAAGGTTTGAGAGAAATCAGTGGAAGTTGCAGCAAGTATGTGCTATCTTGTAAGAGCAGAATTGTCGTCGAAGAAACAATGGTTTCTCGACGTAATTTCCACCAAAAACTTGAGAGAATTGAGGAGGGAATTGATAGCAAAATCACAGTTTTAGAGATGACAGCAAGGATGACTAATTTAATCAAGAAAATTTCGGCAGTATAACAGCAAGGAAATTGGTGCAAGTTGTGATAGCAGAATTCTCGTCGAAAAATTTCAGCAGTTTACGATGAAAATTTATAGCAACACAAAAATCAGTTTTAGAGATGAATTTCTTAATAGATCAATCTTAGATGGAAGCCAAGATGATCTATGAAGTGTATAAGAAATTTCATTCAAAAAAGATTGCAAATAGATGGGTTAAGGCAACGATATGCAGCTGAAATTTTCTGCAGCATAGATTTTCAAGTGCAGCAGATTGGACATAAAAGATCAGTAGTTTATATTGAGAATTTTTCGATGAAACCAAAGGGAAATATACTGTTAGGAAGTGTCAAAGATGTCATAAAAATTTTGTAGAAATTTGGATAGAAAAAGCACAGTAGCAAGATCAAACAGATGGTGCTATGCGGCTTGAATTCTGCAATTCAAGTGCAGCAGATTGGACATAAAAGATCAGTAGTTTATATTGAGAATTTTTTTGATGAAACCAAAGGGAAATCCACTGTTAAGAAGTGTCAAAGATGTCATAAAAATTTCGTAGAAATTTGGATAGAAAAAGCACAGTAGCAAGATCAAATAGATGGTGCTATGCGGCTGGAATTCTGCAATGTATCTTTCGTCGTAGAGATGAAAACTTTGTGACGAAAAGTTTATGCAGCAATATAGGAACGGTTTTTTTTTTTTTTTTTGGATTTTCGAATAAGGATAACTAAATTGCAGCAGCAGTAAGGTAGGAAACCAGAACCTGTTGCAATTCACGGGGAGATCAAAGGATGATCCGTGGTGGTGGAGATGATGACGGAATTCGGTGACGATCTTTTAAGCAATTGTGGGAATTGCTTTGGATGGTTGTAGAGGGTTGATGGATGGCTGTGGAAGGGCAGCGAGACGCCAAGAACACTGCTCTGATACCAGGTGTTAGAACCCTTGCAGATTCTAAACTTGGGGTTGATCTCTTTATGGGATCGGCCTCCTTGGAACTCTATAGGGGTTCCTCCCTCCAAGTTGCTGCTCAAAGGCTGCAGAAAAGATTCATCTATTACTTAAAAAAAGAGAAGGAATACATGGCTATTTATAGGGCTTCTAAACCCTAACTCCTAATAGGACTCCTACTTAAGACTCTTACTTCTAACCAACTCCTAATAGGACTCCTACTCAAAACTCCTATTCCCTTACAACTCCTAATTCTTCTCTAAGAAAAAACCTCCTACATGAATGCCCCTCACAATTAGGACTCTCCTAGCTAGAGTCCGAACAGAATGTTCCTCTCAATTAGGACTCTCCTAGCTAGAGTCCTAACATTTTTACATGATTGTCCCTCTCAATTAGGACTCTCCAAGCTAGAGTCCTAACATGTTTACCGTAGGACTTTGCGCTAGATTTCAATCCAATCCTAAATTATCTCATCTTAAGAGCATTAAAAGAATATTTAGATATCTTAAAGGAACTCCAAATTTAGGATTGTGGTATCCAAAATATGATAAATTTGATTTAATAGCTTATGTAGATGCCGATTTTGGCAGATGCAGGATAGATAGAAAAAGTACATCTGGAACATGCCAATTTTTAGGACATGCACTTGTCTCTTGGACTTCCAAGAAGCAAAATTCAGTTGCACTATCTATGGCAGAAGCCGAATACATTACTGCAAGTGCATGCTGTGCACAAGTTGTTTGGATGAAAAATACATTAGAAGACTATGAAATTCACTTAAAAAACATTCCCATAAAATGTGATAATACTAAAAATCTAATTCAGCACTCTAGAACTAAGCACATTGATGTTAGGCATCGTTTCATACGTGATCATGTCCTTAACAATAATGTCGTTTTAGAATTTATTGACACAAAGCATTAATTAGTAGACATTTTTACAAAAGCCTTAAATGAAGACCAATTTGAATTCATTAGAAGGGAACTAGGCATGTTAAATTATTCCTGTAAATAAGTTTGTTTGAATATGACAAATATCTCATCCTTTTCATTCCTTTGTGAATTTGACTTCATCCTTTGCCTTCAATTCCAAACGACATATTATCCTTCTCCTTTTGCTTTTGAATGAAAACTGAACCCTCCTTTGAGATATATTTTTAAATTCTGGATAAATGCTGATTTTTTTGCTGAATGAATCCTGATTTTTTTTCTGGACGAATGCTGATTTTTTTTGAATTCTAGATAAATATTTTTAGCAAATTTGAATGATGAATTTTATATGATTAATCTTAATGCTAAATTCTTTTTCTAATGATTTTATGATCACAAATTGTGTGCTTCACGTCTCATCTCCTTTTTGTTGATGACAAAGTGTTAGAACCCTTGCAGATTCTAAACTTGGGGTTGATCTCTTCAGGGGATCGGCCTCCTTGGAACTCTATAGGGGTTCCTCCCTCCATGTTGCTGCTCAAAGGCTGTAGAAAAGATTCATCTATTGCTTATCAAAAGAGGAGGAATACATGGCTATTTATAGGGTTTCTAAACCCTAACTCCTAATATGACTCCTACTCAAGACTCCTACTTCTAACCAACTCCTAATAGGACGTCTACTCAAGACTCCTATTCCTTTACAACTCCTAATTCTTCTCTAAGAAACAACCTCCTAACCCTAGCCGGCCTCTTCACCTCTTTAATAGGGGTCGGCTTAGGTAGTTTTTACATGAATATCCCTCTCAATTAGGACTCTCCTAGCTAGAGTCCTAACAGACCCGCTCTCTTCAAATTAGCCTTGTCCTCGAGGCTGACGATTCATGAATTTTGGGAATTTAATCTTCAAGTCGTCATAGTTCTCCCAAGTGGCATCTTCTGTTGGTAGGTTCACCCACTGTATTAGCACTTTAGTAGTGGTTCGTCATCGTCGAGTCACAATCCGTCGATCAATAATGGTACTTGGCTGGGTTTGGAGTTCTCCTTGGATAGTCATATTTGGTGGATGGCTTTGGGCTGTCTCCAAGCACCTATTTACAACTTCTATCTGGCCGTCGATTTGTGAGTGATATGTCGTACTCCTTTTCAATTTAGTGCCATGCATATAGAATAACTTTGTCCAAAATCTGCTCGTGAAGATGCAAGTAAAATTTATCATAAGCACAATGCATCCCTTATAGTGTAATTTTTTTGAGTCCCAATTATAATGAGCCATGGAGCTTGATGCTTCCTCCAAATTTTTTATAATCTTACTAGTCTCTAAATCTTCTAGCCATTCCATCTTAATATCCTCAAGGAAGCCGCTGGTCGGAAGTGAAACGGCCAAAACTTCAGCTTGCTCGGGTAGCCATTTTTGTTGCTCAGGGGATGATATCTTTCGCTCCAAAAAGTACTTGAGGCTTTTATGGTCGGTTTTAATTTGAAATCGTCGACCAATCAAGTAGGGTCTCCACCTCGTTGCTGTGTGTACAATGGCGAGCATCTCTTTACAATATGTTGACTTATTTTGTTGGGAGGGAGATAATGCCTTGCTAGTGTATGCGAGTGGTCGACCATCTTGCATGAGAATGGCTCCAATTCCGACTCCAGATGCGTCGGCCTCAATAATGAAGGGTCGGTTGAAATCTGGTAGTGTTAGCACCGGCGTCGTCGTCATGGCTGCCTTAAGTTTGTCGAACGCAGCGGAGGCTTTATCCAACCATTGGAAGACATCTTTTTCCAGTAAGAAAGTAAGTGGTGCATTGATCTTTCCATAGTTTTTCACGAACTTACGGTAGTAGCCTGTTAAACCCAGAAAGCCATATAGCATTTTTATGTTTCTCGGGATCGGCTAGTTTTGCATTGCTCCAATTTTGAAGGTGTCCACTACCACACCTTCCTCTGATATGATATGCCTAAGATATTCCACCTTCTATTGAAGAAAGCAAAAATTTATAGTGGTTGTTGTGTATTCAAAAGGTGGTTTTCGGTATGTCTTCTTCGCACGCTCATATTTGATGATACCCGGATCAAAGGTCCAGCTTTGTAAAGATTTGTGCTCCCTTTCATCTAGCAATTCATCTACTATTGGAATAAGGTATTTGTCCTTGATGGTTATACCATTGAGAGCTCGGTAATCAACACATATTTGCCTTGTTCCGTCCTTCTTACGTACAAGTAACACCGGTGAAGAGTAGAGGTTGCAACTTGGCCAAATAATCCTGGAAGAATCGTTATACAATGATCATGCCGATGGGTAAGAGGTAGGTTGCACGGTTCATCAAATATATTTAAAAATTTAGCAAGCAAAGGAAGTAGATTTGGATCTTCAAATTCTGTTGGCTCTCCCTTAGTTTGCTGCTCAACTTGTACTAAAAAGCCGCTGCATGCTTTATGCAAAATCTTCTCTATTTGTCGTGTGCAAATCGTTGTTATGTCGCCCTCACGTTTCCCGTGCAATGTCACCTGTTTCTCATTATTGTAAAATTTCATAATTAGTTTCATAAAATTTCAGAAAACATCACCTAATATCATGAACCATTTAATTCTGAGCATGGCCTCATGATTGTTAAGAGGGAGAAGGAAGAAATATGCAATTATCTCTTGGTCCTATAGCAATAGTTTCTCCTGCGGGCACCTGCGATCACAATTCAAAATCCATCTATCGGCGACCTTAACGTCAAACCTGCTGCAATTCTCGATAGGTAAACCCAACTGGATAGCAACCTTACTATTTAGAAAGCTATTAGTATTGCCCGTGTCGATGAGAACAGTGATCGGTTGTTGTTTGAGAAGGCCTCCAACTTTCATCGTTTGCGGGTTTAAGTAGCCGGCTAGTGCATGTACCATAACTTCAGTCAGTTGTGGCTCTTCTTCTGCATTTTCTTCTTCATGTTTAAGGCTCTCTTTTGGATATTCAATGACCTCTTCTTCTATTGGTTCAATCATAAGAAGTCTCCCTTTACTACAGCGATGCTCACGGCTCCACAGCTCGTCGCAATGCCAACATAACCCCTTCGCATATCGCTCCCGAAGCTCTTCTCTTGTTAATCTCTTTGGTGTAGGGACTCGGTCGACAGTAGGGGGGGTGAGTGCTTCAATATTGCTGGTTAAGGAGTGACCCTAGTCCTTCGAGCTTTATGGTTCAATTGCTCCTCTTGATGTCGTGCGAAAGAGATGGCTGCCATAAGTGTGTACGGTTGTCGTGCTTTAACTTCTCCTCGGATCTCCGGCTTCAAGCCCTCAATCAAGGTCCTCAATAGCTGTTTTTGAGACCAATCATAGTTTGATTATATAACCTTTCAAACCTAGTTTGGTACTCCTGAATGGTGGAGGTTTGTCGGATCTTTGCTAGTTGTCCGTCAATATTCTCGTAATCGGTTGGTCTGAAGCGGATCAGCAGTCCTTCTTTGAATTGTCGCCATGAAAGGACTCCATAAGTATGTTCAAACCAGTCAAACCATTGTATAGCATCCCCTTCAAGATATATAGCTGTAATTTTCACCATAGATGCATCCGTGGTTTTGTGGTACCGAAAATATCGCTCCGCACGTGTAATATCCCTCACTTTTGAAAATTATTAATAAAGATTTATTTATAAATCGGAGGACCTATATGTAAATATAGAAATTTCAAGGACTAAACTGTTAAGTTGTAAAAAGAAGAAAATAAAGAAAACCGAAAACTTCGGTTTTATCCCACCGCCTCCCACGCTCTCTTTGTTTCTTCGAGAAACAGAGAGAAGCGGTGGGGCGTGGGGAGAAGAGAAGAAGAGGGAAAAGAAGAGAAGAAGAAGAAGAAGAAGAAGAAGAAGAAGGAGAAGAAGAGAGGAGGATAGCTGCGGCAAGACTGCAGCGAGGAGGTGTGTGGCGTTGGGGAGGAAAAGGGAAGAGGAGAAGAAGAGAAGGAGAAGAAGAGGGAAAAGAGAGGGACGAGGGAGAGGAGCGAGAGGTGGCAGCAGCTAGGGCTGCAGCACCTCTGTTTCCTGCAGGTGGAAACAGAGGACAGGTGTGGGGCGTTCGAAGAGGAGAAGAAGAAGAAGAGGAAGAGAAGAAGAAGAGGAAGCAGGAGAAGAGGTTGTGATACCTCTGTTTCCTGCAGAGGAAACAGAGGAGAGGGTGTGTGGGACGCCGGGGAAGAAGGGGCTGCAGCTGCAGCGATGGCAGCTGCAGCTGGAAGAGAAGAAGAAGAGGAAGATGAGCAGGGGAGGAGGGAGAGGTTGCGGCCGTGGCTGCGGCCATGACTGCAGCAGTTGCAGCGGGGAGAGAAGAAGAAGAAAGGAAGGAGAAGGAAGAGGAGAAGGGAAAGAAGTAGCTGCGGTTGCGGTAGTGGCAGCTGCAGCTATGGCAGGGAAAGAGGAAGAGAAAGGAAGAAGGGAAGGAGAGGAAGAAGAGAAGGGAAAGAAGAGGCTGCGGCTGCGGCGATGGCAGCTGCAGTTGGAAGAGAAGAAGGAGAGGAAGATGAGCAGGGGAGGAAGAAGAGGTTGTGGCCGCGGCTGAGGCTGCGACTGCAGCAGTGCAGCTGGGAAAGAAGAGAAGGAAAGGAAGAAGAAAAGAAAGGAAAAGGGAAGAAGAGAGGAAGAGGAGAAGGAGAGGCAGCTGTGGCAGTGGCAGCTGCAGCTGGAAGAGAAGGAGAGGAAATAGAGCAGGGGAGGAAGAAGAGGCTGCGATTGTGGTGGCTGCAGCCATGGCTGCGACTGCGACTGCGGCAGTTGCAGTTGGGAAAGAAAAGAAAGGAAAGGGGGAAAAAGGGGCTGCGGACGGGATTGCGGCCGCAGCGGCAGTGACTGCGTATGCAGCAGTTATGTCTGCGAGAGAAGGGAGGAAGGAAGGTAGTGCGGTGGAAGGGGCTGGGATTGTAGCAGCGGCAGCGGCGACGGCTGTGGCAGCTGCGTTTGGGAAAGAAAAAGAAGGAATGAGAGTAAGGGAGAGCAGGTGACTGTGCCTCGATGTTCGACACGTGGTGTAGTTGCGAAGAAAGGAAGAAAACGGGAGCACAAAACGAAACAGAGAGAGGACACGGGGGAAAAGTAGAAGGATTTGGGCTGGCACCTTCTTTGGATCTTCGGATCGAAATCTTTGAAAGGCAAGTTTCCCGCTTGTTTCGATCCTTTCTATTGCAAGTTCCCTGTTCGTTTCTCCTATAATTGCTCTGATATGTCTTATTGCAAGTTCCCTGATCGTTCCTCCTGTAATTGTTCTAATCTTTCCTATTGCAAGTTTCCCGCTTGTTTCAATCCTTTCTATTGCAAGTTCCCTGTTCGTTTCTCCTATAATTGCTCTGATATGTCTTATTGCAAGTTCCCTGATCGTTTCTCCTATAATTGCTCTGATATGTCTTATTGCAAGTTTCCTGATCTTTCCTCACTGCCAATTTTATCTCCACATTTGCTTTGAATATGAGGAACTTTGAATTGTTCTAGCCTTGCATTTGATATATCTCCTGTTTAGACGTAACGATTCGAATCTGTGCAACTTCTTAGATTCTGATCTTTTGATACCGAACTGCCTAAAAGACTTTGTGGAAACTCTGATTTGTTCAAAACTGATTTCCTTGGAAACTAGACTCGTAGACCTTTCTTTGATATATGGATTGAAAGATTTGAAATCCAAACACCTGCCCAGTTATCTGTTGAATCTGACATTATGAATTCTGCCAACAGAGATTTTGTTCTATGACACTTGCTTACTAAATTATTTGTAACTCTCTCTGTTGGACAGTTCAATTCATATGAAGCCTGTCTTATCTGAAAGTATAATACAATGATTATTCCTCCTCAACAAACTCAAGCCACAACAAACATCGCCAACAAGGATATTCTGTCTCAACAAACTCATGCCCCAACAAACCTCTCTAGCCAAGCTACTCCAACAAGTACTATCCAGGAAATTGTGCTGCAACAATCTTATCGTGCTTCAACAAACCCTGCCAATCAAGACCACATGATTCAAGGTATTTTAAAGTTTAAAAATCTGCAAGCTGTAGATGAAGTGGATAAATATAGAAATAAAGTCATAAAAGGTAAGGATATTGTGCGGGAGGAAAATACAAAACCGAAGGATAAGAAAAAGGATGGTACAGTCCATCCAAAGTCGTAGGATGAATACCTTACCACCTTTTCATTTCTTTATTACTCATGAAGATAACATGTTGGAATGTTCGCGGACTTAATAAGCCGGAAAAATGTCGGGAGCTCAATAGAATAATCAAGTCTGCCGCATGTGATATTGTTATTCTAGTAGAAACGAAAATTAAACAATCGCGCGTTCAAGCTCAAAAGAATTTAATATGGCCGGACGCAGAACTGTTTACCAATGACTCAAATGAAACTTTTGGTAGAATATGGGTCTTATGGCATCCTAACTCTATTAATGCTTGGTTTATTTCTGCTACTAATCAATTCATTCAACTTAAGGTAGAGGACAAAAAGAATGGCTGTCAATTCAATTTCATTGGTATATATGCTTCAAATAGTATGCAAGAAAGAAATACTCTTTGGTCTGACCTGACTAATATTGCAAATGGCTGTCTCAATGTACCTTGGATTATTCTTGGAGACTTTAATACTGTTCGGTACACAAATGAAAAAGAGGGGGGTAGACAACTTTCAGAAAGTCAGCTTCAAAGTTTTAATGATTACATTGACACTGCAGCTTTGTTTGATATGAAATCTGTGGGTAATTGGCTCTCCTGGAGTAATCAAGGTGCTGCTAACAGAAAAATAATGGCTCGACTTGATAGGTGTTTGATTAATCATGAATGGTTAACAGTTTACCCAGATTCACTTCTTGAGTATGGTGCTCCTTTGTTTTCTGACCATTCTTTAATGTATATACACGCAGACAAAGCGACACCAAGAGGCAAGAAACCGTTTAGATTCTTTAACATGTGGAGTACTCATCCTCAATTTCTTGATGTTATCAGATCTGCTTGGAATGTTAATGTGCATGGATCTCCCCCTTACATCTTATGTCAAAAGCTCAAAGCCTGTAAAGCAGCAGCACTAAAGGAGTGGAATACAAATACCTTTGGCAATATTACCACCACAGTTCAATTTTGCAGGAAGGAACTAATGTCATTGCAACATGAGCTGCAACTTCAGCCAAATGATGAGAATATTATCTACAAAGAGACAGAAGCCAGAAATAACTTCATGCAAGCCTTAAAACAGGAGGAAAGTTTTGTAAAGCAGAAGTCTCGACAGCATTGGCTTACACTAGGAGATTCCAATACTAAATTTTTCTATGCTTCAATTGCTACTCGAAGGGCTGTTAACCGTATCAGCAAATGCAGAGACAAAGATGATAATCTTATTGAGAATTTAGAAGAGGTTAAAGCACACACAGAGCAATTTTTTTATTCCTTACTCAATCAAGCTGGGAAAACTAATAACATTCATGTGGAGCCGACTAGAAAACTTGATTCAGAAGCTATTTCAATCTTCAATGCCCCAATTACTGACGACGAAATTGTATGTGTTGTCTTTAAGTCACCAAAGCACAAAAGCCCAGGTCCAGATGGATTTCCAGCTGAATTTTACCAAACTGCTTGGTCTATTATTGGAAATGATGTGATCAAGGCTTGCCAACATTTTTTCTCTTCAGGTCATATTCTTAGAGAGATGAATTGTACATTTATTTCTTTAATTCCGAAGAATGCAGGGGCTGATTCGCTAGAGAACTATCGACCCATATCATTATGCAACTTTATTTACAAGATCATCTCCAAAGTATTAGCAAATAGAATGCAAAAGGTAATACACAAGATCATTAGCCCAAATCAAGCTGCTTTCATCAAAGGGAGAAGTATACATCATAATATTTTGCTTGCTAATGACATGGTCAAAGATTTGCATTCAAAAGCAAGAGGGACAAAAATATGTTTTAAAGCTGATTTACGGAAAGCCTTTGATTCAGTTAATAGGAAATTTATCTATAAGATGCTCCTCGATATGAACTTCCCACAACAATTGGTTAATTGGATTCAATCTTGCCTGGAAACTCCAAAGTTTTCGATACTCTTTAATGGCTCACCTATTGGTTTTTTTGGGAGCACGAATGGCATCCGACAAGGTGATCCACTCTCTCCGTATCTCTTTACTATTGCGATGGAAGGACTTAGCTGTATGTTGGAACATGCAGTCTTAAATGGCAGCATAAAGGTACCCAATGCTGGCTCTATTCATATATCACATATAACATTTGCAGATGATTTACTTATCTTTCTCCAAAATGATCCAACTTCAGTAAAGAACCTGGCTACTATTATGAATGACTTTGGTATGGTTTCTGGACTTCAGTTAAATCATGCGAAAAGTAAAGTATATATGAGCCCTTACGTTGAGAATAAGGTCTTTATTGCACAAACTTTGGGGGTTAGTGAGGGAAGCCTGCCAGTTCCTTATTTGGGTCTCCCGCTCATATCCACAGGCATTCACAAAACCCACTGTCAGCCTATCCTACAAAAAATAAAGAATAGAATTTCTTCTTGGAAAAATAGGCTTCTATCAAAAGCAGGACGACTCGAACTCATCCATTCTGTATTGTACTCCTACTCTATATATTGGAGTAATGCATTTCTTCTGCCTGCTGGACTTCTCCAAGATTTTGAACGGTTATTAATGAACTTCTTTTGGAATGGCACAAATGATAAGGCAATGCATATGGTAAATTGGGATAGCATTTGCAAACCGAAAGATGAAGGGGGGCTAAACTTGAGAAATACTAGAGATTGGAATCAAGCATGCCTGGTACAACAATTGTGGGATTTTTTGCAAAACAAATGTTCCTTATGGTCACAATGGGTTTCTGCTAGGTATCTTTCAAAGGAATCAATCTGGGAAATTTCAACAAGAACATACCACTCTTCAGCTTGGAAAGGAATTTTAAAGGCAAGGAATTGGCTAATCAAACACATTTCTTATGCAATCTCTTTTGGAACTAGTACTAATATGTGGTACGATCCTTGGGTGAATGGGAAGAGTATATTTCAATTATATGGCGACAGAATACGAAAAGATCTTGGGGCTCCCAAAGATTGGAAGGTTTCTGAGTTCATTGCTAACGGTACCTGGTGTCTCCCTAATCCTATTTCTCCCGAAATGTTATCACTTTGGCCGACTATCATAGCTATTCCAATCAGGAACAACTCTTCAGATATACTTATTTGGCCTCATGACAATGGCAAATTTAGTGCCACATCCGTATGGAATCAAATTAGACAAAGAAATAACAAGTGGGTCCCAAGCAGTTGGACATGGGATCGACCGGGATCACAAAGACACTCCTTATGTACATGGCAGGCCCTTCTCAATAAACTACCTACAATAGACAATATGAAAAGAAGAGGTATCTATCATGTTAACCGATGCTCCTTTTGTTTGCAACAAGAAGAAACTGTTGACCACCTTTATTTTGCTTGTAATTATACAAAATGGATATGGAAGGAGATTCTCCAGCGATTTGAACTCAATAGACTGCCGCAACCAAACTTGCACCAAGAACTAGGCGACCTTATGCAATGTTTCTCAAGAAAAGGGCCACTTACACAACTGGCAAAGGTTACTTTCAGATGCGCTATTTGGTGGATGTGGAAGGAGAGATGTAATAGAATCTTTGAATGTCAACACACAAACAATGCTCAGCTCTTGGAAGAGATTATTAGAGACTCAAGATCCTGTATGGAGCATGATCTCAAAATCGAGCACTTCACCCGAAGAGAAAAAGATATTTTTATCAAATTTAATTTTGCTATTAGCTAAAGATCTTGGGAATGATGTCAAATAATGTACCCACAGGTAGTTATAGTCTACAGCATGTGTAGTCATAACTATCGCATTCGCACTCTATGAGTTAATTGGCTTTGTCTATGACTTGTATAGATAAAGCTATTTGTAGAATCTTTACACATAATCAATTTACTTTTACTTACCAAAAAAAAAAAAAAAAAAAATTGGAGCACGATTGATAGTTTGAATCATTTGTTCAATGTGCCTTCTGTATTCTGCCAGAAATCGAGCTTTGGTCGATTTCTCATATTCTGGTTTCATTCCTTTGGAAATTGATATCCTTTAGCCTTCTTATTCAATTGAGCTTTATATTACTACTTTGAATTCTTGTATGCTCTTGTCCTTAAAATTATTGCATTCTTGAAAACTGTTGTGTAACGTTTATGCTATATCGTATTGACTCATATAGGCACATGTATATCCTATTGTTCCGCATTTGCTTTCGATATGTGCCTATTCCAGTTTCATTCCTTTGGACATTGAATTCATCTAATCTTCTTATTGGAATTGAGTTGATTATGATTGCTTGGAATCCCTGTACACTCTTGCTTTCATTTCTTTCCTAAAATGAATACTTTTGTGAGAGATTTGTTCCTTGCATCACATTGCTTTTGAAAAGGCACATGTACGTTTGGTTGTTCCGCGTGTGCTTCCGTTATATGCTACTTATTGTTGAAACTGCCTTCTTGTACTCTGGTGTGTGGGATTGTCTGGACCTTTGCCAGAAATGGTAAAGGGTATGCGCTGATTTGCCCGTTTTGTGGGGTCCCGCTATGTGGGATATTCTGGTACGCGCTTATTTTCCCGCTTTGTGGGATCCCGCTTTGTGGGATATTGCTTAGAGCCTGCGATGCTCTGCCGGCCCCCTTTGACTTCATCTAGACGTGGGTGGATGGAGCTCCCAGACGTGGGAGACTTTTGTCAGGTGGTAATTCAGAAATGGATGAATCACATACTGACTGAGATCCCACTACACCTTCTGTATGTTTGATATGATATCCAGAGCTTTGGTTATGTGTTTCTGTACATGCTTTGGATAAGATTGATATGTTTGCAACGTCAAAGACGACGTTTGAGCTTCTGTACGATATTTGATTTGATATGCTCTGAAATGCTTCATTCACTGATGATTATGTTTCGAAATGTTCCATATGTCGTTGATATGCTCCGGAACATTTCATACGCCATTAATATGCTCCAATTACTCTGTGCTCCATTTGCTATGAACTGATATGTTCTGAAATGTCCTATCTGCCATTGATATGCTCCCATTACTCTGTGCTCCATTTGCTATGAACTGATATGTTCTGAAATGTCCTATCTGCCATTGAGATGCTCCCATTACTCTGTGCTCCATTTGCTATGAACTGATATGTTCTGAAATGTCCTATCTGCCATTGATATGCTCCAATTACTCTGTGCTCCATTCGTTATGGATCAAATATGTTTTGAATGACATGATACGTATGATTTGGTATCTATTGAGATGGTATCCTTGAGAATTCTTGTATTCTGCCTGGCATTGTGATACCTTACTCGTTTCAAACCGTTCCTTTTGTTCCGAATATGCTTTGTCACTTGCTGAGCCGTTTTTGGCTCACTCCGTTGTTATATAAATCTTTCAGGTCAGCTTGTCACTCTTCAAGATGTTTGATTTGGGCTGAGGCAGTGGATAGCTATTCAGAATAATGGGCAAGTCTGGTTGGTTATTACGATATTGTTGTATAAGTATGTCTTGTATGTAATGAAATGTTGTCGATGAACCGAAATGGATATACTGTGTCAAAGTGTTAGAAGATCTCTCTTATTTGGAATTTCAGAATGTTAAGTCTAATTTATGGTGATATGAACTTGTGGTGAATAGTTGGAGTTCTGATTGTATAATTTATTTAGCTTGTGGATTTATAAATGTTGTTCATTTTTTTGTCAAGTTGGCTTGGGTTGCCATAAATGTGAATTATCGAGTGATGTGATATATGATTTTAAACTGCACAGGTTTTATGGATGTGAATATGAAAAGAATGTTTTTCAGTGTCCTCAAACGTTAGTTTGGATCCTGGATTGGTCTGTGATAAAAATTTTAAAAATCATGGATATTTTGAGGGGCGTGACAGAGGTGATATCAGAGCATGGTTTGAGGATTACTGAAATATTTGATATGTTGACGTGCAAAATATATTGAGGTCTAGTGAACTATAGTGATTGGTGGAAATTTTCTTTGATGTATTTTAGTGATCTGGGATGATGAGGACATTTGGTCCTCCTATTTCATTTGTTTCTGATTAATTAATTGGGATGAAAGGGGTAATCGGGGATATTGAATCAGAGTTGCGCAGTAGAAGCATGGTGCACCTAATCCATTGGTGGTAGAAAAATGAATGATGCAAACGGAGAAGATATATGATGTACAAAATTGTTCTGATACTCGAAAGATTTCTTTTGCCACGTTATATTGGAAGTAAAGACTTATTATTGATGGCAACAATGAAAAGAATTTTTGAAGATCAATGGCAAGAATGACCAGAACAAGTTTACCAATAAAAATATGATTGGAAATGAATTAGTAAGTAATAACAGGAGGGTCAAGACATTTGGATTTGAAAAAGGAAGTAACCACAAAAGACTCAATCACGTGTGAATTGTAAGTTAAATTATGAAACAAGTTTGTGTTTTCAAATGATTGGAGTCTATTTTGTTTGTGGAAGGTTGGATCATAAAATAAAAGACTGCCCCTTGAACAAGAAGAAAGAGTCACTGCCTCATAAATCATCAGCCCATGTCAGAGTGTATGCTATCACTGAATATGATTCTAAAACTTCTGAATTAGTGATCGAAGGTATTATGCATGTTTATGAAAGAATGCAAATATTTGTTTGATCATGGGTCCTATCTACGATTTGATTCGTAACATGTTGCCTATCACTTGGGTATTTAACCTAGACCACTGTAATATGTGATATATGTAAAATACGATCATTGGAGATTCTTTGATAACGAACTTCAATCTGGTCCTCTTGTCTGATTTTTATTGGAGAACTTGAACTTTTTCGTTGATTTAGTTCTCCTAGAGATTTGGAGTTTTGATATTATACTTGGTATGGATTGACTATCTTCCTATCATACCAGTATGGATTGGTATATAACCAATGATCACTTTTTGCATATTTGATCAGTCGATCTTTTATTTTGAGAGTACTGGACATCATTTATCTCCTTGCCTAATGTATCCCAGGATGACTTGTTTGGATTACCTCCAAATGTGATCTTGCTTTTGATTTGGTCCTTGGGACAATCCCAATATCTAAGCCTCTCTACAGAAAAATATCATTTGAGTAAGTGGAATTGGAAAAGCAACTACAAGGATTATTAAATGAGGATTTTATTTGGCTTAATATTTCATCATGGGGTGCTCCGGTGTTAGTTAAAAAGATGTATGGAACATTGAGGCTTTGTAATGATTATAGACAATTGAATCAGGTGACCATAAAAAATGAGTATTTCCTGAAGTAACGACTTGCTTGATTAACTGCAGGGTGCGCAAATATTTTTAGAAATTGATTGAAGGTCGGGTTACCGTCTATTGAGGATCAAGGAGGAGAATATTTCGGTCACTCATGGATAATTATGTAATTGTATTGTATTGATGAAACTATTTAAGAGCAGGAGGAGGAAATAAAGATATCATAATCCTCATCTTTTCGTCGATTGGGCTATGATAAATTTAGAGGACTAAATTTTCTTTTAAGGAGGGGAGAGTGTAATATCCCTCACTTTTAAAAATTATTAATAAAGATTTATTTATAAATCGGAGGACCTATATGTAAATATAGAAATTTCAAGGACTAAACTGTTAAGTTGTAAAAAGAAGAAAATAAAGAAAACCGAAAACTTCGGTTTTATCCCACCGCCTCCCACGCTCTCTCTGTTTCTTCGAGAAACAGAGAGAAGCGGTGGGGCGTGGGGAGAAGAGAAGAAGAGGGAAAAGAAGAGAAGAAGAAGAAGAAGAAGAAGAAGAAGAAGAAGGAGAAGAAGAGAGGAGGATTGCTGCGGCAAGGCTGCAGCGAGGAGGTGTGTGGCGTTGGGGAGGAAAAGGGAAGAGGAGAAGAAGAGAAGGAGAAGAAGAGGGAAAAGAGAGGGACGAGGGAGAGGAGCGAGAGGTGGCAGCAGCTAGGGCTGCAGCACCTCTGTTTCCTGCAGGTGGAAACAGAGGACAGGTGTGGGGCGTTCGAAGAGGAGAAGAAGAAGAAGAGGAAGAGAAGAAGAAGAGGAAGCAGGAGAAGAGGTTGTGATACCTCTGTTTCCTGCAGAGGAAACAGAGGAGAGGGTGTGTGGGACGCCGGGGAAGAAGGGGCTGCAGCTGCGGCGATGGCAGCTGCAGCTGGAAGAGAAGAAGAAGAGGAAGATGAGCAGGGGAGGAGGGAGAGGTTGCGGCCGTGGCTGCGGCCATGACTGCAGCAGTTGCAGCGGGGAGAGAAGAAGAAGAAAGGAAGGAGAAGGAAGAGGAGAAGGGAAAGAAGTAGCTGCGGTTGCGGTAGTGGCAGCTGCAGCTATGGCAGGGAAAGAGGAAGAGAAAGGAAGAAGGGAAGGAGAGGAAGAAGAGAAGGGAAAGAAGAGGCTGCGGCTGCGGCGATGGCAGCTGCAGTTGGAAGAGAAGAAGGAGAGGAAGATGAGCAGGGGAGGAAGAAGAGGTTGTGGCGGCGGCTGAGGCTGCGACTGCAGCAGTGCAGCTGGGAAAGAAGAGAAGGAAAGGAAGAAGAAAAGAAAGGAAAAGGGAAGAAGAGAGGAAGAGGAGAAGGAGAGGCAGCTGTGGCAGTGGCAGCTGCAGCTGGAAGAGAAGGAGAGGAAATAGAGCAGGGGAGGAAGAAGAGGCTGCGGTTGTGGTGGCTGCAGCCATGGCTGCGACTGCGACTGCGGCAGTTGCAGTTGGGAAAGAAAAGAAAGGAAAGGGGGAAAAAGGGGCTGCGGACGGGATTGCGGCCGCAGCGGTAGCGACTGCGTATGCAGCAGTTATGTCTGCGAGAGAAGGGAGGAAGGAAGGTAGTGCGGTGGAAGGGGCTGGGATTGTAGCAGCGGCAGCGGCGACGGCTGTGGCAGCTGCGTTTGGGAAAGAAAAAGAAGGAATGAGAGTAAGGGAGAGCAAGTGACTGTGCCTCGATGTTCGACACGTGGTGTAGTTGCGAAGAAAGGAAGAAAACGGGAGCACAAAACGAAACAGAGAGAGGACACGGGGGAAAAGTAGAAGGATTTGGGCTGGCACCTTCTTTGGATCTTCGGATCGAAATCTTTGAAAGGCAAGTTTCCCGCTTGTTTCGATCCTTTCTATTGCAAGTTCCCTGTTCGTTTCTCCTATAATTGCTCTGATATGTCTTATTGCAAGTTCCCTGATCGTTCCTCCTGTAATTGTTCTAATCTTTCCTATTGCAAGTTTCCCGCTTGTTTCAATCCTTTCTATTGCAAGTTCCCTGTTCGTTTCTCCTATAATTGCTCTGATATGTCTTATTGCAAGTTCCCTGATCGTTTCTCCTATAATTGCTCTGATATGTCTTATTGCAAGTTTCCTGATCTTTCCTCACTGCCAATTTTATCTCCACATTTGCTTTGAATATGAGGAACTTTGAATTGTTCTAGCCTTGCATTTGATATATCTCCTGTTTAGACGTAACGATTCGAATCTGTGCAACTTCTGAGATTCTGATCTTTTGATACCGAACTACCTATAAGACTTTGTGGAAACTCTGATTTGTTCAAAACTGATTTCATTGGAAACTAGACTCGTAGACCTTTCTTTGATATATGGATTGAAAGATTTGAAATCCAAACACCTGCCCAGTTATCTGTTGAATCTGACATTATGAATTCTGCCAACAGAGATTTTGTTCTATGACACTTGCTTACCAAATTATTTGTAACTCTCTCTGTTGGACAGTTCAATTCATATGAAGCCTGTCTTATCTGAAAGTATAATCCAATGATTATTTCTGAGTAAATTGGAGCACGATTGAAAGTTTGAATCATTTGTTCAATGTGCCTTCTGTATTCTGCCAGAAATCGAGCTTTGGTCGATTTCTCATATTCTAGTTTCATTCCTTTGGAAATTGATATCCTTTAGCCTTCTTATTCAATTGAGCTTTGTATTACTACTTTGAATTCTTGTATTCTTGAAAACTAGACTCGTAGACCTTAAAATTATTGCATTCTTGAAAACTGTTGTGTAACGTTTATGCTATATCGTATTGACTCATATAGGCACATGTATATCCTATTGTTCCGCATTAGCTTTCGATATGTGCCTATTCCAGTTTCATTTCTTTGGACATTGAATTCATCTAATCTTCTTATTGGAATTGAGTTGATTATGATTGCTTGGAATCCCTGTACACTCTTGCTTTCATTTCTTTCCTAAAATGAATACTTTTGTGAGAGATTTGTTCCTTGCATCACATTGCTTTTGAAAAGGCACATGTACGTTTGGTTGTTCCGCGTGTGCTTCCGTTATATGCTACTTATTATTGAAACTGCCTTCTTGTACTCTGGTGTGTGGGATTGTCTGGACCTTTGCCAGAAATGGTAAAGGGTATGCGCTGATTTGCCCACTTTGTGGGGTCCCGCTATGCGGGATATTCTAGTATGCGCTTATTTGCCCGCTTTGTGGGGTCCCGCTTTGTGGGATATTGCTTAGAGCCTGCGATGCTCTGCCGGCCCCCTTTGACTTCACCTAGACGTGGGTGGATGGAGCTCCCAGACGTGGGAGACTTTTGTCAGGTGGTCATTCAGAAATGGATGAATCACATACTGACTGAGATCCCACTACACCTTATGTATGTTTGATATGATATCCATAGCTTTGGTTATGTGTTTCTGTACATGCTTTGGATAAGATTGATATGTTTGCAACGTCAAAGACGACGTTTGAGCTTTTGTACGATATTTGATTTGATATGCTCTGAAATGCTTCATTCACTGATGATTATGTTTCAAAATGTTCCATATGTCGTTGATATGCTCCGGAACATTTCATACGCCATTAATATGCTCCAATTACTCTGTGCTCCATTTGCTATGAACTGATATGTTCTGAAATGTCCTATCTGCCATTGATATGCTCCCATTACTCTGTGCTCCATTTGCTATGAACTGATATGTTCTGAAATGTCCTATCTGCCATTAAGATGCTCCCATTACTCTGTGCTCCATTTGCTATTAACTGATATGTTCTGAAATGTCCTATCTGCCATTGATATGCTCCAATTACTCTGTGCTCCATTCGTTATGGATCAAATATGTTTTGAATGACATGATACGTATGATTTGGTATCTATTGAGATGGTATCCTTGAGAATTCTTGTATTCTGCCTGGCATTGTGATACCTTACTCGTTTCAAACCGTTCCTTTTGTTCCGAATATGTTTTGTCACTTGCTGAGCCGTTTTTGGCTCACTCCGTTGTTATATAAATCTTTCAGGTCAGCTTGTCACTCTTCGAGATGTTTGATTTGGGCTGAGGCAGTGGATAGCTATTCAGAATAATGGGCAAGTCTGGTTGGTTATTACGATATTGTTGTATAAGTATGTCTTGTATGTAATGAAATGTTGTCGATGAACCGAAATGGATATACTGTGTCAAAGTGTTAGGAGATCTCTCTTATTTGGAATTTCAGAATGTTAAGTCTAATTTATGGTGATATGAACTTGTGGTGAATAGTTGGAGTTCTGATTGTATAATTTATTTAGCTTGTGGATTTATAAATGTTGTTCATTTTTTTGTCAAGTTGGCTTGGGTTGCCATAAATATGAATTATCGAGTGATGTGATATATGATTTTAAACTGCACAGGTTTTATGGATGTGAATATGAAAAGAATGTTTTTCAGTGTCCTCAAACGTTAGTTTGGATCCTGGATTGGTCTGTGATAAAAATTTTAAAAATCATGGATATTTTGAGGGGCGTGACAGCACGCGAGATCCAACCAATTGGGTCTCCTTCTTCCCATCTAGGGAAGTCCTCTCTCATGCATGGATAGTTGAGATTGGTCATAGAGCTTCCCCCCTCTTATAAGTCATATCTTTAGGCTTGGTGCGATTGGGCAAAGCTTTCTCCTTCATGTGATTTTTTCGGGCTTAATGGTCGGCCCAATCTGAGTTCGGTAAAGAGCGTCCGAATCTTATCCTCCATTCGCGCCTCGAAGACTTCAAATTTAGCATTGAATACCTTCTCAGATGCCATAATATATGCCGCCAAATCTATGATGTTAAGATCTCTCTTTTGTTGTCGGGTTAAATGCATGTATTGGTTGAGAGAGGTGATGGTCGAAAGGGTTGGTGGATCGGTGGATGTAGGCTACGATTTAGCCTTGTTTTGTGGCTATTTTGAGTGCAGTTTGAGGGTATGGTTTAGTGGAGTTTTAGGGCTGTGGATGAAAATTTTGGATCTGTGGTAGATGGCAGCAAAGGTTTGATAAAAATCAATGGAAGTTGCAGCAAGTATGTGCTGTCTTGTAAGAGTAGAATTATCGTCGAAGAAACAATGGTTTCTCGATATAATTTCTACCAAAAACTTGAGAGAATTGAGGAGGAAATTGATAACAAAATCACAGTTTATTTAACAGCAAGGATATCTAATTTAATCAAGAAAATTTCGGCAGTATAATAGCAAGGAAATTGGTGCAAGTTGCGATTGCAGAATTCTCGTCGAAAATTTTTAGCGGGTTACGACGAAAATTTACAGCAACACAAAATCGTTTTTGTTAGGATCGGAGCAGCACTAAGAGGGGGGGGGGGGGTGAATTAGTGCAACGGATTAAAACGTCAGTTTTGATAAATCTTTCGTACGATAAAAATCGAACTCGGAAGTGCTTAACTTGAAAGCGTATTCGTATAGTTGTGCAGCAAAGGTAATGAGGAAATAAATTACATAAGAAAGTTTGCAGTAATGTAAATAGCAATAATGAAATGCAAACCAGAGATCACGCCGATTTTAAAGTGGTTCGGTCAAATGACCTACATCCACTTGCGAGGCCCTCTTCGATGAGGCTCCCACCTTCCACTAGTAAATCTCTTGAAAGGGAAGGGCAAATACCCCTCTTATAACTTTTTACAAGCGGTTCACACTCTTACAAATTTTCAGCAAGAAAGAAGGAGGTGAACACTCTAGCAAATTGAAAACAAGACTTGCTAAGATTTTTCTAAGACCTTTCTCTCAATCAATTGCTTCTCAAAAAGTTGTGATCTCAGCTGAGATTTGAGGGGTATTTATAGGCCTCAAGAGGATTCAAATTTGGGCTCCAAAATTTGAATTCTCTTTGGTTCCCGATGCTGGGGTGCCACCACCTGTTAGTGTTTGACACTGACAGTGGACTGGCGGTGCCACCGCCCAACTCAACTGGCCCCTAACCAGACCTCAAACGTCCAGACCCTTTGGTTCACTGGTTGGGCTTTAATTTCAACCCAAACCAAGTCAAATTTTGGGCCAAGTTGGCCCCTAACTAGGATATAGGATTATCTTTTAATCCTAATCCTAATTACATGTGAACTACATAACTAAAAACATCCCAAGCAAGTTTTCAACCTCGAACGTCGAGTCTTGTTCCGGCGAGCTTTCCGACGGACTCCCAGCAAGCTCCCGATCTTGTGATGACTTCAACGAGTAGCCGAGCCTTCTCGGTGAGCTCCGCGAACCTCCGACGATCTCTTTGGCGAACTTCCGAAAATTCCGATAGGTTCCCGATTTCTTCTCGATTGGTTCCGGCAGCATCTCCGACGATTCTTCGGACTCTCAAACGTCCATCGAACTTGACTCCGGTATTCTTGGTTTATGTTTTCTGATTATCGTAGTTAATCCTGCACACTTAACTCAATAACATGGATTAGTTCAATTAACCCATCAATTGATTTTATCATCAAAATCCGAGATTCAACAATCTCCCCCTTTTTTATGATGACAATCAATTGATGATGAAGTTAAACATAACTCCCCCTATCTATATGCCATATTATGAGAAGATAAAAACACTTGAATTCCATCCCATTGAATTCAAGCATAAACCGATAAGTTCTGACCGTAGAATTTATCGTTATCCTGTATGGAGCATGATCTCAAAATCGAGCACTTCACCCGAAGAGAAAAAGATATTTTTATCAAATTTAATTTTGCTATTAGCTAAAGATCTTGGGAATGATGTCAAATAATGTACCCACAGGTAGTTATAGTCTACAGCATGTGTAGTCATAACTATCGCATTCGCACTCTATGAGTTAATTGGCTTTGTCTATGACTTGTATAGATAAAGCTATTTGTAGAATCTTTACACATAATCAATTTACTTTTACTTACCAAAAAAAAAAAAAAAGTACGAAACTTCGATGAAAAGCTTAAGTCAAATGATAAGGGACGATTTTTACTACGATAGGAGATAAAGATTTTCAACATGAATTTCATGATATAGATGTAAGGCATGCTTTCAATATGATTTTGCAAGGCATATAAGACATTCATATCATACAGGCTTTTGTAATTCATTTAAGTCATATTATCGACGCATAAGACATTTTCATTAAGTCATGCTATCGAAATGGTATAAGTCATCACTTAGTCATCACCTCTCCCCCTTTGTCATCAACAAAAGGGAATGAGACTTAAAGCACATAATTTGTGATTATAACATCAGGAATTCAGCATTGAGCATACAAAAATTTATCATTCAAAATTAAGTATGCTAAAATATTTACGCAGAGTTCATCTTAAAGGAAAATTCAGCATTCATCCATTTTATCAAATCTCTTCTTTCTATAAATAACAAAAATTATAGGAAGAGATTGTGATTAAAAAAAATTTCAAGTAGTAACTCCAATAAGTCAAGATCATAATTCGAATACAAACTCATTCAAATTCAAATCGTCAACTTGAAACTCATAATCAAGCCATCAAAATCAATTTCGAGATTCACAAGATATCATAAAATCATTAGAAAAAATCCAGCATTAAGATTAATCATTCAAATTTATCAGAAATATTTATCCAGAATTCATCTAAAACAAATTCATAAAAAAAAATCAGCATATATCCAGAATTTTAAAAATACATCTAAGAAGAAGGTTCAGTCTTCGTTCAAAAGATGACAAGCTTCGAACTTGATATTAAGAGTAAACAGAACATAATAAAAAGATATATCAATTAATCCTTAGGAGGTAATCCATAGTGCTGATACATAACATCTATTTTTTGATTCATTTGTCGTAGTTCCTTCAAATTTTCAATTTGCTGGAGTTGAATTTGTTCTTGCTGCGATTTGAGTTGGTCTTGTTGGAATTTGATCTGAGACAGTTCTACCATAATGAGTCCTTCAGAGGATGAAATAGGAGCTGAAGGTGCTGCGCCAAAGGGACTAGGAGGAGGAGATTCATTTCCCCTAAAAATTGGTATTTCAGGTTGTTCTACTGGTGGAGGAATAGGATCAGTCCTTCTAGGTTGCCTTACCCATATTCCATTGGTAAATGTGCACCTAAGTCTCTTTAGTAGATTTTTATTGATGATGTTATATCTATCACTTTGAATTATTTCTTCATCGGGTGGGATGCAAATGTCATAGGCACGAAGAAATCTAGTGATTAACCCCCCATATGGCAACATAGTATCTTTAGCTGTAATATCCTGCATGTGTTGCCGTATTGAGTATCCAAAACAGTTATGTTGATCGGTCATAATCCAATACATGGTGCTTATCTCTATTAGACTCATTTCATCAAGATGATATTGCTTAGGGAATAGTATGCTTGTTATGATATGATGTAGAATCTTAGAGTTAAAAGGTAGTAAATGTTCGTAACTCCTGGGTATTATTCTGAGGTCCGAGTTTGCAAAAATAGTTTCGACAACTTCGGTGTAAGTTGCTCCTATTATATTAACATCCCATTTACCTCTAAAATAGCAGCCCTTATCTTTTTCAGTGATTCCAATTAGTTCACAAATAGTATTATCAGAAATCCTAATTTGTTTTCCTAAAAAGTAAGTACTTAGGCTATCGTTATCCGCGGGGACCATCGCAATGCTTTGTTTTATCAGAAATCCTAATTTGTTTTCCTAAATGGAGCTTGTCAGCAAACTCCAAAACAAATCACAAAGGTCTATCGACCACGTCAAGCGCCTCCGCAACAAAGCGAGTCTTCTCTAATGGCAGTAGCACCGATGGTGGCGAAGACTATTGAGCATTCCGACTCACAAGGACAGCACCACGGACAGAAGGACAAATCCAAAATTATATCTCTTCCTACAATGTCGGAGCCTTCCACAATAGAGGTTTCCCTTGGTACTAGTGGACAGGAGAAACATAAGTCAGGAACTTCATCTCTTCCAATATCATTGGATCCGTCCACAATAACTCAACAAACTCAGGCCCAAACAAATCTCGCCAGCAAGGATATTTTTCCTCAACAAACTCAAGCCACAACAAACATCGCCAACAAGGATATTCTGTCTCAACAAACTCATGCCCCAACAAACCTCTCTAGCCAAGCTACTCCAACAAGTACTATCCAGGAAATTGTGCTGCAACAATCTTATCGTGCTTCAACAAACCCTGCCAATCAAGACCACATGATTCAAGGTATTTTAAAGTTTAAAAATCTGCAAGCTGTAGATGAAGTGGATAAATATAGAAATAAAGTCATAAAAGGTAAGGATATTGTGCGGGAGGAAAATACAAAACCGAAGGATAAGAAAAAGGAAGGTACAGTCCATCCAAAGTCGTAGGATGAATACCTTACCACCTTTTCATTTCTTTATTACTGATGAAGATAACATGTTGGAATGTTCGCGGACTTAATAAGCCGGAAAAATGTCGGGAGCTCAATAGAATAATCAAGTCTGCCGCATGTGATATTGTTATTCTAGTAGAAACGAAAATTAAACAATCGCGCGTTCAAGCTCAAAAGAATTTAATATGGCCGGACGCAGAACTGTTTACCAATGACTCAAATGAAACTTTTGGTAGAATATGGGTCTTATGGCATCCTAACTCTATTAATGCTTGGTTTATTTCTGCTACTGATCAATTCATTCAACTTAAGGTAGAGGACAAAAAGAATGGCTGTCAATTCAATTTCATTTGTATATATGCTTCAAATAGTATGCAAGAAAGAAATACTCTTTGGTCTGACCTGACTAATATTGCAAATGGCTGTCTCAATGTACCTTGGATTGTTCTTGGAGACTTTAATACTGTTCGGTATACAAATGAAAAAGAGGGGGGTAGACAACTTTCAGAAAGCCAGCTTCAAAGTTTTAATGATTACATTGACACTGCAGCTTTGTTTGATATGAAATCTGTGGGTAATTGGCTCTCCTGGAGTAATCAAGGTGCTGCTAACAGAAAAATAATGGCTCGACTTGATAGGTGTTTGATTAATCATGAATGGTTAACAGTTTACCCAGATTCACTTCTTGAGTATGGTGCTCCTTTGTTTTCTGACCATTCTTTAATGTATATACACGCAGACAAAGCGACACCAAGAGGCAATAAACCGTTTAGATTCTTTAACATGTGGAGTACTCATCCTCAATTTCTTGATGTTATCAGATCTGCTTGGAATGTTAATGTGCATGGATCTCCCCCTTACATCTTATGTCAAAAGCTCAAAGCCTGTAAAGCAGCACTAAAGGAGTGGAATACAAATACCTTTGGCAATATTACCACCACAGTTCAATTTTGCAGGAAGGAACTAATGTCATTGCAACATGAGCTGCAACTTCAGCCAAATGATGAGAATATTATCTACAAAGAGACAGAAGCCAGAAATAACTTCATGCAAGCCTTAAAACAGGAGGAAAGTTTTGCAAAGCAGAAGTCTCGACAGCATTGGCTTACACTAGGAGATTCCAATACTAAATTTTTCTATGCTTCAATTGCTACTCGAAGGGCTGTTAACCGTATCAGCAAATGCAGAGACAAAGATGATAATCTTATTGAGAATTTAGAAGAGGTTAAAGCACACACAGAGCAATTTTTTTATTCCTTACTCAATCAAGCTGGGAAAACTAATAACATTCATGTGGAGCCGACTAGAAAACTTGATTCGGAAGCTATTTCAATCCTCAATGCCCCAATTACTGACGACGAAATTGTATGTGTTGTCTTTAAGTCACCAAAGCACAAAAGCCCAGGTCCAGATGGATTTCCAGCTGAATTTTACCAAACTGCTTGGTCTATTATTGGAAATGATGTGATCAAGGCTTGCCAACATTTTTTCTCTTCAGGTCATATTCTTAGAGAGATGAATTGCACCTTTATTTCTTTAATTCCGAAGAATGCAGGGGCTGATTCACTAGAGAACTATCGACCCATATCATTATGCAACTTTATTTACAAGATCATCTCCAAAGTATTAGCAAATAGAATGCAAAAGGTAATACACAAGATCATTAGCCCAAATCAAGTTGCTTTCATCAAAGGGAGAAGTATACATCATAACATTTTGCTTGCTAATGACTTGGTCAAAGATTTGCATTCAAAAGGAAGAGGGACAAAAATATGTTTTAAAGCTGATTTACGGAAAGCCTTTGATTCAGTTAATAGGAAATTTATCTATAAGATGCTCCTCGATATGAACTTCCCACAGCAATGGGTTAATTGGATTCAATCTTGCCTGGAAACTCCAAAGTTTTCGATACTCTTTAATGGCTCACCTATTGGTTTTTTTGGGAGCACGAATGGCATACGACAAGGTGATCCACTCTCTCCGTATCTCTTTACTATTGCGATGGAAGGACTTAGCTGTATGTTGGAACATGCAGTCTTAAATGGCAGCATAAAGGTACCCAATGCTGGCTCTATTCATATATCACATATAACATTTGCAGATGATTTACTTATCTTTCTCCAAAATGATCCAACTTCAGTAAAGAACCTGGCTACTATTATGAATGACTTTGGTATGGTTTCTGGACTTCAGTTAAATCATGTGAAAAGTAAAGTATATATGAGCCCTCACGTTGAGAATAAAATCTTTATTGCACAAACTTTGGGGGTTAGTGAGGGAAGCCTGCCAGTTCCTTATTTGGGTCTCCCGCTCATATCCACAGGCATTCACAAAACCCACTATCAGCCTATCCTACAAAAAATAAAGAATAGAATTTCTTCTTGGAAAAATAGGCTTCTATCAAAAGCAGGACGACTCGAACTCATCCGTTCTGTATTGCACTCCTACTCTATATATTGGTGTAATGCATTTCTTCTGCCTGCTGGACTTCTCCAAGATATTGAACGGTTATTAATGAACTTCTTCTGGAATGGCACAAATGATAAGGCAATGCATATGGTAAATTGGGATAGCATTTGCAAACCAAAAGATGAAGGGGGGCTAAATTTGTGAAATACTAGAGATTGGAATCAAGCATGCCTGGTACAACAATTGTGGGATCTTTTGCAAAACAAATGTTCCTTATGGTCACAATGGGTTTCTGCTAGGTATCTTTCAAAGGAATCAATCTGGGAAATTTCAACAAGAACATACCACTCTTCAGCTTGGAAAGGAATTTTAAAGGCAAGGAATTGGCTAATCAAACACAT
Source organism: Musa acuminata AAA Group (assembly GCF_036884655.1). Taxonomy (NCBI): domain Eukaryota; kingdom Viridiplantae; phylum Streptophyta; class Magnoliopsida; order Zingiberales; family Musaceae; genus Musa; species Musa acuminata. The sequence goes on along the minus strand of NC_088330.1, from coordinate 18,924,641 downwards.
TTCTTATGCAATCTCTTCTGGAACTAGTACTAATATGTGGTACGATCCTTGGGTGAATGGGAAGAGTATATTTCAATTATATGGCGACAGAATACGAAAAGATCTTGGGGCTCCCAAAGATTGGAAGGTTTCCGAGTTCATTGCTAACGGTACCTGGTGTCTCCCTAATCCTATTTCTCCCGAAATGTTATCACTTTGGCCGACTATCATAGCTATTCCAATCAGGAACAACTCTTCAGATATACTTATTTGGCCTCATGACAATGGCAAATTTAGTGCCACATCTGTATGGAATCAAATTAGACAAAGAAATAACAAGTGGGTCCCAAGCAATTGGACATGGGATCGACCGAGATCACAAAGACACTCCTTATGTACATGGCAGGCCCTTCTCAATAAACTACCTACAATAGACAATATGAAAAGAAGAGGTATCTATCATGTTAACCGATGCTCCCTTTGTTTGCAACAAGAAGAAACTGTTGACCACCTTTATTTTGCTTGTAATTATACAAAATGGATATGGAAGGAGATTCTCCAGCGATTTGAACTCAATAGACTGCCGCAACCAAACTTGCACCAAGAACTAGGCAACCTTATGCAATGTTTCTCAAGAAAAGGGCCACTTACACAACTGGCAAAGGTTACTTTCAGATGCGTTATTTGGTGGATGTGGAAGGAGAGATGTAATAGAATCTTTGAATGTCAACACACAAACAATGCTCAGCTCTTGAAAGAGATTATTAGAGACTCAAGATCCTGTATGGAGCATGATCTCAAAATCGAGCACTTCACCCGAAGAGAAAAAGATATTTTTATCAAATTTAATTTTGCTATTAGCTAAAGATCTTGGGAATGATGTCAAATAATGTACCCACAGGTAGTTATAGTCTACAGCATGTGTAGTCATAACTATCGCATTCGCACTCTATGAGTTAATTGGCTTTGTCTATGACTTGTATAGATAAAGCTATTTGTAGAATCTTTACACATAATCAATTTACTTTTACTTACCAAAAAAAAAAAAGGCTATCGTTATCTACCCATAAGTTTGCATAAATCCTAATTTGTGTTCCTAAAAAGTAAGTACTTAGGCTATCGTTATCTACCCATAAGTTTGCATAAAAGAGCCTAACTAACCTAGGACAAATTGGTTCATCTATTTGTAGGAGAGGTAGGGCCTCTAGATGAGCAAACCACCTAATGGGTTCTAAGTCTCCTAGTTCATCGAGATCAACGTGTTTACCCTTATGGATACATCTTGTTTCAATTTTGGAAACCTAAGGGCCTCTTCTTTGGATCTAAAAAGATCGTGGTCATATGAATCTCCTTCAATCCTTTTCCCTTTTGATCTCTTAGGAGCCATTGTCTAGACAAGATGAGAGAAAAAAAAATGAAATTGTAATGAGTAGGTAAAACAAGAAGAAGGGGAAGGAAAGATTTTACCTTATGGAGTGTTTCTTGAAGTATGGAGAGCTTGGACCAATAAGAATCCCTCTCCAAGACTTCTAGAGGTTAGAATGAGAGTTAGAAAGATTTTGGGAGAGTTTGAGGGAGGTTTGCACGGGTTGGGGGCGGTGTCACCGCCGGCCCTAACCAATTGGAATTTATAGGGTGTCTCGGGCGGTGCCACCGCCAAACCGAGCGGTGCCACCGCTTGGCGCCCGAGCGCTCAGGCAGTGCTACCGCCGGTTCTAGCGGTGCCACCGCTGGCGTGTTGCAGAAGAAGAAAAAAATTTTTTTTTTTTTTTTTTTTAGAGGTGTTTGACTCAAGATAGGTTAAGATAATGAGTTGTACTTCAATATATCATTTTGAATCAAAGGAGAATGATGAAGTCAAATCCATAGAATAACGAAAAAGGATGAGACATTTTTCGGAAAATACATTCAAACAAGCTTATTTTCAAGGACAATTTAACATGCCTAGTTCCCTTCTAATAAATTCAAATTGATCTTCATTTAAGGCTTTTGTAAAAATATCTGCCAATTGATGCTTTGTGTCAATAATTCTAAAACAACATTATTGTTAAGGACATGATCGCGTATGAAATAATGCCTAATATCGATATGCTTAGTTCTAGTGTGCTGAATTGGATTTTTGGTAAGACATATGGCACTAGTATTATCACATTTTATGGGAACGTTTTTGAAGTGAATTCCATAGTCTTCTAATGTATTTTTCATCCAAACTACTTGTGCACAGCATGCACTTGCATCAATGTATTCGGCTTCCGCCGTAGATAGTGCAACTGAATTTTGTTTCTTAGAAGTCCAAGAAACAAGTGCATGTCCTAAAAATTGGCATGTTTCGGATGTACTTTTTCTATCTATCCTGCATCCGCCAAAATCGGCATCTGCATAAGCTATTAAATCAAAATTTTCAGATTTTGGATACCACAATCCTAAATTTGGAGTTCCTTTAAGATACCTAAATATTCTTTTAACACTCTTAAGATGAGATAATTTAGGATTAGATTGAAACCTAGCGCAAAGTCCTACACTAAACATAATATCTGGTTTAGTCGCGGTGAGGTAGAGTAGACTACCTATCATTCCCTCATATGTTTTTTGATCGAAATTTTCATTATTTTCATCCATATCTAACTTAGTCGAAGTACTCATAGAGGTGCTTATTGCTTTTGAATTATCCATGTTAAATTGTTTTAACAATTCTAATGTATATTTAGATTTGTTAAGAAATATATCATCACTAAGTTGTTTGATTTGTAATCCTAAAAAGAATGTTAATTCATCCATTAAACTTATTTCAAATTCATGACTCATACATTTGCCAAATGATTCACATAGTGATTCATCCGAAGAGCCAAAAATAATATCGTCAATATAAATTTGCACAATAAGAAAATTATCTTTTAAGGCCTCGTCAATGCATTTAGGTTCGATTTGAGAAAGGAAGGCGGTGTTAGTACAAAAATTCTTGAAAGAGGAACGAGTTTGAACCCCTTTTGATGTATCTCTTATAATTTGCTCTTTTGGGTAAGGAAATTTCGCAAGAAGGTGCATCCAAGTTGCTATTTTGAGGAGGGGATTCATTTAAATTCAAATTATCAAAACCAAGATCATCATCAAAATCATTTTTCCTTAATTTAGAAATTTCATTAAAAACTACATGAATAGACTCTTCTATTACTAAGGTTCTTTTGTAAAAAACCCGAAAAGCCTTAGAAACGGAAGAGTAACCAAGAAAGATGCCTTCATCGGATTTGGCATCAAATTTTCCTAAGGCATCCCTTTCATTCAAAATAAAGCATTTACAACTGAAAACTTTAAAATAGGAAATATTTGGTTTTTTGTTATTCCATAATTCATAGGGAGTTTTTGATAGGGACGGTCTTATTAGAACCCTATTCATGATGTAGCAAGCCATATTTACGGCTTCGGCCAAAAAATATTTGGGTTGACTATGTTCATTGAACATCGTTCTAGCCATTTCTTGTAGGTTTCTATTTTTTCTTTCAACTACTCCATTTTGTTAGGGATTCCTCGGAGTGGAGAAGTTGTGATTGTATCCATTAACTTCACAAAGTCACGGTTTTGAAATTCGCCACCGTGATCACTCTGAATTAATGAAATCATGAAACCTTTTTTATTTTGAGTGAGTTTACAAAATTTAGAGAAACACGTGAAACAATCACTTTTGTGAGCTAAGAAATAGGTCCAAGTGTATCTAGTATAGGCATTGCTTGGCTAGGCGGTAGCACCGCCCAACACCCGAAAGCCAAGCGGTGGCACCGCCAGTACACTATTAGTGTCAGACACTAATAGGCGGTGGCACCGCCACTGACAGGCGGTGGCACCGCCAGCATCGGGAACCAAATAGAATTCAAATTTTGGAGCCCAAATTTGAATCCTCTTGAGGCCTATAAATACCCCTCAATTCTCAGCTGAGATTACAATGTTTTGAGAAGCAAAGATTGATAAAAAGGTCTTAGAAAAGTCTTAGCAAGTCTTGTTTTCAATTTGCTAGAGTGTTCACCTCCTTCTTTCTTGCTGAAAATTTGTAAGAGTGTGAACTACTTGTAAAAGGTTTTAAGAGGGGTATTTGTCCTTCCCCTTCAAGAGATTTGCTAGTGGAAGGTGGGAGCCTCATCGAAGAGGGCCTCGCAAGTGGATGTAGGTCATTTGACCGAACCACTTTAAAATTGGCGTGATCTCTGGTTTGCATTTTCTTATTGCTATTTACATTACTGCAAACCTTCTTACGTGCTTTATTTCCTCATTACCTTTGCTACACACCTTTACGAACACACGTTCAAGTTCAGCTTTTCAAGTTCGATTTTTATCGTACGAAAGATTTGTCGAAACCATTGTTTTAATCCACTGCACTAATTCACCCCCCCCCCCCCCTAGTGCCGCTCCGATCCTAACAATCCTCTCATATAGATCTATAGGGATTTAGGGATATATGATTTCCCTATTTAAAACACAAACTATCTCACGCATGATTTTCAGTTTTGTGGATTTTGCGCACCAATCTTCGAACGACGGTGAACACAATTTATGTGAAATTTGGGGATTTTTATTTTCTGTTCTTCCATTGTGAATGTGATGTCACCCTTAGATTTTCCTATAGTGGTATCCGAGCTAGGATGTTCATGCAACAAATTTATTTTAAACTGCATGTGTTGTGTTTTAGGAAAACTTTTGTCATCAAAATCGTTGATGCAAAAGGTGAGAGAGGACAACAACTATTGCTGCCCGTGTAGGATGGACAATGGCTACTTGCAGCCTTGGCCAAGGCTTGGCCACCTACGTGTAGGTGGTTGACAAGCAGTAGCCGATCGTTTGTGGCTAGCAGCATGCAGGCCGCAGGCATGCAATCGCGGGGACAATGGTGCTTGTGGGTGTGACACCCATGAGCATAGGCAATCATAAGGGCAACGATGCCCCACAAGCAAAGGTGCCCATGGGGGCAGACGCTCGTGGGGGCTCCAACCTGTAGGGGCGGCGTAGCCCACAAGCACACCGCCTACTAGCGACCCGCTTGTGGGAAGGGGCGATGCCCCCTCCCCCCGGCGTAGTGCCTACCATCGGCAAGGTGGTGGCGACCACAACATAGTAGGATAAGAGGGTTGTTTTTTTCTCTTTGGGCAAAAGATAGTTTTGCCCATCGGAATTTTAAAATTTTTAAATTCTATACTTTTGTGTAAATTATGAAAATAACCCTTATAATTCAAAAAATGTCTTATATATCTCTAATTTCAAAAATATTAATTAATTAAAAGATTTAATTAATTATTATTATTATTTAGTAATCCTATATAAAGATATTTACATATGATGTAAGATATGGACGGATGATCATAGATTGTGTGATGTGTGAACTTTTGATTATTATTATTATTGGGGCCTATGAGCCACCAATTTATTTCTCATTTATTGTCATATTTACATGTCTATGATTAAGTTATAATCACATGAGGAGGCGCAGCGAGAGCGTGGAAGTGAAAGCGAGACCCATAAGGCTGAGACAGACGATCGCGATGCATGGAGATGCACCGAGATGCCGACGGAACCAACGAGGAAGAGATGGACGATAACAGAGCATGGAGATGCACCACTGCACACATAGATCTTGATATGAGTGATTAGGCTAACTGGCTTAGGCCTGATTATATTAGGTTGGGGTCCATTATCATCTAGTGTGATTGCTCATGTGATGTATGATTGTTTGTACACCTACTAGATATGTATATATATTTGTATGCGATGTAGATATATATTAAATATGTATGTGTGTGACATGTCATAATAGGAGTGTTAGTCATAGGTACCCTAAAAGCCAGTCATGTGAGTGATGACATGTGTGACATGATACACATTCTTTTTAGTTATTATATTATTTGACATTTTATCACTTTATATTGCTTGTTCCATATATGCATAAATATATATTGTGATGTCCATGGATCTGTGTAATGAGAATCAAGATCGTGATGAGATCACAATAATGAGACCAATTCGACTTTAAACACAGATCCTAAATAATCCTTGTCTACGTTACTTGAGAGGGACATCAAGATAACCAGACAAACTAGTGTACTGTATACCCGTACATATGATGGAGGTGACTGGTCTCTTAGTGCTCATGTGGGGATACTAAGGATACAGTACAAGTGCTCATTGGAGAATGAGTTCACTGATTGATCCGCTCACAAAATGTTGGATAGTTAATGATACCTCATTATCAAAAAATGATTCCGTTGTCTTAGTAGTATACCTGGTCCTTAGACTTGAGACACCAAGGATGTCCTCAAGTCTAAGGACCAAGTACACCACTAAGTCACAGAACATTGGATAGAGATCCAATACCCAATAGGGCAGGATCCATTAGGGTTAAGTTGACAGGGGACCTCTATAAATAAGAGAGAACTAATGGTTCATAGGCTAGAGCCTTTTGGGTTGCCTCTCCTATTCTCCCCTCCTTCGCCTCCTCAGTTCACAGGCTTGGAGACTTGAGGAGCATCGTCGTAGCCCTGCTAAGTGGATCGCCGCTAGAGAGGAGGATGCTTGACCTCCACCCTCTCCTAGAGATCTGTAGGGATTCAGGGATATATGATCTCCCTAGGTCAATCTATCTTAAACGTGATTTTAAGTTTCGCAGATTTTGCACACAAATCTTCGCATGACATCAAACACATCGATGGCAATTTAGGGATTTTATTTTTATGTTCTTCCACTGCATATGTGATGTCACCTCTAGATTTTCCAACAGTGGTATCAAAGCCAGGTAGTTCGTGCGAAAGATTGGTTTTGAACTACATGTGTTGTATTTTGGAGAAGCTTTTGATGTCAAAATTGTTGATGCAAAAGTGAGAAAGGGCAGCAACTATTGTTACCCACGCAGACAGTAGTGCTGCCATCTATGTGTAGGCTCTCGACCGGCGGCTGGTGGGCTGCTGTAGCGGCAGCCACCTGCGCGCTGGTACGACTACGTGCAGTGGCGCCCGCAGGCGAGGCCATAGGCACAGCGACCGCCTACACGTGATCACCGCACTCGTTTGCAAGGGCGACACCTGCGGGCGCTAGGCTTACGGGCGAGCAGCCCATAGGGGCGTGGCACGCCAACGGCGGCTGCCTACCACCATTGGGTGTGCGTGCAAGCCCCAATTGAGGCGCTTGCGGGGCAACGACACCTGCGGGTAGAACCGCCCGAGGGGGTGGCGGTGCCCATTGGGGCACCTGCCCGACGGGGCAGCACCGCTTGCCGGTGCTACCCCGCAGGGAGAACCGCCCACGGAGGCGGTGATGCCCACAAGAGTGCTCACCTACCGGGGCGCCCACCCGCAGGTGCGACACTGCCCACGGGAAAGGGCGACGCCCCCGCCATAGAGGGCTGCCGCCAGCAAGGTGTGGCGGCATCCATAGCAAACAAGGGAGAGAAGGGTTAGGGTATTTTCTGAGCAAAATATAGTTTTGCCCCTCAAAATTTTAGAAATTCCAAATTCTATCCTTTGTCAACTTATAAAAATACCCCTCATCATTAAGAAAATTCTCTACATGCCCCTAATTTCAGAAAATATTAATTAATTAAAAGTTTAATAATAATAATAATAATAATAATAATAATAATAATTATAATTATTATTATTATTATCTAGTAGTCCTACATGATGATGTGTATATGTAATGTATGATGTGGGGACGGATAATCATGGACCATGTGATGTGTGTACTTGTGATTTTTATTATTGGAGCCTACGAGCCTTCATTTTATTTCTTATTTATTATTGGGCCTGTGTGCCGATGATTAAGTTGTAATCATACAAGGAGACGTAGCAGGAGCATGGAAGTGATAGTAGGACCCATGAGATGGACGATCGCGATGCATGGATATACATCGAGATGCCGACGGAACTAATGAGAATGAGATGGACAATCACAAGGCATTGAGATGCACCACTACACACATAGATCTTGATGTGAGTGATTAGGCCCATTGGCTCGGGCCTGATCACATTAGGTTGTGGTCCATGATCATATGGTGTGATTGCTCATGTAATATGTGATTGCTTATACACCACATGTACATATATTTGCATGCGATGTAGATATATATTTAAAATATATGTGTGTGACATGTTACATTAGGAGACCAAATCAAAAATTTCCTCTCTTTATAATATTAAGTCAACAAACATGAGGCAATTAGATTGACTCATGTGGCCTTCCATCGTTATAGGTAGGGATCGATTCTCGATATAAGTTGAGTTGGTCGAGTCCCTCGAGGCTGACCTATATCTTGATTCGCTATCTTGCCTATGACATAGAGATATCATTGGTGACATGAGGACATGGTATGCTTCATCGAGTCCCTCGAGGTGTTGACTTAATTGGACATCATGGTTGGTCGAGTCCCTCGAGACTATGGTGGTTCGGAGGTCGAACAGGACAAGAATCATAAGGAGTTGTGATTGGCAAGAGTTGCTTACCTTTTGGGCTTAGTGTGATTGGTCGAGTCCCTAGAAGTTATACTAAGATGTCGATTGGATCTTGATCCCCACTAGAAGTCTACCGAAGACTCCCATTTCACGTGCTGAGGGTGTCGCATGACTCGCCTGTAAAATAGTGGGAGTATATTAAGATAGAAGTCCATATTTTGATTGTTTATTTTCTGTAAAATCTGCATGTTATTTATTTCTACTGCATCTTTATTTTTAAAAAATATCACTTTCAAGTCCATACTTGATGTCAACCGCCTCACTGGTCCAAATTATACGGATTGGTTCCAACTTGAGAATTATTCTCACTTCGGAGAAAATCATATACATCCTTAATATAGTGATGCCTACGCCCGAGAAAGGGGCAAGTGTGGATGAGATCGCTCGCTACGTTAAGTACATAGCTGACTCCACTCTTGCTTATGTTGAATCCCGAATTTTGATGATAAAGTCAATTGTAAATTGTTTGATCTAATCTATATGTTGAGAAAAGTGTACAGGATTAATTATGATAGCAGTAAGACATAAAGTATGTGTTATGCCGGAGTCAAGATCAAGATCTCATTGGGAGTTCGAGAGTTCGTCGGAAGTCTAGATATTTATCCGATGTTCTGCCGGAACCAACCGAGAAGTCCAGGAGCTTACCAAAGAAGCTCATCGGATCTTACCAAGAAGATCATCGTAAAGTCCAGGAGCATTGTTGAGAGTTCGTCGGATGTTCGTCGGAAGCTCACCGGAAGAGCAATTGATGCACCGGAATAAGAAGTGCTATGATTATGTCTTAATTGTCATAGTTATATCAATTAAGTTAGGAATGGGTGGTAATCTCACTAACTTAATTAGGGCCAATTAGGCCCTTAATAGGGCTGAATTGGGTCGAATTTAGCATCTCATTCAGCCCCTGAATTATTGGCCAGCGATGGCACTGCTAGGGTCGATAGTGGCACTGTTAGGATCGGAGCGGCACTAAGAGGGGGGGGGGGGGTGAATTAGTGCAGCGGATTAAAACTTGTAAGTTCAAAAATGATTCCATAAAATGCAAGGAGATTTTGCTTCGATTGTAACTTAAGTAAAGAAAAAAACCAGAAACTTGCTGTTGTGCAGATAACAATTGCAGAAAAGTAAGTACTCACACATTTAATGAACACGCCAATTTAAAGTGGTTCGGTCAAATGACCTACATCCACTTGCGAAGCCTTCTTCAATGAGGCTCCCAACTTTCATTAGCAAATCTCTTTGAAGGGGAAGGACAAATACCCCTCTTACAACCTTTTACAAGTGGTTCACACTCTTACAATTTTTGAAGAGGAAGACGGAGGTGAATACTCAAGCAATTTAAGACAAGACTCGCTAAAGACTTTTCTAAGACCTTTATCTCAATCTATTGCTTTCACAAAAGTTGTAATCTCAGCTGAGAATTGAGGGGTATTTATAGGCCCCAAGAGGATTCAAATTTAGGCTCCAAATTTTGAATTCTCTTGGGTTTCCGAGGCTGGCGGTGCCACCGCCTATCAGTGTCTGACACTGATAGTTTACTGGCGGTGCCACCGCCTAGTCCAGTGGTGCCACCGCTCAGTTCTCGGGTTCTGAGCGGTGCCACCGCTCAATTCTCGGGTTCTGAGCGGTGCCACCGCCTAATTTGGCGGTGCCACCGCCTACACTTTTTCAGCTCGCTGGTTGGGCTCCAAACTTGGCCCAAATCAATCCGAACTCGGGCCCAATTGGCCCCTACTTGGGTTATAGGATTAACACCTAATCCTAACCCTAATTAACATGCTAACTATGAATTTAAAGACATTTCCTAAGCTATTACAAAGTCCGCAAGTCGCGACTTCTTCCGGCGAGCTTTCGGCGAACTTCCGGCGGTCTTTCAATAAACTTTCGGAAACCATTCTGTGGACTCCCGGCAAGCTCCTAGACTTCATGATTTGATCTTGGCGAGTTCCGACAAACTTCTTCGGCAAGCTACGATCTTCCTCGGTGAGCTCCGCGAACTTCCGACGTACCTTCCGACGAGCTTTCGAAAACCCTTCGACAAGCTCCCTACTCATTCTCGGCTAGTTCCAGCAACATTCCCGATGAATCTTCGGACTCTCAAACATCCATCGAACTTGACTCTAGTATCCTTGTTTTATATTTTCAGGCTATTGTAGTTAATCCTGTACACTTAACTTCAATAATATGGATTAGATCAATTAACCTATCAATTGATTTCATCATCAAAATCCGAAATTCAACAGGCACCACTTGGAAAGCAATGCCTCATGTTATCTGAGTGGTAGTACTGCCCAGACTGGGCAGTGGTATTACCGACAGTGAATGCTACCAGTAGTGGTACCGCCTAGTGTCAGATCAACGACGGTAGTACCACCCAGTAACGACGGTGGTATCACCAGTACCCCAAAATCCGGGGATATGATACTTTTTGGCTCCAATTTTGAAGCCATTAGGGATTATAAAAACTCCACCCTTTTCTGCATGAAAGGGCACGAAAGTGTTAAACATACTCTTGAATCTTTGAGGTGTTAAGTGTTGTAAAAGTTAGAAAAAGTCCTTCCCTCCCTCTCTTAGCTTTGTAAACATCCAAGAAAGAGGAATGAGGCTTGTAAGGGTTATCTCCTAAACCCGGAAAAAGGAGAAAGTGCTGCAAAGAGTTGTTCGGTCTTCACCTATTGAAGGATGCCGGTGACCTCGATAGAGGTGGAATCCGAAAGTGGATGTAGGTCACATCGACCGAACCACTCTACATTCTGGTGTACTTTTCATTTGTGTAATTTACATTATTATAAACCTCCTTAATCTTCATCTTGCACTTTTACGAAAGCTTTCAAATTCAATTTCTCTTTGAAACAGATTGTATCGAAATAATTTTCATTGGAATCAGTTTTAATCAAAATAAAGACTTTTAAAATCGGAAAAGCTTTTCACTGCACTAATTTATCCCCCATCTTAGTGCCACTCTTGATCCTAATAGCTCAGTGTTACATGTTGGGCTCCATGACTCCCGAGTTATAGAGATAACATGAAAAAATGGATGCTAGATCCATTCTCCTACATGTCCGCAAACTGTTTGAGGAATAGGGAAGTACTCAATGATATGAGACATCCAAGAGCCTCTTCCGTGCTAGGAAGATTGAGGGGACACCGGTTAAGAACTATATCCTAAAAATGATTGAGTGGAAAGAGAAACTATAGGTCTAGGAATGGTCCTTAAGGACAGCTTGTGTGTGGATCTTGTGCTTCAGTCCCTACTATATTCTTTTTCACAATTCGTAATGAATTTTAATATGGATAAGCCTGAGGTAACTCTCCATGAGCTTCTCAATATGTTAAGGAAGGCAGAGAGCACTATCAAGAAAGAGAAGCTAGTTCTCTATACTGGTGAGACCAAAAAGAAAAGGAAAGCAGAAAAGTCCCTTAAGAAGGGTAAGGGCAAGGGCAGACCCGATAAAGCAAAAGTTGCTAAGAAATACCTAGCAAAGGACAAAGGCCAGTGCTTCTACTACGACAAAGATGAGCACTTGAAGAGGAACAACAAAGAGTACCTTGAAGAGAAGGCGAAATAGAAGCTTGGAGAAGCTTTGGGTACATCCATGTTTAGTCTCTAATTGTCAGATTTTTGTGATGAGTTTCGCTGACCTACCCATCTCATTCTAGGGATACGCCCTAGAGACCATAGCTTACCTTCTGAACAGAGTTCTAACTAAATCAGTAGTGTCTACACTATATGAGATATGGAAAGGGAAGAAGCTCAATCTTAAGGTTGTTAAGATTTAGGGCTGGCGTACCCACGTTAAAAGACACAACCTCGATAAATTGGAATCGAGGACAGAGCGGTGCAAGTTCGTGGGATACCCCAAGGAAACTTATGGGTATTATTTCTATCATCCCGATGACCAAAAGGTTTTTGTAGCCAAGAGAGCAGAGTTCCTTGAGAAGGAACACATTCTTGGAGAAAACAATGGGAGCATGATAGAGTTGAGTGAGGTTAGAGAACCTAACTCAAGCACCACTTCACAACTTTAGTCTATTCAGGTACCTAACACACATGTTCCGACTTTACATAGGTCCGACAGAGTATCCCATCCTCCTGATAGATATGTGGGATATATTAGAGTAGAGAATGTTGAGGATATTGATTCTCAGACTTACGAGGAGGATATTATGAGTATAGACTCCGGGAAGTGGCAAGAAGCCATGAATTCTGAGATGGAATCGATGTACTCCAACAAGATTTGGAACCTAGTTGATGCACTTAAGGGTATTGTACCCATCGATTGTAAGTGGATCTTCAAGAAGAAGATCGGAGTAGATGGAAAGGTAGAAACTTATACACTTGGGCTAGTGGCTAAGGGGTATTGTCAAAGGCAATGTGTTAAATATGACTAAACCTTCTCACCCGTAGCTAAGCTAAAATCCATCCAAATTCTATTGGCTATTATAGAACACTATAATTATGAGATCTGTCAGAAGGATGTGAAAACAACATTCTTCAATGGCAACCTCGAGGAGGAGGTGTGCTAGTCATAGGTGTCCAGAAAGCCAATCACGTGAGTGATGGCATGTGTGACTTGACATTCAATCGTTTTGTTTATAATATTTTAGCATTTATCACTTTATATTGACTATTGCATATATACATATATATATTGTGATGTCCTTGGATCTATGCAATGGGAATCGGATCGTGATGAGATCATGATAATGAGACCAATTCGTCTTTAAACATAAAACCTAAATAATCCCGGTCATAGGTTACTCGAGTGGGACATCAAGATAACCGGATATAATGGTGTGCTATATACCCGTCCATATGATGGATGCAGTTGGCCTCATAGCTGCTCGTGTTGGGATACTAGAGATATTATTGAATCTCAGATTTTGATGATGAAGTCAATTGTCATTTGTTATATAATCTATATGTTGAGATAAGTGTGCAGGATTAACTACGATGGAAGTAAGACATGCAGCAGGAGTTGCGCCGGAGTCAAGACCATGATCACGTTAGGGGTTCGAGAATTCGACGAAAGTCTGGACGGTCGTCGGAGGTTCTGCGGGAACAAATCCGAGAAGTCCAAGAGCTTGCCAAAGAAGCTCATTAGAACTCACCAAGTGGATCGTCGCAAGTCCAGGAGTTTGCCTGAAGTCCGTCGGAGCATCGCCGAAGGTTCGTCGGATGTTCGCCAGAAGCTCGCCGAAAGAAGCGATTGACGCACTGGAGCAAGTTGCAGTAAATGTCTTCAGAAATATCATAGTTAGCGTGTAGGTTAAGTTAGGAATAGGAGGTAATCTCATTAACTTAATCTGGGGGCAATTGGGCCCTTGATAGACCCAAATTGGGCTGAATGGATAAACCCATTCGGACCAGAATTCCTACTAGGCGGTGGCACCGCCAGGGTCGGTGGTGGCACCACCCAGGAGATGGTCTCTCAAGAAAGCTGGGCGGTGCAACCGCCCAAGTCAGGTGGTGGCACCGCTTGGGCTCAGTCTCCGAGCGAGACTGGGCGGTGCAACCGCCCTAGTTAGGTGGTGGCACCGCCTGGGCTCAGTCTCCGAGCGAGACTGGGCAGTGCAACCGCCCTTGTCAGGTGGTGGCACCACCCAGAGGCTCAGTCTCCGAGCTGCTAGGCGGTTGTACCGCCCCAATCAGGAGGTAGTACCGCTAGGACCTCGAAAATCCGGGAAAAGATATTTTTGAGCTCCCAATTCAAACCAGTTTGGGGTCTATATATACCCCACCCTTTCCTGTATAAAAGGGCACCGAAAATCCAATCTTACTATGTGATTTTCAGAGTTCAAAAGTGTTGCAAAGGCTAGAAGTTCTCCTCCCTCTTTTCTTCAAAGTTTTGATCTTTTAAGAGAGGAGAGAAAAATTCTGTAAGGGTTGTCTCCTAAGCCCGTCAAAAGGAGTGAAACTATAAAAGGGTGGTCGGCCTTCGCCTATTTAAGGAAGTGTTAGGATCAAGAGCACTAAGAGGGGGGGGGGGGGGGGGGGGTGAATTAGTGCAGCGGAAATCTTACAACGATAATACACATTCGAACGATAAAAACGATTTCGTTGTGAAAGCCGATTCTAAGATTATTTTAACTTAAGATCAAGCGAGATGACGTTAAAATTAATCTTATGAAGGCAGTTTGCAGTTATGATGAAAACCAGAATATAAGCGCAAACTGAAATACGACGTTCGTACGAAGAAGCTGATTTACGTCTAAATGCTGATTCGTAAATCACTTGATTAGGCTAGATGCAGTTTAAGCAAGGACATAAAGGCAGTTTGCAGTTATGATTGAAATCAAGACGTAAACGCAAACTGAAATATGATGATCGTACGAAAAAATAGTTTTACGTCTAAACGCTGATTCGGAAAGTGTAACGTGTTAGAACCCTTGCAGATTCTAAACTTGGGGTTGATCACTTTAGGGGATCGGCCTCCTTGGAACTCTATAGGGGTTCCTCCCTCCAAGTTGCTGCTCAAAGGCTGCAGAAAAGATTCATCTATTGCTTGAGAAAAGAGGAGGAATACATGGCTATTTATAGGGCTTTTAAACCCTAACTCCTAATAGGACTCCTACTTAAGACTCTTACTTCTAACCAACTCCTAATAGGACTCCTACTCAAGACTCCTAGTCCCTTACAACTCCTAATTCTTCTCTAAGAAAAAACCTCCTACATGAATGTCCCTCTCAATTAGGACTCTCCTAACCAGAGTCCTAACAGAATGTCCCTCTCAATTAAGACTCTCCTAGCTAGAGTCCTAACAGAATGTCCCTCTCAATTAGGACTCTCTTAGATAAAGTCCTAACAGTTTTACATGAATGTCCCTCTCAATTAGGACTCTCCTAGCTAGAGTCCTAACAAACCCGCCCTCTTCAAATCAGCCTTGTCCTCGAGGCTGACGATTCATGAATTTTGGGAATTTGATCTTCAAGTTATCATAGTTCTCCAAAGTTGCATTTTCTGTTAGTAGGTTTGCCCACTGTATTAGCAATTCAGTAGTGAATCGTCATCGTCGAGTCATAATCCATCGATCAATAATGGCACTTGGCTGAGTCTGAAGTCCTCCTTGGATAGTCATATTTGGTGGGTGGCTTTGGGCTATCTCTAAGTACCTATTTACAACTTCTGTCTGGTCGTCGATTTGTGAGTGATATGCCATACTCCTTTTCAATTTAGTACTCTTATAGTGTAATTCTTTTGAGTCCCAAATGTAATGAGCTATGGAGCTTGGTGCTTCCTCCAATTTTTTTATAATCTTACTAGTCTCTAAATCTTCCTGCCATTCCATCTTAATATCCTCAAGGAAGTTGCTGGTCGGAAGTGAAATGGCCAAAACTTCAGCTTGCTCGGGTAGCTGCGAAAGCGCATCTGCAAGAATATTCTCTTTCCCCTTTTTGTAAGTTATTTCATAATCAAATCCAAGAAGTTTTGTTACCCAGTTTTGCTGCTTAGGGGATGATATCTTTCGCTCCAAAAAGTACTTGAGGATTTTATGGTCTGTTTTAATTTGAAATCGTCGACCAATCAAGTAGGGTCTCCACCTCGTTGCTGCGCGCACAATGGCGAGCAACTCCTTATCATATGTTGACTTATTTTGATGGGAGGGAGATAATGCCTTGTTAGTGTATGCGAGTGGTCGACGATCTTGCATGAGAATTGCTCCAATTCCGACTCCAGATGCGTCGGCCTCAATAATGAAGGGTCGATTGAAATCTGGTAATGTTAGAACCGGCGTCGTCGTCATGGCTGCCTTAAGTTTGTCGAAGGCAACGGAGGCTCTATCCGACCATTGGAAGATATCTTTTTTCAAAAAGGAAGTAAGTGGTGCACTGATCACTCCATAGTTTTTCACGAACTTGCAGTAGTAGCCTATTAAACCCAGAAAGCCATGTAGCAATTTTATGTTCCTCGGGGTCAGCCAATTTTGCATTGCTCCAATTTTGAAGGGGTCTACTGCCACACCTTCCTCTGATATGATATGCCCAAGATATTCCACCTTCTTTTGAAGAAAGCAAAAATTCATAGTGGTTATTGTGTGTTCAAAAGGTGGTTTTCGGTATGTCTTCTTCGCATACTCGTATTTGATGATACCCGGATCGAAGGTCCAGCTTTGTGAAGATTTGTGCTCCCTTTCATCTTGCAACTCATCTACTACTGGAATAGGGTATTTATCCTTGATGGTTATGCCATTGGGAGTTCGGTAATCAACACATAATCGCCATATTCCGTCCTTCTTTCGTATGAGGAGCACCGGTGAAGAGTAGGGGCTACAACATGGCCGAATAACTCCTGTTTTGAGCATCTCTTTTACAATCCTTTCTAATTCATCCTTCTGGAGATGTGAATACTGATATGGCTGAGCATTTGCTGGAGATTGGCCTGGAAGAATCGTTATACAATGATCATGCCGATGGGTAAGAGGTAGGTTGCGTAGTTCTGTAGATTTGGATCTTCCAATTTTGTTGGCTCTCCCTTAGCTTGCTGCTCAAGTTGTACCAAAAAGCCACTACATGCTTTATGCAAAACCTTCTTCATTTGTCGTGTGCAAATCATCGTTACGTCGCCCCCACGTTTCCCGTGCAGTATCACCTGTTTCTCCTTACTATAAAATTTCATAATTAGTTTCATAAAATTCCAAGAAAAATCACCTAATGTTGTCAACCATTTAATTCTGAGCATGGCCTCATGATCATCAAGAGGGAGAAGGAAGAAATCTGCAATTATCTCTTGGTCCTACAGCAATAGTTTCTCCTGCGGGCGCCTACGATCACACTTCAAAATCCGTCTGTCGGTGACCTTAACATCAAACCTGCAACGATTCTCGATAGGTAATGCCATTCGGATAGCAACCTTACTGTTTAGGATATTATTAGTGCTGCCCGTGTCGATGAAAACAGTGATCAGTTGTTGTTTGAGAAGGCCTCCAACTTTCATCATTTGCGGGTTTGAGTAGCCGGCTAGTGCATGTACCGTAACTTCGGTCGGTTGTGGCTCTTCTTCTGCATCTTCTTCTTTATATTCAATGCTCTTTTCTGGATGTTCAATGACCTCTTCTTCTACTGGTTTAATGATAAAAAGTCTCCCTTTACTACAGCGATGCTCATGGCTTCACGGCTCGTCGCAATGCCAACATAACCCCTTCGCAGATGGCTCCTGAAGCTCTTCTCTTGTCAACCTTTTTGGTGCAGGGACTTGGTCAACAATAGGGGGGGCTAAGGGCTTCAATATTACTGGTTGAGGTGTGACCCTAGTCCTTCGAGCTTCATGGTTCAATTGCTCCTCTTGATGTCGTGCAAAAGAGATGGCTGCCATAAGCGTGTACGGTTGTCGCGCTTTAACTTCTCCTCGGATCTCCGGCTTCAAGCCCTCAATAAAGGTCCTCAATAGCTGTTTTTGAGACCAATCAAGAGTTTGATTAGATAACCGTTCAAACCTGGTTTGGTACTCCTGAATGGTGGAGGTTTGTCGGATCTTTGCTAGTTGTCCATCAATATTCTCGTAATCGATTGGTCTGAAGCGGATCAGCAGTCCTTCTTTGAATTGTTGCCATGAAAGGACTCCATAAGTATGTTTAAACCAGTCAAACCACTGTATAGCATCCCCTTCAAGATGTATAGCTGCAATTTTCACCATAGATGCATCCGCGGTTTTGTGGTACCGAAAATATCGCTCCGCGTGCAAGATCCAACCAATCGGGTCTCCTTCTTCCCATCTAGGGAAGTCAACCCTTATGTGTGGATAGTTGGGATCGATCATAGAGCCTCCCCACCCTTGGAACTCATCTCTTCGGGCCTGGTGCGATTGGGAAAAGCTCTCTCCGTGATATGATTTTTTCGGGCTTAGTAGTCGGCCCAATCTGAGTTCGGTAAAGAGCGTCCGAATCTTATCCTCCATTCGTGCCTCCAAGGCTTCGAATTTAGCATCGATTGCCTCCTTAGATGCCATAGTATATGCCTCCAAATCTATGATGTTAAGATCTCTCTTTTGTTGTCAGGTTAAAAGGCATGTATAGGTTGAGAGAAGTGATGGTCGAAAGGGTTGGTGGATCGGTGGATGTAGGCTACGATTTAGGCTTGTTTTGTGGCTGTTTTGGGTGCAGTTTGAGGGTGTGGTTTGGTGGAGTTTTAGGGCTGTGGATGAAAGTTTTGGATCTGTGGTAGATGGCAGCAAAGGTTTGAGAGAAATCAGTGGAAGTTGCAGCAAGTATGTGCTGTCTTGTAAGAGCAGAATTGTCGTCGAAGAAACAGCGGTTTCTCGACGTAATTTCCACCAAAAACTTGAGAGAATTGAGGAGGGAATTGATAGCAAAATCACAGTTTATATGACAGCAAGGATGACTAATTTAATCAAGGAAATTTTGGCAGTATAACAGCAAGGAAATTGGTGCAAGTTACGATAGCAGAATTCTCGTCGAAAAATTTCAGCAGTTTACGATGAAAATTTATAGCAACACAAAAATTGGTTTTAGAGATGAATTCCTCAATAGATCAATCTTAGATGGAAGCCAAGATGATCTATAAAGTGTATAAAAAATTTCATTCAAAAAAGATTGTAAATAGATGGGTTAAGGCAACAATATGCGGCTGAAATTTTCTGCAGCATAGATTTTTAAGTATAGCAGATTGGACGTAAAAGATCAGAAGTTTATATTGAGAATTTTTTGATGAAACCAAAGGGAAATCCACTATTAGGAAGTGTCAAAGCTACCATAAAAATTTCGTAGAGATTTGGATAGAAACAACGTAGTATCAAGATCAAACAATCAGTGCTATGCGGCTGAAATTTTACGGTGCAGATTTTCAAGTATAACAGATTAGATGTAAAATATCAATGGTTTATATTGAGAATTTTTTGACAAAACTAAAGGGAAATCTGCTGTTAGGAAGTGTCAAAGATGTCATAAAATTTCGTGGAGATTTGGATAGAAAAAAACATAGTAGCAAGATCAAACAGACAGTAGCTATACGGTTGGAATTCTGCAATGTATCTTTCGTCGTAGAGATGAAAACTTTATGACAAAAAGTTTATGCAGTAATATAAGAATAAATTTTTTGGGATTTTCAAATAAAGATAACTAAATTGCAGCAGCAGTAAGGTAGAAAACCAGAACCTGTTGCAATTCACGGGGAGATCAAAGGATGATCCGTGGTGGTGGAGATGATGGCGGAATTCGGCAATGATCTTTTAAGCAATTGTGGGAATTGCTTTGGACGGTTGTGGAGGGTTGATGGATGGCTGTGGAAGGGCAGCGAGACGCCAAGAACGCTGCTCTGATACCAGGTGTTAGAACCCTTGCAGATTCTAAACTTGGGGTTGATCTCTTTAGGGGATCGGCCTCCTTGGAACTCTATAGGGGTTCCTCCGTCCAAGTTGCTGCTCAAAGGCTGCAGAAAAGATTCATCTATTGCTTGAGAAAAGAGGAGGAATACATGGCTATTTATAGGGCTTTTAAACCCTAACTCCTAATAGGACTCCTACTTAAGACTCTTACTTCTAACCAACTCCTAATAGGACTCCTACTCAAGACTCCTAGTCCCTTACAACTCCTAATTCTTCTCTAAGAAAAAACCTCCTACATGAATGTCCCTCTCAATTAGGACTCTCCTAACTAGAGTCCTAACAGAATGTCCCTCTCAATTAGGACTCTCCTAGGTAGAGTCCTAACAGAATGTCCCTCTCAATTAGGACTCTCTTAGCTAAAGTCCTAACAGTTTTACATGAATGTCCCTCTCAATTAGAACTTTTTTTTTTTTGGTAAGTAAAAATAAATTGATTATGTGTAAAGTTTCTACAAATAGCTTTATCTATACAAGTCATAGACAAAGCCAAGTTACTCATAGAGTGCGAATGCGATAGTTATGACTACACATGCTGTAGACTATAACTACCTGTGGGTACATTATTTGGCATCATTCCCAAGATCTTTTGCTAATAGCAAAATTAAATTTGATAAAAATATCTTTTTCTCTTCGGGTGAAGTGCTCGGTTTTGAGATCTTGCTCCAAACAGGATCTTGAGTCTCTAATAATCTCTTTCAAGAGCTGAGCATTGTTTGTGTGTTGACATTCAAAGATTCTATTACATCTCTCCTTCCACATCCATCAAATAGCGCATCTGAAAGTAACCTTTGCCAGTTGTGTTAAAGGCCCTTTTCTTGAGAAACATTGCATAAGGTCGCCTAGTTCTTGGTGCAAGTTTGGTTGCGGCAGTCTATTGAGTTCAAATCGTTGGAGAATCTCCTTCCATATCCATTTTGTATAATCACAAGCAAAATAGAGGTGGTCAACAGTTTCTTTTTGTTGCAAACAAAGGGAGCATCGGTTAACATGATAGATACCTCTTCTTTTCATATTGTCTATTGTAGGTAGTTTATTGAGAAGGGCCTGCCATGTACATAAGCAGTGTCTTTGTGATCCCGGTCGATCCCATGTCCAACTGCTTGGGACCCACTTGTTATTTCTTTGCCTAATTTGATTCCATGCGGATGTGGCACTAAATTTGCCATTGTCATGAGGCCAAATAAGTATATCTGAAGAGTTGTTCCTGATTGGAATAGCTATGATAGTCGGTCAAAGTGATAACATTTCGGGAGAAATAGGATTAGGGAGACACCAGGTACCATTAGCAATGAACTCAGAAACCTTCCAATCTTTGGGAGCCCCAAGATCTTTTCGTATTCTGTCGCCATATAATTGAAATATACTCTTCCCACTCACCCAAGGATCGTACCACATATTAGTACTAGTTCCAGAAGAGATTGCATAAGAGATGTGTTTGATTAGCCAATTCCTTGCCTTTAAAATTCCTTTCCAAGCTACAGAGTGGTATGTTCTTGTTGAAATTTCCCAGATTGATTCCTTTGAAAGATACCTAGCAGAAACCCATTGTGACCATAAGGAACATTTGTTTTGCAAAAGATCCCACAATTGTTGTACCAGGCATGCTTGATTCCAATCTCTAGTATTTCTCAAGTTTAGCCCCCCTTCATCTTTCGGTTTGCAAATGCTATCCCAATTTACCATATGCATTGCCTTATCATTTGTGCCATTCCAGAAGAAGTTCATTAATAACCGTTCAATATCTTGGAGAAGTCCAGCAGGCAGAAGAAATGCATTACACCAATATATAGAGTAGGAGTGCAATACAGAACGGATGAGTTCGAGTCGTCCTGCTTTTGATAGAAGCCTATTTTTCCAAGAAGAAATTCTATTCTTTATTTTTTGCAGGATAGGCTGACAGTGGGTTTTATGAATGCTTGTGGATATGAGCGAGAGACCCAAATAAGGAACTGGCAGGCTTCCCTCACTAACCCCCAAAGTTTGTGCAATAAAGACCTTATCCAGAACGTAAGGGCTCATATATACTTTACTTTTCGCATGATTTAATTGAAGTCCAGAAACCATACCAAAGTCATTCATAATAGTAGCCAGGTTCTTTACTGAAGTTGGATCATTTTGGAGAAAGATAAGTAAATCATCTGCAAATGTTATATGTGATATATGAATAGAGCCAGCATTGGGTACCTTAATGCTGCCATTTAAGACTGCATGTTCCAACATACAGCTAAGTCCTTCCATCGCAATAGTAAAGAGATACGGAGAGAGTGGATCACCTTGTCGGATGCCATTCGTGCTCCTAAAAAAACCAATAGGTGAGCCATTAAAGAGTATCGAAAACTTTGGAGTTTCCAGGCAAGATTGAATCCAATTAACCCATTGCTGTGGGAAGTTCATATCGAGGAGCATCTTATAGATAAATTTCCTATTAACTGAATCAAAGGCTTTCCGTAAATCAGCTTTAAAACATATTTTTGTCCCTCTTGCTTTTGAATGCAAATCTTTGACCAAGTCATTAGCAAGCAAAATGTTATGATGTATACTTCTCCCTTTGATGAAAGCAGCTTGATTTGGACTAATGATCTTGTGTATTACCTTTTGCATTCTATTTGCCAATACTTTGGAGATGATCTTGTAAATAAAGTTGCATAATGATATGGGTCGATAGTTCTCTAGTGAATCAGCCCCTGCATTCTTCAGAATTAAAGAAATAAATGTGCAATTCATCTCTATAAGAATATGACCTGAAGAGAAAAAATGTTGGCAAGCCTTGATCACATCATTTCCAATAATAGACCAAGCAGTTTGATAAAATTCAGTTGGAAATCCATCTGGACCTGGGCTTTTGTGCTTTGGTGACTTAAAGACAACACATACAATTTCGTCGTCTGTAATTGGGGCATTGAGGATTGAAATAGCTTTCGAATCAAGTTTTCTAGTCGGCTCCACATGAATGTTATTAGTTTTCAATATTAGTCAGGTCAGGCCAAAGAGTATTTCTTTCTTGCATACTATTTGAAGCATATATACCAGTGAGATTGAATTGACAGCCATTCTTTTTGTCCTCTATCTTAAGATGAATGAATTGATCAGTAGCAGAAATAAACCAAGCATTAATAGAGTTAGGATGCCATAAGACCCATATTCTACCAAAAGTTTCATTTGAGTCATTGGTAAACAGTTCAGCGTCCGGCCATATTAAATTCTTTTGAGCTTGAACGCGTGATTGTTTAATTTTCGTTTCTACTAGAATAACAATATCACATGCGGCAGACTTGATTATTCTGTTGAGCTCCCGACATTTCTCCGGCTTATTAAGTCCGCGAACATTCCAACATGTTATCTTCATCAGTAATAAAGAAATGAAAAGGTGGTAAGGTATTCATCCTACGACTTTGGATGGACTGTACCATCCTTTTTCTTATCCTTCGGTTTTGTATTTTCCTCCCGCACAATATCCTTACCTTTTATGGCTTTATTCCTATATTTATCCACTTCATCTACAGCTTGTAGATTTTTAAACTTTAAAATACCTTGAATCATGTGGTCTTGATTGGCAGGGTTTGTCGAAGCACGATAAGATTGTTGCAGCACAATATCCTGGATAGTACTTGTTGGAGTAGCCTGGCTAGAGAGGTTTGTTGGGGCATGAGTTTGTTGAGACAGAATATCCTTGTTGGTAATGTTTGTTGTGGCCTGAGTTTGTTGAGGAAGAATATCTTTGCTGGCGAGATTTGTTTGGGCCTGAGTTTGTTGAGTTATTATGGACGGATCCAATGATATTGGAAGAGATGAAGTTCCTGACTTATGTTTCTCCTGTCCACTAGTACCAAGGGAAACCTCTGTTGTGGAAGGCTCCGACATTATAGGAAGAGATATAGTTTTGGATTTGTCCTTCTGTCCGCGGTGCTGTCCTTGCGAGTCGGAATGCTCAATAGTCTTCGCCACCATCGGTGCTACTACCATTAGAGAAGACTCGCTTTGTTGCTGAGGCGCTTGACGTGGTCGATAGACCTTTATGATTTGTTTTGGAGTTTGCTGACAAGCTCCATTTGCATGACCAAAAGATAAACAATGCTGACATCGTTGTGGCTTCCAGGAATATGAGACATGTACCTTCCGAGTTTTCCCGTCAAGATCACGATAGAAAACCTCATTTGGAAGATCTTCGTCGGAAGAAACCAGTACACATGCTCGTGCAAATGCTAATCTCGTCTGAGCAGCTGTTGCTTTGTCGATGTAGAGTGGCTGTCCCAGAGTGCTGCATAACTTTGCAATAAAACGTCGACTCCAAAAATGTAGAGGAAGACCTTGAAAAGATACCCATAATGGAATAGACTGTAGGCTATCTAACTCCAAACGGACATCAGGAGACCAGCGTCGTAGAATCATTGGATGGCCGCGAATAGTCCAGAATCCTTCAAGGACCCGTTGTAAATCTTCTTCAGAGTAGAACTTGCAAACAAAGAATCCGTTCTCCAGCATATGAAGATCAAATGACGATATTCCCCATCGAGTTTTGATAAATGAGGATAGTGGGAAATAAGATGTTTTGAGACCTACCACATAGCCAACAATCGCCATAGACCATGTCTCAATAAGCTCTGCTGAATCAGCAGTCTCGTATACAGCAATCTTCTTATCAGCCTGAACTTCTGGAGTAAAGAATTCCAAGCTTAGATCCGGACTTCCAACCGGAGCCTTGAAGAGGCTAGTCCAAGGCCTAGGGTCATTGGAAATGAGGGCAGGCTGCCGCGATCTAGAGCGCGACCTACTTCGATGCTGTTTCGTCGAAGGAGTTTCTCTCTAGAGAGGATATGGAAGAGGAGCAAATTGAGGGGTAACGGTAGGGAGTCTTACCATCGTATCAACCCTCCCGCCACCGTCGCCAGCCCTAGGGCGCTGCCATGTTTGATCCCTCTTCTGGTCGTCGCTATAGAATCGTCTCCATAGGGAAAAGCCACCGTCGTAGTATATCAGATCACCGCTACAGTACCGTCGCCCTAGGGAGATCTGGTCGCCGCTATAGTATCGTCGCCCTTGGGGAGAAGCCGACGCTGCAGGAGATCTGATCACCACTACTGTAAGGGAGATCAGATCGTTGCTATAATATCGTCGCCCGTGAGAGAAAGCCAACGTTGCAGGAGTCAGATCGCCCTAGGGAGATCTCGTCGCCGCTACAGTGTCGTCGCCGCTACAGTACCGTTGCTGCTACAGTGTCGTCGCCGCCGCTACAATACGTCGCCCTTGGGAAACAACTGATGCTGTAGGAACTCAGATCGCCGCTATAGTGTCGTCGCCCGTCGCCCATGGGAGAAAGCTGACGCTGCAGGAGTCAGATCGCCCTAGGGAGATCTGGCCGCCGCTACAGTGTCGTCGCCACTACAGTGGTCGCCCTAGATCTGGCCGCCGCTATAGTGGTCGCCGCTACAGTGGTCGCCCTAGATCTGGCCGCCGCTACAGTGGTCGCCGCTACAGTGTCGTCGCCACTACAGTGGTCGCCCTAGATTTGGCCGTCGCTACCAGAAAAGATTCATCTATTGCTTGAAACCGGATCGTATATACGCAGAAAGCAGTAAGCTATAGAGGAGATTTGCAGTAAAGATAATATGCTCAAAGTAAATGTAAACCGAGATTTAGAGTGATTCGGTCAATCTTGACCTACTCCACTTTTGGCTTCCTCCACCGACGAGGTCACCGACATCAACTAGAGGCCTTCCTTCAATAGGCGAAGGCCAACCACCCTTTTACAGTTTCACTCCTTTTGTCGGGCTTAGGAGACAACCCTTACAGAATTTTCTCTCCTCTCTTTACAACTCAGAACTTGGAAGAACAGAGGGAGAAGAACTTTTGGCCTTTACAACAATTTTGAGCTCTAAGAATCATAGAAAAAGATCAAGATTTCGGTGTAAGTTCATGCTCTTTCAGTGCTGAATGTGTGGGGTATTTATAGGCCCCAACCCAGTTCAAATTTAGAGCTCAAAATTGTAAATTCTCGGAATTCCGGGATCAGGCGGTTGCACCTCCTGACTGGGGCGGTTGCACCGCCTAGCAGAGCTCGAAGATTGAGCCTCTAGGCGGTGCTACCTCTTGTCAGGGGCGGTTGCACTTCCGTCGAACTCTCGAACTCCCAACGTGATCATTGTCTTGACTCCGGTGTAACTCCTGCTGCATGTCTAACTTTCATCGTAGTTAATCCTGCACACTTATCTCAATACATAGATTAGACAACAAATGACAATTGACTTCATCATCAAAATCCGAGATTCAACAATCTCCCCCTTTTTGTTGATGACAATCAATTGATAATGGAGTTAACCTTAACTCCCCCTTTCTATATGCCATACTTGAGATAAGTCATTCTTGAATTCAAAACCTTAAGCATTCAAGAGACATATTGATAAGTTAAAGTCATTTGAACTTATCAATATTCCCATCATGATTCCTATCATGATGTATCTCTCTGAAGATGATGTCAAGGCTTGACATTCATTTTCAAATTTTACATTACAAGTTTGAATGATGGTAATAGTAGCGATTCATCATATTGGTAGATATCAACATGTAAAACTGCGAAGTAAGATTTTGATATCATTACATGATGTACACATTTCAAATATTTTAGCAAGTATTGCATTTCATCACACGGTAAGATATCAACTCGTAAAATTATGATGCAAGTTTTTTGTTTGATATCTTGACACGATACAAGGCATAATGCAAATCATAGCATCTATTCATATATCTCTTGGTGATGCAAGCATGACATAATTATAGCATCAGTGTTTATAGCATCAATTCATATATTTCTCCCCCTTTGTCATCAACAAAAAGCATGGTAGTTGTGATACCAGGAGAACAGTATAAGCAAATTTTGAGCATAAGTACGATAATTGTGCATGCCTTTACTGGGTTCATGTTATTTTCCAATAGTAAGTGATAGGAAATCAAGCATATAAAGAAAAGCATGATTCGTAGATTGCTTTGAATACTTTTTCCTTTTTATTTGTTATAATCTTTTTGCATGAAAGAGAAAAAGCCATTTGTGATACCAGCGATTTGTGAGTTTACTTTGAGTCAAGATATGTGTGTGAAACATCTTTTTGCAAGTAAAAATACTATCATCCATATTTCAAGATGGAATTTATAAGCAGGAATCATTTCATCAAATCCATTTCAGAAAAAATATTTTTCATAAGAGTGTATGAGAAAATCCGATTTTTAGCATTCCAATTATTAAGTGAATCTGAAAATGAAATGAACTCTTTCATGCTTCGAACAAGACTATACGAAGACAAAACATTTTTGTATTCAACACATAATTTCCAACATGTTATTTTGGCATATAATGGCAATCAAGTGATTTGATCATTCAATAAAGTTCGAAAAATAATTTTAACTAGTTTATGTATTCGGACACATCAACATTCCTAATTCTCTTCTTATGAAATCAAATTGTTCTTCACTTAGAGGTTTTGTAAAAATGTCAGCAATGTCATGACTTATCAACTGCATTGGTATATCACTTTCTCAAATTATATTTATCATGGAAATCAAGGCACAGGGTTTTCAAAACATTTAGTTTCAATGTAAAATCCGAGATAAACAATGAGAGATGTTTGTAACTCTGCATATGCTCACAAAATATATATCAGGTAACCATATCAAGGATCAAGGCAAAGCCCATCATGGTGAGTAACATAAGGAGTTTACAATAACAACAGATGATTGTGTTCATACAAGCTCATTCATGAGGTGAAAAATTAAAGTGCCTAAATAAAGAGTCAAAGTGTCGATAAATTTGCTGCAACTCAGATAGGATTTGATCTTGTCGATGTTCAAGCCATTCTTGTCTTTGTTCGAATCGGTCCATCCGAATCCCAATATCTTCGACAGATGATGTATGAGTTTGCTCAAATGGATGTGTTTCCTCAAAGGGACAGATCGGAGGAGATTGGGTACCCCTAAAGACTGGTGTTTCCGGTTCTGGTTCAGGTTGAGGGGGATCGGTTCTTCTAAGCATTCTAACCCAGTTATCGTTTCTATAAAAACATCTTAATCGGTGAAGTAGATTTTTATTTATTATGCTAAACCTATCTACTTTTATTACTTCTTCTTCTGGTGGTATTAGAATATCGTAGGCTTTCATTATTCTAGTGATTAAACCACCATATGGGAGTATCATGTCTTTCTTAGATAGTTCTAACATGTTTTGTTGGATAAGATAACCAAGACATATGTCATGTCCTTTCATGATCAAGTACATAGTTTCTAATTCTAATTGGCTTACTTCATCAGGATGGTATTGTTTAGGGAGAATGATGCTAGTTAGGATATGATGAAGTACCTTAGTGTTTAGAGGCAGTAGATGTTCACAACTTTTAGGAACAAATGCTAAGTTGGGATTGGCAAAAATTGTTCCTAAGGCTTCAACATATGTTGTTCCAATAGTTTCATCATCCCATGATCCTCTAAAGTAAAGTCCTCTACTTTTTATGGGAATGCCTATCATGTCGCAAATGAATTTATCCGTAATTGAGATGTGTTGTCCTAAAAGATAGGTAGACATTCTTTCTTCTTCATCTATTTGTATGTTGTTGTAAAATAATCTAACAAGTCTTGGATAGATGGGTTCATTAATTTACAAAATAGGGAGTAGATCTAAATTTGCAAACCATTGGATTGTCTCTAAGTCTCTTAGTTCATTTAAATCTACATATTTTCCCTTATTGACACTCCTAAGTTCGAAAGAGGAAAACTTTTCAGCATAGTATTTTGAATCGAAAAGAGTGAGATCAAAATTTTCCACTAATCTTCTCTTTCCTTTGTCCCTTGAGGATCTTCTAGATCCCATAACTACTGCTGTTTAGAAGAATAGTGATGAGCAAGAGCAAATGAATCAAAAACAGAGTCTAAGGGCTTCTTAGAGAATATCTTAGTGAGATCTTCAAGAGAGGGAAGGATCGTTGATGTTTTGCTCCGAAATGAGAGGTATTTGGGATGCTATGAGGGGAGAAATGGGGATTGAGGAGCTTTGGAAGAGTAAAGAGGAGAAGGGAGTGAGTTGGGGTCGGTTTCACCGCCGGCCCTAGCTTAGGTTAAAAAAAGGCAGAGTTACGGGCGGTTGCACCTCTGGCTGGGGCGGTGCAACCGCTCACAACACGTGACAGCCGGAGGTGCTACCTCCAACTGGGGCGGTACCACCGCCTGCAGGCGGTGAGCACTTGTTCTGATCGTAGTGTGATCTGATTTGAGAGTTTTTTATCTTGAGAAGAATTTTCATTCAGAGCAATCAACTTTACTTACGTAATTACGTAAAAGTTTTCATTTTAGGATAAGAACTTTAGCACGATCAAGATAGATCTTTTGACGTGCATACTCTCATGTCGTACAAATGTTTATGACAGTTTGTTCAAGTTGATAAGCCTTGCAAGTTCATGATAAACTTAGTCAGTTCATGATATAGAGTTGGATTCGAAAGTTATGAATGGATGAAATTGATGGGTTCGAAAATCCAGAGGATATGTGAATTGAGAATCATGTGTTTCTAATTCTAAAAAATAGGATTGTATCTAAATCGCATTTGTGATTTTAAGTTTCTAATCTTCATTCGTTATTTAGAGCATTACGAGTTCTTTTTGGATCTTGGTCATGAATATCGAGAATCCAAGGAGTAGAATATTATTTCTTGCTCCAGCTTATAATTTTTTATGTCTTTACAAGAAAGGACGATTTTTAGGTACTCATTTGCTTTTGGGTGCCTCAAAAATAGATCTACATTATTTATCATGTTGCATAGAATTTATCATTATTCCTTTAGGGACCCAAATTAATTTATTCGGACTAATTTTCTTGAATGGACAATAATGCGTTTTGTGTCCAAATTTGCAACAAAAGTTGCATTTGCTTTGGTGTCGAACATGTAAGATGGGGCCTTTTATGAAGGTGGTTGGATTTTGGTGAGGACTTCTCAGAAATCCAATTCCACTTCTTTTGGGAACGTAACCCTTGTTTGCAAGGATCATGTTCAATGACTTGCTACCAACCTCGAATTTTTTTAAGATGTCCTTAAGTAGCAAGTTTTCCTTTTGGAGAGTTTCTAGATCATGGCATTTTATGCATGAGCCTAAACTATCATGATATTCAGTTTTTAACTTATCGAAATTATAAGTAAGACTATCATGCTCCTTTTTTAGTAATTTGTATTTTCTACTAATTGTCTTACATTCATCAAATAATTCATGGAAAGCATTTAATAATTTATGATAAGGTAAATCTGCATCAATTAAATCCGTTACCTCTTCTCCGATGGCCATTAGGGCGTAATGAGCAACTTGCTCGGTGTTGGACTCCTCTTCTTGGGATGCGCTCGAATCATCCCATGTTGCTTTGAGCGCCTTCTTCTTTGATGTTCTCTTTTTGACTTGGGGACAATCACTCTTGTAGTGTCCCAGCTTTTTGCACTCATAGCAAATGACTTGGTCCTTTTTGGGTTCAAGTTTGTTTTTTGTGTCATTCTTAAACTTTTTTCTTTTAATAAATTTTTTAAATTTTCTTTTTAGAAGTGCTAAGTCATCATCACAGTCCTCATCACTTGAGTTTTCTCTTAAGTGGTCTTCTGAAGTTGTAAGTGTCATATCCTTCCTATTCTTTGGAAGGATGTCTTCTTGCTCTTCATGAGCTTTATAAGTTATCTCGTAGGTCATTAATGACCCAATTAGTTTTTCAAGAGGGAAGTTGCTTAGATCTTTCGCCTCTTGAATAGCAGTGACTTTAGGATCCCAACTCTTAGGAAGGGATCTTAGAATCTTATTTACGAGCTCAAAATCCGAAAAACTTTTTTCGAGTCCTTTTAGACCGTTGATGACATCTGTGAAACGGGTAAACATGTCGCCAATAGTCTGTTATGACTCTAGCTAGGAGAGTCCTAATTGAGAGGGACATTCATGTAAAACTGTTAGGACTTTAGCTAGGAGAGTCATAATTGAGATGGACATTCTATTAGGACTCTAGCTAAGAGAGTCCTAATTTAGAGGGACATTTTGTTAGGACTCTAGTTAGGAGAGTCCTAATTGAGAGGGACATTCATGTAGGAGGTTTTTTCTTAGAGAAGAATTAGGAGTTTAAGGGAATAGGAGTCCTATTAGGAGTTGGTTAGAAGTAAGAGTCTTAAGTAGGAGTCATATTAGGAGTTAGGGTTTAGAACCCTTATAAACAGCCATGTATTCCTCCTCTTTTCTCAAGCAATAGATGAATCTTTTCTGTAGCCTTTGAGCATCAACTTGGAGGGAGGAACCCCTATAGAGTTCCAAGGAGGCCGATCCCCTAAAGAGATCAACCCTAAGTTTAGAATCTGCAAGGGTTCTAACACCTGGTATTAGAGCAGCGTTCTTGGCGTCTCGCTGCCCTTCCACAACCATCCATCAACCCTCCACAACCGTCCAAAGCAATTCCCACAATTGCTTAAAAGATCATCGCCGAATTCCACCATCATCTCTACCATCACGGATCATCCTTTGATCTCCCCGTGAATTGCAACAGGTTCTGGTTTTCTACCTTACTGCTGCTGCAATTTAGTTATCTTTATTTGAAAATCCCAAAAAAATTATTCCTATATTGCTGCATAAACTTTTCGTCATAAAGTTTTCATCTCTACGACGAAAGATACATTGCAGAATTCCAACCGTATAGCTACTCTGTTGATCTTGCTACTATGTTTTTTCTATCCAAATCTCCACGAAATTTTATGACATCTTTGACACTTCCTAATAGCATATTTCCCTTTGGTTTTGTCAAAAAATTCTCAATATAAACCATTGATATTTTACATCTAATCTGCTATACTTGAAAATCTGCACCGTAAAATTTCAGCCGCATAGCACTGATTGTTTGATCTTGATACTACGTTGTTTCTATCCAAATCTTTTCGAAATTTTTATGATAGCTTTGACACTTCCTTATAGTGGATTTCCCTTTGGTTTCATCAAAAAATTCTCAATATAAACTTCTGATCTTTTACGTCCAATCTGCTATACTTAAAAATCTATGCTGCAGAAAATTTCAGTCGCATATTGTTGCCTTAACCCATCTATTTGCAATCTTTTTTGAATGAAATTTCTTATACACATTATAGATCATCTTGGCTTCCATCTAAGATTGATCTATTGAGGAATTCATCTCTAAAACCGATTTTTGTGTTGCTATAAATTTTCATCGTAAACTGCTGAAATTTTTCGACGAGAATTCTGCTATCGCAACTTGCACCAATTTCCTTGCTGTTATACTGCCGAAATTTTCTTGATTAAATTAGTCATCCTTGCTGTCATATAAACTGTGATTTTTCTATCAATTCCCTCCTCAATTCTCTCAAGTTTTTGGTAGAAATTACGTCGAGAATCCGCTGTTTCTTCGACGACAATTCTGCTCTTACAAGACAGCACATACTTGCTGCAACTTCCACTGATTTCTCTCAAACATTTGCTGCCATCTACCACAGATCCAAAACTTTCATCCACAGCCCTAAGGTATTCATCCTACGACTTTGGATGGACTGTACCATCCTTTTTCTTATCCTTCGGTTTTGTATTTTCCTCCCGCACAATATAGCTTGCAGATTTTTAAACTTTAAAATACCTTGAATCATGTGGTCTTGATTGGTAGGGTTTGTCGAAGCACGATAAGATTGTTGCAGCACAATATCCTGGATGGTACTTGTTGGAGTAGCCTGGCTAGAGAGGTTTGTTGGGGCATGAGTTTGTTGAGACAGAATATCCTTGTTGGTGATGTTTGTTGTGGCCTGAGTTTGTTGAGGAAGAATATCCTTGCTGGCGAGATTTGTTTGGGCCTAAGTTTGTTGAGTTATTGTGGACGGATCCAATGATATTGGAAGAGATGAAGTTCCTGACTTATGTTTCTCATGTCCACTAGTACCAAGTGAAACCTCTGTTGTGGAAGGCTCCGACATTATAGGAAGAGATATAGTTTTGGATTTGTCCTTCTGTCCGCGGGGCTGTCCTTGCGAGTCGGAATGCTCAATAGTCTTCGCCACCATCGGTGCTACTGCCATTAGAGAAGACTCGCTTTGTTGCTGAGGCGCTTGACGTGGTCGATAGACCTTTGTGATTTGTTTTGGAGTTTGCTAACAAGCTCCATTTGCATGACCAAAAGATAAACAATGCTGACATCGTTGTACCTTCCGAGTTTTCCCGTCAAGATCACGATAGAAATCCTCATTTGGAAGATCTTCGTCGGAAGAAACCAGTACACATGCTCGTGCAAATGCTAATCTCGTCTGAGCAGTTGTTGCTTTGTCGATGTAGAGTGGCTGTCCCAGAGTGCTGCATAACTTTGCCCTTCATCTTTAGGGTCCAAATCTCTACGAAATTTTTATGTTAGCTTTGACACTTCCTAATAGTGGATTTCCCTTTAGTTTCATCAAAAAATTCTCAATATAAACTTCTGATCTTTTACGTCCAATCTGCTATACTTAAAAATATGTGCTGTAGAAAATTTCAGCCGCATATTGTTGTCTTAACCCATCTATTTGCAATCATTTTTGAATGAAATTTCTTATACACTTCATAGATCATCTTGGCTTCCATCTAAGATTGATCTATTGTGGAATTCATCTCTAAAACCGATTTTGTGTTGCTGAAAATTTTCATCGTAAACTGTTGAAATTTTTCGACGAGAATTCTGCTATCGAAACTTGCACCAATTTCCTTGCGGTTATACTGCCGAAATTTTTATGATTAAATTAGTCATCCTTGCTATCATATAAACTGTGATTTTGCTATCAATTCCCTCCTCAATTCTCTCAAGTTTTTGGTGGAAATTACGTCGAGAAACAGTTGTTTCTTCGACGACAATTCTGCTCTTACAAGACAGCACATACTTGCTGTAACTTCCACAGATTTCTATCAAATCTTTGCTGTCATCTACCACAGATCCAAAACTTTCATCCACAGCCCTAAAACTCCACCAAACCACACCCTCAAACTGCACCCAAAATAGCCACAAAACAAGCGTAAATCGTAGCCTACATCCACCGATCCACCAACCCTTTTGACCATCACTTCTCTCAACCTATACATGCCTTTAACCTGACAACAAAAGAGAGATCTTAATATCATAGATTTGGAGGCATATACTATGTCATCTAAGGAGGCAATCAATGCAAAATTCGAAGCCTTGGAGGCTCGAATGGAGGATAAGATTCGGACGCTCTTTACCGAACTCAGATTGGGCCGACTACTAAGCCCGAAAAAATCATATCACGGAGAGAGCTTTGCCCAATTGCACCAGGCCCAAAGAGATGAGTTCCAAGGGAGGGGAGGCTCTATGATTGACCCCACCTATCCATGCATGAGAGTGGACTTCCCTAGATGGGAAGAAGGAGACCCGATTGGTTGGATCTCGCGCGCGGAGCGATATTTTCGGTACCATAAAATCGCGGATGCATCTATGGTGAAAATTGCAGCTATACATCTTGAAAGGGATGCTATACAGTGGTTTGACTGGTTTGAACATACTTATGGAGTCCTTTCATGGCAACAATTCAAAGAAGGACTGCTGATCCGCTTCAGACCAATCGATTACGAGAATATTGATGGACAACTAGCAAAGATCCGACAAACCTCCACCATTCAGGAGTACCAAACCAGGTTTGAAAGGTTATCTAATCAAACTCATGATTGGTCTCAAAAACAGCTATTGAGGACCTTCATTGAGGGCTTAAAGCCGGAGATCCGAGGAAAAGTTAAAGCGCGACAATCGTACACGCTTATGGCAGCTATCTCTTTCGCACGACATCAAGAGGAGCAATTGAACCATGAAGCTCGAAGGACTAGGGTCGCTCCTCAACCAGCAATACTGAAGCCCTTAGCCCCCCCTACTATTGACCAAGTCCCTGCACCAAAAAGGTTGATAAGAGAAGTGCTTCAAGAGCGATCTGCGAAGGGGTTATGTTGGCATTGCGACGGGCCGTGGAGCCATGAGCATCGCTGTAGTAAAGGGAGACTTTTTATCATTGAACCAGTAGAAGAAGAGGTCATTGAACATCCAGAAGAGAGCTTTCAACATAAAGAAGAAGATGCAGAAGAAGAGCCACAACCAACTGAAGTTACGGTACATGCACTAGCCGGCTACTCAAACCCGCAAACGATGAAAGTTGGAGGCCTTCTCAAACAACAACCGATCACTGTTTTCATCGATACGGGCACCAATAATAATATCCTAAACAGTAAGGTTGCTATCCGAATGGCATTACCTATCGAGAATCGCTGCAGTTTTGATGTTAAGGTCACCGACAGACGGATTTTGAAGTGTGATCGTCGGCGCCCGCAGGAGAAACTATTGCTGCAGGTCTAAGAGATAAATGCAGATTTCTTCCTTCTCCCTCTTGATGATCATGAGGCCATGCTCAGAATTAAATGGTTGACAACATTAGGTGATTTTTCTTGGAATTTTATGAAACTAATTATGAAATTTTACAGTAAGGAGAAACAGGTGATACTGCACGGGAAACGTAGGGGCGACGTAACGATGATTTGCACACAACAAATGAAGAAGGTTTTGCATAAAGCATGCAGTGGCTTTTTGGTACAACTTGAGCAGCAAACTAAGGGAGAGCCAACATAATTTGAAAATCCAAATCTACTTCCTTTGCTTGCTGAATTTTCAGATATAATTGACGAACCGCGCAACCTACCTCTTACCCACCGGCATGATTATTATATAACGATTCTTCCAGGCAAACCTCCAGCAAATGCTCAGCCATATCAGTATCCACATCTCCAGAAGGACGAAATAGAATGGATTGTAAAAGAGATGCTCGAAACAGGAGTTATTCGGCCATGTTGCAGCCCCTACTCTTCACCGGTGCTCCCCATACGAAAGAAGGACGGAACATGGCGATTATGTGTTGACTACCGAGCTCTCAATGGCATAACCATCAAGGATAAATACTCTATTCCAGTAGTAGATGAATTGCTAGATGAAAGGGAGCACAAATCTTCACAAAGCTGGACCTTCGATCCGGGTATCATCAAATACGAGTATGCGCAGAAGACATACCGTAAACCACCTTTTGAACACACAACAACCACTATGAATTTTTGCTTTCTTCAAAAGAAGGTGGAATATCTTGGGCATATCTTATCAGAGGAAGGTGTGGCAGTAGACCCCATCAAAATTGGAGCAATGCAAAACTGGCTGACCCCGAGGAAAATAAAATTGCTACATGGCTTTCTGGGTTTAATAGGCTACTACTGCAAGTTCATGAAAAACTATGGAGAGATCAGTGCACCACTTACTTCCTTACTGAAAAAAGATGTCTTTAAATGGTCGGACAGAGCCTCCGCTGCCTTCGACAAACTTAAGACAGCCATGACGACGATGCCAGTGCTAGTACTACCAGATTTCAATCGACCCTTCATTATTGAGGCTGATGCATCTGGAGTCGGAATTGGAGCTATTCTCATGCAAGATGGTCGACCACTCGCATACACTATCAAGGCATTGTCTCCCTCCTATCAAAATATATCAACATATGATAAGGAGATGCTCGCCATTGTGCACGCAGCAACGAGGTGGAGACCCTACTTGATTGGTCAACAATTTCAAATTAAAATTGACCATAAAAGCCTCAAGTACGTTTTGGAGCGAAAGATATCATCCCTTGAGCAGCAAAAATGGCTACCCGAGCAAGCTGAAGTTTCGGTCGTTTCACTTCCGACCAGCGACTTCCTTGAAGATATTAAGATTGAATGGCTGGAAGATTCAGAGACTAGTAAGATTATAAAAAAATTGGAGGAAGCACCAAGCTTCGTGGCTCATTACAATTGGGACTCAAAAGAATTACACTATAAGGGACGCATTGTGCTTATGATAAATTCTACTTGCATCTTCATGAGCAGATTTTGGATAAAGTTATTCCATATGAAGGGTACTAAATTGAAAAGGAGTACGACATATCACCTACAAATCAACGGTAAGACAAAAGTGGTAAATAGGTGCTTGGAGACAGCCCAAAGCCACCCACCAAATATGACTATCCAAGGAGAACTCCAGACCCAGCCAAGTGCCATTATTGATCGACGGATCGTGACTCGACGACGACAACCCACTACTAAAGTGCTAATACAATGGGTGAACCTACCAACAGAAGATGCCACTTGGGAGAACTATGATGACTTGAAGATCAAATTCCCAAAATTCATAAATCGTCAGCCTCAAGGACAAGGCTGATTTGAAGAGGATGGGTTTGTTAGGACTCGAGCTAGGAGAGTCCTAATTGAGAAGGACATTCATGTAAAACCTACCTAAGCCGACCCCTATTAAAGAGGTGAAGTGGCCGGCTAGGGTTAGGAGGTTATTTCTTATAGAAGAATAAGGAGTTGTAAAGGAATAGGAGTCTTGAGCAAGAGTCCTATTAGGAGTTGGTTAGAAGTAGGAGTCTTGAATAGGAGTCCTATTAGGAGTTTGTTAGAAGTAGGAGTCTTAAGTAAGAGTCCTATTAGGAGTTAGGGTTTAGAAGCCCTATAAATAGTCATGTAATCCACCTCTTTTCATAGGCAATAGATGAATCTTTTCTGCAGCCTTTGAGCAGCAACTTGGAGGGAGGAACCCCTATAGAGTTCCAAGGAGGCCGATCCCCTAAAGAGATCAACCCCAAGTTTAGAATCTGCAAGGGTTCTAACATTCACCCCCCCCCCCCCTCTCTCTTAGTGCTCTTGATCCTAACAATTGGTAACAGAGCAGGGTTCACTCTCAAACAGATTAAAACCCAAGAGAGATGGCATACGCTGGAAACCAAGATGGCCACTCTATTACACGTCCACCCATGTTCAATAGGACGGACTACACCTATTGGAAGTCCCGAATGAGGATCTTCCTTATTTCAATGAATTTTGAACTTTGGAATCTTGTTGAAAATGGATTTTCGAATTCTTCTCTTCCAATGATCGATCGGAATGAATTGGAGAAGACTTTCGCTCTTAATGCAAAGGCTATGAATGCCTTATTTTGTGCGCTTAATAAAAATGAGTTCAATCGTGTTTCGGTTTGTGAAACCGCGTTTGATATTTGGCATACACTCGAAGTGACTCACGAAGGCACAAGTAGAGTGAAAGAGTCAAAAATCAATCTTTTGATATATTCTTTTGAACTTTTCGGAATGAAACCGAGCGAGACTATTGGTGACATGTACACCCATTTCACAGATGTCATCAATGGTCTAAAAGGACTCGGCAAAAGTATTTCGGATTTTGAGCTCATAAATAAGATTCTAAGATCCCTTCCTAAGAGTTGGAACCCTAAAGTCACTACTATTCAAGAGGCTAAAGATTTAAACAACTTCCCTCTTGAAGAACTAATCGGGTCATTAATGACCTATGAAATGACTTACAAGACTCATGAAGAGCAAGAAGACATCCTTCCAAAGAACAGGAAGGATTTGGCACTTAGAACTTTAGATAACCACTTGAGAGAAAACTCAAGTGATGAGGACTGTGACGATGACTTGGCACTTCTAACAATAAAATTCAAAAAATTCATTAAGAAAAACAAGTTTAAAAATGACACAAAAAATAAATTTGAACCAAAAAAGGACCAAGTTATTTGCTACGAGTGCAAAAAGCTAGGACACTACAAAAGTGATTGTTCCCAAGCCAAGAAGAGAACATCAAAGAAGAAGGCGCTCAAAGCAACGTAGGATGACTCGAGCACGTCCAAAGAAGAGAAGTCCAACACCGAGCAAGTTGCTCATTACGCCTTAATGGCCATCGGAGAGGAGGTAACAAATTTAATTGATGCAGATTTATTATTTGATGAATTATTAAATGCCTTCCATGACTTATTTGATGAATGTAAAACAATTAGTAGAAAATATAAATTGCTGAAAAATAAGCATGATAGTCTTGTTAGCAATTTTGATAAATTAAAAAATGAATATCATGATAGTTTAGCTCAATGTGAAAAATGCCATGATCTAGAAACTCTCCAAAAGGAAAACTTGCTACTTAAGGACGCATTGAAGAAATTCGAGGTTGGTAGCAAGTCAGTCTTTGAACATGATCCTTACAAATAAGGGTCATATTCCTAAAAGAAGTGGAATCGGATTTGTGAGAAGTCCTCACAAAAATCCAACCACCTTCATAAAAATGCCCTATCTTACATGTTCGGCACCAAAGTAAATATAACTTTTGTTGCAAATATGGATATAAAATGTATCATTGTCCATTCAAGAAAATTAGCTCGAACAAACTGATTTGGGTTCCTAAAGGAACCATGATAAACTCTATGCAATATAATAAACAATGTAGATCAGTTTTTGAGGCACCCAAAAGTAAATTGGTACCTAAAAATTATCCTTTCTTGTAGAGACATACACCATCACAAGCTAGGGGCAAGAGATGGTACCTTAATAGTGGATGCTCGAGGCATATGACCGGAGATCCATCTTAATTCTCTAAGCTTACTAGCATAGACGAAGGCTATGTCACCTTCGGAGACAACAACAAGGGTAAAATCATTGGCAAAGGAACTATAGGTAACAAATCCAACTTTTTTATTGAAGATGTTTTGTTAGTTGATGGTTTAAAACATAACCTCTTGAGTATTAGTCAATTATGTGATAAAGGATATATCATCAAATTCGAATCTAATGCTTGCATCATTGAAAAACCACATAAATATACATCTATGATTGCATTAAAATAGAATAATGTATACACCATTGACATCAATGATCTTTGCAATGAAATGTGTTTCTCGATTTTGAATGAGGATACTTGGCTTTGGCATAGGAGATTAGGTAATGCTAGCATGAAACTAATCACTCAAATATCATCCAAAGAACTTGTACAAGGAATTCCTCATATCAAGTTCATCAAAGATAATGTGTGCGATGCTTGTCAATTAGAAAAACAAATTAAGGGTAGTTTCAAATCTAAGAATCAAATAAGCACATCTAGGCCCTTACAATTGATCCATATGGACTTGTTCAGATCAATCTCTACATCAAGCCTAGGAGGTAGCTAATACACCTTCATCATTGTAGATGACTATAGTATATACACATGGACTTATTTCTTGAAACACAAAAAAGAATGCTTTAGATATTTCACCAAGTTTTGTAAACTTATTCAAAATGAAAAGGGTTTTATGATTTCATCAATTCGAAGTGATCACGGTGGTGAATTTCAAAACTATGATTTCCAAGAATTTTGTGAATCTAATGGATACAACCACAACTTCTCTACTCTAAGAAATCCTTAAAAAAATGGAGTCGTAGAAAGAAAGAATAGAAATTTATAAGAAATGGCAAGAACCATGTTGAATGAACATAGCCTACCCAAATATTTTTGGGCCGAAGCCGTAAACACTGCATGCTATATTTTGAATAGAGTTCTAGTAAGACCCTTACTCACCAAAACTCCCTATGAGTTGTGGAACAATAAAAAACCCAATGTTTCATATTTTAAAGTTTTTGGGTGTAAGTGTTTTATCTTGAATGAAAAAGATGCCTTAGAAAAATTTGATGCTAAATCCGAAGAAGGAATTTTTATTGGCTATTCTTCGATTTCTAAAGCTTTTCGTATCTTCAATAAAAGAACTTTAATTATAAAAGAATACATTTATGTTGTTTTCAATGAGATTTCCGAAATCAAGAAAAATGATTTTGATAATGATGTTAATTTCGATTCTTTGAATTTAAATGAAACCCCTTCTCCAACTAGTAACTTTGATGCATCCATTTCCGAAACATTCTTACCCAAGGATTGAAAGTATGTATATGCTCATCCTAAGGAGCTAATCCTATGAGACACATCTAAGGGGGTTCAAACACGTTCTTTTCTTAAAAATTTTTGTGCTAACGCCGCTTTTCTCTCTCAAATTGAATCTAAATGTATTGACGAAGCCATGAAAGATGATTCATGGATTATCGCAATGCAAGATGAGTTAAATCAATTTGAGAGAAATGAGGTGTGGAAGCTTGTTCGTAGGCCAAATGAAATAAGGCTAGATTAGTGGTCAAAGGTTTCAACCAAGAAGAAGGTATCGATTACAAAGAAACATTCGCTCCTGTGGCTAGATTAGAAGCCATAAGGATGCTCCTTGCCTATGCTAGCAATAATAATTTTAAGTTGTTTCAAATGGATGTTAAAAGCTCTTTTCTTAATGGCTTTATTTCTGAAGAAGTTTATGTTGAACAACCTCTGGGATTTAAAAATAATAGCCTCCCTAATCATGTATTTAAATTAACTAAAGCTCTCTATGGTTTAAAACAAGCCCCAAGGGCTTGGTATGATAGACTTAGTACTTTTCTTATTGAAAATAATTTCACAAAAGACAAGGTCGATACTACATTGTTTATCAAGAATTTTAAAAATAATTTTCTCATTATTCAGATTTATGTTGATGATATTATCTTCGGTTTTATGAATGAATCTCTTTGTGAATCTTTTGATGAAACTATGAGTCTCGAATTTGAAATGAGTTTGATGGGAGAATTAACCTTTTTCTTAGGCTTACAAATTAAGCAACTAAGCAACGACATCTTTATTAGTCAAACTAAATATCCCTTAGATCTGCTAAAAAGATTTAATATGGATAGCTCAAAAGCTATTAACACTCCTATGAGCACCTCCACTAAGTTAGAAGTTGATGAAAGTGGAGAAAGCTTTGATAAAAAAACTTATAGGGATATGATAGGAAGTTTACTTTACCTCACTACAACTAGACCAGATATCATGTTCAATGTAGGATTTTGTGCTAGGTTTCAATTGAACCCTAAGATATCTCATCTTAAAGCGGTTAAAAGAATAATTAGATATCTTAAAGATACCACAAATCTAGGATTATGGTATCCAAAATCTGAGAATTTTGAGTTAATTACGTATGCTGATGCAAATTTTGCACTATCATGATCATGTCAATTTTTGGGACATTCCCTTGTTTCCTGGTCATCTAAGAAACAAAACTCGGTTGCATTATCAACAACCGAAGCTGAGTATATTGCAGCTAGTGCATGCTGTGCACAAGTTGTGTAAAATGAAAAACACCTTAGAAGATTATAAAGTCCATCTTAAAAACATTCTTATTAAATGTGATAACACAAGTGTAAAATGTTTAACAAAGAATCCCATTCAACACTCAAGAACAAAACATATTGATATTAGACATCACTTTATACGAGATCATGTCACTAATCATGATGTAATCATAGAGTTCATTGATACTAAGTATCAACTAGCTGATATTTTTATAAAACCTCTAAGTGAAGAATAATTTAATTTCATTAGAAGAGAATTAGGAATGTTAATTTTACAATTTAATTTCATTATAAAACATGCTTTTTAGATTTTTTTATTTAATGATCAAATCACTTAATTGCCATGATGATTTTACACAATTACATGCCTTAATTACATGTTGGAAATTATGTGTTTTGAATACAAAAATTTCCATGATAATAAGCATGTTTTATCTTTATAATTGAATTTAAAAATTTATAGCAAAACCTCGTCCGAATGCATGAAAGTGTTAAATTTCATTTTCGGATCTTCTTGATCCTAACGATCGGATTTTCTCGATACATTATTCTCTTCCGGACTTAATAAACATATGTCATATCAAGTTTTTGGATTCACATCATTGATTTTTAACATATGGAATCAACTAGCAAATGCATCTCTCATAGACTTATCATGTGAAAAATATCTTTCAAGAAATGGATTTGACGATTCCTTCTTATATCTATATCTTTTGAGAAATAGTTTTACGTGCAAGGATTTGATTCACATACATATCTTGATTCTTGTAAAAATAAAGCGTGCTGTAATATCTTATCAATTTTAACATCATTCGAGTAAGCTCACAAATGACTTTCCTCCTTCATGCAAAAAGATAATAACAAATAAAGAGGAAAAAGTAATGAAAGTCATCTCCATGTCATGTTTTCCTTGAGATGTTTGTATAATTGGTATCCTATCACTCATTATTGAAAAATGACATAAACCTAATTAAAATTTGCTAATATTGTTCTCCTTTTTGTTGATGACAAAGGGGGAGAAATATATGAATTGATACTATGAGTGCCATATTTGAATGAGAAATATATGAATTGATGCTATGAGTGCCATATTTGAATTTAATGCTATATAAATTGATACTATAAGTGCTATATTTGAATATGAATTATGTTAAGATATCAAAAGCTTGCATCGAAATATATGATAAATTGGTGATAGAATTGCTATGATTGCCATATTTACATTATGATAAGATATCAAGAACTTACATCGCAGTTTTACATGTTGATATCTTACCATATGACGAATTGCTACGATTGTTATCTTTCACATTTGAAATGTAAAATTTGAAAATGGATGTTAAGCCTTGACATCATTTTCAAAGAAATACATCATGATAGGAATCATGATGGGAGTATTGATAAGGATAAATGATCTTAACTTATCAATATAACTCTTGAATTCAAAGGCTTTGAATTCAAGAATGACTTATCTCAAGTATGGCATATAGATAGGGGGAGTTAAGGTTAACTCCATTATCAATTGATTGACATCATAAAAAAGGGGGAGATTGTTGAATCTCAAATTTTGATGATGAAGTCAATTGTCATTTGTTATCTAATCCATATATTGAGATAAGTGTGCAAGATTAACTACGATGGAAGTAAGACATGCAGCAGGAGTTGCGCCGGAGTCAAGACCATGATCACGTTGGGGGTTCAAGAGTTCGACGGAAGTCCGGACAGTTATCGGAGGTTCTACAAGAACAAATCCGAGAAGTCCAGGAGCTTGCCAAAGAAGCTCATCGGAACTCGCCAAGTGGATCGTCGCAAGTCCAGGAGTTTACCGGAAGTCCGCCAGAGCATCGCCGAAGGTTTGTCGGATGTTGGCCGAAAGTTCGCCGGAAGCTCGCTGGAAGAAGCGATTGATGCACCGGAGCAAGTTGCAGTAAATGTCTTAAGAAATATCATAGTTAGCATATAGATTAAGTTAGGAATGGGAGGTGATTTCATTAACTTAATCTGGGGGCAATTGGGCCCTTGATAGACCCAAATAGTGCCAAATGGATTAACCCATTCGGACCAGAATTCCTACTAGGTGGTGGCACCGCCCGGGAGATTGTCTCCCAAGAAAGCTAGGCGATTGTATCGCCCCAGTCAGGAGGTAGTACCGCCAGGACCTCGGATATCCAGGAAAAGATATTTTTGAGCTCTAAATTCAAACCAGTTTGGGGCCTATATATACCCCACCCTTTCCTGCATGAAAGGGCACCGAAAATCCAATCTTACTTTGTGATTTTTAGAGGTCAAAAGTGTTGCAAAGGCTAGAATTTCTCCTCCCTATTTTCTTCCAAGTTTTGATCTTTCAAGAGAGGAGAGAAAAATTCTGTAAGGGTTGTCTCCTAAGCCCGTCAAAAGGAGTGAAACTGTAAAAGGGTGGTTGGCCTTCGCTTATTGAAGGAAGGCCTCTAGTGGACGTCGGTGACCTCATCGGAGGAGGAAGCCAAAAGTGGATGTAGGTCAAGATTGATCGAACCACTCTAAATCTCGATTTGCATTTTTTTTTGGTAAGTAAAAGTAAATTGATTATGTGTAAAGATTCTACAAATAGCTTTATCTATACAAGTCATAGACAAAGCCAATTAACTCATAGAGTGCGAATGCGATAGTTATGACTACACATGCTGTAGACTATAACTACCTGTGGGTACATTATTTGACATCATTCCCAAGATCTTTAGCTAATAGCAAAATTAAATTTGATAAAAATATCTTTTTCTCTTCGGGTGAAGTGCTCGATTTTGAGATCATGCTCCATACAGGATCTTGAGTCTCTAATAATCTCTTTCAAGAGCTGAGCATTGTTTGTGTGTTGACATTCAAAGATTCTATTACATCTCTCCTTCCACATCCACCAAATAGCGCATCTGAAAGTAA
Organism: Musa acuminata AAA Group; assembly: GCF_036884655.1. NCBI lineage: Eukaryota > Viridiplantae > Streptophyta > Magnoliopsida > Zingiberales > Musaceae > Musa > Musa acuminata. The sequence continues at coordinate 18,879,875 of NC_088330.1, read as the reverse complement.
CCTTTGCCAGTTGTGTAAGTGGCCCTTTTCTTGAGAAACATTGCATAAGGTCGCCTAGTTCTTGGTGCAAGTTTGGTTGCGGCAGTCTATTGAGTTCAAATCGCTGGAGAATCTCCTTCCATATCCATTTTGTATAATTACAAGCAAAATAAAGGTGGTCAACAGTTTCTTCTTGTTGCAAACAAAGGGAGCATCGATTAACATGATAGATACCTCTTCTTTTCATATTGTCTATTGTAGGTAGTTTATTGAGAAGGGCCTGCCATGTATGTTGTCTATATGTTATCTATATTAACTGCAAACTGCCTCCTTAGCTTTACTTTAACTATACTTCGCCTAATCTAAGTTAAAGCAACTTCAGAATCAGCTTTCATACCGAAATTGCTTTTATCGTACGAACATTGTATTTCGATTTGCAATTACATTCTGTTCTCTATCTTAACTGCAAACTACCTCTATATCTTTACTTTAACTACATCTCGCTTTATCACAAGTTAAAGTGATTTCCGAATCAGCTTTCTTACCGAAATCGTTTTTATCATACGAACGTCATTTTAAATCGTCGAAAGTTTTCTGCTGCACTAATTCAAACCCCCCCCCCCTCCCTCCCTCTTAGTGCTCTTGATCCTAATAGATACAGTACATGTGCTTATTGAAGAATGAGTTCACTGATTCATTCGCTCACGGAATGCTGGATGGTTGATGATACCTTATTGTTAGACAGTGATTCTATAGTCCCAGTGGTGTATCTGGTCGTTAGACTTAAGACAGTAAGGATATCTTGTATGAGTGCTCCATTCTTTGATACAGGAATTATAGGTTTGGATGTCCCAAATCTAGTACAGTTAGTTATTGGGAGTGACTGTAACATCCCTCATTTCCGAATTTTCGTATAAATTTCTGGTGATAATGTAAGCATCTATTTTAAATTGACATCCAGAGTTTTGGTGAGTTGTTTCTGTTCATGCTCTGGATAAGAATGATATGATTGCAACGTCAAGGACGACGTTTGATAGCTATTCCAATCAGGAACAACTCTTCAGATATACTTATTTGGCCTCATGACAATGGCAAATTTAGTGCCACATCCGCATGGAATCAAATTAGGCAAAGAAATAACAAGTGGGTCCCAAGCAGTTGGACATGGGATCGACCGGGATCACAAAGACACTGCTTATGTACATGGCAGGCCCTTCTCAATAAACTACCTACAATAGACAATATGAAAAGAAGAGGTATCTATCATGTTAACCGATGCTTATACAAAATGAATATGGAAGGAGATTCTCCAACGATTTGAACTCAATAGACTGCCGCAACCAAACTTGCACCAAGAACTAGGCGACCTTATGCAATGTTTCTCAAGAAAAGGGCCTCTAACACAACTGGCAAAGGTTACTTTCAGATGCGCTATTTGGTGGATGTGGAAGGAGAGATGTAATATAATCTTTGAATGTCAACACACAAACAATGCTCAGCTCTTGAAAGAGATTATTAGAGACTCAAGATCCTGTTTGGAGCAAGATCTCAAAACCGAGCACTTCACCCGAAGAGAAAAAGATATTTTTATCAAATTTAATTTTGCTATTAGCAAAAGATCTTGGGAATGATGCCAAATAATGTACCCATAGGTAGTTATAGTCTACAGCATGTGTAGTCATAACTATCGCATTCGCACTCTATGAGTAACTTGGCTTTGTCTATGACTTGTATAGATAAAGCTATTTGTAGAAACTTTACACAATCAATTTACTTTTACTTACCAAAAAAAAAAAAAAGGACGACGTTTGAGCTTCTGTACGATATTTGTTTTTGATATGCTCTGAAATGCTTCATTCACTGATGATTTTGTTTCGAAATGTTTCATATGCCGTTGATATGCTTCGGAACATTTTATATGCCATTGATAAGCTCCGATATGTTTCCTTTGTTACTGATATGCTCCAATTACTCTATGCCCCATCTGTCAGGAACCAAATATGTAAGATTGAAAGGACAATTGTGTTTCTGCTCCTAATGATATTATGTCCACGAAATCGTATATTCTGCCTTATATTTTGAAACTGTATCTCTTTGGAAATTGTCCTGTTTTGATATGGATATGTTAGTCACTTGCTGAGCTCTATATGCTCACCCCGTTTGTTGATGAATTTTTCAGGATAGCGTATCGCTTGCTTAAATGTTAAGATTGGGCTGAGGCAGTAGAAAGTTAGAAGATTTTGGGCAGATCTGTGTTAGCATATATGTATTTGTTGTATAAGCCACTCTACATGTAATGAAATGTTGACGATGAATCTAAACCTGTGGATTTTATGTAAGTTAAAAGATCCCTCATGTTTAGGATTTTGGAATGTTAAGTTAAATTCATGTAATGATACGAACTTATGGTAATCGTTGGTTTGGTGACTGTATAGACTTCCCCACTTGTGAAATTATGTTGTGGTTATTGTTTTGATGAGTTAAGTTTAGTTTGTTTGAATTATCGAGTGATGTGTGGGATGTTTATGAACTGCACAGGGTTATGAATTTGTAGACTATAGAGGTGAAATTTTTGATCTGAATGTTTTCTTAGTGACCTCAAATGTGTGTTTGGATCCTGGATTAGTTGTGATGAAAATTTTAAATATTGTCGATATTTTGAGGGGCGTGACAGTGACAATCAATCTTACGAGGGCTATTGAGTGTCGATAGAGGATCATCTACTCTCGGTATCATGAGAGAAATATCTCATATGTTCTTGCTCAGATAAATCCCTAGCCAGGGTCATTCGGATTGAGAGAGAAAGAGTTCTCTGGGAGAATCTGATTAGAGCAAGACTCGAGAAGAAACCATATGGATCTAACAGCACCATGCTTGGTATATAGTCTTTAGGATATTAGATGGATGAGGAACTATAGGTACATGGTAATTGAGGACAGATAGGTCCAATAGATTGGATTCCCCTGTATCGTTTGGGGAGTGCGACATAGTGGCCTAGTACGTCCGCAATCGATGAGTCGAGTGAATTATTATGGAGATAATAATTCACTAAGCCAGAAGGAGTTCTGATAGATGATTCACGGCCAGCTCGATATTGGGCCTAGAGGGTCATACACATATGGTAGGAATTACGATGAGTAGAGGTTCGAATATGAGATATCCACTAGAGCCCATATCTTATTGGATATCCAATAAGCCCCTGAATTATTAGATCCCATGGACGAGATCTAATAAAAGTCCATGAGAGATTATTGGATAGAGATCCACTAATTTAAGAGGCTTGGGTAGTTGGATGAAGATCTAATACCCAATAGGGATCCATTATAGTTAAGTTGATAGGGGACCTCTATAAATAGAAGGGATTTAGTAGTTCATAGGCTAGAGCTTTTGCTTGCCTCTCCTATTCTCTATTAGGACCCTTTTTCTAAGCTTTTGAATAATATTTATCGAGTTTGTTTAGTTTAGTTGTTTATTGAGTCGGTTTGGTTCAGTTATAGTCAAGTAGAGGTTTATTTAATATTTATTTATTATTAGAGTTCAAGTCCTGATGGACTTTGGGTGGAACTCTATAAATAGTGATGCAACCCTTTAAAAAATCAATCAATCAATGAAATGTTATTCTACTCTGTGGACAAACCCTAGGAGGCCGATCCCTTCGAAGTGATCAAGGAGGGTCGATCCCCTCGAAGTGATCAAGGAGGGCCGATCCCCTCGAAGCGATCAAGGAGGCCGATCCCCTCGAAGCGATCATTATTATTCCTATTTCTCCCCTTTCTTCCACGATAAGACTTTAGAGTCTTATCAATTGGTATCAGAGCGACGATAAGACTTTAGGGTCTTATCATTTAGTATCAGAGCGGCGATCCTTGGCATTCTCGTTGCAGTGTTGCCGTAAAAAATTTGTGTGAGGAAGGGTGAAGCCGACAGCCACCCTTGCTTCCCCTACCGGACCCTTGCTTCCTGTTAGGACTCTAGCTAGGAGAGTCCTAATTGAGAGGGACAATTAATGTAAAACTGTTAGGACTTTAGCTAGGAGAGTCCTAATTGAGAGAGACATTCTGTTAGGACTCTAGTTAGGAGAGTCCTAATTGAGAGGGACATTCATGTAGGAGGTTTTTTCTTAGAGAAGAATTAGGAGTTGTAAGGGAATAGGAGTCTTGAATAGGAGTCCTATTAGGAGTTGGTTAGAAGTAAGAGTCTTAAGTAGGAGTCCTATTATGAGTTAGGGTTTAGAAGCCCTATAAATAGTCATGCATTCCTTCTCTTTTCATAAGCATTAGATGAATATTTTCTGCAGCCTTTGAGCAGCAACTTGGAGGGAGGAACCCCTATAGAGTTCCAAGGAGGCCGATCCCCTAAAGAGATCAACCCCAAGTTTAGAATCTGCAAGGGTTCTAACACCTGGTATCAGAGCAGCGTTCTTGGCATCTCGCTGCCCTTCCATTGCCATCCATCAACCCTCTACAACCGTCCAAAGCAATTCCCACAATTGCTTAAAAGATCATCGCCGAATTCCGCCGTCATCTCCACCACCACGGATCATCCTTTGATCTCCCCGTGAATTGCAACAGGTTCTGGTTTTCTACCTTACTGCTGCTGCAATTTAGTTATCTTTATTTGAAAATCCCAAAAAAAAATTATTCCTATAGTGCTGCATAAACTTTTCGTCATAAAGTTTTCATCTCTACGACGAAAGATACATTGCAGAATTCCAACCGTATAACACTGTCTGTTTGATCTTGCTGCTATGTTTTTTCTATCCAAATCTCCACGAAATTTTATGACATCTTTGACACTTCCTAACAGCAGATTTCCCTTTGGTTTTGTCAAAAAATTCTCAATATAAACCATTGATATTTTACATCTAATCTGCTATACTCGAAAATCTGCACCGTAAAATTTCAGCCGCATAGCAATGATTGTTTGATCTTGATACTACGTTGTTTCTTTCCAAATCTCTACGAAATTTTTATGATAGCTTTGACACTTCCTAATAGTGGATTTTCCTTTGGTTTCATCAAAAAATTCTTAATATAAACTTCTGATCTTTTACGTCCAATCTGCTATACTTAAAAATCTATGCTGCAGAAAATTTCAGCCGCATATTGTTGCCTTAACCCATCTATTTGCAATCTCTTTTGAATGAAATTTCTTATACACTTTATAGATCATCTTGGCTTCCATTTAAGATTGATCTATTGAGGAATTCATCTCTAAAACCGATTTTTGTGTTGCTATAAATTTTCATCGTAAACTACTGAAATTTTTCGACGAGAATTCTGCTATAGCAACTTGCACCAATTTCCTTGCTATTATACTGCCGAAATTTTCTTGATTAAATTATTCATCCTTGCTGTCATATAAACTGTGATTTTTTTATCAATTCCCTCCTCAATTCTCTCAAGTTTTTGGTGGAAATTACGTTGAGAAACCGCTGTTTCTTCGACGACAATTCTGCTCTTACAAGACAGCACATACTTGCTGCAACTTCCACTGATTTCTCTCAAACCTTTGCTGCCATCTACCACAGATCCAAAACTTTCATCCACAGCCCTAAAACTCCACCAAACCACACCCTCAAACTACACCCAAAACAGCCACAAAACAAGCCTAAATCGTAGCCTACATCCACTGATCCACCAACCCTTTCGACCATCACTTCTCTCAACCTATACATGCCTTTAACCTGACAACAAAAGAGAGATCTTAACATCATAGATTTGGAGGCATATACTATGGCATCTAAGGAGGCAATCGATGCTAAATTGGAAGCCTTGGAGGCGCGAATGGAGGATAAGATTCGGATGCTCTTTACCGAACTCAGATTGGGCCGACTACTAAGCCCGAAAAAATCATATCATGGAGAGAGCTTTGCCCAATCGCACCCGGCCCGAAGAGATGAGTTCCAAGGAAGGGGAGGCTCTATGATCGATCCCAACTATCCACGCATAAGGGTGGACTTCCCTAGATGGGAAGAAGGAGACCCGATTGGTTGGATCTTGCACGCGGAGCGATATTTTCGGTACCACAAAACCGCGGATGCATCTATGGTGAAAATTGCAGCTATACATCTTGAAGGGGATGCTATACAGTGGTTTGACTGGTTTGAACATACTTATGGAGTCCTTTCATGGCAACAATTCAAAGAAGGACTGCTGATCTGCTTCAGACCAACCGATTACGAGAATATTGACGGACAACTAGCAAAGATCCGACAAACCTCCACCATTCAGGAGTACCAAACAAGGTTTGAAAGGTTATCTAATCAAACTCTTGATTGGTCTCAAAAACAGCTAGTGAGGACCTTTATTGAGGGCTTGAAGCCGGAGATCCGAGGAGAAGTTAAAGCGCGACAACCATACACGCTTATGGCAGCCATCTCTTTCGCACGACATCAAGAGGAGCAATTGAACCACGAAGCTCGAAGGACTAGGGTCACTCCTCAACCAGTAATATTGAAGCCCTTAGCCCCCCCTACTGTTGACCGAGTCCCTGCACCAAAAAGGTTGACAAGAGAAGAGCTTCTGGAGCGATTTGCGAAGGGGTTATGTTGGCATTGCGACGAGCCGTGGAGCCATGAGCATCGCTGTAGTAAAGGGAGACTTTTTATCATTGAACCAGTAGAATGTTAGGATCGGAGCGGCACTAAGAGGGGGGGGTGAATTAGTGCAGCGGATTAAAACTTCGATTTTAAACAAAATCTTTCGTACGTTAAGAACGAAACTTGAGAAATTTAACTTGAAGGCGTATTCTTAAAGTTGCGCAGCAAGAGTAATGAGGAACTAAAGCAGTAAGAAGATTTGCAGTAATGTAAATGACAATAATAAAAAGCAAACCAGAGATTACGCCGATTTTTAGAGTAGTTCGGTCAAATGACCTACTCCACTTGCGAGGCCCCTCTTCGATGAGGCTCCCACCTTCCACTAGCAAGTCTCTTGAAATGGAAGGGTAAACACCCATCTTACAACCTTTTACAAGCAGCTCAACCTCTTACAAATTTTCAATAAGAAAGGAGGAGGAGAACTCTCTAGCAAATTGAAAACAAGACTTGCTAAGACTTTCTAAGACTTTTCTCTCAATCAAAAATGATTCTCAAAAGTTGTAACCTCAGCTGAGATTTGAGGGGTATTTATAGGCCTAAAGAGGATTCAAAATTTGGGCTTCAAAATTTGAATTCTCTTAGGGTTCCCGGTGCTGGAGGTGCCACCGCCCAACCAGGCGGTGCCACCGCCCAGCGCTCGGGTGCTGGACGGTGCAACCGCCCAGCCAAGGAGGTGTCACCGCCCAGCTAGGCGGTGCCACCGCCTACAGTGTTTTCAGCCCGACTACAGTGTTTTCAGCCACTAGTTGGGCTTCAATCTTGGCTCTCTAGTTCGCTGGTTTAGCTTAATTTTTAGCCTAAACCAACTCTGACTTTGGGCCCAGTTGGCCCCTAACCAGGATATAGGATTATCTCTTTATCCTAATCCTAATTACAAGTGGACTACATAACCAAAACACATCCTAAGCAAATTTTCAACCGCGAACGTCGAGTCTTGTTCTGGCGAGCTTTCCGACGAACTTTCTGCCGACGGGCTTCTAGCAAGCTCCCGAACTTGTGATGACTTTAATGAGTAGCCGAGCCTTCTCGGTGATCTCCGTGAACCTCCGACGATCTCTTCGGCGAACTTCCGAAAATTCCGACAGGTTCCCGATTTCTTCTCGGTTGGTTCTAGCAGCATCTCCGACGATTCTTCGGACTCTTAAACGTCCATCGAACTTAACTCCGGTATTCTCGCTTTGTGTTTTCTGGTTATCGTAGTTAATCCTGCATACTTAACTCAATAATATGGATTAGATCAAATAACCCATCAATTGATTTTATCATCAAAATCCGAGATTCAACAATCTCCCCCTTTTTGATGGTGACAATCAATTGATGACGGAGTTAAACGTAACTCCCCCTATCTATATGCCATATTATGAGAAGATAAAACACTTGAATTTCATCATTGAATTCAAGTATAAATCGATAAGCTCTAATCGTAGAATTTATCGTTATTCTCATTAAGCATAATGTAAATGCGAAACTTTGATGAAAATCTTTTTCAAGTCGAAAGATAAGAGACAAATTTTACAATGACAAGAGATAAAGATTTTCAACTTGAATTGCATGATTATACATTTTAGACATGCATTCAATATGATCAATCAATCTTATGATATTTTCAAGGATTTTGCAAGGCATATAAGATAATCATCGATCGATCACTTTTCTCAAGGATTTTGCAATTCATTTTTTTTTTGGTAAGTAAAAGTAAATTGATTATGTGTAAAGATTCTACAAATAGCTTTATCTATACAAGTCATAGACAAAGCCAATTAACTCATAGAGTGCGAATGCGATAGTTATGACTACACATGCTGTAGACTATAACTACCTGTGGGTACATTATTTGACATCATTCCCAAGATCTTTAGCTAATAGCAAAATTAAATTTGATAAAAATATCTTTTTCTCTTCGGGTGAAGTGCTCGATTTTGAGATCATGCTCCATACAGGATCTTGAGTCTCTAATAATCTCTTTCAAGAGCTGAGCATTGTTTGTGTGTTGACATTCAAAGATTCTATTACATCTCTCTTTCCACATCCACCAAATAGCGCATCTGAAAGTAACCTTTGCCAGTTGTGTAAGTGGCCCTTTTCTTGAGAAACATTGCATAAGGTCACCTAGTTCTTGGTGCAAGTTTGGTTGCGGCAGTCTATTGAGTTCAAATCGCTGGAGAATCTCCTTCCATATCCATTTTGTATAATTACAAGCAAAATAAAGGTGGTCAACAGTTTCTTCTTATTGCAAACAAAGGCAGCATCGGTTAACATGATAGATACCTCTTCTTTTCATATTGTCTATTGTAGGTAGTTTATTGAGAAGGGCCTGCCATGTACATAAGGAGTGTCTTTGTGATCCCGGTCGATCCCATGTCCAACTACTTGGGACCCACTTGTTATTTCTTTGTCTAATTTGATTCCATACAGATGTGGCACTAAATTTGCCATTGTCATGAGGCCAAATAAGTATATCTGAAGAGTTGTTCCTGATTGGAATAGCTATGATAGTCGGCCAAAGTGATAACATTTCGGGAGAAATAGGATTAGGGAGACACCAGGTACCGTTAGCAATGAACTCGGAAACCTTCCAATCTTTGGGAGCCCCAAGATCTTTTCGTATTCTGTCGCCATATAATTGAAATATACTCTTCCCATTCACCCAAGGATCGTACCACATATTAGTACTAGTTCCAGAAGAGATTGCATAAGAAATGTGTTTGATTAGCCAATTCCTTGCCTTTAAAATTCCTTTCCAAGTTGAAGAGTGGTATGTTCTTGTTGAAATTTCCCAGATTGATTCCTTTGAAAGATACCTAGCAGAAACCCATTGTGACCATAAGGAACATTTGTTTTGCAAAAGATCCCACAATTGTTGTACCAGGCATGCTTGATTCCAATCTCTAGTATTTCTCAAATTTAGCCCCCCTTCATCTTTTGGTTTGCAAATGCTATCCCAATTTACCATATGCATTGCCTTATCATTTGTGCCATTCCAGAAGAAGTTCATTAATAACCGTTCAATATCTTGGAGAAGTCCAGCAGGTAGAAGAAATGCATTACACCAATATATAGAGTAGGAGTGCAATACAGAACGGATGAGTTCGAGTCGTCCTGCTTTTGATAGAAGCCTATTTTTCCAAGAAGAAATTCTATTATTTATTTTTTGTAGGATAGGCTGAAAGTGGGTTTTGTGAATGCCTGTGGATATGAGCGGGAGACCCAAATAAGGAACTGGCAGGCTTCCCTCACTAACCCCCAAAGTTTGTGCAATAAAGACCTTATTCTCAATGTGAGGGCTCATATATACTTTACTTTTCGCATGATTTAACTGAAGTCCAGAAACCATACCAAAGTCATTCATAATAGTAGCCAGGTTCTTTACTGAAGTTGGATCATTTTGGAGAAAGATAAGTAAATCATCTGCAAATGTTATATGTGATATATGAATAGAGCCAGCATTGGGTACCTTTATGCTGCCATTTAAGACTGCATATTCCAACATACAGCTAAGTCCTTCCATCGCAATAGTAAAGAGATACGGAGAGAGTGGATCACCTTGTCGTATGCCATTCGTGCTCCCAAAAAAACCAATAGGTGAGCCATTAAAGAGTATCGAAAACTTTGGAGTTTCCAAGCAAGATTGAATCCAATTAACCCATTGCTGTGGGAAGTTCATATCGAGGAGCATCTTATAGATAAATTTCCTATTAACTGAATCAAAGGCTTTCCGTAAATCAGCTTTAAAACATATTTTTGTCCCTCTTGCTTTTGAATGCAAATCTTTGACCAAGTCATTAGCAAGCAAAATGTTATAATGTATACTTCTCCCTTTGATGAAAGCAGCTTGATTTGGGCTAATAATCTTGTGTATTACCTTTTGCATTCTATTTGCTAATACTTTGGAGATGATCTTGTAAATAAAGTTGCATAATGATATGGGTCGATAGTTCTCTAGTGAATCAGCCCCTGCATTCTTCGGAATTAAAGAAATAAAGGTGCAATTCATCTCTCTAAGAATATGACCTGAAGAGAAAAAATGTTGGCAAGCCTTGATCACATCATTTCCAATAATAGACCAAGCAGTTTGGCAGCATAAAGGTACCCAATGCTGGCTCTATTCATATATCACATATAACATTTGCAGATGATTTACTTATCTTTCTCCAAAATGATCCAACTTCAGTAAAGAACCTGGCTACTATTATGAATGACTTTGGTATGGTTTCTGGACTTCAGTTAAATCATGCGAAAAGTAAAGTATATATGAGCCCTCACATTGAGAATAAGGTCTTTATTGCACAAACTTTGGGGGTTAGTGAGGGAAGCCTGCCAGTTCCTTATTTGGGTCTCCCGCTCATATCCACAGGCATTCACAAAACCCACTGTCAGCCTATCCTACAAAAAATAAAGAATAGAATTTCTTCTTGGAAAAATAGGCTTCTATCAAAAGCAGGACGACTCGAACTCATCCGTTCTGTATTGCACTCCTACTCTATATATTGGTGTAATGCATTTCTTCTGCCTGCTGGACTTCTCCAAGATATTGAACGGTTATTAATGAACTTCTTCTGGAATGGCACAAATGACAAGGCAATGCATATGGTAAATTGGGATAGCATTTGCAAACCAAAAGATGAAGGGGGGCTAAATTTGAGAAATACTAGAGATTGGAATCAAGCATGCCTGGTACAACAATTGTGGGATCTTTTGCAAAACAAATGTTCCTTATGTTCACAATGGGTTTCTGCTAGGTATCTTTCAAAGGAATCAATCTGGGAAATTTCAACAAGAACATACCACTCTTCAGCTTGGAAAGGAATTTTAAAGGCAAGGAATTGGCTAATCAAACACATTTCTTATGCAATCTCTTCTGGAACTAGTACTAATATGTGGTACGATCCTTGGGTGAATGGGAAGAGTATATTTCAATTATATGGCGACAGAATACGAAAAGATCTTGGGGCTCCCAAAGATTGGAAGGTTTCCGAGTTCATTGCTAACGGTACCTGGTGTCTCCCTAATCCTATTTCTCCCGAAATGTTAATGACATCTGTCTTGGTTATCTTATCCAACAAAACATGTTGGAACTATCTAAGAAAGACATGATGCTCCCATATGGTGGTATAATAACTAGAATAATGAAAGCCTATGATATTCTAATACCACCGGAAGAAGAAGTAATAAAAGTAGATAGATTCAGCATAATTAATAAAAATCTACTTCACCGATTAAGATGTTTTTATAGAAACGGTAACTGGGTTAGAATGCCAAGAAGAACTGATCCCCCTCAACCTGAACTAGAACCGGAAACACCAGTCTTTAGGGGTACCCAATCTCCTCCGATCTATCCCTTTGAGGAAACACATCCATTTGAGCAAACTCACACATCATCTATCGAAGATATTGGGATTCGAATGGACCGATTCGAACAAAGACAAGAACAGCTTGAACTTCGACAAGATCAAATCCTAACTGAGCTGCAGCAAATTCATCGACAATTTGACTCTTTATTTAGGCACTTTAACCTTCCACCTCATGAATGAGATTGTATGAACACAATCATCCGTTGTTGTTATAAACTCCTCATGGACTTTGTCTTTAATATGGCATGTTGTAAACTCCTTATGTTACTCACCATGAAGGATTTTATCTTTGATATGGTTACCTGATATGTTGTAAACTCCATATGTTACTCTTTACCTTGATCTGTAAGCATATGCAAAGTTACAAACATCTCTTGCTGTTTATCTCGGATTTTACATTGAAACTAAATGTTTTGAAAACCTTATGCCTTGATAAATATAAAGTGACATACCTCAACTAGCTGATATGTCATTGATACGAAACATCAACTAGTTGATATTTTTACAAAACCTCTAAGTGAAGAACAATTTGATTTCATAAGAAGAGAATTAGGAATGTTGATGTGTCCGAATACTTAAACTAGTTAAAATTATCTTTCGGACGTTATTGATTACTATTACATGCCTTGGTATCACTTGATCAAATAACATGTTGGAAATTATGTGACAAATGTTTTTGAAAATCAGTAGCTTACTCATATCCGAATGCATGTAAGAGTTCATCTTATTTTCGGTTTGAATGCTAAAAATAGGATTTTCCTGTACACTCTTATGAAAACTTTTTGAAAAACTCTGCTACTGTGGTCGCCCTAGATCTGGCCGCTGCTACAGTGGTCGATACTGTAGCGGCGACGATATTATAGCGGCGACGATACTGTAGCGGCGACCACTGTAGCGGCGGCCAGATCTAGGGCGACCACTGTAGTGGCGACGACACTGTAGCGGCGGCCAGATCTCCCTAGGGCGATCTGACTCCAGCAGCGACGACGACACTGTAGCGGCGACCAGATCTTGGGCGACCACTGTAGCGACGACCAGATCTAGGGCGACCATTGTAGCGGCGGCCAGATCTCCCTAGGGCGATCTGACTCCTACAGCGTCGGCTTTCTCCCACGGGCGACGGGTGACGACACTGTAGCGGCGATCTGAGTTCCTACAGCGTCAGCTGTTTCCCAAGGGCGACGGTACTGTAGCGGCGGCGACGACACTGTAGCAGCAACGGTACTGTAGCGGTGACGACACTGTAGCGGCGACGAGATCTCCCTAGGGCGATCTGACTCCTGCAGCATTGGCTTTCTCTCACGGGCGACGATATTATAGCAACGATCTGATCTCCCTTACAGTAGTGGTGATCGGATCTCCTACAGCGTCGGCTTCTCCCCAAGGGCGACGATACTATAGCGGCGACCAGATCTCCCTAGGGCGACGGTACTGTAGCGGCGATCTGATATACTGCGACGGTGGCTTTTCCCTATGGAGACGATTCTATAGCGGCGACCAGAAGAGGGATCAAACATGGCAGCGACGGCCCCTAGGGCTGGCGACGGTGGCGGGAGGGTTGATACGATGGTAAGACTCCCTACCGTTACCCCTCAATTTGCTCCTCCTCCATATCCTCTCCAGAGAGAAACTCCTTCGACGAAACGGTATCGAAGTAGGTCGCGCTCTAGATCGCGGCAGCCTGCCCTCATTTCCAATGACCCTAGGCCTTGGACTAGCCTCTTCAAGGCTCCGGTTGGAAGTCCGGATCTAAGCTTGGAATTCTTTACTCCAGAAGTTCAGGCTGATAAGAAGATTGCTGTATACGAGACTGCTGATTCAGCAGAGCTTATTAAGACATGGTCTATGGCGATTGTTGGCTATGTGGTAGGTCTCAAAACATCTTATTTCCCACTATCCTCATTTATCAAAACTCGATGGGGAATATCGTCATTTGATCTTCATACGCTGGAGAACGGATTCTTTGTTTGCAAGTTCTACTCTGAAGAAGATTTACAACGGGTCCTCGAAGGATTCTGGACTATTCGCGGCCATCCAATGATTCTACGACGCTGGTCTCCTGATGTCCGTTTGGAGTTAGATAGCCTACAGTCTATTCCATTATGGGTATCCTTTCAAGGTCTTCCTCTACATCTTTGGAGTCGACGTTTTATTGCAAAGTTATGCAGCACTCTGGGACAGCCACTCTACATCGACAAAGCAACAGCTGCTCAGACGAGATTAGCATTTGCACGAGCATGTGTACTGGTTTCTTCCGACGAAGATCTTCCAAATGAGGTTTTCTATCGTGATCTTGACGGGAAAACTCGGAAGGTACATGTCTCATATTCCTGGAAGCCACAACGATGTCAGCATTGTTTATCTTTTGGTCCGACATTATAGGAAGAGATATAGTTTTGGATTTGTCCTTCTGTTCGCGGTGCTGTCCTTGCGAGTCGGAATGCTCAATAGTCTTCGCCACCATCGGTGCTACTGCCATTAGAGAAGACTCGCTTTGTTGCTGAGGCGCTTGACGTGGTCGATAGACCTTTGTGATTTGTTTTGGAGTTTGCTGACAAGGTCCATTTGCATGAGCCTTCCACAACAGAGGTTTCCCTTGGTACTAGTGGACAGGAGAAACATAAGTCAGGAACTTCATCTCTTCCAATATCATTGGATCCGTCCACAATAACTCAACAAACTCAGGCCCAAACAAATCTCGCCAGCAAGGATATTCTTCCTCAACAAACTCAGGCCACAACAAACATCACCAACAAGGATATTCTGTCTCAACAAACTCATGCCCTAACAAACCTCTCTAGCCAGGCTACTCCAATAAGTACTATCCAAGATATTGTGCTGCAACAATCTTATCGTGCTTCGACAAACCCTGCCAATCAAGACCACATGATTCAAGGTATTTTAAAGTTTAAAAATCTGCAAGCTGTAGATAAAGTGGATAAATATAGAAATAAAGCCATAAAAGGTAAGGATATTGTGCGGGAGGAAAATACAAAACCGAAGGATAAGAAAAAGGATGGTACAGTCCATCCAAAGTCGTAGGATGAATACCTTACCACCTTTTCATTTCTTTATTACTGATGAAGATAACATGTTGGAATGTTCACGGACTTAATAAGCCGGAGAAATATCGGGAGCTCAACAGAATAATCAAGTCTGCCGCATGTGATATTGTTATTCTAGTAGAAACGAAAATTAAACAATCACGCGTTCAAGCTCAAAAGAATTTAATATGGCCGGACGCTGAACTGTTTACCAATGACTCAAATGAAACTTTTGGTAGAATATGGGTCTTATGGCATCCTAACTCTATTAATGCTTGGTTTATTTCTGCTACTGATCAATTCATTCATCTTAAGATAGAGGACAAAAAGAATGGCTGTCAATTCAATCTCTTTTTTTTTTTGGTAAGTAAAAGTAAATTGATTATGTGTAAAGATTCTACAAATAGCTTTATCTATACAAGTCATAGACAAAGCCAATTAACTCATAGAGTGCGAATGCGATAGTTATGACTACACATGCTGTAGACTATAACTACCTGTGGGTACATTATTTGACATCATTCCCAAGATCTTTAGCTAATAGCAAAATTAAATTTGATAAAAATATCTTTTTCTCTTCGGGTGAAGTGCTCGATTTTGAGATCATGCTCCATACAGGATCTTGAGTCTCTAATAATCTCTTTCAAGAGCTGAGCATTGTTTGTGTGTTGACATTCAAAGATTCTATTACATCTCTCCTTCCACATCCACCAAATAGCGCATCTGAAAGTAACCTTTGCCAGTTGTGTAAGTGGCCCTTTTCTTGAGAAACATTGCATAAGGTCGCCTAGTTCTTGGTGCAAGTTTGGTTGCGGCAGTCTATTGAGTTCAAATCGCTGAAGAATCTCCTTCCATATCCATTTTGTATAATTACAAGCAAAATAAAGGTGGTCAACAGTTTCTTCTTGTTGCAAACAAAGGGAGCATCGGTTAACATGATAGATACCTCTTCTTTTCATATTGTCTATTGTAGGTAGTTTATTGAGAAGGGCCTGCCATGTACATAAGGAGTGTCTTTGTGATCCCGGTCGATCCCATGTCCAACTGCTTGGGACCCACTTGTTATTTCTTTGTCTAATTTGATTCCATATAGATGTGGCACTAAATTTGCCATTGTCATGAGGCCAAATAAGTATATCTGAAGAGTTGTTCTTGATTGGAATAGCTATGATAGTCGGCCAAAGTGATAACATTTCGGGAGAAATAGGATTAGGGAGACACCAGGTACCGTTAGCAATGAACTCGGAAACCTTCCAATCTTTGGGAGCCCCAAGATCTTTTCGTATTCTGTCGCCATATAATTGAAATATACTCTTCCCATTCACCCAAGGATCGTACCACATATTAGTACTAGTTCCAGAAGAGATTGCATAAGAAATGTGTTTGATTAGCCAATTCCTTGCCTTTAAAATTCCTTTCCAAGCTGAAGAGTGGTATGTTCTTGTTGAAATTTCCCAGATTGATTCTTTTGAAAGATACCTAGCAGAAACCCATTGTGACCATAAGGAACATTTGTTTTGCAAAAGATCCCACAATTGTTGTACCAGGCATGCTTGATTCCAATCTCTAGTATTTCTCAAATTTAGCCCCCCTTCATCTTTTGGTTTGCAAATGCTATCCCAATTTACCATATGCATTGCCTTATCATTTGTGCCATTCCAGAAGAAGTTCATTAATAACCGTTCAATATCTTGGAGAAGTCCAGCAGGCAGAAGAAATGCATTACACCAATATATAGAGTAGGAGTGCAATACACAAAAGCCCAGGTCCAGATGGATTTCCAGCTGAATTTTACCAAACTGCTTGGACTATTATTGGAAATGATGTGATCAAGGCTTGCCAACATTTTTTCTCTTTAGGTCATATTCTTAGAGAGATGAATTGCACCTTTATTTCTTTAATTCCAAAGAATGCAGGGGCTGATTCACTAGAGAACTATCGACCCATATCATTATGCAACTTTATTTACAAGATCATCTCCAAAGTATTAGCAAATAGAATGCAAAAGGTAATACACAAGATCATTAGCCCAAATCAAGTTGCTTTCATCAAAGGGAGAAGTATACATCATAACATTTTGCTTTCTAATGACTTGGTCAAAGATTTGCATTCAAAAGCAAGAGGGACAAAAATATGTTTTAAAGCTGATTTACGGAAAGCCTTTGATTCAGTTAATAGGAAATTTATCTATAAGATGCTCCTCGATATGAACTTCCCACAGCAATGGGTTAATTGGATTCAATCTTGCCTGGAAACTCCAAAGTTTTCGATACTCTTTAATGGCTCACCTATTGGTTTTTTTGGGAGCACGAATGGCATACGACAAGGTGATCCACTCTCTCCGTATCTCTTTACTATTGCGATGGAAGGACTTAGCTGTATGTTGGAACATGCAGTCTTAAATGGCAGCATAAAGGTACCCAATGCTGGCTCTATTCATATATCACATATAACATTTGCAGATGATTTACTTATCTTTCTCCAAAATGATCCAACTTCAGTAAAGAACCTGGCTACTATTATGAATGACTTTGGTATGGTTTCTGGACTTCAGTTAAATCATGCGAAAAGTAAAGTATATATGAGCCCTCACGTTGAGAATAAGGTCTTTATTGCACAAACTTTGGGGGTTAGTGAGGGAAGCCTGCCAGTTCCTTATTTGGGTCTCCCGCTCATATCCACAGGCATTCACAAAACCCACTGTCAGCCTATCCTACAAAAAATAAAGAATAGAATTTTTCTTGGAAAAATAGGCTTCTATCAAAAGCAGGACGACTCGAACTCATCCGTTCTGTCAATTCAATCTCACTGGTATATATGCTTCAAATAGTATGCAAGAAAGAAATACTCTTTGGTCTGACCTGACTAATATTGCAAATGGCTGTCTCAATGTACCTTGGATTGTTCTTGGAGACTTTAACACTGTTCGGTACACAAATGAAAAAGAGGGGGGTAGACAACTTTCAGAAAGCCAGCTTCAAAGTTTTAATGATTACATTGACACTGCAGCTTTGTTTGATATGAAATCTGTGGGTAATTGGCTCTCCTGGAGTAATCAAGGTGCTGCTAACAGAAAAATAATGGCTCGACTTGATAGGTGTTTGATTAATCATGAATGGTTAACAGTTTATCCAGATTCACTTCTTGAGTATGGTGCTCCTTTGTTTTCTGACCATTCTTTAATGTATATACACGCAGACAAAGCGACACCAAGAGGCAAGAAACCGTTTAGATTCTTTAACATGTGGAGTACTCATCCTCAATTTCTTGATGTTATCAGATCTGCTTGGAATGGTAATGTGCATGGATCCCCCCCTAACATATTATGTCAAAAGCTCAAAGCCTGTAAAGCAGCACTAAAGGAGTGGAATACAAATACCTTTGGCAATATTATCACCACAGTTCAATTTTGTAGGAAGGAACTAATGTCATTGCAACATGAGCTGCAACTTCAGCCAAATGATGAGAATATTATCTACAAAGAGACAGAAGCCAGAAATAACTTCATGCAAGCCTTAAGCCAGAATATTATCGACCGGGATCACAAAGACACTGCTTATGTACATGGCAGGCCCTTCTCAATAAACTACCTACAATAGACAATATGAAAAGAAGAGGTATCTATCATGTTAACCGATGCTCCCTTTGTTTGCAACAAGAAGAAACTGTTGACCACCTCTATTTTGCTTGTGATTATACAAAATGGATATGGAAGGAGATTCTCCAACGATTTGAACTCAATAGACTGCCGCAACCAAACTTGCACCAAGAACTAGGTGACCTTATGCAATGTTTCTCAAGAAAAGGGCCTCTAACACAACTGGCAAAGGTTACTTTCAGATGCGCTATTTGGTGGATGTGGAAGGAGAGATATAATAGAATCTTTGAATGTCAACACACAAACAATGCTCAGCCCTTGAAAGAGATTATTAGAGACTCAAGATCCTGTTTGGAGCAAGATCTCAAAACCGAGCACTTCACCCGAAGAGAAAAAGATATTTTTATCAAATTTAATTTTGATATTAGCAAAAGATCTTGGGAATGATGCCAAATAATGTACCCACAGGTAGTTATAGTCTACAGCATGTGTAGTCATAACTATCGCATTCGCACTCTATGAGTAACTTGGCTTTGTCTATGACTTGTATAGATAAAGCTATTTGTAGAAACTTTACACATAATCAATTTACTTTTACTTACCAAAAAAAAAAAAAACAGGAGGAAAGTTTTGCAAAGCAGAAGTCTCGACAGCATTGGCTTACACTAGGAGATTCCAATACTAAATTTTTCTATGCTTCAATTGCTACTCGAAGGGCTGTTAACCGTATCAGCAAATGCAGAGACAAAGATGATAATCTTATTGAGAATTTAGATGAGGTTAAAGCACACAGAGAGCAATTTTTTTATTCCTTACTCAATCAAGCTGGGAAAACTAATAACATTCATGTGGAGCCGACTAGAAAACTTGATTCGAAAGCTATTTCAATCCTCAATGCCACAATTACAGACGACGAAATTGTATGTGTTGTCTTTAAGTCACCAAAGCACAAAAGCCCAGGTCCAGATGGATTTCCAGCTGAATTTTATCAAACTGCTTGGTCTATTATTGGAAATGATGTGATCAAGGCTTGCAAATATTTTTTCTCTTCAGGTCATATTCTTAGAGAGATGAATTGCACTTTTATTTCTTTAATTCCGAAGAATGCAGGGGCTGATTCACTAGAGAACTATCGACCCATATCATTATGCAACTTTATTTACAAGATCATCTCCAAAGTATTGGCAAATAGAATGCAAAAGGTAATACACAAGATCATTAGTCCAAATCAAGCTGCTTTCATCAAAGGGAGAAGTATACATCATAACATTTTGCTTGCTAATGACTTGGTCAAAGATTTGCATTCAAAAGCAAGAGGGACAAAAATATGTTTTAAAGCTGATTTACGGAAAGCCTTTGATTCAGTTAATAGGAAATTTATCTATAAGATGCTCCTCGATATGAACTTCCCACAGCAATGGGTTAATTGGATTCAATCTTGCCTGGAAACTCCAAAGTTTTCGATACTCTTTAATGGCTCACCTATTGGTTTTTTTGGGAGCACGAATGGCATCCGACAAGGTGATCTACTCTCTCCGTATCTCTTTACTATTGCGATGGAAGGACTTAGCTGTATGTTGGAACATGCAGTCTTAAATGGCAGCATTAAGGTACCCAATGCTGGCTCTATTCATATATCACATATAACATTTGCAGATGATTTACTTATCTTTCTCCAAAATGATCCAACTTCAGTAAAGAACCTGGCTACTATTATGAATGACTTTGGTATGGTTTCTGGACTTCAATTAAATCATGCGAAAAGTAAAGTATATATGAGCCCTTACGTTCTGGATAAGGTCTTTATTTCATAAACTTTGGGGGTTAGTGAGGGAAGCCTGTCAGTTCCTTATTTGGGTCTCCTGCTCATATCCACAGGCATTCACAAAACCCACTGTCAGCCTATCCTGTAAAAAATAAAGAATATAATTTCTTCTTGGAAAAATAGGCTTCTATCAAAAGCAGGACGACTCGAACTCATCCGTTCTGTATTGCACTCCTACTCTATATATTGGTGTAATGCATTTCTTCTGCATGCTGGACTTCTCCAAGATATTGAACGGTTATTAATGAACTTCTTCATAACTATCGCATTCGCACTCTATGAGTAACTTGGCTTTGTCTATGACTTGTATAGATAAAGCTATTTGTAGAAACTTTACACATAATCAATTTACTTTTACTTACCAACAAAAAAGAAGATTTTTGAAATCCATTTTCGACAATAGTCCAAAGCGGAAGTTTTTTAGGGTAGGGGCTACAACATGGCCGAATAACTCCTGTTTTGAGCATCTCTTTTACAATCCTTTCTATTTCATCCTTCTGGAGATGTGGATACTGATATGGCTGAGCATTTACTGGAGATTGGCCTGGAAGAATCGTTATACAATGATCATGCCGACGGGTAAGAGGTAGGTTGCGTAGTTCGTCAAATATATCTAAAAATTCAGCTAGTAAAGGAAGTAGATTTGGATCTTCCAATTTTGTTGGCTCTTCATGCTTTTTTTGCTGCTCAAGTTGTACCAAAGAGCCACTGCATGCTTTATGCAAAACCTTCTTCAAGCAACGAACTTTAACATAACAAGGAGAAGAGATATTCAAAGCATTATATGTGTCATGCCTTCCTTTATGTGCTTGATAACCTACTGGAATCACATCTACCATGCTTTTTGATAATGCTACCATACTTTTTGTTGATGACAAAGGGGGAGAAAAATATGAATTGATATGGTTGCTATTACTGATGTTGATATGGTTGCTATCACTAATGATATGATTAGGCCATACTTGCATCACCAAGAAATATATGATTGCCATATGCCCCGTATCAAGATATCAAACAAAAATTTGCATCGTACGAACTGATATCTTACCATGTGATGCAATGCTACACTTGCTAAAATTTTCGAAATGTGTACATCATGTAATGATATCAAAATCTTGCTTCACAGCTTTATATGTCGATATCTTACAATATGATAAATTGCTACAATAACCATCATTCAAACTTGTTATATTTGAAAATGTATGTCAAGCCTTGACATCATCTTCAAAGAGAAACATTATGATAGGAATCATGATGGGAATATGTCTCTTGAATTTATAAAGTTTTTAAATTCAAGAAGTATGGCATATAGACAGGGGGAGTTAAGGTTAACTCCATTATCAATTGATTGTCATCATCAAAAAGAGGGAGATTGTTGAATCTCGGATTTTGATGATGAAGTCAATTGTCATTTGTTGTCTAATGTATGTGTTGAGATAAGTGTGCAGGATTAACTACGATGAAAGTAAGACATGCAGCAGGAGTTGCGCCGGAGTCATGACAATGATCACGTTGGGAGTTCGAGAGCTCGACGGAAGTTCGGACAGTCGTCGGAGGTTCTACGAGAAAAAATCCGAGAAGTCCAGAAGCTTGCCAAAGGAGCTCGTCGGAACTTGCCAAGTGGATCGTCGCCGTCCAGGAGTTTGCCGGAAGTCCGCAGGAGCATCACCGAGGGTTCATCGGATGATCGACGGAAGTTCGCTGGAAACTCGCCGAAAGAAGCGAGTGACGCACCGAAGCAAGCTGCAGAATATGTCTTAGGAAACAATCGTAGTTAGCACTTTGATTAAGTTAGAAATGGGAGGTGATCCCATTAGCTTAATCCTGGGGCAATTGGGCCCTTGAAGAACTCAAATTGGGTCGAATGGTTCAACCCATTCGGACCCAGGTTGCTGTGGGAGGTGCAATCGCCCAGGCAGGGAGGTAGCACCGCCCAGGCTGTATCTCCCAGTGAGACTGGGCGGTGCAACCGCCCCAGCCAAAAGGTGCAACCGCCCAGGGCTCAGTCTCCGAGCGAGACTGGGCGGTGCAACCTCCTCTGTCAGGAGGTAGCACCGCCAGAGCTCAAGTTTCGAGCTCTGCCAGGCGGTGCAACCTCTCTAGTCAGGCGGTGCAACCGCTTGAGTTCGGTCTTCGAGCTCTGGCAGAGAGGTGCAACCGCCCCTGACAGAGGTGGCACAGCCCAGAGGCTCAGTCTTCGAACTCTGCCAAGTGGTGCAACCTCTCCAGTTAGGAGGTGCAACCACCTGATCCCGGAATTCCGGGATTTGATCGTTTTGAGCTCCAAATTTGAACTGGGTTGGGGCCTATAAATACCCCACCCATTCAGCACTGAAAAGATACAGACCTACACCGAATTCTTGATCTTTTCTGTGATTCTAAGAGCTCAAATTTGTGTAAAGTCCAAAAGTTCTCCTCTTTCTGTTCTTCAAGTCTTGAGTTGCAAAGAGAGGAGAGAAAGGTTCTGTAAGGGTTGTCTCCGGATCCCGTCAAAAGGAGTGAAACTGTAAAAGGACAGTTGGCCTTCGCCTATTGAAGGAAGGCCCCTAGTTGACGTCGGTGACCTCGTCGGTGGAGGAAGCCAAAAGTGGAGTAGGTCAAGACTGACCGAACCACTCTAAATCTCTGGTTTGCTTTTATTTTGAGCATTTTATCATTACTGCAAACCTCCTACATAGCTACTGCTCTTCTGCGCTTTTACGAACGAAGTTTCTTTACAGTTTACGTTTATGACTTGATTCCACTTGTAACTGCAAACTGTCTTCTGCGCTTTTACGAACGAGTTTCCTTACAGTTTACATTTACATTTTGATTCTATTTATAACTGCAAACTGTCTTCTGCAATTTTACGAACGAGTTTCAAGGTTTAGACGAAAATCTGCATTTGGACGTAAAACTGCATTTAGACGTAAATTGGCTTTCCTCGTACAATCATCAGATTTCAGTTTACGTTTACGTCTTGATTTCAACTGCATACTATCTTCTGCGAGTTTACAAACGAGTTTCAAAGTTCAGACGTAAATCTGCGTTTAGACGTAAATATGCTTTTTGCAGATTACTTTTTGAACTGTACAATAGCAGCACACTGTCTTTATACTTCTGCTTAAACTGCTTTTTATCTAAACAAGTGATTTATGAATCGGCACTTAGACGTAAATCTGTTTCTTCGTACTAACTTCGGATTTCAGTTTGCGCCGATATTCTGGTTTTCTTCATAGCTGCAAACTGCCTGCATAGATTGACTGCAACCTTGCTTTGTATCAACTTTCATATAGAGTTGTCTTTATCGTTCAAACGCAGCCTTTCGATTTTAATCATAGAAAGTTTTTCGCTGCACTAATTCACCCCGCCCCCCCCCCCCCCCCCCCCCCCCCCCCCCGTCTTAGTGCTCTCGATCCTAACACTAATTACTCTATGCTCCATTTGTTATGAACCAAATATGTTATGAATGAAATGACATTTGCAATTCTATATCTAATGAGATGATATCCTTGAATCTCTTGGATTCTGTCTTGCATTGTGATATCTTGTTTGTTTGAAACTGTCCTTTCTCGTGCTAGATATGCTTTGTCACTTGCCGAGCTGTTTTTAGCTCACTCCGTTGTTATATAAATTTTTCAGGTCAGCTTGTCACTCTTTGAGATGTTTGAATTGGGCTGAGGCAGTGGAGAGCTATTCAGAATCATGAGCAAGTCTTGTTGGTTATTATGTTATTGTTGTATAAGCATATTTTGTATCTAATAAAATGTTTTCGATGAATCGAAATGGATATACCTTGTAAAAGTGTTAGACGATCTCTCTTATTTGGAATTTCGGAATGTTAAGTCTAATTTATGATGATATAAACTTGTGGTAAATAGTTGGAGTTCTGATTGTATAATTTATTTAGCTTGTGGATTTATAAATGTTGTTCATGTTTGTCAAGTTGGCTTGGGTTGCCATAAATATGAATTATCGAGTGATGTGATATATGATTATAAACTACATAGGTTTTATAGATGTGAATTTGATAGAATATTTTTCAGTGTCTTCAAATGTTAGTTTGGATCTTGGATTAGTTTGTGATGAAAATTTTAATATTATCGATATTTTTGAGGGGCGTGACAGAGGTGGTATCATAGCATGATTTGAGGATCACTGAAATATTTTTTTTGGTAAGTAAAAGTAAATTGATTATGTGTAAAGATTCTACAAATAGCTTTATCTATACAAGTCATAGACAAAGCCAATTAACTCATAGAGTGCGAATGCGATAGTTATGACTACACATGCTGTATACTATAACTACCTGTGGGTACATTATTTGACATCATTCCCAAGATCTTTAGCTAATAGCAAAATTAAATTTGATAAAAATATCTTTTTCTCTTCGGGTGAAGTGCTCGATTTTGAGATCATGCTCCATACAGGATCTTGAGTCTCTAATAATCTCTTTCAAGAGCTGAGCATTGTTTGTGTGTTGACATTCAAAGATTCTATTACATCTCTCCTTCCACATCCACCAAATAGCGCATCTGAAAGTAACCTTTGCTAGTTGTGGATCACTGAAATATTTGATATGTTGACGTACAAAATATATTCAGGTCTAGTGAACTATAGTGATCGGTGGAAATTTTCTTCGATGCATTTTAGGATTCTAGGATGATGAGGACATTTGGTCCTCCTATTTCATTTGTTTCTGATTAATTAAGGGGAATGAAAGGGTTGATCGAGGATACTAAATCAGAGTAGCGTAATGAAAACATGGTGAACCTAATTTCATTGGTGGTAGAAAAAACGGATGATGCAAACAGAGAAGATATTTGATGTACAAAATTATTCTTCTGATCGAAAGATTTCTTTTGCCACCTTATATTGGAAGTAGAGGCTGATCATTAATGGCAAAAATGAAAAGAATTTTTGGAGATCAATGGCAAGAATGATAAAGACAAGTTTACCAATAAAAATATGATTGGAAATAAATCAGAAAGTAATAACAAGAGGGTCAAGACATTTAGATTTGAAATGAGAAGTCACCACAAAAGACTTAATCATGTGTGAATTGCAAGTTAAATTATGAAACAAATTTGTGTTTTCGGGTGACTGGAGTCTATTTCGTTTGTAGAAAGTTGGATAATAAAATAAAAGACTACCCTTTGAATAAGAAGAAAGAGCCACTACCTCTTAAATCATCAGCCCATGTCAGAGTGTATACTATCACTGAATATGATTCTAAAACTTCTGAATTAGTGATCGAAGGTATTATGCATGTTTATGAAAAAATACAAATATTTGTTTGACCATGGGTCCCATCTATGATTTGATTCGTAATATTTTGCTTATCACATGGGTATTCAACCTAGACCACTACATTATGTGCTATATGTAAATACGATCATTGGAGATTCTTTGATAACGAACTTGAATTTGGTCCTCTTGTCTGATTTTTATTGGAGAACTTGAACTTTTGCTGATTTAGTTCTCCTAGAGATTTGGAGTATTGATATTATACTTGGTATGGATTGGCTATCTTCCTATCATACCAGTATGGATTGGTATATAACAAATGATCACTTTTTGCATATTTTATCAGCCGATCTTTTATTTTGAGAGTATTGGACATGATTTATCTCTTTGCCTAATGTATCCCAGGATGACTTACTTGGATTACCTCCAAACGTGACTTTGCTTTTGATTTGGCCATTGGGACAATCCCAATATCTATGCCTCTCTACAGAATGATATCATTTGAGTAAGTGGAATTGAAAAAGCAACTACAAGGAATATTAAATAAGGATTTTATTTAGCTTAATATTTTATCATGGGGTGCTCCGGTATTAGTTAAAAAGATGGAGGGAACATTGAGGCTTTGTATTGATTATAGACAGTTGAATTATGTGACCATCAAAAATGAGTATTCTCTAAAGTGACAACTTGTTTGATTAACTGCAGGATGCACAAGTATTTTCAAAGATTGATTGAAGGTCGGGTTACCATCTATTGAGGATCAAGGAGGAGAATATTTCGGTCACTCATGGAAAATTATATAATTGTATTATATTGATGAAATTATTTGAGAGCAGGAGGAGGAAATAAGGAAATCATAAGCCTCATCTTTTCATCGATTGAGCTATGACCAATTTAGATGACTAAATTTTCTTTTAAGGGGGGGAGAGTGTAATATCCCTCACTTTTGAAAATTTATTAATAAAGATTTATATGTAAATTGTAGGACCTATATGTAAATATAAAAATTTTAAGGACTAAATTATTAAGTTTCAAAAAGAAAAAAATAAAGAAAACCAAAAATTTCGGTTTTATCCCACCGCCTCCCACGCTCTCTGTTTCGAACAGAGAGAGGAGCGGTGGGGCATGGGGAGGAAGAAGAGCGAGAAGAGAAGAAGAAGAAGAAGAGAGGAGGATAGCTGCGGCAAGGTTGCAGCGAGGAGGTGTGTGGCGTTGGGGAGGAAAAGGGAAGAGGAGAAGAAGAGAAGGAGAAGAAGAGGGAAAAGAGAGGGAAGAGGGAGAGGAGCGAGAGGTGGCAGCAGCTAGGGCTGCAGCACCTCTGTTTCCTGCAGGTGGAAACAGAGGAGAGGTGTGGGGCGTTCGAAGAGGAGAAGAAGAAGAAGAAGAGGAAGAGAAGAAGAAGAGGAAGCAGGAGAAGAGTGTTAGGACTCTAGCTAGGAGAGTCCTAATTGAGAGGGACATTCTGTTAGGACTCTAGCTAGGAGAGTCCTAATTGAGAGGGACACTCTGTTAGGACACTAACTAGGAGAGTCCTAATTGAGAGGGACACTCTGTTAGGACTCTAACTAGGAGAGTCCTAATTGAGAGAGACATTCTGTTATGAGGTTTTTTTCTTAGAGAAGAATTAGGAGTTGTAAGGGAATAGGAGTCTTGAGTATGAGTCATACTAGGAGTTGGTTAGAAGTAAGAGTCTTAAATAGGAGTCCTATTAGGAGTTAGGGTTTAGAAGTCTTATAAATAGCCATGTATTCCTTCTCTTTTCTTAAGCAATGATGAACCTTTTCTGCAGCCTTTGAGCAGCAACTTGGAGGGAGGAACCCCTATAGAGTTCCAAGGAGGCCGATCCCCTAAAGAGATCAACCCCAAGTTTAGAATCTGCAAGAGTTCTAACACCTGGTATCAGAGCAGCGTTCTTGGCATCTCGCTGCCCTTCCACTGCCATCCATCAACCCTCCACAACCGCCCAAAGCAATTCCCACATTTGCTTAAAAGATCGTCGCCAAATTCCTCCTTCATCTCCACCACCGCAGATCATCCTTTGATCTCCCTGTGAATTGCAACAGGTTCTGGTTTCCTACCTTACTGCTGCTGCAATTTAGTTATCCATATTCGAAAATCCAAAAAAAAAAAAAAAATTTCGTTCCTATATTGCTGCAAATTTCATCTTAAGTTGCTGAAATTTTTCAACGAGAATTCTGCTATCGCAACTTACACCAATTTTCTTGCTGTTACTGCCGAAATTTTCTTGATTAAATTGGACATCCTTGCTGTCATATAAACTGAGATATTCTTGTCAATTCCCTCCTCAAATCTCTCAAATTTTTTGTGAAGATTTCGTCGAGAAACCGCTGTTTCTTCGACGTTAATTCTGCTCTTACAAGACAACACAATTCTGCAGCAAACTTTCACTGATTTTTATCAAACCTATACATGCCTTTAACCCGTCAACAAAAGATTTGGAGCGATTTGGAGTCGTGTACTATGACATCTGAGGACGCAATCAATGCTAAATTTGAAGCTTTTGAGGCACGAATGGAGGATAAGATTCAGACTCTCCTTACCGAATTCAGTTTGGGCCGACCACAAACCCCGAAGAAATCACATCAAGGAGAGAGCTCTAATCAATCAAATCATGCCCAAAGAGATGACTTCCAAGAGAGGGGTGGTTCTATGACCGACCCCAACTATTCGCGCATGAGAGTGGACTTCCCTAGATGGGAAGAAGGAGACCCAATTGGTTGGATCTCACGCGCGGAACAATATTTTCGGTACCATAAAACTGCGGATGCATCCATGGTGGAAATTGCAGCTATACATCTTGAAGGGGATGCCATACAATGGTTTGACTGGTTTGAACACACTTATGGAGCCCTTTCATGGCAACAATTCAAAGAAGGACTATTGATCCGCTTCGGACCAACTTATTACGAGAACATTGACGGACAACTAGCAAAGATCCGACAAACCTCCACCATTCAGGAGTACCAAACCAGGTTTGAAAGGTTATCTAATCAAACTCATGATTGGTCTGAAAAACAATTATTGGGGACTTTTATTGAGGGCTTAAAGCCGGAGATCCGGGGAGAAGTTAAGGCGCGACAACCATACACGCTTATGGCAGCCATCTCTTTCGCACGACTTCAAGAGGAGCGATTGAACCATGAAGCCCGGAGGACAAGGATCACTCCGCGACCTACAATACTAAAGCCCTCAGCCCCCCCTACTATCAACCGAGTCCCTGCACCGAAAAGGTTAACAAGAGAAGAACTTCGGGAGCGATCCGCGAAAGGGTTATGTTGGCATTGCGACGAGCCGTGGAGCCGCGAGCATCACTGTAAAAAAGGTAGACTTCTTATGATTGAACCAGTAGAAGAAGAGGTCATTGAACATCTAGAAGAGAGCCTTGAACATGAAGAAGAAGATATGGAAGAAGAGCCACAGCCGACCGACATTACGGTACACGCACTAGCCGGCTACTCAAATCCGCAAACGATGAAAGTTGGAGGCCTTCTCAAACAACAGCCGATCACTTTTCTCATCGACACGGGTAGCACTAATAACTTCCTGAATAGTAAGGTTGCTGCTCGGATGGCACTGCATATTGAAGGTTGCAGCAAGTTCGATGTAAAGGTTGCCGACGGTTATTGGTGTAATGCATTTCTTCTGCCTGCTGGACTTCTCCAAGATATTGAACGGTTATTAATGAACTTCTTCTGGAATGGCACAAATGATAAGGCAATGCATATGGTAAATTGGGATAGCATTTGCAAACCGAAAGATGAAGGGGGGCTAAACTTGAGAAATACTAGAGATTGGAATCAAGCATGCCTGGTACAACAATTATGGGATCTTTTGCAAAACAAATGTTCCTTATGGTCACAATGGGTTTCTGCTAGGTATCTTTCAAAGGAATCAATCTGGGAAATTTCAACAAGAACATACCACTCTGCAGCTTGGAAAGGAATTTTAAAGGCAAGGCATTGGCTAATCAAACACATCTCTTATACAATCTCTTCTGGAACTAGTACTAATATGTGGTACGATCCTTGGGTGAGTGGGAAGAGTATATTTCAATTATATGGCGACAGAATACGAAAAGATCTTGGGGCTCCCAAAGATTGGAAGGTTTCCGAGTTCATTGCTAACGGTACCTGGTGTCTCCCTAATCATATTTCTCCCGAAATGTTATCACTTTGGCCGACTATCATAGCTATTCCAATCAGGAACAACTCTTCAGATATACTTATTTGGCCTCATGACAATATCAAATTTAGTGCCACATCCGCATGGAATCAAATTAGGCAAAGAAATAACAAGTGGGTCCCAAGCAGTTGGACATGGGATCGACCGGGATCACAAAGACACTGCTTATGTACATGGCAGGCCCTTCTCAATAAACTACCTACAATAGACAATATGAAAAGAAGAGGTATCTATCATATTAACCGATGCTCCCTTTGTTTGCAACAAGAAGAAACTATTGACCACCTCTATTTTGCTTGTGATTATACAAAATGGATATGGAAGGAGATTCTCCAACGAGTTTTGCTTGTGATTATACAAAATGGATATGGAAGGAGATTCTCCAACGATTTGAACTCAATAGACTGCTGCAACCAAACTTGCACCAAGAACTAGGCGACCTTATGCAATGTTTCTCAAGAAAAGGGCCTCTAACACAACTGGCAAAGGTTACTTTCAGATGCGCTATTTGGTGGATGTGGAAGGAGAGATGTAATAGAATCTTTGAATGTCAACACACAAACAATGCTCAGCTTTTGAAAGAGATTATTAGAGACTCAAGATCCTGTTTGGAGCAAGATCTCAAAACCGAGCAGTTCACCCGAAGAGAAAAAGATATTTTTATCAAATTTAATTTTGCTATTAGCAAAAGAACTTGGGAATGATGCCAAATAATGTACCCACAGGTAGTTATAGTCTACAGCATGTGTAGTCATAACTATCGCATTCGCACTCTATGAGTAACTTGGCTTTGTCTATGACTTGTATAGATAAAGCTATTTGTAGAAACTTTACACATAATCAATTTACTTTTACTTACGAAAAAAAAAAAGGTTGCCGACGGCAGAATCCTAAAGTGCGACCAAAGATGCCCGCAGGTGAAACTATTACTGCAAGACCAAGAAATTATCACCGATTTCTTCCTCCTACCAATCGATGACTATGAGGCAGTGCTTGGTATCGAATGGTTGACTACACTAGGTGATGTCTCTTGGAACTTTTCTAAATTAATTATGAAATTCTACTGTAAGGGCAAACAGATCATCCTACGCGGGAAGCGCGGAAGCAACGTTACCACTATTTCGACCCAACGAATGGAGAAAGTTTTACACAAGGTAAATGGTGCCTTTTTGATGCACCTCCAACAGCAACCAGAGGGGAAGAAAATAGAATTTGAAGATCAAAATCTTGCCCAATTGCTTACTGAATTTGCTCACATATTTGCTGAACCGCGCAGTCTTCCTCCTTCTTGGCAACATGACCATCGAATTCCAATCCTTCCGGGCAAGCCACCAGCGAACACTCGACCATACCGATATCCTCACCTCCAGAAAGATGAAATTGAAAAGATCGTAAAGGAGATGCTTGAAACAGGGGTGATTCGGGGTGATTCGACCAAGTTGCAGCCCCTATTCCTCACCGGTGCTACTTGTACGCAAGAAGGACGGAACTTGGCGGATGTGCATCGACTACCGAGCTTTAAATGGCATCACCGTCAAGGACAAATACCCAATACCAGTGGTGGATGAACTTCTTGATGAATTGAAAGGAGCTCGAGTCTTCACGAAGTTGGACCTCCGATCCGGTTATCACCAAATTCGGGTATGTGATGATGAAATTCCAAAAACTGCATTTCGTACATATGATGGCCATTATGAATTCTTGGTAATGCCTTTTGGACTCACTAATGCTCCTTCAACCTTTCAAAGTCTCATGAATGATATATTTCGGAGCTTTCTTCGTAAATTTGTGCTGGTATTTTTCGATGATATTCTCGTTTACAGCCCTTCTCTTGAGACTCACTTTCAGCATTTACGAATTGTTTTGACGATCCTTCGGGAGAATACTCTTTTTGTTAAGCAACCAAAGTGCAGCTTTCTCCAGCAAAAAGTAGAGTACCTTGGGCATATAATATCAGAAGAAGGAGTGGCGGTAGACCCAACAAAAATTGAGGCAATGCAAGGCTGGCCGAAACCTACAAACGTGAAATTACTGCGGGGGTTCCTTGGACTAACGGACTACTACCGAAAATTTGTTAAGGACTATGGGAAGATCAGTGCACCACTCACTTCATTACTGAAAAAAGATGCTTTTGTTAGGACTCTAGCTTGGAGAGTCCTAATTGAGAGGGACAATCATATAAAAATGTTAGGACTCTAGCTAGGAGAGTCCTAATTGAGAGGAACATTCTGTTAGGACTCTGGCTAGGAGACTCCTAATTGTGAGGGGCATTCATGTAGGAGGTTTTTTCTTAAAGAAGAATTAGGAGTTGTAAGGGAATAGGAGTCTTGAGTAGGAGTCCTATTAGGAGTTGGTTAGAAGTAAGAGTCTTAAGTAGGAGTCCTATTAGGAGTTAGGGTTTAGAAACCCTATAAATAGTAATGTATTCCTTCTCTTTTCTTAAGCAATAGATGAATCTTTTCTGCAGCCTTTGAGCAGCAACTTGGAGGGAGGAACCCCTATAGAGTTCCAAGGAGGCCGATCCCCTAAAGAGATCAACCCTAAGTTTAGAATCTGCAAGGGTTCTAACACCTGGTATCAGAGCAGCGTTCTTGGCGTCTCGCTGCCCTTCCACAGCCATCCATCAACCCTCCACAACCGTCCAAAGCAATTCCCACAATTGCTTAAAAGATCATCGTCGAATTCTGTCATCATCTCCACCACCACGGATCATCCTTTGATCTCCCCGTGAATTGCAACAGGTTCTGGTTTTCTACCTTACTGCTGCTGCAATTTAGTTATCTTTATTTGAAAATCCCAAAAAAATTATTCCTATATTGCTGCATAAAGTTTTCGTGATAAAGTTTTCATCTCTACGACGAAAGATACATTGCAGAATTCCAACCGTATAGCACTATCTGTTTGATCTTTTTTTGGTAAGTAAAAGTAAATTGATATCTGTTTGATCTTGCTACTATGTTTTTTCTATCCAAATCTCCATGAAATTTTATGACATCTTTGACACTTCCTAACAGCAGATTTCCTTTGGTTTTGTCAAAAAAATTCTCAATATAAACCATTGATATTTTACATCTAATCTGCTATACTTGAAAATCTGCACCGTAAAATTTCAGCCGCATAGCACTGATTGTTCGATCTTGATACTACGTTGTTTCTATCCAAATCTGTACGAAATTTTTATGATAGCTTGAACACTTCCTAATATTGGATTTCCCTTTAGTTTCGTCAAAAAATTCTCAATATAAACTTTTGATCTTTTACGTCCAATCTGCTATACTTAAAAATCTATGCTACAGAAAATTTCAACCGCCTTAACCCATCTATTTGCAATCTTTTTTGAATGAAATTTTTTATACACTTTATAGATCACCTTGGCTTCCATCTAAGATTGATCTATTGAGGAATTCATCTCTAAAACCGATTTTTGTGTTGCTATAAATTTTCATCGTAAACTGCTGAAATTTTTCGACAAGAATTCTGCTATCGCAACTTGCACCAATTTCCTTGCTGTTATACTGCCGAAATTTTCTTGATTAAATTAGTCATCCTTTCTGTCATATAAACTGTGATTTTGCTATCAATTCCCTCCACAATTCTCTCAAGTTTTTGGTAGAAATTACGTCGAGAAACCGCTGTTTCTTCGACGACAATTCTGCTCTTACAAGACAGCACATACTTGCTGCAACTTCCACTGATTTCTCTCAAACCTTTGCTGCCATCTACCACAGATCTAAAACTTTCATCCACAGCCCTAAAACTCCACCAAACCACACTCTCAAACTGCACCCAAAACAGCCACAAAACAAGCCTAAATCGTAGCCTACATCCACCGATCCACCAACCCTTTCGACCATCACTTCTCTCAACCTATACATGCCTTTAACCTGACAACAAAAGAGAGATCTTAACATCATAGATTTGGAGGCATATACTATGGCATCTAAGGAGGCAATCGATGCTAAATTCGAAGCTTTGGAGGCGCGAATGGAGGATAAGATTCGGATGCTCTTTACCGAACTCAGATTTGGCCGACCACTAAGCCCGAAGAAATCACATCAAGGAGAGAGCTTTGCCCAATCACACCAACCCCAAAGATATGACTTCCAAGAGAGGGGAAGCTCTATGACCAACCCCAACTATCCATGCATGAGAGTGGACTTCCCTAGATGGGAAGAAGGAGACTCGATTGGTTGGATCTCGCGCGCGGAGCGATATTTTCGGTACCACAAAACCGCAGATGTATCTATGGTAAAAATTGTAGCTATACATCTTGAAGGGGATGCTATACAGTGGTTTGACTGGTTTGAACATACTTATGGAGTCCTTTCATGGCGACAATTCAAAGAAGGACTGCTGATTCGCTTCAGACCAACCGATTATGAGAATATTGACGAACAACTAGCAAAGATCCAACAAACCTCCACCATTCAGGAGTACCAAACCAGGTTTGAAAGGTTATCTAATCAAACTCATGATTGGTCTCAAAAACAGCTATTGTGGACCTTCATTGAGGGCTTAAAGCCGGAGATCCGAGGAGAAGTTAAAGCGCGACAACCGTATACGCTCGGAGGAGCAATTGAACCATAAAGCTCGGAGGACTAGGGTCTCTCCTCAACCAGTAATATTGAAGCCCTTAGCCCCCCCTACTGTCGACCAAGTCCCTACACTAAAGAGGTTAAAAAGAGAAGAGCTTCGGGAGCGATATGCGAAGGGGTTATGTTGGCATTGTGACGAGCCGTGGAGCCGTGAGCATCGTTGTAGTAAAGGGGGACTTCTTATGATTGAACCGATAGAAGAAGAGGTCATTGAACATCCAAAAGAGAGCCTTGAACATGAAGAAGAAGATGCAGAAGAAGA
This sequence comes from Musa acuminata AAA Group, assembly GCF_036884655.1. NCBI lineage: Eukaryota > Viridiplantae > Streptophyta > Magnoliopsida > Zingiberales > Musaceae > Musa > Musa acuminata. The sequence continues at coordinate 18,845,191 of NC_088330.1, read as the reverse complement.
GCCACAACCGACCGAAGTTACGGTACATACACTAGCTAGCTACTCAAACCCGCAAACGATGAAAATTGGAGGCCTTCTCAAACAACAACAAATCACTGTTCTCATCGACACGGGCAGTACTACTAACTTCCTAAATAGTAAGCTTGCTGTTCGGATATCATTACCTATCGAGAATCGCTGCAGGTTTGATGTTAAGGTCACCGACGGACGGATTTTGAATTGTGATCATAGGCGCTTGCAGGAGAAACTATTGCTGTAGGACCAAGAGATAATTGCAGATTTCTTCATTCTCCCTCTTAACAATCATGAGGCCATGCTCAGAATTAAATGGTTGACGACATTAGGTGATATTTCTTGGAATTTTATGAAACTAATTATGAAATTTTACAGTAAGGAGAAACAGGTGACATTGCACGAGAAACGTGGGGGCGACATAACAACGATTTGCACACAACAAATGGAGAATGTTTTGCATAAAGCATGCAGCGGCTTTTTGGTACAACTTGAGCAGCAAACTAAGGGAGAGCCAACAGAATTTGAAGATCCAAATCTACTTCCTTTGCTTGCTGAATTTTCAAATATAATTGACGAACCGCGCAACCTACCTCTTACCTATCGGCATGATCATTGTATAACGATTCTTCCAAGCAAATCTTCAGCAAATGCTCAGCCATATCAGTATCCACATCTCCAGAAGGATGAAGTAGAAAGGATTATAAAAGAGATGCTCGAAACAGGAGTTATTCGGCCAAGTTGCAACCTCTACTCTTCGCCGGTGCTACTTGTACGCAAGAAGGACGGAACAAGGCGAATATGTGTTGATTACCGAGCTCTCGATGGCATAATCATCAAGGACAAATACTTTATTCCAATAGTAGATGAATTGCTAGATGAAAGGGAGCACAAATCTTTACAAAGCTGGACCTTTGATCCGGGTATCATCAAATACGAGCATGCGAAGAGGACATATGGAAAACCACCTTTTGAACACACAACAACCACGAATTTTTGCTTTCTTCAACAAAAGGTGGAATATCTTGGGCATATCATATCAGAGGAAGGTGAGGCAGTGGACCCCTTCAAAATTGGAGCAATGCAAAACTGGCCGACCTCGAGAAACATAAAATTGCTACATGGCTTTCTGGGTTTAACAGGCTACTACCGCAAGTTCGTGAAAAACTATGGAAAGATCAGTGCACCACTTACTTCTTTACTAGAAAAAGATGTCTTCCAATGGTTGGACAGAGCCTCAGCTGCCTTCGACAAACTTAAGGCAGCCATGACGACGATGCCGGTGCTAACACTACCAGATTTCAACCGACCCTTCATTATTGAGGCCGACACATCTGGAGTCAGAATTGGAGCCATTCTCATGCAAGATGGTCGACCACTCACATACACTAGCAAGGCATTATCTCCCTCCGATCAAAATATGTCAACATATGATAAGGAGATGCTCGCCATTGTGCGCGCAGCAACGAGGTGGAGATTGTACTTGATCAGGCGATACTTTCAAATCAAGACCGACCATAAAAGCCTAAAATATCTCTTGGAGTAGAAGATATCTTCCCCCGAGAAGCAAAAATGGGTAACAAAACTTCTTGGATTTGATTTTGAAATAACTTACAAAAAGGGGAAAGAGAATGTTCTTGCAGATGCGCTTTCGCAGTTACCTGAGCAAGTTGAAGTTTCGACCGTTTCACTTCCGACCAACGACTTCCTAGAGGATATTAAGATGGAATGGCAGGAAGATTCAGATACTAGTAAGATTATAAAAAAATTGGAGGAAGCACCAAGCCCCATGGCTCATTACAATTGGGACTCAAAAGAATTACACTATAAGGGACGCATTGTGCTTGTGACAAATTCTACTTGCATCTTCAATAGCAGATTTTGGACAAAGTTATTATATATGCAGGGTACTAAATTGAAAAAGAGTACGACATATCACCCACAAACCAACAGCCAACCGGAAGTTTTAAACAGGTGCTTGGAGACAGCCCAAAGCCACCCACCAAATATGACTACCAAAAGGGAACTCCAGACCCAGCCAAGTGCCATTATTGATCGACGGATCATGACTCGATGACGACGACCCACTAATGAAGTGCTAATACAGTGGGCGAACCTACCAAAAGAAGATGCCACTTGGGAGAACTATGACGACTTGAAGATCAAATTCCCAGAATTCATGATTCATCAGCCTCGAGGACAAGGCTGATTTGAAGAGGGCGGGTCTGTTAGGACTCTAGCTTGGAGTGTCCTAATTGAGAGGGACAATCATGTAAAAATGTTAGGACTCTAGCTAGGAGAGTCCTAATTGTGAGGGGCATTCATGTAATTGAGAGTCCTAATTGAGAGGAACATTCTGTTAGGACTCTAGCTAGGAGAGTCCTAATTGTGAGGGGCATTCATGTTGGAGGTTTTTTCTTAGAGAAGAATTAGGAGTTGTAAGGGAATAGAAGTCTTGAGTTGGAGTCCTATTAGGAGTTGGTTAGAAGTAAGAGTCTTAAGTAGGAGTCCTATTAGGAGTTATGGTTTAGAAGCCCTATAAATAGCCATGTATTCCTTCTCTTTTCTTAAGCAATAGATGAATCTTTTCTGCAGCCTTTGAGCAGCAACTTGGAGGGAGGAACCCCTATAGAATTCCAAGGAGGCCGATCCCCTAAAGAGATCAACCCTAAGTTTAGAATCTGCAAGGGTTCTAACAGCTTTCCAATGGTCGGACAAAGCCTCTGCTGCCTTCGACAAACTTAAAGCAGCCATGACAACGACGCCGGTGCTTGCGCTACCAGATTTCAATAGACCCTTCATTATTGAGGCCGACGCATCTGGAGTCGGAATTGGAGCTGTTCTCATGCAAAATGGTCGACCACTCGCATACACTAGCAAGACATTATCTCCCTCCCATCAAAACATGTCAGTATATGATAAGGAGATGCTTGCCATTGTACACGCAGTAACGAGGTGGAGACCCTACCTGATCGGCCGACGATTTCAAATTAAAACTTACCATAAAAGCCTCAAGTACTTTTTGGAGCAAAAGATATCATCCCCTGAGCAGCAAAAATGGGTAACCAAACTTCTTGGATTTGATTATGAAATTATTTACAAAAAGGGGAAAGAAAACGTTGTTGCAGATGCACTCTCACGGTTACCTGAACAAGCTAAGGTTTCAGCCATCTCCCTTCCTACCACCAGTCTTCTCGAGGACATTAGGGAAGAATGGAAAAAGGATCCAGAGATCAACAAGATCATAAAAAAATTGGAGGAGGATCCAAGTGCAATAGCCCACTACACCTGGGATTTGAGGGATTTACGCTACAAAGGTCGCATTGTGCTTATACCTGACTCCCCTTGCATCGCAATCATCTTGCATGAAATGCACTCTATACCTTCAGCAGGGCACTCTGGATTCCTAAGAACCTACAAAAGAGTGAAGCAAAATTTTTATTGGAGAGGGATGAAAAAAATTATTGCTGAATATGTGGCACAATGTGATGTATGTCAACAGAGCAAGGGTTCTAACACCTGGTATCAGAGCCAGGTTTCGATCCTGGGAATTTGGCGATGAACCTGTTGCAATTCACGGGGAGATCAAAGGATGATCTGCGGTGGTGGAGATGACGGTGGAATTTGGCGACGATCTTTTAAGCAATTGTGGGAATTGCTTTGGGCGGTTGTGGAAGGTTGATGGATGGCAGTGGAAGGGCAACGAGATGCCAAGAACGCTGCTCTGATACCAGGTGATAGAACCCTTGTAGATTCTAAACTTGGGGTTGATCTCTTTAGGGGATCGGCCTCCTTGGAACTCTATAGGGGTTCCTCCCTCCAAGTGCTGCTCAAAGGCTGCAGAAAAGTTTCATCTATTGCTTATGAAAAGAGAAGGAATACATAGCTATTTATAGGGCTTCTAAACCCTAACTCCTAATAGGACTCCTACTTAAGACTCTTACTTCTAACCAACTCCTAGTATGACTCATAGTCAAGACTCCTATTCCCTTATAACTCCTAATTCTTCTCTAAGAAAACACCTCCTACTTGAATGCCCCTCTCAATTAGGACTCTCCTAGCTAGAGTCCTAACAGAATGTCCCTCTCAATTAGGACTCTCCTAGCTAGAGTCCTAACAGTTTTACATGAATGTCCCTCTCAATTAGGACTCTCCAAGCTAGAGTCCTAACAGACCCGCCCTCTTCAAATCAGCCTTGTCCTCGAGGCTGATGATTCGTGAATTCTGGGAATTTGATCTTCAAGTCGTCGTAGTTCTCCCAAGTGGCATCTTCTATTGGTAGATTCGCCCACTTTATTAGCACTTCATTAGTGGGTCATCGTCGTCGAGTCACGATCCGTCGATCAATAATAGCACTTGGCTGGGTCTGTAGTTCTCTTTGGGTAGTCATATTTGGTGGGTGGCTTTGGGTTGTCTCCAAGCACCTATTTAAAACTTCCGTCTAGCTGTTGGTTTGTGGGTGATATGTCGTACTCCTTTTCAATTTAGTACCCTGCATATGGAATAACTTTGTCCAAAATCTGCTTTTGAAGATGCAAGTAGAATTTGTCACAAGCACAATGCGTCCCTTATAGCATAATTGTTTTGAGTCCCGATTGTAATGAGCCATGGGGCTTGGTGCTTCCTCCAATTTCTTTATAATCTTACTAGTATCTGAATCCTCCTGCCATTCCATCTTAATATCCTTAAGGAAGTCGCTGGTCGGAAGTGAAACGGCCGAAACTTCAACTTGCTCGGGTAGCTGCGAAAGCGCATCTGCAAGAACATTCTCTTTTCCCTTTTTGTAAGTTATTTCAAAATCAAATCCATGAAGTTTTGTTACCCATTTTTGCTGCTCAGGGGATAGTATCTTTCGCTCCAAAAAGTACTTGAGGCTTTTATGGTCGGTTTTATTTTGAAATCGTCGACCAATCAAGTAGGGTCTCCACCTCGTTGCTGCACGCACAATGGCGAGCATCTCCTTATCATATGTTGACTTATTTTGATGGGAGGGAGATAATGCCTTGCTAGTGTATGCGAGTGGTCGACCATCTTGCATGAGAATGGCTCTAATTCTGACTCCAGATGCGTCGGCCTCAATAATGAAGGGTCGGTTAAAATATGGTAGTGTTAGCACCGACATCGTCATCATGGCTGCCTTAAGTTTTTCGAAGGCAACGGAGGATCTATCCGACCATTGGAAGACATCTTTTTTCAGTAAGGAAGTAAGTGGTGCACTGATGTCGCCATAGTTTTTCACGAACTTGCTGTAGTAGCCTGTTAAACCCAGAAAGCCATGTAGCAATTTTACGTTCCTCGGGGTAGGCCAGTTTTGCATTGCTTCAATTTTGAAGTGGTCTTCTGCCACACCTTCCTCTGATATGATATGCCCAAGATATTCCACCATCTTTTGAAGAAAGCAAAAATTCATAGTGGTTGTTGTGTGTTTAAAAGGTGGTTTTCGGTACGTCTTCTTCGCATACTTGTATTTGATGATACCCGGATCGAAGGTCCAGCTTTGTGAAGATTTATGCTCCCTTTCATCAAACAATTCATCTACTACTAGAATAGGGTATTTATCCTTGATGGTTATGTCATTGAGAGCTCGGTAGTCAACACATAATCGCCATGTTCCGTCCTTCTTTCGTATGGGGAGCACCGGTGAAGAGTAGGGGCTGCAACATGGCCGAATAACTCCTGTTTCAAGCATCCCTTTTATAATCCATTCTATTTCATCCTTCTGGAGATGTGGATACTGATATGGCTGAGCATTTGCTGGAGGTTTGCTTGGAAGAATCGTTATATAATAATCATGCCGGCGGGTAAGAGGTAGGTTGCGCGGTTCGTCAAATATATCTAAAAATTCAGCAAGCAAAGGAAGTAGATTTGGATCTTCAAATTCTGTTGACTCTCCCTTAGTTTGCTGCTCAAGTTGTACCAAAAATTCACTGCATGCTTTATGCAAAACCTTCTTCATTTGTTGTGTGCAAATTATCGTTACGTCGCCCCCACGTTTCCCGTGCAGTATCACCTATTTCTCCTTACTGTAAAATTTCATAATTAGTTTCATAAAATTCCAAGAAAAATCACCTAATGTTGTCAACCATTTAATTCTGAGCATTGCCTCATGATCATCAAGAGGAAGAAGGAAGAAATCTGCAATTATCTCTTGGCCCTGCAACAATAGTTTCTCCTGCGGGCGCCTACGATCACACTTCAAAATCTGTCTGTCGGTGACCTTAACATCAAACCTGCAGCGATTCTCGATAGGTAATGCCATTCGGATAGCAACCTTACTGTTTAGGATATTATTAGTGCTGCCCGTGTCGATGAAAACAGTGATCGGTTGTTGTTTGAGAAGGCCTCCAACTTTCATCGTTTGCGGGTTTGAGTAGTTGGCTAGTGCATGTACCGTAACTTCGGTCGGTTGTGGCTCTTCTTCTGCATCTTCATCTGCATCTTCTTCTTTATGTTCAATGCTCTCTTCTGGATATTCAATGACCTTTTCTTCTACTGGTTCAATGATAAAAAGTCTCCCTTTACTACAGCGATGCTCAAGGCTCCACGGCTCATCACAATGCCAACATAATCCATTCGCATATCGCTCCGGAAACTCTTCTCTTGTTAACCTCTTTGGTGTAGGTACTTGGTCGATAGTAGGGGGGGCTGAGGGCTTCAATATTACTGGTTGAGGAGTGACCCTAGTCCTCCGAGCTTCATGGTTCAATTGCTCCTCTTGATGTTGTGCGAAAGAGGTGGCTGCCATAAGCGTATACGGTTGTCGCGCTTTAACTTCTCCTCGGATCTCCGGCTTCAAGCCCTCAATGAAGGTCCTCAATAGCTGTTTTTGAGACCAATCACAAGTTTGATTAGATAACCTTTCAAACCTGGTTTGGTACTCCTGAATGGTGGAGGTTTGTCGGATCTTTGCTAGTTGTTCGTCAATATTCTCGTAATCGGTTGGTCTGAAGCGAATCAGCAGTCCTTCTTTGAATTGTCGCCATGAAAGGACTCCATAAGTATGTTCAAACCAATCAAACCATTGTATAGCATTCCCTTCAAGATGTATAGCTGCAATTTTCACCATAGATGCATCCGTGGTTTTATGGTACCGAAAATATCGCTCCGCGCGCGAGATCCAACCAATCGGGTCTCCTTCTTCCCATCTAGGGAAATCCACTCTCATGCATGGATAGTTGGGGTTGGTCATAGAGCTTCCTCTCTCTTGGAAGTCATATCTCCTTGGGTGAGTGGGAAGAGTATATTTCAATTATATGGCGACAGAATACGAAAAGATCTTGGGGCTCCCAAAGATTGGAAGGTTTCCGAGTTCATTACTAACGATACCTGGTGTCTCCCTAATCCTATTTCTCCCGAAATGTTATCACTTTGGCTGACTATCATAGCTATTCCAATCAGGAACAACTCTTCAGATATACTTATTTGGCCTCATGACAATGGCAAATTTAGTGCCACATCCGCATGGAATCAAATTAGGCAAAGAAATAACAAGTGGGTCACAAGCAGTTCGACATGGGATCGACCGGGATCACAAAGACACTTATGTACATGGCAGGCCCTTCTCAATAAACTACCTACAATAGACAATATGAAAAGAAGAGGTATCTATCATGTTAACCGATGCTCCCTTTGTTTGCAACAAGAAGAAACTGTTGACCACCTCTATTTTGCTTGTGATTATACAAAATGGATATGGAAGGAGATTCTCCAACGATTTGAACTCAATAGACTGCCGCAACCAAACTTCCACCAAGAACTAGGCGACCTTATGCAATGTTTCTCAAGAAAAGGGCCTCTAACACAACTGGCAAAGGTTACTTTCAGATGCGCTATTTGGTGGATGTGGAAGGAGAGATGTAATAGAATCTTTGAATGTCAACACACAAATAATGCTCAGCTCTTGAAAGAGATTATTAGAGACTCAAGATCCTGTTTGGAGCAAGATCTCAAAACCGAGCACTTCACCCGAAGAGAAAAAGATATTTTTTATCAAATTTAATTTTGCTATTAGCAAAAGATCTTGGGAATGATGCCAAATAATGTACCCACAGGTAGTTATAGTCTACAGCATGTGTAGTCATAACTATCACATTCGCACTCTATGAGTAACTTGGCTTTGTCTATGACTTGTATAGATAAAGCTATTTGTAGAAACTTTACACATAATCAATTTACTTTTACTTACCAAAAAAAATTTAGCATTGATTGCCTCCTTAGATGCCATAGTAGAAACCCATTGAAAGATATCTAGCAGAAACCCATTGTGACCATAAGGAACATTTGTTTTGCAAAAGATCCCACAATTGTTGTACCAGGCATGCTTGATTCAAATCTCTAGTATTTCTCAAGTTTAGCCCCCCTTCATCTTTCGGTTTGCAAATGCTATCCCAATTTACCATATGCATTGCCTTATCATTTGTGTCATTCCAGAAGAAGTTCATTAATAACCGTTCAATATCTTGGAGAAGTCCAGCAGGTAGAAGAAATGCATTACACCAATATATAGAGTAGGAGTGCAATACAGAACGGATGAGTTCGAGTCATCCTGCTTTTGATAGAAGCCTATTTTTCCAAGAAGAAATTCTATTCTTTATTTTTTGCAGGATAGGCTGACAGTGGGTTTTGTGAATGCCTATGGATATGAGCGGGAAACCCAAATAAGGAACTGGCAGGCTTCCCTCACTAACCCCCAAAGTTTGTGCAATAAAGACCTGAAAGATAAGTAAATCATCTGCAAATGTTATATGTGATATATGAATAGAGCCAGCATTGGGTACCTTAATGCTGCCATTTAAGACTGCATGTTCCAACATACAGCTAAGTCCTTCCATCGCAATAGTAAAGAGATACGGAGAGAGTGGATCACCTTGTTGGATGCCATTCGTGCTCCCAAAAAAACCAATAGGTGAGCCATTAAAGAGTATCGAAAACTTTGTAGTTTCCAGGCAAGATTGAATCCAATTAACCCATTGAATCAATAAGATTATCATCTTTGTCTCTGCATTTGCTGATACGGTTAACAGCCCTTCGAGTAGCAATTGAATCATAGAAAAATTTAGTATTGGAATCTCCTAGTGTAAGCCAATGCTGTCGATACTTCTGCTTTGCAAAACTTTCCTCCTGTTTTAAGGCTTGCATGAAGTTATTTCTGGCTTCTGTCTCTTTGTAGATAATATTCTCATCATTTGGCTGAAGTTGCAGCTCATGTTGCAATGACATTAGTTCCTTCCTGCAAAATTGAACTGTGGTGATAATATTGCCAAAGGTATTTGTATTCCACTCCTTTAGTGCTGCTTTACAGGCTTTGAGCTTTTGACATAATATGTAAGGGGGGATCCATGCACATTAACATTATTCCAAGCAGATCTGATAACATCAAGAAATTGAGGATGAGTACTCCACATGTTAAAGAATCTAAACGGTTTCTTGCCTCTTGGTGTCGCTTTGTCTGCGTGTATATACATTAAAGAATGGTCAGAAAACAAAGGAGCACCATACTCAAGAAGTGAATCTGGATAAACTGTTAACCATTCATGATTAATCAAACACCTATCAAGTCGAGCCATTATTTTTCTGTTAGCAGCACCTTGATTACTCCAGGAGAGCCAATTACCCACAGATTTCATATCAAACAAAGCTGCAGTGTCAATGTAATCATTAAAACTTTGAAGCTGGCTTTCTGAAAGTTGTCTACCCCCCTCTTTTTCATTTGTGTACCGAACAGTGTTAAAGTCAAGGTACATTGAGACAGCCATTTGCAATATTAGTCAGGTCAGACCAAAGAGTATTTCTTTCTTGCATACTATTTGAAGCATATATACCAGTGAGATTGAATTGACAGCCATTCTTTTTGTCCTCTATCTTAAGATGAATGAATTGATCAGTAGCAGAAATAAACCAAGCATTAATAGAGTTAGGATGCCATAAGACCCATATTCTACCAAAAGTTTCATTTGAGTCATTGGTAAACAGTTCAGCGTCTGGCCATATTAAATTCTTTTGAGCTTGAACGCGTGATTGTTTAATTTTCGTTTCTACTAGAATAACAATATCACATGCGGCAGACTTGATTATTCTGTTGAGCTCCCGACATTTCTCCGGCTTATTAAGTCCGCGAAAATTCCAACATGTTATCTTCATCAGTAATAAAGAAATGAAAAGGTGGTAAGGTATTCATCCTACGACTTTGGATGGACTGTACCATCCTTTTTCTTATCCTTCGGTTTTGTATTTTCCTCCCGCACAATATCCTTACCTTTTATGGCTTTATTCCTATATTTATCCACTTCATCTACAGCTTGCAGATTTTTAAACTTTAAAATACCTTGAATCATGTGGTCTTGATTGGCAGGGTTTGTCGAAGCACGATAAGATTGTTGCAGCACAATATCCTGGATAGTACTTGTTGGAGTAGCCTGGCTAGAGAGGTTTGTTGGGGCATGAGTTTGTTGAGACAGAATATCCTTGTTGGTGATGTTTGTTGTGGCCTGAGTTTGTTGAGGAAGAATATCCTTGCTGGCGAGATTTGTTTGGGCCTGAGTTTGTTGAGTTATTGTGGACAGATCCAATGATATTGGAAGGGATGAAGTTCCTGACTTATGTTTCTCCTGTCCACTAGTATCAAGGGAAACCTCTGTTGTGGAAGACTCCGACATTATAGGAAGAGATATAGTTTTGGATTTGTCCTTCTGTCCGCGGTGCTGTCCTTGCGAGTCAGAATGCTCAATAGTCTTCGCCACCATCGGTGCTACTGCCATTAGAGAAGACTCGCTTTGTTGCTGAGGCGCTTGACGTAGTCGATAGACCTTTGTGATTTGTTTTGGAGTTTGCTGACAAGCTCCATTTGCATGACCAAAAGATAAACAATGCTGACATCGTTGTGGCTTCCAGGAATATGAGACATGTACCTTCCGAGTTTTCCCGTCAAGATCTTCGTCGGAAGATCTTCGTCGGAAGAAACCAGTACACATGCTCGTGCAAATGCTAATCTCGTCTGAGCAGCTGTTGCTTTGTCGATGTAGAGTGGCTGTCCCAGAGTGCTGCATAACTTTGCAATAAAACATCGACTCCAAAGATGTAGAGGAAGACCTTGAAAGGATACCCATAATGGAATATACTGCAGGCTATCTAACTCCAAACGGACATCAGGAGACCAGCGTCGTAGAATCATTGGATGGCCGCGAATAGTCTAGAATCCTTCGAGGACCCATTGTAAATCATCTTCAGAGTAGAACTTGCAAACAAAGAATCCGTTCTCCAGCATATGAAGATCAAATGACGATATTCCCCATCGAGTTTTGATAAATGAGGATAGTGGGAAATAAGATGTTTTGAGACCTACCACATAGCCAACAATCGCCATAGACCATGTCTCAATAAGCTCTGCTGAATCAGCAGTCTCGTATACAGCAATCTTCTTATCAGCCTGAACTTCTGGAGTAAAGAATTCCAAGCTTAGATCCGGACTTCCAACCGGAGCCTTGAAGAGGCTAGTCCAAGGCCTAGGGTCATTGGAAATGAGGGCAGGCTGCCGCGATCTAGAGCACGACCTACTTCGATGCTGTTTCGTCGAAGGAGTTTCTCTCTGGAGAGGATATGGAGGAGGAGCAAATTGAGGGGTAACGGTAGGGAGTCTTACCATCGTATCAACCCTCCCGCCACCGTCGCCAGCCCTAGGGGTCGTCGCTGCCATGTTTGATCCCTATTCTGGTCGTCGCTATAGAATCGTCTCCATAGGGAAAAGCCACCGTCGTAGTATATCAGATCGCCGCTACAGTACCGTCGCCCTAGGGAGATCTGGTCGCCGCTATAGTATCGTCGCCCTTGGGGAGAAGCCGACGCTGCAGGAGATCCGATCACCACTACTGTAAGGGAGATCAGATCGTTGCTATAATATCGTCGCCCATGAGAGAAAGCCAACGCTGCAGGAGTCAGATCGCCCTAGGGAGATCTCGTCGCCGCTACAGTGTCGTCGCCGCCGCTACAGTACCATCGCCCTTGGGAAACAGCTGACGCTGTAGGAACTCAGATCGCCGCTACAGTGTCGTCGCCCGTCGCCCGTGGGAGAAAGCCGACGCTGCAGGAGTCAGATCGCCCTAGGGAGATCTGGCCGCCGCTACAATGGTCGCCCTAGATCTGGTCGCCGCTACAGTGTCGTCGCCGCTACAGTGGTCGCCCAAGATCTGGTCGTCGCTACAGTGTCGTCGCCGCTGCAGGAGTCAGATCGCCCTAGGGAGATCTGGCCGCCGCTACAGTGGTCGCCGCTACAGTGGTCGCCCTAGATCTGGCCGCCGCTACAATGGTCGCCGCTGTTAGGAAGTGGTTTATATTGTGATTAGACGTAAAAGATCAATGGTTTATATTGTGAATTTTTCGAAAAAACCAAAGGGGAATCTGCTGTTAGGAAGTGTCAAAGATGTCATAAAAATGTCATAGAAATTTGGATAGAAAAAGCATAGTAGCAAGATCAAACAGATGGTGCTATGCGGCTAAAATTCTGCAATGTATCTTTCGTTGTGAGATGAAAACTTTGTGACGAAAAGGCTATGCAGCAATATAGGAACAATTTTTTTTTTTTGGATTTTCGAATAAGGATAACTAAATTGCAGCAGCAGTAAGGTAGGAAACCAGAACCTGTTGCAATTCACGGGGAGATCAAAGGATGATCTGCGGTGGTGGAGATGACGGTGGAATTTGGTGACGATCTTTTAAGCAATTGTGGGAATTGCTTTGGGCGGTTGTGGAGGGTTGATGGATGGCAGTGGAAGGGCAACGAGATGCCAAGAACGCTGCTCTGATACCAGGTGATAGAACCCTTGCAGATTCTAAACTTGGGGTTGATCTCTTTAGGGGATCGGCCTCCTTGGAACTCTATAGGGGTTCCTCCCTCCAAGTGCTGCTCAAAGGCTGCAGAAAAGTTTCATCTATTGCTTATGAAAAGAGAAGGAATACATAGCTATTTATAGGGCTTCTAAACCCTAACTCCTAATAGGACTCCTACTTAAGACTCTTACTTCTAACCAACTCCTAGTAGGACTTATAGTCAAGACTCCTATTCCCTTACAACTCCTAATTCTTCTCTAAGAAAACACCTCCTACTTGAATGCCCCTCTCAATTAGGACTCTCCTAGCTAGAGTCCTAACAGAATGTCCCTATCAATTAGGACTCTCCTAGCTAGAGTTCTAACAGTTTTACATGAATGTCCCTCTCAATTAGGACTCTCCAAGCTAGAGTCCTAACAGAACAAGGGTGAAACTGTGGCAAATCCAGGGAAGCTACAACCACTACCCATACCAGACTTAGTTTGGACTGACATCTCCATGGACTTCATTGAAGGGCTGCCATCTTCCAAAGGTAAAAGCACGATTCTCGTGGTAGTTGATCGACTTACGAAATATGCTCATTTTTGTGCTGTGAGAAATCCCTACACTGCTGCTAGTATTGCCCAGATTTTCATAGAAAATATTGTTAAACTCCATGGGATGCCAAGGTCCATCGTAAGTGATCGTGACAGGATCTTCACTAGTAAATTTTGGACCGAGTTATTTCAGTTACAAGGCACCAAACTCAAGATGAGCACAGCATATCATCCACAAACTGACGGCCAAACAGAGGTAGTAAATAGGTGCTTAGAGACGTACCTCCGGTGTTTCGCTAGCGACCGACCAAAAGAGTGGGCGAAATGGCTTCCCTGGGCCGAATGGTGGTATAATACTACATATCATTCATCCACAAAATGTGCCCCTTATGAAGCATTGTATGGTCGACCAGCACCTGTGATTCCAAAGTATGTAATTGGCTCGGCCAAGGTAGATCAGGTTGACCAAGAATTAATTGATAGGGACAAACTCTTACAACTGTTAAAAGATAATCTCTCTACCGCTCAAGCCAGAATGAAGCAGCAAGCCGACACACGACGAAGTGAAAGAGAATTTTCAGTGGAAGATTGGGTTTATCTTCGCCTACAACCATACAAGCAACTCTCTATCAACACTCGAGCCTCCATGAAGCTATCCCCACGTTTTTATGGGCCCTATCAGATCACAGAGCGTATTGGAGCCGTGGCATACAGACTTAAATTACCTGAGGATGCCAAAATTCACCCTGTCTTCCACGTATCATGCCTAAAGCCCAAGTTGGGAGAACACGAGTCACCCCAGATCCAACTGCCCAACACAACTGAGGATGGAGTTATTCAAGCCCAACCACAGGCCATCCTCGATCACAGGATCGTGATGCGTCGCCGACATCCCTCTACTGAAGTACTAGTGCACTGGAATAATCTACCACTTGAAGACGCCACATGGGAACCACATGAGTGTTGAATCTCGGATTTTGATGATATAATCAATTGGTGGGTTAATTGATCTAATCCATATTATTGAGTTAAGTGTGCAGGATTAACTACGATAACCAGCAAACATAAAGCAAGGATACCGGAGTCGAGCTCGATGGACGTTTAAGAGACCGAAGAATCATCGGAGATGCTGCCGGAACCATCCGAGAAGAAATCGGGAACGTGTCGGAAGTTCGCCGAAGAAATCGTCGGAGGCTCACGGAGATCACCGAGAAGGCTCGGCTACTCGTTAAAGTCATCACAAAGATTGGGAGCTTGCAGGGAGTCCGTCGGAAGAAGTTCGTCGGAAAGCTCGCCGGAATAAGACTCGACGTTCGCGGTTGAAAATTTGCTTAGGATGTTTTTGTGTTATGTAGTTCACTTGTAATTAGGATTAGGATTAAGAGATAATCCTATATCCTGGTTAGGGGCCAACTAGGCCCAAAGTCAGATTTGGTTTGGGCTAAAATTAAGCCAAACCAATGAATCGGAGAGCCAGGCGGTGGCACCGCCTGGCTGGGCGGTGAAACCGCCCAGCACCCGAGAGCTGGGCGGTGACACCTCCTTGGCTGGGCGGTTGCACCATCCAGCACCCGAGCGCTGGGCGGTGGCACCGCCTGGCTGGGCGGTGGAACCTCCAGCACCGGGAACCCTAAGAGAATTCAAATTTTGGAGCCCAAAATTTGAATCCTCTTGAGGCCTATAAATACCCCTCAAATCTCAGCTGAGGTAACAACTTTTGAGAAGCATTTTTTATTGAGAGAAAAGTCTTAGAAAGTCTTAGCAAGTCTTGTTTTCAATTTGCTAGAGAGTTCTCCTCCTCCTTTCTTATTGAAAATTTGTAAAAGGTTGAGCTGCTTGTAAAAGGTTGTAAGAGGGGTGTTTACCCTTCCATTTCAAGAGACTTGCTAGTGGAAGGTGGGAGCCTCATCGAAGAGGGGCCTCGCAAGTGGAGTAGGTCATTTGACCGAACCACTCTAAAAATTGGCGTAATCTCTGGTTTGCTCTTTATTATTGTCATTTACATTACTGCAAATCTTCTTACTGCTTTAGTTCCTTATTACTCTTGCTGCGCAACTTCAAGAATACGCCTTCAAGTTAAATTTCTCAAGTTTCGTTCTTAACGTACGAAAGATTTTGATTAAAATCGAAGTTTTAATCCGCTGCACTAATTCACCCCCCCCTCTTAGTGCTGCTCCGATCCTAACAAGTGGTATCAGAGCAAGGTTATCTCTCATATTTGGTTTAATACCCAAGAGAGATGGCTTACTCCGGCATGCAAGAGGGTCATTCTATTGCACGACCACCTTTGTTTAATGGGTCGGATTACACATATTGGAAGACTCGCATGAGAATCTTCCTCATTTCTATGGACTTTGAGCTTTGGTCTATTGTCGAGATTGGATTTCAAAAATCTTCTCTTCCGATGAGCGAATGGAATGAATCGGAGAATGCCTTGTTTTAAATGCAAATGCTATGAATGCCTTGTTTTGTGCATTAGACAAAAACAAATTTAATCGTGTTTCAATGTGTGATTCGGCTTTTGATATTTGGAGAACTCTTGAGGTCACTCATGAAGGTACTAGCCGAGTGAAAGAGTCCAAAATCAACATCCTTGTGCACTCTTACGAACTTTTCCGAATGAAACCAAGTGAGTCCATCGGAGACATGTACACCCGGTTTACGGATGTCATCAATGGACTCAAAGCTCTTGGTAAAGATTTTACTAACTTGAACTAGTAACTAAAATCTTAAGTTCCATCCCTAAAAGTTGGGATCCAAAAGTTACGGCCATTCAAGAGGCCAAAGACCTTAAAGCATTCCCTCTTGAAGAACTCATTGGGTCTCTAATGACCTACGAAATGACATGTCAAGCTCATGACGAGCTCGAGAACCCCCTTCCAAAGAACAGGAAGGATATGGCACTCAAATCACAAGAAGACCACTTGAAAGGAACATCAAGTGATGAGGACAGTGACAATGACATTGCACTTTTGACTCAAAAATTTAAAAAATATTTAAGAAAGAACAGATTTAAGAATAATACAAAAAATAAATTTGAACAAAAGAAGGACCAAGTGATTTGCTATGAATGCAAAAGACCGGGACACTATAAGAACGATTGTCCTCAAGCCAAAAAGAGAACATCAAAGAAGAAGGCATTCAAGGCAACGTGGGATGATTCAAGCGCATCCGAAGAAGAGGAGTCCAACACCGAGCAAGTTGCTCATTACGCGCTAATGGCGTTAGGAGAAGAGGTATGTGATTTATTTAATGAAGATTTATCTTTTGAAGAACTATCTATCGCTTTTCATGAATTATTTGATGAATGTAGAACTGTTAGCAAGAAGTTAAGTATCTTAAAGAAAGAGCATGCTTTGCTACAAGATAAGTTTGATAGTCTTCAAACTCCTCCATGCTCTAAGTGTGAGCACTTAGAAGCAATAAAAAATGAAAATTTGCTTCTTAAGGAAACCTTAAACAAGTTTAAGGTTGGTAGCAAAGGATTAGATATGATCCTTGCACACAAGGGTCACATCGCAAATAGAAATAGAATTGGATTTGTAAAAGGATTACATCAAAATCCTACCACTTTCATAAAAGGACCTACATTACATGTTTCCTCTTATATGAAATGCAACTTTTGTTGCAAATCCGGACATATTGCCTACAAATGCCCATTTAGGAAAATTAGTTCACAAAAATTAATATGGGTTCCTAAAGGAACTATAAAGAATTCAATCATAAATAACAAAGTTAGTGGGTCAATTTTTGAGGCACCCAAAATCAAATGGGTACCTAAAAATCATCCTCTTTTGTAGACAAACCCACAAGCTAGGAGCAAGAGATGGTATCTCGATAGTGGATGCTCAAGACATATGACTGGAGATCCATCTCATTTCTCTATGCTCACTAGCAAAGAAGAAGGGTACGTTACCTTCGGAGACAACAACAAGGGCAAAATCATTGGCAAGGGAACTATTGGTAACAAATTTAATTTTTCCATTGATGATGTCTTACTAGTTGATGGATTGAAACATAATCTCTTGAGTATTAGTCAACTATGCGATAAAGGTTACATCGTTAGATTTGAATCAAATATGTGCATTATTGAAAAACCAAATCATAACATGACTATGATTGCTTTAAAACAAAATAATGTCTATACCATCAATCTTGATGAACTAAGTAATGAAATGTGCTTCTCCGCCGTAAATGATGATGCTTGGCTTTGGCATAGGTGATTAGGCCATGCAAGCATGAAAACAATATCTAAGATCTCATCTCAAGAATTAGTACGAGGAATTTCAAATATAAAGTTTATTAAGTATGCGATGCATGACAAAGTATGCGATGCATGTCAACTAGGCAAACAAATAAAAACAAGCTTCAAACCAAAAAATCAAATTAGCACTACTAGACCATTACAATTGATCCATTTGGACCTATTTGGACCAATTGATACAACAAGTCTAGGTGGAAGCAAATATGTTTTTGTGATTGTGGATGACTACTCTAGATACACTTGGACCTATTTCTTAGCTCACAAAAGTGATTGCTTCAAGTGTTTCTCTAAATTTTGTAAACTCACTCAAAACGAAAAAGGCTTCATGATTTCATCAATTCGGAGTGATCACGGTGGTGAATTCCAAAACCGTGACTTTCAAAATTTTTGCGAAAGTAATGGGTACAATCACAACTTCTCAACTCCAAGAAATCCTCAACAAAATGGAGTAGTTGAAAGGAAAAATAGAAACCTACAAGAAATGGCAAGAACTATGTTGAATGAACATAGTTTACCTAAGTACTTTTGGGCCGAAGCCGTAAATACGGCTTGCTACATCATGAATAGAGTCCTAATAAGACCATCCTTATCCAAAACTCCCTATGAATTATGGAATAACAAAAAACCAAACATCTCCTATTTTAAAGTTTTTGGTTGTAAATGCTTTATTTTAAATGAAAGGGATGCTTTAGGAAAATTTGATGCTAAATCCGATGAAGGCATCTTTCTTGGTTACTCTTCCGTTTCTAAAGCTTTTCGGGTTTTTAATAAAAGAACTTTAGTAATTGAAGAGTCTATTCATGTAGTTTTTAATGAAATTTCCGATTAAAAGAAAAATGATTTTGATGATGATCTTGGTTTTGATAATTTGAATTTAAATGAACCCTCTCCTCAAAATAGCCATTTGAATGCATCTTCTTCCGAAATTTCTTTACCAAAAGAATGGAAGTATGTAGATGCTCATCCAAAAGAGCAAATTATAGGAGATACATCAAAAGGGGTTCAAACTCGTTCTTCTTTCAAAAATTTCTGTGCTAACGCCGCTTTCCTTTCTCAAATTGAACCTAAATGCATTGACGAAGCCTTAAAAGATGATTTTTGGATCATTGCAATGCAAGAAGAATTGAACCAATTTGAGAGGAATGAGGTATGGAAGCTTGTTCGTAGACCAAGTGACCACTTAGTCATAGGTACTAAGTGGGTCTTTAGAAACAAGCAAGACGAAAATGGTATCGTGGTTAGAAACAAGGCTAGATTAGTGGCCAAAGGTTTCAACCAAGAAGAAGGTATCGATTACGAAGAAACCTTCGCTCCCGTGGCTCGATTAGAAGCCATAAGGATGCTCCTTGCCTATGCTAGTAGTAATAATTTTAAACTATTTCAAATGGATGTTAAAAGTGCTTTCTTAAATGGTTTTATTTCCGAAGAAGTATTTGTCGAACAACCTCCCGGATTTGAAAATTCTCTTCTTCCTAATCATGTATTCAAATTGACTAAAGCTCTCTATGGCTTAAAACAAGCTCCTAGAGCTTGGTATGAAAGGCTTAGTTCCTTTCTTATTTTAAATAATTTTACCAAAGGCAAGGTTGATACTACATTGTTTATTAAACATTTTGAAAATAATTTTCTTATTGTGCAAATTTATGTTGACGATATTGTGTTTGGCTCTTCGGATGAATCACTATGTGAATCATTTGCCAAATGTATGAGTCTTTTTTTTTTTTTTTGGTAAGTAAAAGTAAATTGATTATGTGTAAAGATTCTACAAATAGCTTTATCTATACAAGTCATAGACAAAGCCAATTAACTCATAGAGTGCGAATGCGATAGTTATGACTACACATGCTGTAGACTATAACTACTTGTGGGTACATTATTTGACATCATTCCCAAGATCTTTAGCTAATAGCAAAATTAAATTTGATAAAAATATCTTTTTCTCTTCGGGTGAAGTGCTCGATTTTGAGATCATGCTCCATACATTAGAATTGTATGAGTCTTGAATTTGATATGAGTTTAATGGGTGAATTAACTTTCTTTTTGGGATTACAAATCAAACAACTTAGTGATGGTATATTTCTTAACCAATCCAAATATACATTAGAATTGTTAAAACGATTTAACATGGATAATTCAAAAGCAATAAACACCCCTATGAGTACCGCGACTAAGTTAGATATGGATGAAAATGGTGAAAGTTTCGATCAAAAAACATATAGGGGAAGGATAGGTAGTCTACTCTACCTCACTGCGACTAGACCGGATATTATGTTTAGTGTAGGACTTTGCGCTAGGTTTCAATCTAATCCTAAATTATCTCATCTTAAGTGTGTTAAAAGAATATTTAGGTATCTTAAAGGAACTCCAAATTTAGGATTGTGGTATCCAAAATCTGAAAATTTTGATCTAATAGCTTATGCAGATGCCGATTTTGGCGGATGCAGGATAGATAGAAAAAGTACATCCGGAACATGCCAATTTTTAGGACATGCACTTGTTTCTTGGACTTCCAAGAAACAAAATTCAGTTGCACTATCTACGGCGGAAGCCGAATACATTGCTGCAAGTGCATGTTGTGCACAAGTAATTTGGATGAAAAATACATTAGAAGACTATGGAATTCACCTTGAAAATATTCCCATAAAATGCGATAATACTAGTGCCATATGCCTTACTAAAAATCCAATTCAGCATTCTAGAACTAAGCACATCGACGTTAGGCATCATTTCATACGCGATCATGTCCTTAACAATAATGTTGTTCTAGAATTCATTGACACAAAGCATCAATTAGCAGATATATTCACAAAAGCCTTGAATGAAGACCAATTTGAATTCATCCGAAGGGAATTAGGCATGCTAAATTGTCCCTAAAATGAACTTCACAAAAAAAAAAGGACTCGTTCTTTTCCCTTCGTTTATAAATTTGAATTCTTTCTTCTTCTACAATTCAAAATGATCCATTAAAGTATAAATTATGATCTTGAGGGAAGAAGCTAAACAAAAGGAAGGAAGAAATTTTTTTTCTTTCCTCCGCGTGATGCCAGCGGTGGCACCGCCAGATCCGGCGGTTGGACCGACTGGCGCTCGAGCGCCAGGCGGTGACACTGACCAGTTTGGCGGTGACACCGACCGAGTCACCCTTTTAACCCGAGGGGTTAGGGCCGGCGGTGACACCGCCCCCAACCCGAAGAAAGACCCCTCCAAAACCCTCTCCCATTCCCTCTAACCCTCATTCTACCTCTTAGAAACATTGGAGAAGGATTCTTGGTGGTCCAAGCTTTCCATCTCTCAACATAATCTCCACAAGGTAACACTTGAAATCCCTCATTTCTTTTCTCTTTCTCTTGCTTATTTTTCAAAATTTCATCATCATCTTGTCTAGAAAATGGCACCAAAGAGATCAAAAGGAATAAGGATTGAAGGAGATTCATATAACCATGACCTTTTTAGATCAAAAGAGGTAGCCCTTAGCTTTCCAAAATTTGAAACACGATGTGTCCATAAGGGAAAATACGTTGATTTGGATGAACTAGAGGACTTAGATCCCATTAAGTGGTTTGCTCAACTAGAAGCTCTACCTCTACTACAAATAGATGAACCAATCTATCCACGGTTAGTGAGATTGTTCTATGCCAACCTATATGAAGACAATGATAGCCTAAGCACTTACATTCTAGGAACACCCATTAGAATTTTTGACAGCACCATTTGTGAGCTAATTGGCATAACTGAAAAAGATAGGGGATGCTATTTTAAAGGTAAATGGGACGTCAAAAAAATAGGAGCAACCTATTCCGAAGCCGTGAAAACAATTTTTGCAAATCCAAACCTTGACTTCCTACCCAAGAGCTGTGAACACTTAATGCCTTTCAACTCTAAAATTCTTCATCACATTTTTTTTTTTTTGGTAAGTAAAAGTAAATTGATTATGTGTAAAGTTTCTACAAATAGCTTTATCTATACAAGTCATAGACAAAGCCAAGTAACTCATAGAGTGCGAATGCGATAGTTATGACTACACATGCTGTAGACTATAACTACCTGTGGGTACATTATTTGGCATCATTCCCAAGATCTTTTGCTAATAGCAAAATTAAATTTGATAAAAATATCTTATTCTCTTCGGGTGAAGTGCTCGGTTTTGAGATCTTGCTCCAAACAGGATCTTGAGTCTCTAATAATCTCTTTCAAGAGCTGAGCATTGTTTGTGTGTTGACATTCAAAGATTCTATTACATCTCTCCTTCCACATCCACCAAATAGCGCATCTGAAAGTGACCTTTGCCAGTTGTGTTAGAGGCCCTTTTCTTGAGAAACATTGCATAAGGTCGCCTAGTTCTTGGTGCAAGTTTGGTTGCGGCAGTCTATTGAGTTCAAATCGCTGGAGAATCTCCTTCCATATCCATTTTGTATAATCACAAGCAAAATAGAGGTGGTCAACAGTTTCTTCTTGTTGCAAACAAAGGGAGCATCGATTAACATGATAGATACCTCTTCTTTTCATATTGTCTATTGTAGGTAGTTTATTGAGAAGGGCCTGCCATGTACATAAGGAGTGTCTTTGTGATCCCGGTCGATCCCATGTCCAACTGCTTGGGACCCACTTGTTATTTCTTTGCCTAAATTCTTCATCACATTATCACAAGCATCATATTCCCCAAACAATTTCATCTTGACGAAGTAAGTCAATTAGAGATAGGAACCATGTATTGGATTATGACCAGTCAGCATAATTGTTTTGGGTACTTGATTCGCCAACACATGCAGGAAATTATGACTAAAGATACTATATTGCCATATGGGAGGTTAATCACTAGAATTCTTCATGCCTATGACATTTGCATTCCACCCGATGAAGAATCTATTCAAAATGATCGATATAATATAATAAATAAAAACCTGCTAAAAAAACTTAGGTGCACTTTTAGCAATGGCATATGGGTTAGGCAGCCTAGAAGGACGGATCCAATTCCTACACCAATAGAACAACCTGTAACACCAATTCTTATGGGAAGTGAATCTCCTCCTCCTAGTCCCTTTAGAGCAGCACCTTCAGCTCCTGTTTCCTCCTCTGAAAATTTCATTATGGCGGAGCTATCTCAGATCTAATCACAGCAAGAACAAATTCAGAATCAACAAGTTGAAATTTTGAAGACACTACGACAGATGAATGAAAAAATAGATATCATGTATCAGCACTGTGGATTACCTCCTAAGGATTAAATTGATGTATCTTTTTATTCTGTTCTGTTTGCTTTTAAAAACAAGTTCATGTTTGTCATCGATTGTACGATAACTGATCTTTCCTTTAGATAACTACTGTCTTAATCTGCATAGATGATGATGTCTTTTGGATAAACTATTTCTAGCAAACTTGAATGATGAACTTTGATAAATGCTACACCTTTTTCTATGATCATCAATTAGCTGGCTTGTCTCTTTTTGTTGATGACAAAGGGGGAGAAGAGATGACTTACACCAGAACGATAGCATGACTAATATGAATTACAAAAACTTATGTGATATGAATGTCTTATATGACTTGCAAATCCTTGAAAATATCACAAGATTGATATCATGAAATTTATATTGAAAATCTTTATCTTCTGTCGTAGCAAAATTCGTCCCGTATCATTTAACTTATGATTTTCATCGAAGTTTCGTACTTACTATTGTTTAATGAGGATAACGATAAAGTTCTACGATTAGAACTTATCGGGCTATGCTTGAATCCAATGGGATGGAATTCAAGTGTTTTTTATCTTCTCATAATATGTCATATAGATAGGGGGAGTTATGTTTAACTCCGTCATCAATTGATTGTCATCATCAAAAAGGGGGAGATGGTTGAATCTCGGATTTTGATGATATAATCAATTGGTGGGTTAATTGATCTAATCCATATTATTGAGTTAAGTGTGCAGGATTAACTACAATAACCAGCAAACATAAAGCAAGGATACTGGAGTCGAGCTCGATGGACGTTTAAGAGACCGAAGAATCATCGGAGATGCTGCCGGAACCATCCGAGAAGAAATCGGGAACGTGTCGGAAGTTCGCCGAAGAAATCGTCGGAGGCTCGCGGAGATCACCGAGAAGGCTCGGCTACTCGTTAAAGTCATCACAAAGATTGGGAGCTTGTAGGGAGTCCGTCGGAAGAAGTTCGTCGGAAAGCTCGCCGGAACAAGACTCGACGTTCGCGGTTGAAAATTTGCTTAGGATGTTTTTGTGTTATGTAGTTCACTTGTAATTAGGATTAGGATTAGGAGATAATCCTATATCCTGGTTAGGGGCCAACTGGGCCCAAAGTCAGATTTGGTTTGGGCTAAAATTAAGCCAAACCAATGAATCGGAGAGCCAGGCGGTGGCACCGCCTGGCTGGGCGGTGACACCTCCTTGGCTGGGCGGTTGCACCGTCCAGCACCCGAGCGCTGGGCGGTGGCACCGCCTGGCTGGGCGGTGGAACCTCCAGCACCGGGAACCCTAAGAGAATTCAAATTTTGGAGCCCAAAATTTGAATCCTCTTGAGGCCTATAAATACCCCTCAAATCTCAGCTGAGGTAACAACTTTTGAGAAGCATTTTTGATTGAGAGAAAAGTCTTAGAAAGTCTTAGCAAGTCTTGTTTTCAATTTGCTAGAGAGTTCTCCTCCTCCTTTCTTATTGAAAATTTGTAAGAGGTTGAGCTGGTTGTAAAAGGTTGTAAGAGTGGTGTTTACCCTTCTATTTCAAGAGACTTGCTAGTGGAAGGTGGGAGCCTCATCGAAGAGGGGCCTCGCAAGTGGAGTAGGTCATTTGACCGAACCACTCTAAAAATCGGCGTAATCTCTGGTTTGCTCTTTATTATTGTCATTTACATTACTGCAAATCTTCTTACTGCTTTAGTTCCTTATTACTCTTGCTGCGCAACTTCAAGAATACGCCTTCAAGTTAAATTTCTCAAGTTTCGTTCTTAACGTACGAAAGATTTTGATTAAAATCGAAGTTTTAATCCGCTGCACTAATTCACCCCCCCCTCTTAGTGCCGCTCCGATCCTAACAATGAGGAGATGAAGACCCGGTTCCCTGAGTTCATGGAATCTCAGCCTTGAGGACAAGGCTGATTTGAAGAGGGCGGCGGGTCTGTTAGGACTCTAGCTAGGAGAGTCCTAATTGAGATGGACATTCTGTTAGGACTCTAGCTAGGAGAGTCCTAATTGAGAGGGACACTCTGTTAGGACACTAACTAGGAGAGTCCTAATTGAGAGGGACACTCTGTTAGGACTCTAACTAGGAGAGTCCTAATTGAGAGAGACATTCTGTTATGAGGTTTTTTTCTTAGAGAAGAATTAGGAGTTGTAAGGGAATAGGAGTCTTGAGTATGAGTCATATTAGGAGTTGGTTAGAAGTAAGAGTCTTAAGTAGGAGTCCTATTAGGAGTTAGGGTTTAGAAGTCCTATAAATAGCCATGTATTCCTTCTCTTTTCTTAAGCAATAGATGAACCTTTTCTGCAGCCTTTGAGCAGCAACTTGGAGGGAGGAACCCCTATAGAGTTCCAAGGTGGCCGATCCCCTAAAGAGATCAACCCCAAGTTTAGAATCTGCAAGAGTTCTAACAAAGAGGTTGTGATACCTCTGTTTCCTGTAGAGGAAACAGAGGAGAGGGTGTGTGTGACGCTGGGGAGGAGGAGGGAAGAAGAAGAGGAGAAGAAAAAGAGAAGGGAAAGGAGGAGCTGCGGCTGCGGCGGTGGTAGCTGCAGTTGGAAGAGAAGGAGAGGAAGAGATGGTGTGGAAGAAGAGAAGAAGAAGAAAGGAAGGAGAAGGAAGAGGAGAAGAGAAAGAAGAAGCTGCGGCTGCGGCTGCGGCAGCTGCAGCTGTGGCAGGGAAAGAGGAAGAGGAAGGAAGAAGGGAAGGAGAGGAAGAAGAGAAGGGGAAGAAGGGGCTGCGGCTGTGGCGATGGCAGCTGCAGCTGGAAGAGAAGAAGGAGAGGAAGATGAGCAGGGGAGGAAGAAGAGGCTGCGGCTGTGGCTGAGGCTCCGACTGCAGCAGTGCAGCTGGGAAAGAAGAGGCTGCGGCGGTGGCAGCTGCAGCTGGAAGAGAAGGAGAGGAAGAGATGGTGTGGAAGAAGAGAAGAAGAAGAAAGGAAGGAGAAGGAAGAGGAGTAGGGAAAGAAGAGGCTGCGGCTGCGGCAGCTGCAGCTGTGGCAGGGAAAGAGGAAGAGGAAGGAAGAAGGGAAGGAGAGGAAGAAGAGAAGGGGAAGAAGGGGCTGCGGCTGCGGCGATGGCAGCTGCAGCTGGAAGAGAAGAAGGAGAGGAAGATGAGCAGGGGAGGAAGAAGAGGCTGTGGCTGTGGCTGAGGCTGCGACTGCAGCAGTGCAGCTGGGAAAGAAGAGAAGGAATGGAAGAAGAAGAGAAAGGAAAAGGGAAGAAGAGAGGAAGAGGAGAAGGGGAGGCAGCTGCGGCAGTGGCAGCTGCAGCTGGAAGAGAAGGAGAGGAAACAGAGCAGGGGAGGAAGAAGAGGCTGCGGCTGTGGTGGCTGCGGCCGTGGCTATGACTGCAGCTGCAGCTGCGACGTTGGCTGCGGTAGCTGCGGCAGCGGTGGTGGCTGCAGCAGCTGCTTTTGGGAAAGAGAAAGAAAGGAAAGGGAAAGAAGAAGATGTTGCGGTTGCGGTGGTGGCGGCTGCGTCTGCGGCAGCTGTGTTTGGGAAAGAAAAAAGTAGGAATGAGAGAAGGGAGGAAGGAAGTAGTACAGTGGAAAGGGCTGCGACTATGACAGCAGTAGCGGCAGTGGCTGTGGCAGCTACGTTTGGGATAGAAAACGAAGGAATGAGAGTAAGAGAAAGCAGGTGACTATGCCTCTATGTTCTGCATGAGCTGTAGTTGTGGAGGAAAAAGAGAAGACATGTAGAAAACGAAACAGGGAGAGGACACAGAGGAAAAGTATAAGGATTTGGGCTGACACCTTCTTTGGATCTTCGGATCAAAATCTTTGAAAGGCAAGTGTTCCGATCCTTCATATTGCAAGCTTTCTAATCTTTCCTATTACAAGTGTCCTGATCTTTCCTTACTGCAATTTTATCTCTACATTTGCTTTGAATATAAGGAACGTTGAATTGTTCTAGCCTTGCATTTTATATATCTCCTGTTTAGACGTAACGATTCGAATCTGTGTAACTTCTGAGATTCTGACCTTTCTACTTTGTTATGGCTATAACTTCATGTATTGGCAAGGAATTGGCTAATCAAACACATCTCTTATGCAATCTCCTCTGGAACTAGTACTAATATGTGGTACGATCCTTGGGTGAGTGGGAAAAGTATATTTCAATTATATGGCGACAGAATACGAAAAGATCTTGGGGCTCCCAAAGATTGGAAGGTTTCCGAGTTCATTGCTAACGGTACCTGGTGTCTCCCTAATCCTATTTCTCCCGAAATGTTATCACTTTGGCCGACTATCATAGCTATTCCAATCAGGAACAACTCTTCAGATATACTTATTTGGCCTCATGACAATGGCAAATTTAGTGCCACATCCGCATTGAATCAAATTAGGCAAAGAAATAACAAGTGGGTCCCAAGCAGTTGGACATGGGATCGACCGGGATCACAAAGACACTCCTTATGTACATGGCAGGCCCTTCTCAATAAACTACCTACAATAGACAATATGAAAAGAAGAGGTATCTATCATGTTAACCAATGCTCCCTTTGTTTGCAACAAGAAGAAACTGTTGACCACCTCTATTTTGCTTGTGATTATACAAAATGGATATGGAAGGAGATTCTCCAGCGATTTGAACTCAATAGACTGCCGCAACCAAACTTGCACCAAGAACTAGGCGACCTTATGCAATGTTTCTCAAGAAAAGGGCCTCTAACACAACTGGCAAAGGTCACTTTCAGATGCGCTATTTGGTGGATGTAGAAGGAGAGATGTAATAGAATCTTTGAATGTCAACACACAAACAATGCTCAGCTCTTGAAAGAGATTATTAGAGACTCAAGATCCTGTTTGGAGCAAGATCTCAAAATCGAGCATTTCACCCGAAGAGAAAAAGATATTTTTATCAAATTTAATTTTTCTATTAGCAAAAGATCTTGGGAATGATGCCAAATAATGTACCCACAGGTAGTTATAGTCTACAGCATGTGTAGTCATAACTATCGCATTCGCACTCTATGAGTTACTTGGCTTTGTCTATGACTTGTATAGATAAAGCTATTTGTAGAAACTTTACACAAAATCAATTTACTTTTACTTACCAAAAAAAAAACTTCATGTATTGACCTCTGATTTGAACAAAATTTATTTGATCAGAATATAGACTCATAAAACTTTCTTTTTATAGCTTATTTTAAGAATTCAGAGTAAGTTTGCTTGCCCAAACTTCTATTTCAAATGGGCCTATAGATTCTGTAAAATAGGGATCGTAATTTCTGACCTTTTGATACTGAACTGCCTATAAGTCCCTGTTGGAAACGTTGATTTATTCAAAGCTTATTTCATTGGAAACTAGACTCGTAGATCTTTCTTTGATACTTGGATTGAAAGATTTAGAGTCCAAATGCTTGCCCAGTTTTCTGTTGAAACCGACCTTGTGAATTCTGTAAAATTGAGATTTGTTCTTTGATCTTGGGTTACTAAATCTATTGTAACTCTTTGTTAGAAACTTCGATTCAATTCATACGAGACTTGTTTTATCTGAAAATAAATTGAAATATCTTTCCACAATAGCTTTCCTAAGTAAATTGGAGCACGATTGATAGTTTGAATCATTTGTTCAATGTGCCTCTTGAATTCTGCCAGAAATCGAGTTTTGGTCGATTTTACATATTTTGGTTTCATTCCTTTGGAAATTGATTTCATCTAACCTTCTTATTTGAATTGAGCTATATGTGATTGCTTGGAATCCTTGTATACTCTTGCTTTCATTTCCTTTCATATCTGAATACAGTTGTAAAGGATTATGTTTGCATCGTATTGACTCATAAAGGCACATGTACATTTCATTGTTTCGCATGTGCTTCCGATATGTCCTAATTTATTGTTCACAATACCCTTTTATACTCTGGTGTTTGTGTGATTATTTGGACCTTTGCCAGAAATGGTAAAGGGTATGTGCTTAGAGCCCGCGATGCTCTAGATTATGTTTAGTAGTCATTCAGAAATGGATGGACCATATTATGTTTGGAATCCCACTTCATCATCAATCTGTTTGATATGAAATTCAGAGCCGACCTAGCACTTGGGTAGGGTGAGAGGGCTCGAGTAGGAAAGGGCTACCCGTGGATAGAGTCAAGAACTCATCATGTCGTAGAGCCACCACTGAGTTAAACCTCACATGCACTATGCTAGGGTACGACGTCTGAGCTTCTGTTTTGTATTTTGTATTGATATGCTCCAAAATGTTTCCTATGCCATTGATATACTTCAAAATGTAGATAAAGCTATTTGTAGAAACTTTACACATAATCAATTTACTTTTACTTATAAAAAAAAAAAGATATACTTCAAAATGCTTCACATACTATTGATATGTTCCGAAATGTTCCATTTGTCATTGATATGATCTGGAACATTTTATACGCTGTTGGTATACTCCAGTTACTCTGTGCACCATTTGCTATGAACTGATATGTTCTGAAATGTCCTATTTGTCATTGATATGCTCCGGTACTTCTCGTACGCTATTGATATGCTCCATTTGCTATGAACTGATATGTTCTGAAATGTCCTATTTGCAATTGATATACTCCGGAACATCTCATACGCTGTTGATATACTCCTATTACTCTATGCTCCATTTGTTATGAACCAAATATGATATGAATGAAATGACATTTG
Organism: Musa acuminata AAA Group; assembly: GCF_036884655.1. Lineage (NCBI taxonomy): Eukaryota > Viridiplantae > Streptophyta > Magnoliopsida > Zingiberales > Musaceae > Musa > Musa acuminata. Next base: position 18,815,730 of record NC_088330.1, on the reverse strand, counting down.
CGATTCTGTATCTAATGAGATGATATCCTTGAATCTCTTGGATTTTATCTTGCATTATGATATCTTGTTTGTTTGAAACTGTCTTTTCTCGTGTTAGATATGCTTTGTCACTTGCCGAGCTGTTTTTAGCTCACTCCGTTGTTATATAAATCTTTCAGGTCAACTTGTCACTCTTTGAGATGTTTGAATTGGGCTGAGGCAGTGGAGAGCTATTCAGAATTATGGGCAAGTCTTGTTGGTTATTATGTTTGAAGGAGAGATGTAATAGAATCTTTGAATGTCAACACACAAACAATGCTCAGCTCTTGAAAGAGATTATTAGAGACTCAAGATCCTATATGGAGCATGATCTCAAAACCGAGCACTTCACCCGAAGAGAAAAAGATATTTTTATCAAATTTAATTTTGCTATTAGCTAAAGATCTTGGGAATGATGCCAAATAATGTACCCACGGGTAGTTATAGTCTACAGCATGTGTAGTCATAACTATCGCATTCGCACTCTATGAGTTACTTGGCTTTATCTATGACTTGTATAGATAAAGCTATTTGTAGAAACTTTACACATAATCAATTTACTTTTACTTACCAAAAAAAATTATTGTATAAGCATACTTTGTATCTAATAAAATGTTTTCGATGAATCGAAATAGATATACCTTGTAAAAGTGTTAGACGATGTCTCTTATTTGGAATTTCGGAATGTTAAGTCTAATTTATGATGATATGAACTTGTGTTGAATAGTTGGAGTTCGGATTGTATAATTTATTTAGCTTGTGGATTTATAAATGTTGTTCATGTTTGTCAAGTTGGCTTGGGTTGCCATAAATGTGAATTATCGAGTGATTTGATATATGATTATAAACTGTACAGGTTTTATAGATGTGAATTTGATAGAATGTTTTTCAGTGTCCTCAAATGTTAGTTTGGATCCTGGATTAGTTTGTGATGAAAATTTTAATATTTACCGATATTTTTGAGGGGTGTGACAATTTAAAAGCTCTTGGCAAATGCTTTTCAAATTTTGAACTCGTTAACAAAATTTTACGATCACTTTCTAAAAATTGAGATTCGAAAATAACGGCGATACAAGAATCAAAGAACTTGAACCATTTTTCGATTGAAGAATTAATTGGTTCATTGATCATATATGAAATGATGTGCAATGCATGTGAAGAACTTGAGAACCACCTTCCAAATAACCGGAAGGATTTGGGACATAGAACAATTGAAGATAACTCGAGCATAAGCTCAAGTGATGGTGAACTTGAACTACTCATGAACTTTAAAAAGTTAATAAAATAAAAATTAAAGAATAAAAAGATCGTAACTACTTGCTATGAACGCAAGAAGAAGGAAGTAATCTTGGACGTAACAAGCTCATCCGAAGAAGGACAATACAACAAAGGCGAGGTGATAAACTACGCCTTAACGGTTTTCGAAGATGAGGTAATCAAAATGCCCTTAATTTATTTTGAAATTATTTAATGATTTTCATGATGCATTTCCTTTTTTTATTTGGTTTAAAAAAATATTTTTTAAAAAATTACATGTTTAATAAATAAAAAATTTAAAAAAATTAGGAATCATGCTTATCTAGTAATTTTGAAAATAATCATGAAATTTACATGTGTTATGATAAAGGAACAAAATGTTAGACTTAAATCATGCTAGATGTTTTAATAATAATATGTATCTTAATGATTTCAGTATTACTTTTGAGTGAAAACATCTAATGAAATCATGTTTGATTTGAAGTAATGATTTGATAATAATGCTTAATGAGTTTATCTTTCGAAATTATGCATCATGATTCTTGTGATTTATGGATTATCGATTTTTACCGTAATAAAAGTTGCTTTTTTGGTTTTAAAAATGATGCATGGCTTTTTTTATGGAAACTAAGCATGAAAAGTTAGATTGACCTAAAAAGAAAAATACATTATTCCAATAAATAAAATGAACTTGATTGAAAATGCTTTATGTTTGATGAAATCATTTCCAATGATGCATAATGATGTAATTATGTAATGAAAATATTAAAATTTTTGGTACCATGGTGATTTTATACTATGCATGAGATTTAAAAATGATGCATGATGATTTTTGTGATTAGTGCCTTATTGATCTTTGTCGTAATAAATCTTACACTTTCAGTTTTAAAAATGATACATGCTTTTATTTGGTATAAATAAAATAAAATCATATGAATTGAGACAACTAAAATGTGGAAAATATGTTTTAAAAATTATTTTTCTCTATCTTATTGATTTTGATGAATCCATTTGTATCATTTTTACGAATCTCTTGGACTTTGAAAATGATTTTGATAATTTAAATTTGAATAAATTTTTATCCAAATCATAATCTTGATTCCTTGATATTTACAAATTAAGATTTATTATGAATCAAGATTTTTCATTAATTGTTCTCCTACAATTTGTTAGGACTCTAGCTAGGAGAGTCCTAATTGAGAGGGACATTCATGTAAAACTGTTAGGACTTTAGCTAGGAGAGTCCTAATTGAGAGGGACATTTTGTTAGGACTCTAGCTAGGAGAGTCCTAATTGAGAGGGACATTCTGTTAGGAGGTTTTTTCTTAGAGAAGGATTAGGAGTTGTAAGGGAATAGGAGTCTTGAGTAGGAGTCCTATTAGGAGTTGGTTAGAAGTAAGAGTCTTAAGTAGGAGTCCTATTAGGAGTTAGGGTTTAGAAGCCCTATAAATAGCCATGTATTCCTCCTCTTTTCTCAAGCAATAGATGAATCTTTTCTGCAGCCTTTGAGCAGCAACTTGGAGGGAGGAACCCCTATAGAGTTCCAAGGAGGCCGATCCCCTAAAGAGATCAACCCCAAGTTTAGAATCTGCAAGGGTTCTAACACCTAGTATCAGAGCAGCGTTCTTGGCATCTTGCTGCCCTTCCATTGCCATCCATCAACCCTCCACAACCTCCCAAAGCAATTCCCACAATTGCTTAAAAGATCGTCACCGAATTCCGCCATCATCTCCACCACCGCGGATCATCCTTTGATCTCCCCGTGAATTGCAACAGGTTCTGGTTTCCTACCTTACTGCTGCTGCAATTTAGTTATCCTTATTCGAAAATCCAAAAAAAAAAAAAAAAATTTGTTCCTATATTGCTGCATAAACTTTTCGTCACAAAGTTTTCATCTCTACGACGAAAGATACATTGCAGAATTCCAGCCGCACAGCACCATCTGTTTGATCTTGCTACTCTGCTTTTTCTATCCAAATTTTTACGAAATTTTTATGACATCTTTGACACTTTCTAACAGTGGATTTCCCTTTCGTTTCATCAAAAAATTCTCAATATAAACTACTGATCTTTTATGTCCAATCTGCTGCACTTGAATTGCAGAATTCAAGCCGCATAGCACCACCTGTTTGATCTTGCTACTATACTTTTTCTATCCAAATTTCTACGAAATTTTTATGACATCTTTGACACTTCCTAACAGTAGATTTCCCTTTGGTTTCATCAAAAAATTCTCAATATAAACTACTGATCTTTTATGTCCAATCTACTGCACTTGAAAATCTATGCTGCAGAAAATTTCAGCTGCATATCGTTGCCTTAACCCATCTATTTGCAATCTTTTTTGAATGAAATTTCTTATACACTTCATAGATCATCTTGGCTTCCATCTAAGATTGATCTATTAAGAAATTCATCTCTAAAAACGATTTTATGTTGCTGCAAATTTTCATCGTAACCCGCTGAAATTTTTCGACGATAATTCTGCAATAGCAACTTGCACCAATTTCCTTGCTACTATACTGCCGAAATTTTCTTGATTAAATTAGATATCCTTGCTGTCATATAAACTGTGATTTTGTTATCAATTCTCTCATCAATTTTCTCAAGTTTTTGGTGGAAATTACGTCGAGAAACCGTTGTTTCTTCGACGACAATTCTACTCTTACAAGACAGCACATACTTGCTGCAACTTCCACGGATTTCTGTCAAACCTTTGCTACCATCTACCACAGATCCAAAACTTTCATCCACAACCCTAAAAATCTACCAAACCATACCCTCAAACTGCACCCAAAACAGCCACAAAACAAGCCTAAATCGTAGCCTACATCCACCGATCCACCAACCCTTTCGACCATCACTTCTCTCAACCTATACATGCCTTTAACCTGACAACAAAAAAGAGATCTTAACATCATAGATTTGGAGGAATATACTATGGCATCTAAGGAGGCAATCAATGCTAAGTTTGAAGCCTTGGAGGCGCAAATGGAGGATAAGATTCGGACGCTCTTTACCGAACTCATATTGGGCCGACTACTAAGCCCGAAAAAATCATATCACGAAGAGAGCTTTGCCCAATCGCACCAGGCCCGAAGAGATGAGTTCCAAGGGAGGGGAGGCTCTATGATCGATCCCAACTATCCACGCATAAGGGTGGACTTCCCTAGATGGGAAGAAGGAGACCCGTTTGGTTGGATCTTGCACGCGGAGCGATATTTTCGGTACCATAAAACCACGGATGCATCTATGGTGAAAATTACAGCTATACACCTTGAAGAAGATGCTATACAGTGGTTTGACTGGTTTGAACATACTTATGAAGTCCTTTCATGGCAACAATTCAAAGAAGGACTGTTGATCCGCTTCAGACCAACCGATTACGAGAATATTGACGGACAACTAGCAAAGATCCGACAAACCTCCACCATTCAGGAGTACCAAACCAGGTTTGAAAGGTTATCTAATCAAACTCTTGATTGGTCTCAAAAACAGCTATTAAGGACCTTTATTGAGGGCTTGAAGCCGGAGATCCGAAGAGAAGTTAAACCGCGACAACCGTACACGCTTATGGCAACCATCTCTTTCGCACGACATCAAGAGGAGCAATTGAACCATGAAGCTCGAAGGACTAGGGTCACTCCTCAACCAGTAATATTGAAGCCCTTAGCCCCCCCTACTGTTGACCGAGTCCCTGCACCAAAAAGGTTGACAAGAGAAGAGCTTCAGGAGCGATCTGCGAAGGGGTTATGTTGGCATTGCGACGAGCCGTGGAGCCATGAGCATCGCTGTAGTAAAGGGAGACTTTTTATCATTGAACCAATAGAAGAAGAGGTCATTGAACATCCAGAAGAGAGCATTGAACATAAAGAAGAAGATGCAGAAGAAGAGCCACAACCGACCGAAGTTACGGTACATGCACTAGCCGGCTACTCAAACCCGCAAATGATGAAAGTTGGAGGCCTTCTCAAACAACAACTGATCACTGTTTTCATTGACACGGGCAGCACTAATAATATCCTAAACAGTAAGGTTGATATCCGAATGGCATTACCTATCGAGAATCGTTGCAGGTTTGATGTTAAGGTCACCGACAGACGGATTTTGAAGTGATCATGATCGTAGGCGCCCGCAGGAGAAACTATTGCTGCAGGACCAAGAGATAATTACAGATTTCTTCCTTCTCCCTCTTGATGATCATGAGGCCATGCTCAGAATTAAATGGTTGACAACATTAGGTGATTTTTCTTGGAATTTTATGAAACTAATTATGAAATTTTACAGTAAGGAGAAACAGGTGATACTGCACGGGAAACGTGGGGGCAACGTAACGATGATTTGCACACAACAAATGAAGAAGGTTTTGCATAAAGCATGCAGTGGCTTTTTGGTACAACTTGAGCAGCAAACTAAGGGAGAGCCAACAAAATTGGAAGATCCAAATCTACTTCCTTTGCTTGCTGAATTTTTAGATATATTTGACGAACTACGCAACCTACCTTTTACCCGTCGGCATGATCATTGTATAATGATTCTTCCAGGCCAATCTCCAGCAAATACTCAGCCATATCAGTATCCATATCTCCAGAAGGATGAAATAGAAAGGATTGTAAAAGAGATGCTCAAAACAGGAGTTATTCGGCCATGTTGTAGCCCCTACTCTTCACCGGTGCTCCTCATACGAAAGAAGGATGGAATATGGCGATTATGTGTTGATTACCGAACTCTCAATGGCATAACCATCAAGGATAAATACCCTATTCCAGTAGTAGATGAGTTGCAAGATGAAAGGGAGCACATATCTTCACAAAGCTGGACCTTCAATCCGGGTATCATCAAATACGAGTATGCGAAGAAGAGATACCGAAAACCACCTTTTGAACTCACAATAACCACTATGAATTTTTGCTTTCTTCAAAAGAAGGTGGAATATCTTGGGCATATCATATCAGAGGAAGGTGTGGCAGTAGACCCCTTCAAAATTGGAGCAATGCAAAATTGGCTGACCCCGAGGAACATAAAATTGCTACATGGCTTTCTGGGTTTAACAGGCTACTACTGCAAGTTCGTGAAAAACTATGGAGAGATCAGTGCACCACTTACTTCCTTTCTGAAAAAAGATGTCTTCCAATGGTCAGACAGAGCCTCCGTTGCCTTCGACAAACTTAAGGCAGCCATGACGACGACGCCGGTGCTAACACTACCAGATTTCAATCGACCCTTCATTATTGAGGCCGACGCATCTGGAGTCGGAATTGGAGCAATTCTCATGCAAGATGGTCGACCACTCGCATACACTAGTAAGGCATTATCTCCCTCCCATCAAAATAAGTCAACATATGATAAGGAGATGCTCGCCATTGTGCGCGCAGCAACGAGGTGGAGACCCTACTTGATTGGTCGATGATTTCAAATTAAAACCGACCATAAAAGCCTCAAGTACTTTTTGGAGCGAAAGATATCATCCCCTGAGCAGCAAAACTGGGTAACAAAACTTCTTGGATTTGATTATGAAATAACTTACAAAAAGGGGAAAGAGAATGTTTTTGCAGATGCGCTTTCGCAGCTACCCGAGCAAGCTGAAGTTTTGGCCATTTCACTTCCGACCAGCGACTTCCTTGAGGATATTAAGATGGAATGGCAGAAAGATTCAGAGACTAGTAAGATTATAAAAAAATTAGAGGAAGCACCAAGCTCCGTAGCTCATTACAATTGGGACTCAAAAGAATTACACTATAAGAGTACTAAATTGAAAAGGAGTATGGCATATCACTCACAAACCGACGGCCAGACAGAAGTTGTAAATAGATCCTTGGAGATAGCCCAAAGCCACCCACCAAATATGACTACCCAATGAGGACTTCAGACTCAGCCAAGTGCCATTATTGATCGACGGATTATGACTCGACGACGACGATCCACTACTGAATTGCTAATACAGTGGGCAAACCTACTAACAGAAGATGCCACTTTAGAGAACTATGATGACTTGAAGATCAAATTCTCAAAATTCATGAATCGTCAGCCTCGAGGACAAGGCTGATTTGAAGAGGGCGGCTTTGTTAGGACTCTAGCTAGGAGAGTCCTAATTGAGAGGGACATTCATGTAAAACTGTTAGGACTTTAGCTAGGAGAGTGCTAATTGAGAGGGACATTCTGTTAGGACTCTAGCTAGGAGAGTCCTAATTGAGAGGGATATTCTGTTAGGAGATTTTTTCTTAGAGAATGATTAGGAGTTGTAAGGGAATAGGAGTCTTGAGTAGGAGTCCTATTAGGAGTTGGTTAGAAGTAAGAGTCTTAAGTAGGAGTCATATTAGGAGTTAGGGTTTAGAAGCCCTATAAATAGCCATGTATTCCTCCTCTTTTCTCAAGCAATAGATGAATCTTTTCTGCAGCCTTTGAGCAGCAACTTGGAGGGAGGAACCCCTATAGAGTTCCAAGGAGGCCGATCCCCTAAAGAGATCAACCCCAAGTTTAGAATCTGCAAGGGTTCTAACACAATTCTTCTTGGTATTTCATTTAAGAGGAGATTTAATATATGAATCATGTCTTTTGGTATTTACATGATCTTATTTCTCATGATATGATTTATTTTTGTATAACTCCTTGTATTCATCACCCAATTAATTTTTCTTGATGAGATGAAATGAACGTGATGAAATAAAAATATGCATGAAATATGGGATACAATATAATTTGACATTTAGATACCATCATGATTTAAAATGCTATGATTTGGTGCTAAAATGATGTATGTTTTGGTATCATGAATACTTTAAATGATGAATGTTTGGTATCATGATCAAAATTTTGATAAATACTTAAAAATTTTAATATCTGATATGAATATAATAATGATTGATTTATTTTATCATGCATGAAAAATGAAATGTATGGTTTTGAAATTATGCATATTTTAATTTAAAAATATAGTGATGCACAAATAAAATTGTTACTTACCTTTGTCATGATGTAGAAATTGATGTAAAGGGTCTTCCCTTACTTTTGACAATGACAAAGGGGGAGAAATATTACTAGTTTAAGATGCAAAACATGCTAACTTGCACTTTGTAACGGAAGCAAAATTGCTAGCTCAAACATTGCAAAGGAAGCAAAAAATTTGCTAGTTTACAACTTGTATATGTCAAAAAGCAAGAGTTGCTTTCTTGAACATCTCTAATTTGCTAACCTGCATGATGTAGAACTTGCTATATTGAACATTACAAAGAAGTGTTATCTAGCTTATCTCAAGAAGCAAATATGCCAATTTGCATATCTTTAAATTTGCTAGCTTGTATGTTGTAAAACATGCATATTTCATGAAGCAATTGATATGTGTTTATGTTTTAATCTGCATTTTGACTTACGTAGGATGCTTCAATCAGGATGAGACAATTAAAGTAGGAAAATTCATGTTGGGCCGGAGGAACATGTCAGAAGATTGGACGTTGGGCCGGTGGATCGGTCGACGTATCGATAGAAGGCTTCGGGTCGTGGATTTGGGCATCAGGCCAAGAAAAGTAGATATTGCACCAAGGATATCGGAGTTGCGGAGTCAACTGACTGATTGGGCAATAGGCCGTTGTTGAATCTCGAATTTTGATGATGAAGTCAATTGTCATTTGTTATCTAATCTATATGTTGAGATAAGTGTGCAGGATTAACTACGATGAAAGTAAGACATGCAGTAGGAGTTGCACTGGAGTCAAGACAATGATCACGTTGGGAGTTCGAGAGTTCTACGGAAGTTCAGATAGTCGTCGGAGGTTCTACGGGAACAAATCCGAGAAGTCCATAAGCTTGCCAAAGAAGCTCGTCGAAACTCGCCAAGTGGATCGTCGCAAGTCCAGGAGTTTGTCGGAAGTCCGCAGGAGCATAACCGAGGGTTCATCGGATGATCGACGGAAGTTCCCCGGAAACTCGCCGGAAGAAGCGATTGACGCACCGGAGCAAGCTACAGAAATTGTCTTAGGAATTATCATAGTTAGCACATTGATTAAGTTGGAAATGGGAGGTGATCCCATTAACTTAATCTTGGGGCAATTGGGCCCCTAAACAAACCCAAATTGGGCCGAATGGATCAACCCATTCGGACCCTGATTGCTGTGGGAGGTGCAACCGCCCAAGCCAGGAGGTGGCACCGCCTGGGCTAAGTCTATCAGGGAGACTGGGCGGTGCAACCACCCCAGCCAGGAGGTGTCACCTCCTGGACTCAGTCTCCGAGCGAGACTGGGCGGTGCAACCTCCCCTGACAGGAGGTCGCACCGCTTGAGCTCGGTCTTCGAGCTCTGCCAGGCGGTGCAACCGCCTTAGTCAGGAGGTGCAATCGCTTGAGCTCGGTCTTCGAGCTCTGGCAAGAGGTGCAACTGCCCCTGACAAGAGGTAGCACCGCCCAGAGGCTCAGTTTTCGAGCCCTGCCAGGCGGTGCAACCGCCCCAGTCAAGCGGTGCAACCGCCCTAGTCAGGAGGTGCAACCGCTTGATCTCGGAATTCCGGGAATTGACAGTTTTGAGCTCCAAATTTGAACTGGGTTGGGGCCTATAAATACCCCACCCATTCAGCACTGAAAGAGTATGAACTTACACCAAAATCTTGATCCTTTCTGTGATTCTTAGAGCTCAAAATTATTGTAAAGGCCAAAAGTTCTTCTCCCTCCGTTCTTCCAAGTTTTGAGTTGTAAAGAGAGGAGAGAAAATTTCTGTAAGGGTTGTCTCCTAAGCCCATCAAAAGGAGTGAAACTATAAAAGGGAGGTTGGCCTTCGCCTATTGAAGGAAGGCCTCTAGTTGACGTCGGTGACCTCATCGGTGGAGGAAGCCAAAAGTGGAGTAGGTCAAGATTGATCGAACCACTCTAAATCTTAGTTTGCATTTACTTTGAGCATATTATCTTTACTGCAAACCTCCTTTGAAACTTACTGCTTTCTGCGCATATACGATCGGGTTTCAAGCCTTTCACTTTCCGAATCAACGTTTAGACGTAAATCTGTTTTTTCGTACGATCATCATATTTCAGATTGCTGATAGAACCCTTGCAGATTCTAAACTTGGGGTTGATCTCTTTAGGGGATCGGCCTCCTTGGAACTCTATAGGGGTTCCCCCCTCCAAGTTGCTGCTCAAAGGCTGCAGAAAAGATTCATCTATTGCTTATGAAAAGAGAAGGAATACATGGCTATTTATAGGGCTTCTAAACCCTAACTCATAATAGGACTCCTACTTAAGACTCTTACTTCTAACCAACTCCTAATAGGACTCCTACTCAAGACTCCTATTCCCTTACAACTCCTAATTCTTCTCTAAGAAAAAACCTTCTACATGAATGCCCCTCTCAATTAGGACTCTCCTAGCTAGAGTCCTAACAGAATGTCCCTCTCAATTAGGACTCTCCTAGCTAGAGTCCTAACAGTTTTACATGAATGTCCCTCTCAATTATGACTCTCCTAGCTAGAGTCCTAACAAACCCGCCCTCTTCAAATCAGCCTTGTCCTCGAGGCTGACGATTCATGAATTTTGGGAATTTGATCTTCAAGTCATCATAGTTCTCCAAAGTGGCATCTTCTGTTAGTAGGTTTGCCCACTGTATTAGCAATTCAATAGTGGATCGTCGTCGTCGAGTCATAATCCGTTGATCAATAATGGCACTTGGCTGAGTCTGAAGTCCTCCTTGGGTAGTCATATTTGGTGGGTGGCAATGGGCTATCTCCAAGCACCTATTTACAACTTCTGTCTGGCCGTCGGTTTGTGAGTGATATGTCATACTCCTTTTCAATTTATTACTCTTATAGTGTAATTCTTTTGAGTCCCAATTGTAATGAGCTACGGAGCTTGGTGCTTCCTCCAATTTTTTTATAATCTTACTAGTCTCTGAATCTTCCTGCCATTCCATCTTAATAATATCTTCAAGAAAGTCGCTGGTCGGAAGTGAAACGGCTGAAACTTCAGCTTGCTCGGGTAGCTGCGAAAGCGCATCTACAAGAACATTCTCTTTCCCCTTTTTGTAAGTTATTTCATAATCAAATCCAAGAAGTTTTGTTACCCATTTTTGCTGCTCAGGGGATGATATCTTTCGCTCCAAAAAGTACTTGAGGCTTTTATGGTCAGTTTTAATTTGAAATTGTCGGCCAATCAAGTAGGGTCTCTGTTAGAACCCTTGTAGATTCTAAACTTGGGGTTGATCTCTTTAGGGGATCGGCCTCCTTGGAACTCTATAGGGGTTCCTCCCTCCAAGTTGCTGCTCAAAGGCTGCAGTAAAGATTCATCTATTGCTTATGAAAAGAGAAGGAATACATGGCTATTTATATGGCTTCTAAACCCTAACTCCTAATAGGACTCCTACTTAATACTCTTACTTCTAACCAACTCCTAATAGGACTCCTAGTCAAGACTCCTATTCCCTTACAACTCCTAATTCTTCTCTAAGAAAACAACTCCTACATGAATGCCCCTCTCAATTAGGACTCTCCTAGATAGAATCCTAACAGAATGTTCTTCTCAATTAGGACTCTCCTAGCTAGAGTCCTAACAGTTTTACATGAATGTCCCTCTCAATTAGGACTCTCCAAGCTAGAGTCCTAACAGACCCGCCCTCTTCAAATCAGCCTTGTCCTCGAGGCTGATGATTCATGAATTCTGGAAATTTGATCTTCAAGTCGTCATAGTTCTCCCAAGTGGCATCTTCTATTGGTAGGTTCGCCCACTGTATTAGCACTTCATTAGTGGGTCGTCGTCGTCGAGTCACGATCCGTCGATCAATAATGGCACTTGGCTGGGTCTGGAGTTCTCTTTGGGTATTCATATTTGGTGGGTGGCTTTGGGCTGTCTCCAAGCACCTATTTAAAACTTCCGTCTGGCTGTTGGTTTGTGGGTGATATATCGTACTCCGTTTCAATTTAGTACCCTGCATATGGAATAACCTTATCCAAAATCTGCTCTTGAAGATGCAAGTAGTATTTATCACAAGCACAATGCGTCCCTTATAGCATAATTCTTTTGAGTCCCGATTGTAATGAGCCACGGAGCTTGGTGCTTCCTCTAATTTTTTTTTGATCTTACTGGTCTCCGAATCTTCCTGCCATTCCATCTTAATATCCTCAAGGAAGTCGCTGGTTGGAAGTAAAACAATCGAAAATTCAGCTTGCTCAGGTAGCTGCGAAAGCGCATCTGCAACAACATTCTCTTTCCACCTTTTGTAAGTTATTTCATAATCAAATCCAAGAAGTTTTGTTACCCATTTTTGCTGCTCGGGGGAAGATATCTTCTGCTCGAAGAGATATTTTAAGCTTTTATGGTCGGTCATGATTTGAAAGTATCGCTTGATCAAGTACGATCTCCCCCTCGTTGCTGCGTGCACAATGGCGAGCATCTCCTTATCATATGTTAACATGTTTTGATAGGGGGGAGACAATGTCTTGCTAATGTATGTTAGTGGTCGACCATCTTGCATGAGAACGTCTCCCATTCTGTCTCCAGATGCATCAGCCGATGAAGGGTCGGTGGAAATCTGGTAGCGCTAGCACTGGCGTCGTCATCATGGCTGTCTTAAGTTTATCGAAGGCAGCGGAGGCTCTGTCCGACCATTGGAAGACATCTTTTTTCAGTAAAGAAGTAAGTGGTGCACTGATCTCTCCATAGTTTTTCTCGAACTTGCAGTAGTAGCCTATTAAACCCAGAAAGCCATGTAGCAATTTTATGTTCCTCGGGGTCAGCCAGTTTTGCATTGCTCCAATTTTGAAAGTGTCCACTATCACACCTTCCTCTGATATGATATGCCCAAGATATTTCACCTTTTGTTGAAGAAAGTAAAAATTCGTGACAATGGCAAATTTAGTGCCACATCCGCATGGAATCAAATTAGGCAAAGAAATAACAAGTGGGTCCTAAGCAGTTGGACATGGGATCGACCGGGATCACAAAGACACTGCTTATGTACATGGCAGGTCCTTCTCAATAAACTACCGACAATAGACAATATGAAAAGAAGAGGTATCTATCATGTTAACCGATGCTCCCTTTGTTTGCAACAAGAAGAAACTGTTGACCACCTCTATTTTGCTTGTGATTATACAAAATGGATATGGAAGGAGATTCTCCAACGATTTGAACTCAATAGACTGCCGCAACCAAACTTGCACCAAGAACTAGGCGACCTTATGCAATGTTTCTCAAGAAAAGGGCCTCTAACACAACTGGCAAAGGTTACTTTCAGATGCGCTATTTGGTGGATGTGGAAGGAGAGATGTAATAGAATCTTTGAATGTCAACACACAAACAATGCTCAGCTCTTGAAAGAGATTATTAGAGACTCAAGATCCTATTTGGAGCAAGATCTCAAAACCGAGCACTTCACCCGAAGAGAAAAAGATATTTTTATCAAATTTAATTTTGCTATTAGCAAAAGATCTTGGGAATGATGCCAAATAATGTACCCACAGGTAGTTATAGTCTACAGCATGTGTAGTCATAACTATCGCATTCGCACTCTATGAGTAACTTGGCTTTGTCTATGACTTGTATAGATAAAGCTATTTGTAGAAACTTTACACATAATCAATTTACTTTTACTTACAAAAAAAAAAGTAAAAATTCGTAGTGGTCGTTGTGTGTTCGAAAGGCGATTTTCGGTATGACTTCTTCATACACTCGTATTTAATAATACCCGGATCGAAGGTCCAGCTTTGTGAAGATTTATGCTCCCTTTCATCTAGCAATTCATCTGCTATTGGAATAAGGTATTTGTTCTTGATGGTTATGCCATTGAGAGCTCGATAATTAATGTATATTCGCCATGTTTCGTCCTTCTTGCGTACAAGTAGCACCGATGAAAAGTAGAGGTTGTAACTTGGCCGAATAACTCCTGTTTCAAGCATCTCTTTTAAAATCCTTTCTATTTCATCCTTCTGGAGATGTGGATACCGATATGGCTGAGTATTTGCTGGAGATTTGACTGGAAAAATCATTATACAATGATCATGTCGACGAGTAAGAGGTAGGTTGTGCGGCTCGTCAAATATATCTAAAAATTCAGCAAGTAAAGGAAATAGGTTTGGATCTTCAAATTCTATTGGCTCTCCTTTAATTTGCTGCTCAAGTTGTACCAAAAAGCCCCTGCATGCTTTATGCAAAACCTTCTCCATTTGTTATGTGCAAATCATCGTTACGTCGCCCCCACGTTTCCCGTGCAGTATCACCTGTTTCTCCTTACTGTAAAATTTCATAATTAGTTTCATAAAATTCCAAGAAAAATCACCTAATGTTGTCAACCATTTAAGTCTGAGCATGGCCTCATGATAATCAAGAGGGAGAAGGAAGAAATCTGCAATTATCTCTTGGTCCTGCGGCAATAGTTTCTCCTGCGGGCGCCTACGATCACACTTCAAAATCTGTCTGTCGGTGACCTTAACATCAAACCTGCAGCGATTCTCGATAGGTAATGTCATTCGAATAGCAACCTTACTGTTTAGGATATTATTAGTGCTGCTCGTGTCGATGAAAACAGTGATCGGTTGTTGTTTGAGAAGGCCTCCAACTTTCATCGTTTGCGGGTTTGAGTAGCCGGCTAGTGCATGTACCGTAACTTCAGTCGGTTGTGGCTCTTCTTTTGCATCTTCTTCTTCATGTTCAAGGCTCTCTTTTGAATGTTCAATGACCTCTTCTTCTATTGGTTCAATCATAAGAAGTCTCCCTTTACTACAGCGATGCTCACGGCTCCACGGCTCGTCGCAATGCCAACATAACTGCTTCGCAGATTGCTCCCGAAGCTCTTCTCTTATCAACCTCTTTGGTGCAGGGACTCGATCAATGGTAAGGGGGGCTGAGGGCTTTAGTATTTCTGGTTGAGGAGTAACTCTAGTCCTCCAAGCTTCATGATTCAATCGCTACTCTTGATGTCGTGCGAAAGAGATGGCTGCCATAAGCGTGTACGGTTGTCGCGCTTTAACTTCTCCCCGGATCTCCGGCTTCAAGCCCTCAATGAAGGTCCTTAATAGCTGTTTTTGAGACCAATCATGAGTTTGATTAGATAACCTTTCAAACCTGGTTTGGTACTCCTGAATGGTGGAGGTTTGTCGGATCTTTGCTAGTTGTCCGTCAATATTCTCGTAATCGGTTGGTCTGAAGCGGATTAACAATCCTTCTTTGAATTGTCGCCATGAAAGGACTCCATAAGTATGTTCAAACCAGTCAAACCACTGTATAGCATCCCCTTCAAGATGTATAGCTGCAATTTTCACCATAGATGTATCCACGGTTTTGTGGTACCGAAAATATCGCTCCGCGCGCAAGATCCAACAAATCAGGTCTCCTTCTTCCCATATAGGGAAGTCTACCCTCATGCGTGGATAGTTGGGATCGATCATAGATCCTCCCCTCCCTTGGGAGTCTTCTCTTCGGGCTTGGTGCGATTGGCCAAAGCTCTCTCTTTGATGTGATTTTTTTGGGCTTAGTGGTCGGCCCAATCTGAGTTCGGTAAAGAGCGTCCGAATCTTATCCTCCATTCGTGCCTCCAAGGCTTTGAATTTAGCATTGATTGCCTCATTAGATACCATAGTATATGTCTTCAAATCTGTGATATTAAGATCCCTCTTTTATTGTTGGGTTAAAGGCATGTATTGGTTGAGAGAGCTGATGGCCGAAAGGGTTGGTGGGTTGGTGGATATAGGCTACGGTTTAGGCTTGTTTTGTTACTATTTTGGGTGTAGTTTAAGGGTGTGGTTTGATGGGGTTTTAGGGTTGTGGATAAATTTTTGGGTCTATGGTAGATGGCAGCAAAGGTTTGATAGAAATCAGTGGAAGTTGCAGCAAGTATGTGCTGTCTTGTAAGAGCAGAATCGTCGTCGAAGAAACAGCGGTTTCTCAACGAAATTTCCACCAAAAACTTAAGAGAATTAAGGAGGGAATTGACAGCAAAATCACAGTTTATATGACAGAAAGGATGTCTAAATTAATCAAGAAAATTTTGGTAGTTTAACAGCAAGGAAATTGGTGCAAGTTGCGATAGTAGAATTCTAGTCGAAAAATTTCAGCAGTTAACAATGAAAATTTGCAGTAACACAAAATCGTTTTTATAGATGAATTCTTCAATAGATCAATATTAGATGGAAGCCAAGATGATCTATGAAGTGTATAAGAAATTTCATTCAAAAAAGATTGCAAATAGATGGGTTAAGGCAACAATATGCGGTTGAAATTTTCTGCAGCACAGATTTTTAAGTATAGCAGATTGGACGTAAAAGATCAATGGTTTATATTGAGAATTTTTTGATGAAACCAAAGAAAAATCCACTGTTAGGAAGTTTCAAGGCTATCATAAAAATTTTGTAGAGATTTGGATAGAAACAATATAGTATCAAGATCAAACAAACAGTGCTATACGGCTGAAATTTTATAGTGCAGATTTTCAAGTATAGCAGATTAGACGTAAAAGATCAATGGTTTATATTGAGAATTTTTTGAAAAAACCAAAGGGAAATCTGCTGTTAGGAAGTATCAAAGATGTCATAAAAATTTCATAGAAATTTGGATAGAAAAAGCACAGTAACAAGATCAAACAGATGGTGCTATGCGGTTGGAATTCTGCAATGTATCTTTCGTCGTAGAGATGAAAACTTTGTGACGAAAAGTTTATGCAGCAATAAAGGATAAATTTTTTTTTGGGATTTTAAAATAAGGATAACTAAATTGCAACAGCAGTAAGGTAGAAAACCAGAACCTGTTGCAATTCACGGGGAGATCAAAGGATGATCCGTGATGGTGGAGATGACGGCGGAATTCGGCGATGATCTTTTAAGCAATTGTGGGAATTGCTTTGGATGGTTGTGGAGGGTTGATGGATGGTTGTGGAAGGGCAGCGAGACGCCAAGAATGCTGCTCTGATACCAGGTGTTAGAACCCTTGTAGATTCTAAACTTGGGGTTGATCTCTTTAGGGGATCGGCCTCCTTGGAACTCTATAGGGGTTCCTCTCTCCAAGTTGCTGCTCAAAGGCTGCAGTAAAGATTCATCTATTGCTTATGAAAAGAGAAGGAATACATGGCTATTTATAAGGCTTCTAAACCCTAACTCCTAATAGGACTCCTACTTAATACTCTTACTTCTAACCAACTCCTAATAGGACTCCTAGTCAAGACTCCTATTCCCTTACAACTCCTAATTCTTCTCTAAGAAAACAACTCCTACATGAATGCCCCTCTCAATTAGGACTCTCCTAGATAGAGTCCTAACAGAATGTCCCTCTCAATTAGGACACTCCTAGCTAGAGTCCTAACAGTTTTACATGAATGTCCCTCTCAATTAGGACTCTCCAAGCTAGAGTCCTAACAGTCTCCACCTCGTTGCTGCGCGCACAATGGCGAGCATCTCCTTATCATATGTTGACTTATTTTAATAGGAGGGAGATAATGCCTTGCTAGTGTATGTGAGTGGTCGACCATCTTGCAAGAGAATAACTCCAATTCCGACTCCAGATGCATCAGCTTCAATAATGAAGGGTCGACTGAAATCTAGTAGTACTATCACTGGCGTCGTCGTCATGGCTGCCTTAAGTTTGTCGAAGGCAGCGGAGTCTCTGTCCGACCATTGGAAGACATCTTTTTTCAGTAAGGAAATAAGTGGTGCACTGATCTCGCCATAGTTTTTCACGAACTTGCAGTAGTAGCCTGTTAAACCCAGAAAGCCATGAAGCAATTTTACGTTCCTCGAGGTAGGCCAGTTTTGCATTGCTTCAATTTTGAAGGGGTCCACTGTCACACCTTCCTTTGATATGATATGCCCAAGATATTTCACCTTCTGTTGAAGAAAGCAAAAATTCGTAATGGTTGTTCTGTGTTCAAAAGGTGGTTTTCGGTATGTCTTCTTCGCACACTCATATTTGATGATACCCGAATCAAAGGTCCAGCTTTGTAAAGATTTATGCTCCCTTTCATCTAGTAATTCATCTGTTATTGGAATAAGGTATTTGTCCTTGATGGTTATGCCATTGGGAGTTCGGTAATCAACGCATATTCGCCATATTCCGTCCTTCTTGCGTACAAATAGCACCAGTGACGAATAGAGGTTGCAACTTGGCCGAATAACTCCTATTTTGAGCATTTCTTTTACAATCCTTTCTATTTCATCCTTCTGGAGATATTGATATGGCCGAGTATTTGCTGGAGGTTTGCTTGAAAGAGTCATTATATAATGATCATGCCGACGGGTAAGAGGTAGGTTATACGGTTCGTCAAATATATCTGAAAATTCAGCAAGCAAAGGAAGTAGGTTTGAATCTTCAAATTTTATTGGCTCTCCCTTAGTTTGCTGCTCAAGTTGTATAAAAAATCTGCTGCATGCTTTATGCAAAACCTTCTTCATTTGTTGTGTGCAAATTATCGTTACGTCGCCCCCACGTTTCCCATGCAGTATCACTTGTTTCTCCTTACTGTAAAATTTCATAATTAGTTTCATAAAATTCCAAGAAAAATCACCTAATGTTGTCGACCATTTAATTCTGAGCATGGCCTCATGATCATCAAGAGGGAGAAGGAAGAAATCTGTAATTATCTCTTGGTTCTGCAGTAATAGTTTCTCCTGCGGGAGCCTACGATCACACTTCAAAATCTGTCTGTCGGTGACCTTAACATCAAACCTGCAGCGATTCTCGATAGGTAATGCTATTCGGATAGCAACCTTACTATTTAGGATATTATTAGTGCTGCCCATGTCGATGAAAATAGTGATCAGTTGTTGTTTGAGAAGGCCTCCAACTTTCATCATTTGCGGGTTTAAGTAGCCGGCTAGTGCATATACTATAATTTCGGTCGGTTGTGACTCTTCTTCTGCATCTTCTTCTTTATGTTCAATGCTCTCTTCTGGATGTTCAATGACCTCTTCTTCTACTGGTTCAATGATAAAAAGTCTCCCTTTACTACAGCGATGCTCATGGCTCCATGGCTTGTCGCAATGCCAACATAACCCCTTCGCAGATCGCTCCTGAAGCTCTTCTCTTGTCCACCTTTTTGGTGCAGGGACTCGGTCAACAGTAGGGGGGGCTAAGGGCTTCAATATTACTGGTTGAGGAGTGACCCTAGTCCTTCGAGCTTCATGGTTCAATTGCTCCTCTTGATGTCGTGCGAAAGAGATGGCTGCCATAAGCGTGTACGGTTGTCGCGCTTTAACTTCTCCTCGGATCTCCGGCTTCAAGCCCTCAATAAAGGTCCTCAATAGCTGTTTTTGAGACCAATCAAGAGTTTGATTAGATTACCTTTCAAACCTGGTTTGGTATTCCTGAATGGTGGAGGTTTGTCGGATCTTTGCTAGTTGTCCGTCAATATTCTCGTAATCGGTTGGTCTGAAGCGGATCAGCAGTGCTTCTTTGAATTGTTGCCATGAAAGGACTCCATAAGTATGTTCAAACCAGTCAAACCACTGTATAGCATCCCCTTCAAGATGTATAGCTGCAATTTTCACCATAGATGCATCCGCGGTTTTGTGGTACCGAAAATATCGCTCCGCGTGCAAGATCCAACCAATCGGGTCTCCTTCTTCCCATCTAGGGAAGTCCACCCTTATGCGTGGATAGTTGGGATCGATCATAGAGCCTCCCCTCCCTTGGAACTCATCTCTTCGGGCCTGGTGCGATTGGACAAAGCTCTCTCCGTGATATGATTTTTTCGGGCTTAGTAGTCGGCCCAATCTGAGTTCGGTAAAGAGCGTCCGAATCTTATCCTCCATTCGCGCCTCCAAGGCTTCGAATTTAGCATCGATTTCCTCCTTAGATGCCATAGTATATGCCTCCAAATCTATGATGTTAAGATCTCTCTTTTGTTGTCAGGTTAAAGGCATGTATAGGTTGAGAGAAGTGATGGTCGAAAGGGTTGGTGGATCGGTGGATGTAGCTACGATTTAGGCTTGTTTTGTGGCTGTTTTGGGTGCAGTTTGAGGGTGTGGTTTGGTGGAGTTTTAGGGCTGTGGATTAAAGTTTTGGATCTATGGTAGATGGCAGTAAAGGTTTGAGAGAAATCTGTGGAAGTTGCAGCAAGTATGTGCTGTCTTGTAAGAGCAGAATTGTCGTCGAAGAAACAGCGGTTTCTCGACGTAATTTCCACCAAAAACTTGAGAGAATTGAGGAGGAAATTAATAGCAAAATCACAGTTTATATGACAGCAAGGATGACTAATTTAATCAAGAAAATTTCGGCAGTATAACAGCAAGGAAATTGGTGCAAGTTGCCATAGTGGAATTCTCGTCGAAAAATTTCAGCAGTTTACGATGAAAATTTATAGCAACACAAAAATCGGTTTTAGAGATGAATTCCTCAATAGATCAATCTTAGATGGAAGCCAAGATGATCTATAAAGTGTATACGAAATTTCATTCAAAAAAGATTGCAAATAGATGGGTTAAGGCAACAATATGCGGTTGAAATTTTCTGCAGCATAGATTTTTAAGTATAGCAGATTGGACGTAAAAGATCAGAAGTTTATATTGAGAATTTTTTGATGAAACCAAAGGGAAATCCACTATTAGGAAGTGTTAAAGCTATCATAAAAATTTCGTAGAGATTTGGATAGAAACAACATAGTATCAAGATCAAATAATCAGTGCTATGCGGCTGAAATTTTATGGTGCAGATTTTCAAGTATAGCAGATTAGATGTAAAATATCAATTTACTTACCAAAAAAAAGATGTAAAATATCAATGGTTTATATTGAGAATTTTTTGACAAAACCAAAGGGAAATCTACTGTTAGGGAGTGTCAAAGATATCATAAAATTTCGTGAAGATTTGGAGAGAAAAAACATAGTAGCAAGATCAAACCAACAAGGATATTCTGTCTCAACAAACTCATGCCCCAACAAACCTCTCTAGCCAGGCTACTCCAACAAGTACTATCCAGGATATTGTGCTGCAACAATCTTATCGTGCTTCGACAAACCCTGCCAATCAAGACCACATGATTCAAGGTATTTTAAAGTTTAAAAATCTGCAAGCTGTAGATGAAGTGGATAAATATAGGAATAAAGCCATAAAAGGTAAGGATATTGTGCGGGAGGAAAATACAAAATCGAAGGATAAGAAAAAGGATGGTACAGTCCATCCAAAGTCGTAGGATGAATACATTACCACCTTTTCATTTCTTTATTACTGATGAAGATAACATGTTGGAATGTTCGCGGACTTAATAAGCCGGAGAAATGTCGGGAGCTCAATAGAATAATCAAGTCTGCCGCATGTGATATTGTTATTCTAGTAGAAACGAAAATTAAACAATCACGCGTTCAAGCTCAAAAGAATTTAATATGGCCAGACGCTGAACTGTTTACCAATGACTCAAATGAAACTTTTGGTAGAATATGGGTCTTATGGCATCCTAACTCTATTAATGCTTGGTTATTTCTGCTACTGATCAATTCATTCATCTTAAGATAGAGGACAAAAAGAATGGCTGTCAATTCAATCTCACTGGTATATATGCTTCAAATAGTATGCAAGAAAGAAATACTCTTTGGTCTGACCTGACTAATATTGCAAATGGCTGTCTCAATGTACCTTGGATTGTTCTTGGAGACTTTAACACTGTTCGGTACACAAATGAAAAAGAGGGGGGTAGACAACTTTCAGAAAGCCAGCTTCAAAGTTTTAATGATTACATTGACACTGCAGCTTTGTTTGATATGAAATCTGTGGGTAATTGGCTCTCCTGGAGTAATCAAGGTGCTGCTAACAGAAAAATAATGGCTCGACTTGATAGGTGTTTGATTAATCATGAATGGTTAACAGTTTATCCAGATTCACTTCTTGAGTATGGTGCTCCTTTGTTTTCTGACCATTCTTTAATGTATATACACGCAGACAAAGCGACACCAAGAGGCAAGAAACCGTTTAGATTCTTTAACATGTGGAGTACTCATCCTCAATTTCTTGATGTTATCAGATCTGCTTGGAATGTTAATGTGCATGGATCCCCCCCTTACATATTATGTCAAAAGCTCAAAGCCTGTAAAGCAGCACTAAAGGAGTGGAATACAAATACCTTTGGCAATATTATCACCACAGTTCAATTTTGCAGGAAGGAACTAATGTCATTGCAACATGAGCTGCAACTTCAGCCAAATGATGAGAATATTATCTACAAAGAGACAGAAGCCAGAAATAACTTCATGCAAGCCTTAAAACAGGAGGAAAGTTTTGCAAAGCAGAAGTCTCGACAACATTGGCTTACACTAGGAGATTCCAATACTAAATTTTTCTATGCTTCAATTGCTACTCGAAGGGCTGTTAACCGTATCTGCAAATGCAGAGACAAAGATGATAATCTTATTGAGAATTTAGACGAGGTTAAAGCACACACATAGCAATTTTTTTATTCTTTACTCAATCAAGCTGGGAAAACTAATAACATTCATGTGGAGCCGACTAGAAAACTTGATTCGAAAGCTATTTCAATCCTCAATGCCCCAATTACAAACGACGAAATTGTATGTGTTGTCTTTAAGTCACCAAAGCACAAAAGCCCAGGTCCAGATGGATTTCCAGTTGAATTTTATTAAACTGCTTGGTCTATTATTGGAAATGAAGTGATCAAGGCTTGCCAACATTTTTCTCTTCAGGTCATATTCTTAGAGAGATGAATTGCACTTTTATTTCTTTAATTCCGAAGAATGCAGGGGCTGATTCACTAGAGAACTATCGACCCATATCATTATGCAACTTTATTTATAAGATCATCTCCAAAGTATTGGCAAATAGAATACAAAAGGTAATACACAAGATCATTAGTCCAAATCAAGCTGCTTTCATCAAAGGGAGAAGTATACATCATAACATTTTGCTTGCTAATGACTTGGTCAAAGATTTGCATTCAAAAGCAAGAGGGACAAAAATATTTTTTAAAGCTGATTTACGGAAAGCCTTTGATTCAGTTAATAGGAAATTTATCTATAAGATGCTCCTCGATATGAACTTCCCACAGCAATGGGTTAATTGGATTCAATCTTGCTTGGAAACTCCAAAGTTTTCGATACTCTTTAATGGCTCACCTATTGGTTTTTTTGGGAGCACGAATGGCATCAGACAAGGTGATCCACTCTCTCCGTATCTCTTTACTATTGCGATGGAAGGACTTAGCTGTATGTTGGAACATGCAGTCTTAAATGGCAGCATTAAGGTACCCAATGCTGGTTCTATTCATATATCACATATAACATTTGCAGATGATTTACTTATCTTTCTCCAAAATGATCCAACTTCAGTAAAGAACCTGGCTACTATTATGAATGACTTTGGTATGGATTCTGGACTTCAATTAAATCATGCGAAAAGTAAAGTATATATGAGCCCTTACGTTCTGGATAAGGTCTTTATTGCACAAACTTTGGGGGTTAGTGAGGGAAGCCTGCTAGTTCCTTATTTGGGTCTCCCGCTCATATCCACAGGCATTCACAAAACCCACTGTCAGCCTATCCTGCAAAAAATAAAGAATAGAATTTCTTCTTAGAAAAATAGGCTTCTATCAAAAGCAGGACGACTCGAACTCATCCGTTCTGTATTGCACTCCTACTCTATATATTGGTGTAATGCATTTCTTCTGCCTGTTGGACTTCTCCAAGATATTGAACGGTTATTAATGAACTTCTTCTGGAACAGCACAAATGATTTTTTTTTTTTGGTAAGTAAAAGTAAATTGATTATGTGTAAAGATTCTACAAATAGCTTTATCTATACAAGTCATAGACAAAGCCAATTAACTCATAGAGTGCGAATGCGATAGTTATGACTACACATGCTGTAGACTATAACTACCTGTGGGTACATTATTTGACATCATTCCCAAGATCTTTAGCTAATAGAAAAATTAAATTTGATAAAAATATCTTTTTCTCTTCGGGTGAAGTGCTCGATTTTGAGATCATACTCCATACAGGATCTTGAGTCTCTAATAATCTCTTTCAAGATCTGAGCATTGTTTGTGTGTTGACATTCAAAGATTCTATTACATCTCTCCTTCCACATCCACCAAATAGCGCATCTGAAAGTAACCTTTGCCAGTTGTGTAAGTGGCCCTTTTCTTGAGAAACATTGCATAAGGTCACCTAGTTCTTGGTGCAAGTTTGGTTGCGGCAGTCTATTGAGTTCAA
The DNA here is from genome assembly GCF_036884655.1 of Musa acuminata AAA Group. NCBI lineage: Eukaryota > Viridiplantae > Streptophyta > Magnoliopsida > Zingiberales > Musaceae > Musa > Musa acuminata. The sequence continues at coordinate 18,791,343 of NC_088330.1, read as the reverse complement.
ATCGCTGGAGAATCTCCTTCCATATCCATTTTGTATAATTACAAGCAAAATAAAGGTGGTCAACAGTTTCTTCTTGTTGCAAACAAAGGGAGCATCGGTTAACATGATAGATACCTCTTCTTTTCATATTGTCTATTGTAGGTAGTTTATTGAGAAGGGCCTGCCATGTACATTGCATTGCCTTATCATTTGAACAGCACAAATGATAAGGCAATGCATACACAAATGATAAGGCAATGCATATGGTAAATTGGGATAGCATTTGCAAACCGAAAGATGAAGGGGGGCTAAACTTGAGAAATACTAGAGATTGGAATCAAGCATGCCTGGTACAACAATTGTGGGATCTTTTGCAAAACAAATGTTCCTTATGGTCATAATGGGTTTCTGCTAGGTATCTTTCAAAGGAATCAATCTGGGAAATTTCAACAAGAACATACCACTCTGCAGCTTGGAAAGGAATTTTAAAGGCAAGGAATTGGCTAATCAAACACATCTCTTATGCAATCTCTTCTGGAACTAGTACTAATATGTGGTATGATCCTTCGGTGAGTGGGAAGAGTATATTTCAATTATATGGCGACAGAATACGAAAAGATCTTGGGGCTCCCAAAGATTGGAAGGTTTCCGAGTTCATTGCTAACGGTACCTGGTATCTCCCTAATCCTATTTCTCCCGAAATGTTATCACTTTGGCCGACTATCATAGCTATTCCAATCAGGAACAACTCTTCAGATATACTTATTTGGCCTCATGACAATGGCAAATTTAGTGCCACATCTGCATGGAATCAAATTAGGCAAAGAAATAACAAGTGGGTCCCAAGCTGTTGGACATGGGATCGACCGGGATCACAAAGACACTGCTTATGTACATGGCAGGCCCTTCTCAATAAACTACCTACAATAGACAATATGAAAAGAAGAGGTATCTATAATGTTAACCGATGCTCCCTTTGTTTGCAACAAGAAGAAACTGTTGACCACCTCTATTTTGCTTGTGATTATACAAAATGGATATGGAAGGAGATTCTCCAACGATTTGAACTCAATAGACTGCCGCAACCAAACTTGCACCAAGAACTAGGCGACCTTATTATGTGTAAAGTTTCTACAAATAGCTTTATCTATGACTTGTATAGATAAAGCTATTTGTAGAAACTTTACACATAATAAATTTACTTTTACTTACCAAAAAAAAAATGAGCACCTGTACTGTATCCCTAGTGTCCCTACACGAGCAGCTATGAGACCAGCTGCATCTATCATATGGACGGGTATACAGCACACCAGTCTATCCGGTTATCACGATGTCCCTCTCGAGTAACCTATGACCGGGATTATTTAGGATATGTGTTTAAAGGTGAATCGATCTCATTATCGCGATCTCATCATGATCCGATTCCCATTGCACAAATCCAAGGACATCACAATATATGTATGCATTTATGCAATAGTTATAAAGTGATATACGCCAAAATATAATAAGCAAAAAGATTCTATATCAAGTCACACGTGCCATCACTTACGTGATTGGCTTGCTGGGCACCTATGACTAGCAATCTCCCACTTGACCTAAAGCCAATCACCTATGTGTCTGATCCCCATCAGACCCCTATGACGCCTAAAGACAAAATGAGACAACGACTTTGTCAGTGGATCTGCAATGTTATCTTCGGATGGAACTCTTTCCACTGCTACATATCCTCGGGTTACGATCTCTCTGATAAGGTGGAACCTCCTCAGAACACTTCTGATGAGACCCGGGTTCCCTTATTTGAGTAATCGCCCCGTTATTATCGCAATATAAGGAGATCGGCTCCTCGCTACCCGGCACGACTCCCAAATCTGTGATGAACTTCTTCACCCAAACTCACTCCTTTGCTACATCAAATGCAGCAATGTACTCCGCCTCTGTGGTCGAGTCAGCAGTGGTATCTTGCTTGGAACTCTTCCAGCATACTGCTCCTCCATTCAAGGTGTACACATACCCTGAATTCGACTTGCTATCATCGACATCAGACTGAAAACTTGAGTCAGTGTAGCCTTCAACCTTAAGGCTATTACCTCCATATACTAGCAAAAGATCCTTAGTCTTTCTCAAGTACATAAGGATACACTTTACTGCTTTCCAGTGCTCCAAGCCTGGATCCGCCTGATACCTGCTCGTGACACTCAGAGCATGCGCTATATCAGACCTAGTACATAGCATGGCATACATGATAGACCATATTGCTGAGGCATAAGGTATCATATCCATGTTCGCCCTTTCTTAGAATTTTCAATGCCAAACATTTTGACAATGGTTTCTATATACCTGGACTGGGACAAGCCAAGCATCCTCTTGGATCTATCTCTATAAATTCTAATCCCCAAGATATAGGATGCTTCTCATAAGTCCTTAATGGAGAACTGTCTAGATAACCAAGCCTTTACAGTGGATAGCATTCCTACATCATTCCCAATGATCAGGATGTCATCCACATATAACACCAAAAAGGTGATAGCGCTCCCACTTACCTTCCTGTACACACAAGGCTCCTCTTTGTTTTTAACGAAGTCATAAGATCTGATTGCCTCATCAAATCTTATGTTCCAACTTCGGGAAGCTTGCTTTAGTCCATAAATGGATCTAAGCAACCTACACACCTTATCTGGGCAGTTCTTAGACACGAATCCCTCAGGTTGCATCATATACACCTCCTCCACGAGGTTCCCATTGAGGAATGCAGTTTTCACATCCATCTGCCAGATCTCATAATCATAGTGTGCTGCAATAGCCAATAGAATTCTGATGGATTTTAGCATTGCTACGGGTGAGAAGGTTTCGTCGTAGTCAACACCTTGCCTTTGACGATACCCCTTAGCCACTAGCCTTGCTTTATAGGTCTCTACCTTTCCATCTACTCCGATCTTTTTCTTAAAGATCCATTTGCAACCGATGGGTACAATACCTTCGGGCGCATCAACTAGGTTCCAAACCTTATTAGAGTACATAGAATCCATCTCAGAATTCATGGCTTCTTGCCACTTCCCGGAGTCTATACTCATAATAGCCTGTTAGAACCCTTGCAGATTCTAAACTTGGGGTTGATCTCTTTAGGGGATCGGCCTCCTTGGAACTCTATAGGGGTTCCTCCCTCCAAGTTGCTGCTCAAAGGCTGCAGAAAAGATTCATCTATTGCTTATGAAAAGAGGTGGAATACATTACTATTTATAGGGCTTCTAAACCCTAACTCCTAATAGGACTCTTACTTAAGACTCCTACTTCTAACCAACTCTTAATAAGACTCCTACTCAAGACTCCTACTTCTAACCAACTCCTAATAGGACTTCTACTCAAGACTCCTATTCCTTTACAACTCCTTATTCTTCTCTAAGAAATAACCTCCTAACCCTAGCCGGCCACTTCACCTCTTTAATAGGGGTCGGCTTAGGTAGGTTTTACATGAATGTCCCTCTCAATTAGGACTCTCCTAGCTAGAGTCCTAACAGTCAGCTTAGGTAGGTTTTACATGAATGTCTCTCTTTATTAGGACTCTTCTAGCTAGAGTCCTAACAAACCCGCCCTCTTTAAATCAGCCTTGTCCTCGAGGATGACGTTTCATGAATTTTGGGAATTTGATCTTCAAGTCGTCATAGTTCTCCCAGGTGGCATCTTATGTTGGTAGGTTCGCCCATTGTATTAGCATTTCAATAGTGGGTCGTCGTCGTCGAGTCACGATCCGTCGATCAATAATGGCACTTGGTTGTGTCTGGAGTTCTCCTTGAGTAGTCATATTTGGTGGGTGGCTTTGGGCTGTCTCCAAGCACCTATTTACAACTTCCGTTTGGCTGTCGGTTTGTGGGTGATATACCGTACTCCTTTTCAATTTAGTACCCTGCATATGGAATAACTTTGTCCAAAATCTGCTCATGAAGATACAAGTAGAATTTGTCACAAGCACAATGAGTCCCTTATAGCGTAATTCTTTTGAGTCCCAATTGTAATGAGCCATGGAGCTTGGTACTTCCTCCAATAGTTTTATGATATTACTAGTCTCCGAATATTCCTGCCATTCCATCTTATTATCCTCAAGGAAGTCACTAGTCGGAAGTGAAACGACCGAAAATTCAGCTTGCTCGGGTAGCCGTGAAAGCGCATCTGCAATAATATTCTCTTTCCCCTTTTTGTAAGTTATTTCATAATCAAATTCAAGAAGTTTTGTTACCCATTTTTGCTGCATAGGGGATGATATCTTTTGCTCCAAAAAGTACTTGAGGCTTCTATGGTCGGTTTTAATTTGAAATCGTCGACCGATCAAGTAGGGTTTCCACCTCGTTGCTGCGCGCACAATGGCGAGCATCTCCTTATCATATATTGACTTATTTTGATGGGAGGGAGATAATGCCTTGATAGTGTATGCGAGTGGTCGACCATCTTGCATGACAATAGCTCCAATTCTGACTCGAGATGCATCAGCCTCAATAATGAAGGGTCGATTGAAATCTGGTAGTACTAGCACTGGCGTCGTCGTCATGGCTGCCTTAAGTTTGTCGAAGGCAACGGAGGCTCTGTCCGACCATTGGAAGACATCTTTTTTCAGTAAGGAAGTAAGTGGTGCACTGATCTCTCCATAGTTTTTCAAGAACTTGTAGTAGTAGCCTGTTAAACCCAGAAAGCCATGTAGCAATTTTATGTTCCTCGGGGTCAGCCAGTTTTGCATTGCTCCAATTTTGAAGGGCTCTACTATCACACCTTCCTCTGATATGATATGCCCAAGATATTCCACATTCTTTTGAAAAAAACAAAAATTCATAGTGGTTGTTGTGTGTTCAAAAGGTGGTTTTTTGTATATCTTCTTCGCATACTCGTATTTAATGATACTCGGATCGAAGGTCCAGCTTTGTGAAGATTTGTGCTCCCTTTCATCTAGCAATTCATCTACTACTGGAATAGGGTATTTATCCTTGATTGTTATTTTTTTTTGGTAAGTAAAAGTAAATTGATTATGTGTAAAGTTTCTACAAATAGCTTTATCTATACAAGTCATAGACAAAGCCAAGTAACTCATAGAGTGCGAATGCGATAGTTATGACTACACATGCTGTAGACTATAACTACCTGTGGGTACATTATTTGGCATCATTCCCAAGATCTTTTGCTTATAGCAAAATTAAATTTGATAAAAATATCTTTTTCTCTTCGGGTGAAGTGCTCGGTTTTGAGATCTTGCTCCAAACAGGATCTTGAGTCTTTAATAATCTCTTTCAAGAGCTGAGCATTGTTTGTGTGTTGACATTCAAAGATTCTATTGCATCTCTCCTTCCACATCCACCAAATAGCGCATCTGAAAGTGACCTTTGCCAGTTGTGTTAGAGGCCCTTTTCTTGAGAAACATTGCATAAGGTCGCCTAGTTCTTGGTGCAAGTTTGGTTGCGGCAGTCTATTGAGTTCAAATCGCTGGAGAATCTCCTTCCATATCCATTTTGTATAATCACAAGCAAAATAGAGGTGGTCAATAGTTTCTTCTTGTTGCAAACAAAGGGAGCATCGGTTAACATGATAGATACCTCTTCTTTTCATATTGTCTATTGTAGGTAGTTTATTGAGAAGAGCCTGCCATGTACATAAGGAGTGTCTTTGTGATCCCGGTCGATCCCATGTCCAACTGCTTGGGACCCACTTGTTATTTCTTTGCCTAATTTGATTCCATGCAGATGTGGCACTAAATTTGCCATTGTCATGAGGCCAAATAAGTATATCTGAAGAGTTGTTCCTGATTGGAATAGCTATGATAGTCGGCCAAAGTGATAACATTTCGGGAGAAATAGGATTAGGGAGACACCAGGTACCGTTAGCAATGAACTCGGAAACCTTCCAATCTTTGGGAGCCCCAAGATCTTTTCGTATTCTGTCGCCATATAATTGAAATATACTCTTCCCACTCACCCAAGGATCGTACCACATATTAGTACTAGTTCCAGAAGAGATTGCATAAGAGATGTGTTTGATTAGCCAATTCCTTGCCTTTAAAATTCCTTTCCAAACTGCAGAGTGGTATGTTCTTGTTGAAATTTCCCAGATTGATTCCTTTGAAAGATACCTAGCAGAAACCCATTGTGACCATAAGGAACATTTGTTTTGCAAAAGATCCCACAATTGTTGTACCAGGCATGCTTGATTCCAATCTCTAGTATTTCTCAAGTTTAGCCCCCCTTCATCTTTCGGTTTACAAATGCTATCCCAATTTACCATATGCATTGCCTTATCATTTGTGCCATTCCAGAAGAAGTTCATTAATAACCGTTCAATATCTTGGAGAAGTCCAGCAGGCAGAAGAAATGCATTACACCAATATATAGAGTAGGAGTGCAATACAGAACGGATGAGTTCGAGTCGTCCTGCTTTTGATAGAAGCCTATTTTTCCAAGAAGAAATTCTATTATTTATTTTTTGCAGGATAGGCTGACAGTGGGTTTTGTGAATGCCTGTGGATATGAGCGGGAGACCCAAATAAGGATATGCCATTGAGAGCTCGGTAGTCAACACATAATCGCCATATTCCGTCCTTCTTTCGTATGGGGAGCACCGGTGAAGAGTAGGGGCTGCAACATGGCCGAATAACTCCTGTTTCGAGCATCTCTTTTACAATCCATTCTATTTCATCCTTCTGGAGATGTGGATACTGATATGGCTGAGCATTTGTTGGAGGTTTGCCTGGAAGAATCATTATATAATAATCATGCCGGCGGGTAAAAGGTAGGTTGCGCGGTTCATCAATTATATCTAAAAATTCAGCAAGCAAAGGAAGTAGATTTGGATCTTCAAATTATGTCGGCTCTTCCTTAGTTTGCTGCTCAAGTTGTACCAAAAAACCACTGCATGATTTACGTAAAACCTTCTTCATTTGTTGTGTGCAAATCATCGTTACGTCGCCCCCACGTTTCCCGTGCAGTATCACCTGTTTCTCCTTACTGTAAAATTTCATAATTAGTTTCATAAAATTCTAAGAAAAATCACCTAATGTTGTCAACCATTTAATTCTGAGCATGGCCTCATGATCATCAAGAGGAAGAAGGAAGAAATCTGCAATTATCTCTTGGCCCTGCAACAATAGTTTCTCCTGCGGGCGCCTACGATCACACTTCAAAATCTGTCTGTCAGTGACCTTAACATCAAACCTGCAGCGATTCTCGATAGCTAATGCCATTCGGATAGCAACCTTACTGTTTAGGATATTATTAGTGCTGCTCGTGTCGATGAAAACAGTGATCGGTTGTTGTTTGAGAAGGCCTCCAACTTTCATCGTTTGTGGGATTGAGTAGCCAACTAGTGTATGTACCGTAACTTTGGTCGGTTGTGGCTCTTCTTCTGCATCTTCTTCTTCATGTTCAAGGCTCTCTTTTGGATGTTCAATGACCTCTTCTTCTATCGGTTCAATCATAAGAAGTCCCCCTTTACTACAGCGATGCTCACGGCTCCACGGCTCGTCACAATGCCAACATAACCCCTTCGCATATCGCTCCCGAAGCTCTTCTCTTGTTAACCTCTTTGGTATAGGGACTTGGTCGACAGTAGGTGTAATATCCCTCACTTTTGAAAATTATTAATAAATATTTATTTATAAATCGGAGGACCTATATGTAAATATGGAAATTTCAAGGACTAAACTGTTAAGTTTTAAAAAGAAGAAAATAAAGAAAACCGAAAACTTCGGTTTTATCCCACCGCCTCCCACGTTCTCTCTGTTTCTTCGAGAAACAGAGAGAAGCGGTGGGGCGTGGGGAGAAGAAGAAGAGAAGTAGAGGGAGAAGAGAAGAAGAGGGAAAAGAAGAGAGGAAGAAGAGGGAGAAGAGAAGAAAAGAAGAAGTAGAAGAGAGGGAAGATGGAGAGGAGAAAGAGAGGCAGCTGCAGCAGTTAGGGCTGCAGCACCTCTGTTTCCCCACAGGTGGAAACAGAGGAGAGGATGTGTGGGGCGTTGAGGATGAAAAGGGAAGAAGAATAAGAAGAAGAAGAAGAAGAAGAAGAAGAAGAAGAAGAAGGAGGGAGGAGGATAGCTGCGGCAAGGCTGCAGCGAGGAGGTGTGTGGCATTGGGGAGGAAAAAGGGAAGAGGAGAAGAAGAGAAGGAGAAGAAGAGGAAAAGAGAGGGAAGACGGAGAGGAGCGAGAGGTGGCAGCAGCTAGGGCTGCAGCACCTCTGTTTCCTGCAGGTGGAAATAGAGGAGACGTGTGGGGTGTCGGGTAGGAGAAGAGCAGAAGAAGAAGAAGAGGAAGAGAAGAAGAAGGGGAAGCAGGAGAAGAGGGTGTGATACCTCTGTTCCCTACAGAGGAAACAGAGGAGAGGGTGTGTGTGACGCCGGGAAGAAGAAGGGGAGGAAGGAGAAGAAGAGAAGAAGAAGAAAGGAAGGAGAAGGAAGAGGAGAAGGGAAAGAAGTAGCTGCGGCTGCGGCTGTGGCAGCTGCAGCTATGGTAGGGAAAGAGTAAGAGGAAGGAAGAGAAGGGAAGGAGAGGAAGAAGAGAAGGGAAAGAAGGGGCTGCGGCTGCGGCGATGGCAGCTGCAGTTGGAAGAGAAGAAGGAGAGGAAGATGAGCAGGGGAGGAAGAAGAGGCTGTGGCCGTGGCTGAGGCTACGACTGCAGCAGTGCAGCTGGGAAAGAAGAGAAGGAAAGGAAGAAGAAGAGAAAGAAAAAGGGAAGAAGAGAGGAAGAGAAGGGAAGGAGAGGAAGAAGAGAAGGGAAAGAAGGGGCTGCAGCTGCGGCGATGGCAGCTGCAGTTGGAAGAGAAGAAGGAGAGGAAGATGAGTAGGGGAGGAAGAAGAGGCTGTGGCCGCGGCTGAGGCTGCGACTGCAGCAGTGCAGCTGGGAAAGAAGAGAAGGAAAGGAAGAAGAAGAGAAAGGAAAAGGGAAGAAGAGAGGAAGAGGAGAAGGAGAGGCAGCTGTGGCAGTGGCAGTTGCAGTTGGAAGAGAAGGAGAGGAAATAGAGCAGGGGAGAAAGAAGAGGCTGCGACTGTGGTGGCTGCGGCCATGGTTGCGACTGCGACTGCGGCAGTTGCAGCTGGGAAAGAAAAGAAAGGAAAGGGGGAAAAAGGGGCTGCGGACGGGATTGCGGCCGCAGCGGCAGCGACTGCGTATGCAGCAGTTATGTCTGCGAGAGAAGGGAGGAAGGAAGGTAGTGCGGTGGAAGGGGCTGCGATTGTGGCAGCGGCGGCTGTGGCAGCTGCGTTTGGGAAAGAAAAAGAAGGAATGAGAGTAAGAGAGAGCAGGTGACTGTGCCTCGATGTTCGACACGTGGTGTAGTTGCGAAGAAAGGAAGAAAACGGGAGCACAAAACGAAACAGAGAGAGGACACGGAGGAAAAGTAGAAGGATTTGGGCTGGCACCTTCTTTGGATCTTCGGATCGAAATCTTTGAAAGGCAAGTTTCCCGCTTGTTTCGATCCTTTCTATTGCAAGTTCCCTGTTCGTTTCTCCTATAATTGCTCTGATATGTCTTATTGCAAGTTCCCTGATCATTTCTCCTATAATTGCTCTGATATGTCTTATTGCAAGTTCCCTGATCGTTTCTCCTATAATTGCTCTGATATGTCTTATGGCAAGTATCCTGATCTTTCTTCACTGCCAATTTTATCTCCACATTTGCTTTGAATATGAGGAACTTTGAATTGTTCTAGCCTTGCATTTGATATATCTCCTGTTTAGATGTAACGATTTGAATCTGTGGAACTTCTGAGATTCTGACCTTTTGATACCGAGCTGCCTATAAGTCTTTATGGAAACTCTGATTTGTTCAAAACTGATTTCATTGGAAACTAGACTCGTAGACCTTTCCTTGATATATGGATTGAAAGATTTGGAATCTAAACACCTGCCCAGTTATCTATTGAATCTGACATTATGAATTCTGCCAACAGAGATTTTGTTCTACGACACTTGCTTACCAAAATATTTTTAACTCTCTCTGTGGGACAGTTCAATTCATATGAAGCCTGTCTTATCTGAAAGTATTATCCAATGATTATTTCTGAGTAAATTGGAGCACGATTGATAGTTTGAATCATTTATTCAATGTGCCTTCTGTATTCTGCCAGAAATCGAGCTTTGGTCGATTTCTCATATTCTGGTTTCATTCCTTTGGAAATTGATATCCTTTAGCCTTCTTATTCAATTGAGCTTTATATTACTACTTTGAATTCTTGTATGCTCTTGTCCTTAAAATTATTGCATTCTTGAAAACTGTTGTGTAACGTTTATGCTATATCGTATTGACTCATATAGGCACATGTATATCCTATTGTTCCGCATTTGCTTTCGATATGTGCCTATTCTAGTTTCATTCCTTTGGACATTGAATTCATCAAATCTTCTTATTGAATTGAGTTATATGTGATTGCTTGGATTCCATATGTGCCCTTGCTTTCAATTCCTTTCAAATCTGAATATACTTGTGAAAGATTATTGCTTACTTCGGATTGACTCGTAAAGGCACATGTACGCTTTGTTGTTCCGCGTGTGCTTCCGATATATGCTACTTATTGTTGAAACTGCCCTTTTGTACTCTGGTGTGTGGGATTGTCTGGACCTTTGCCAGAAATGGTAAAGGGTATGCGCTGATTTGCCCGCTTTGTGGGGTCCCGCTATGTGGGATATTCTGGTATGCGCTTATTTGCCCGCTTTGTGGGGTCCCGCTTTGTGGGATATTTCTTAGAGCCTGCGATGCTCTGCCGGCCCCCTTTGACTTCACCTAGACGTGGGTGGATGGAGCTCCCAGACGTGGGAGACTTTTGTCAGGTGGTCATTCAGAAATGGATGAATCACATTCTGACTGAGATCCCACTACACCCTCTATATGTTTGATATGACATCCAGAGTTTTGGTGAGTTGTTATCTGTTCATACTCTGGATAAGATTGATATGATTGCAACGTCAAGGACGACGTTTGAGCTCTTGTACGATATGTGTACCGATATGCTCTGAAAGGCTACATTCCCTGATGAGTTTGCTTCAAAATGTTCCATATGCCGTTGATATGCTTCGGAACATTTTATATACCATTGATAAGCTTTGATATGTTTCCTTTGTTTCTGATATGCTCCAATTACTCTGTGCTCCATTTGCTATGAACTGATATGTTCTGATATGTCCTATCTACCATTGATATGTTCCAATTACTCTGTGCTCCATTTGCTATGAACTCATATGTTCTGAAATGTCCTATCTGCCATTGATATGTTCCAATTACTCTATGCTCCATTCGTTATGGATCAAATATGTTTTGAATGACATGATACGTATGATTTGATATCTATTGAGATGGTATCCTTGAGAATTCTTGTATTCTGCCTTGCATTATGATACCTTACTCGTTTCAAACCGTTCCTTTTGTTATGAATATGCTTTGTTACTTACTGAGCCGTTTTTGGCTCACTCCGTTGTTATATAAATCTTTCAGGTCAGCTTGTCACTCTTCGAGATGTTTGATTTGGGCTGAGGCAGTGGATAGCTATTCAGAATAATGGGCAAGTCTGGTTGGTTATTACGATATTGTTGTATAAGTATGTCTTGTATGTAATGAAATGTTGTCGATGAACCGAAATGGATATACTGTGTCAAAGTGTTAGGAGATCTCTCTTATTTGGAATTTCTGAATGTTAAGTCTAATTTATGATGATATGAACTTGTGGTGAATAGTTGGAGTTCTGATTGTATAATTTATTTAGCTTGTGGATTTATAAATGTTGTTCATGTTTGTCAAGTTGGCTTGGGTTGCCATAAATGTGAATTATCGAGTGATGTGATATATGATTATAAACTGCACAGGTTTTATAGATGTGAATATGAATAGAATGTTTTTCAGTGTCCTCAAACGTTAGTTTGGATCCTGGATTGGTTTGTGATGAAAATTTTAAAAATCATGAATATTTTGAGGGGCGTGATAGTAGGGGGGGCTGAGGGCTTCAATATTACTGGTTGAGGAACAACCCTAGTCCTCCGAGCTTCATGGTTCAATTGCTCCTCTTGATGTCGTGCGAAAGAGATGGCTGCCATAAGCGTGTACGGTTGTCGCGCTTTAACTTCTCCTCGGATCTCCGGCTTCAAGCCCTCAATGAAGGTCCTTAATAGCTGTTTTTGAGACCAATCACAAGTTTGATTAGATAACCTTTCAAACCTGGTTTGGTACTCCTGAATGGTGGAGGTTTGTCGGATCTTTGCTAGTTGTTCGTCAATATTCTCGTAATCGGTTGGTCTGAAGCGAATCAGCAGTCCTTCTTTGAATTGTCGCCATGAAAGCACTCCATAAGTATGTTCAAACCAATCAAACCACTGTATAGCATCCCCTTCAAGATTTATAGCTGCAATTTTCACCATAGATGCATCCGCGGTTTTATAGTACCGAAAATATCGCTCCGCGCGCGAGATCCAACCAATCGGGTCTCCTTCTTCCCATCTAGGGAAATCCACTCTCATGCATGGATAGTTGGGGTTAGTCATAGAGATTCCCCTCTCTTGGAAGTCATATATTTAGGCTTGGTGTGATTGGGCAAAGCTCTCTCCTTGATATGATTTCTTCGGGCTTAGTGGTCGGCCCAATCTGAGTTCAGTAAAGAGCATCCGAATCTTATCCTCCATTCGTGCCTCCAAGGCTTCGAATTTAGCATTGATTGCCTCCTTAGATGCCATAATATATGCCCCCAAATCTATGATGTTAAGATCTCTCTTTTGTTGTTGGGTTAAAGGCATGTATAGGTTGAGAGAAGTGATAGTTGAAAGGGTTGGTGGATTGGTGGATGTAGGCTACGGTTTAGGCTTGTTTTGTGGCTGTTTTGGGTGCAGTTTGAGGGTGTGGTTTGGCAGAGTTTTAGGGTTATGGATGAAAGTTTTGGATCTGTGGTAGATGGTAGCAAAGGTTTGATAGAAATCAGTGGAAGTTGTAGCAAGTATGTGCTGTCTTGTAAGAGTAGAATTGTCGTCGAAGAAACAATGGTTTCTCGACGTAATTTCCACCAAAAACTTGAGAGAATTGAGGAGGAAATTGATAGCAAAATCACAGTTTATATGACAGCAATGATATCTAATTTAATCAAGAAAATTTCGGCAGTATAACAGTAAGGAAATTGGTGCAAGTTGCGATTGCAGAATTCTCGTCCAAAAATTTCAGCGGGATACGATGAAAATTTGCAGCAACGTAAAATCATTTTTAGAGATGAATTTCTTAATATATCAATCTTAGATAGAAGCCAAGATGATCTATGAAGTGTATAAGAAATTTCATTCAAAAAAGATTACAAATAGATGGGTTAAGGTAATAATATGCGGCTGAAATTTTCTACAGCATAGATTTTTAGGTATAGCAGATTGGACGTAAAAGATCAGTGGTTTATATTGAGAATTTTTTGATGAAACCAAAGGGAAATCCACTATTAGGAAGTGTCAAAGCTATCATAATAATTTCGTAGAGATTTGGATAGAAACAACGTAGTAACAAGATCAAAAAACAATGCTATGCGGCTGAAATTTTACAGTACAGATTTTTAAGTATAGCAGATTAGACGTAAAAGATCAATGGTTTATATTGAGAATTTTTCGAAAAAACCAAAGGGAAATCTGCTGTTAGGAAGTGTCAAAGATGTCATAAAAATTTCATAGAAATTTGGATAGAAAAATCACAGTAGCAAGATCAAACAGATGGTGCTATGCGGCTAGAATTCTGTAATGTATCTTTCGTTGTAGAGATGAAAACTTTGTGACGAAAGGTTTATGCAGCAATATAGGAAATTTTTTTTTTTTTTTGGATTTTTGAATAAGGATAACTAAATTGCAGCAGCAGTAAGGTAGGAAACCAGAACCTGTTGCAATTCACGGGGAGATCAAAGGATGATCCACGGTGGTGGAGATGATGGCGGAATTCGGCGACGATCTTTTAAGCAATTGTGGGAATTGCTTTGGGAGGTTGATGGATGGCAATGGAAGGGCAGCGAGATGCCAAGAACGCTGCTCTGATACCAGGTGTTAGAACCCTTGCAGATTCTAAACTTGGGGTTGATCTCTTTAGGGGATCGGTCTCCTTGGAACTCTATAGGGGTTCCTCCCTCCAAGTTGCTGCTCAAAGGCTGCAGAAAAGATTCATCTATTGCTTATGAAAAGAGGTGGAATACATGACTATTTATAGGGCTTCTAAACCCTAACTCCTAATAGGACTCTTACTTAAGACTCCTACTTCTAACCAACTCTTAATAAGACTCCTACTCAAGACTCCTACTTCTAACCAACTCCTAATAGGACTCCTACTCAAGACTCCTATTCCTTTACAACTACTTATTCTTCTCTAAGAAATAACCTCCTAACCCTAGCCGGCCACTTCACCTCTTTAATAGGGGTCGGCTTAGGTAGGTTTTACATGAATGTCCCTCTCAATTAGGACTCTCCTAGCTAGAGTCCTAACAGTCGGCTTAGGTAGGTTTTACATGAATGTCTCTCTTTATTAGGACTCTTCTAGCTAGAGTCCTAACATAGCCTCCTCGTAGGCCTGAGTATCTTTCAGGAGGATGAGATACTCTATCAGACCTGCGTAAAGTTGAAAATTGTGTATTAGGTACCTGAACAGACTCGGGCTGTAGAGTGGTGCTTGAGCTTGGTTCTCCAACCTCGCTCAATTCTATCATTCTCCCACTGTCTCCGCCAAGAATGTGTTCTTTCTCAAGGAACACTGCTCTCTTAGCTACAAAGACCTTTTGGTTCTCGAGATGATAGAAATAATACCCACAAGTTTCCTTGGGGTGTCCCACAAATTTGCATCGCTCTGTCCTTGATTCTAACTTATCGGGGTTGTGTCTTTTAACGTGGGTAGGGCAGCCCCAAATCTTAACAACCTTAAGATCATGCTTCTTCCCTTTCCATATCTCATATGGTGTAGACACTACCGACTTAGTTGGAACTCTGTTCAGAAGGTAAGCTGCGGTCTCTAGGGCATATCCCTAGAATAAGATGGGTAGGTCAGCGAAACTCATCATGGACCGTACCATATCTATTAGCGTACGATTCCTCCTTCCAAAGACACCATTGAGCTGAGGTGTATAAGGAGGTGTCCATTGGGATAATATCCTATGGTCCTTGAGGAACTGAGTAAACTCTGTACTTAAGTACTCACCTCCTCGATCTGATCGAAGAGTTTTGATACTCTTTCCAGTCTGGTTCTCCACCTCATTCTTATACTTTCTGAATTTCTCAAAGGCCTCGGACTTGTACTTCATTAAGTACACATATCCATACCTTGAGAAATCATCAGTAAATATAATGAAGTAGGAGTAACCTCCAATGGCATGAGTTGACATGGGTCCACATACATCACTATGTATGAGTTCCAACAACTCAGTGGTTCTCTCTCCAGTTCCACTAAATGGAGGGTTGGTCAGTTTTTCACGAAGGCAAGGCTCGCAAGTTACATATGACACATAATCGAATGAATCTAGATATACATTATTTAGCAACTTTTGAATCCTTCTTTCATGGATGTAACCTAGCCTACAATGCCATAGGTATGCTGATAGAACCCTTGCAGATTCTAAACTTGGGGTTGATCTCTTTAGGGGATCGGCCTCCTTGGAACTCTATAGGGGTTCCTGCCTCCAAGTTGCTGCTCAAAGGCTGCAGAAAAGATTCATCTATTGCTTGAGAAAAGAGGAGGAATACATGGCTATTTATAGGGCTTCTAAACCCTAACTCCTAATAGGACTCCTACTTAAGACTCTTACTTCTAACCAACTCCTAATAGGACTCCTACTCAAGACTCCTATTCCCTTACAACTCCTAATTCTTCTCTAAGAAAAAACATCCTACATGAATGTCCCTCTCAATTAGGACTCTCCTAGCTAAAGTCCTAACAGTTTTACATGAATGTCCTTCTCAATTAGGACTCTCCTAGCTAGAGTCCTAACAAACCCGCCCTCTTCAAATCAGCCTTGTCCTCGAGGCTGACGATTCATGAATTTTGGGAATTTGATCTTCAAGTCATCATAGTTCTCCAAAGTGGCATCTTCTGTTAGTAGGTTTGCCCACTGTATTAGCAATTCAGTAGTGGATCGTCGTCGTCGAGTCATAATCCGTCGATCAATAATGGTACTTGGCTGAGTCTGAAGTCCTCCTTGGGTAGTCATATTTGGTAGGTGGCTTTGGGCTATCTCCAAGCACCTATTTACAACTTCTGTCTGGCCGTCGGTTTGTGAGTGATATGCCATACTCCTTTTCAATTTAGTACTCTTATAGTGTAATTCTTTTGAGTCCCAATTGTAATGAGCTACGGAGCTTAGTGCTTCCTCCAATTTTTTTATAATCTTACTAGTCTCTGAATCTTCCTACCATTCCATCTTAATATCCTCAAGGAAGTCGCTGGTCGGAAGTGAAATGGCCAAAACTTCAGCTTGCTCGGGTAGCTGCGAAAGCGCATCTGCAAGAACATTCTCTTTCCCCTTTTTGTAAGTTATTTCATAATCAAATCTAAGAAGTTTTGCTACCCAGTTTTGCTGCTCAGGGGATGATATCTTTCGCTCCAAAAAGTACTTGAGGCTTTTATGGTCGGTTTTAATTTGAAATCGTCGACCAATTAAGTAGGGTCTCCACCTCGTTGCTGCGCGCACAATGGCGAGCATCTCCTTATCATATGTTAACTTATTTTGATGGGAGGGAGATAATGCCTTGCTAGTGTATGCGAGTGGTCGACCATCTTGCATGAGAATTGCTTCAATTCCGACTCCAGATGCGTCGGCCTCAATAATGAAGGGTCGGTTGAAATCTGGTAGTGTTAGCACCGGCGTCGTCGTCATGGCTGCCTTAAGTTTGTCGAAAGCAACGGAGGCTCTGTCCGACCATTGGAAGACATCTTTTTTCAGAAAGGAAGTAAGTGGTGCACTGATCTCTCCATAGTTTTTCACGAACTTGCAGTAGTAGCCTGTTAAACCCAGAAAGCCATGTAGCAATTTTATGTTCCTCGGGGTCAGCCAATTTTTCATTGCTCAAATATTAAAGGGGCCTACTGCCACACCTTCCTCTGATATGATATGCCCAAGATAGTCCACCTTCTTTTAAAGAAAGCAAAAATTCATAGTGGTTATTGTGTGTTCAAAAGGTGGTTTTCGGTATGTCTTCTTCGCATACTCGTATTTGATGATACCCGGATCGAAGGTCAAGCTTTGTGAATATTTGTGCTCCCTTTCATCTTGCAACTCATCTACTACTGGAATAGGGTATTTATCCTTGATGGTTATGCCATTGAGAGTTCAGTAATCAACATATAATCGCCATATTCCATCCTTCTTTCGTATGAGGAGCACCGGTGAAGAGTAGGGGATACAACATGACCGAATAACTCCTGTTTTGAGCATCTCTTTTACAATCCTTTCTATTTCATCCTTCTGGAGATGTGGATACTGATATGGCTGAGCATTTGCTAGAGATTGGCCTGGAAGAATCGTTATACAATGATCATGCCGACGGGTAAGAGGTAGGTTGCGTAGTTCGTCAAATATATCTGAAAATTCAGCAAGCAAAGGAAGTAGATTTGGATCTTTTGTTGGCTCTCCCTTAGTTTGCTGCTCAAGTTGTACCAAAAAGCCACTGCATGCTTTATGCAAAACCTTTTTTTTTGGTAAGTAAAAGTAAATTGATTATGTGTAAAGTTTCTCTTTATGCAAAACCTTCTTCATTTGTTGTGTGCAAATCATCGTTACATCGCCCGCACGTTTCCCGTGCAGTATCACCTGTTTCTCCTTACTGTAAAATTTCATAATTAGTTTCATAAAATTCCAAGAAAAATCACCTAATGTTGTCAACCATTTAATTCTGAGCATGGCCTCATGATCATCAAGAGGGAGAAGGAAGAAATCTGCAATTATTTCTTGGTCCTGCAGCAATAGTTTCTCCTGCGGGCGCCTACGATCACACTTCAAAATCCATCTGTCGGTGACCTTAACATCAAACCTGCAATGATTCTCGATAGGTAATGCCATTCGGATAGCAACCTTACTGTTTAGGATATTATTAGTGCTGCCCGTGTCGATGAAAACAGTGATCAGTTGTTGTTTGAGAAGGCCTCCAACTTTCATCATTTGCGGGTTTGAGTAGCCGGCTAGTGCATGTACCATAACTTTGGTCGGTTGTGGCTCTTCTTCTGCATCTTCTTCTTTATGTTCAATGCTCTCTTCTGGATGTTCAATGACCTCTTCTTCTACTGGTTCAATGATAAAAAGTCTCCCTTTACTACAGCGATGCTCATGGCTCCACGGCTCGTCGCAATGCCAATATAACCCCTTCGCAGATCGCTCCTGAAGCTCTTCTCTTGTCAACCTTTTTAGTGCAGGGACTCAGTCAACAGTAGGGGGGGCTAAGGGCTTCAATATTACTGGTTGAGGAGTGACCGTAGTCCTTCGAGCTTCATGGTTCAATTGCTCCTCTTGATGTCGTGCGAAAGAGATGGCTGCCATAAGCGTGTACGGTTGTCGCGCTTTAACTTCTCCTCGGATCTTCGGCTTCAAGCCCTCAATAAAGGTCCTCAATAGCTGTTTTTGAGACCAATCAAGAGTTTGATTAGATAACCTTTCAAACCTGGTTTGGTACTCCTGAATGGTGGAGGTTTGTCGGATCTTTGCTAGTTGTCCGTCAATATTCTCGTAATCGATTGGTCTGAAGCGGATCAGCAGTCCTTCTTTGAATTGTTGCCATGAAAGGACTCCATAAGTATGTTCAAACTAGTCAAACCACTGTATAGCATCCCCTTCAAGATGTATAGCTGCAATTTTCACCATAGATGCATTCGCGGTTTTGTGGTACTGAAAATATCGCTCCGCGTGCAAGATCCAACCAATCGGGTCTCCTTCTTCCCATCTAGGGAAGTACACCCTTATGCGTGGATAGTTGGGATCGATCATAGAGCCTCCCCTCCCTTGGAACTCATCTCTTCGGGCCTAGTGCGATTGGGCAAAGCTCTCTCCGTGATATGATTTTTTCGGGCTTAGTAGTCGGCCCAATCTGAGTTCGGTAAAGAGCGTCCGAATCTTATCCTCCATTCGCGCCTCCAAGGCTTCGAATTTAGCATCGATTTCCTCCTTAGATGCCATAGTATATGCCTCCAAATCTATGATGTTAAGATCTCTCTTTTGTTGTCAGGTTAAAGGCATGTATAGGTTGAGAGAAGTGATGGTCGAAAGGGTTGGTGGATCGGTGGATGTAGGCTACGATTTAGGCTTGTTTTGTGGCTGTTTTGGGTGCAGTTTGAGGGTGTGGTTTGGTTGAGTTTTAGGGCTGTGGATGAAAGTTTTGGATCTATGGTAGATGACAGCAAAGGTTTGAGAGAAATCAGTGGAAGTTGCAGCAAGTATGTGCTGTCTTGTAAGAGCAGAATTGTCG
The DNA here is from genome assembly GCF_036884655.1 of Musa acuminata AAA Group. Classification (NCBI taxonomy): domain Eukaryota; kingdom Viridiplantae; phylum Streptophyta; class Magnoliopsida; order Zingiberales; family Musaceae; genus Musa; species Musa acuminata. The sequence continues at coordinate 18,771,969 of NC_088330.1, read as the reverse complement.
TCGAAGAAACAGCGGTTTCTCGATGTAATTTCCACCAAAAACTTGAGAGAATTGAGGAGGGAATTGATAGCAAAATCACAGTTTATATGACAGCAAAGATGACTAATTTAATCAAGAAAATTTTGGCAGTATAACAGCAAGGAAATTGGTGCAAGTTGCGATAGCAGAATTCTCGCCAAAAAATTTCAGCAGTTTACGATGAAAATTTATAGCAACACAAAATCGGTTTTAGAGATGAATTCCTCAATAGATCAATCTTAGATGGAAGCCAAGATGATATATGAAGTGTATAAGAAATTTCATTCAAAAAAGATTGCAAATAGATGGGTTAAGGCAACAATATGCGGCTAAAATTTTCTGCAGCACAGATTTTTAAGTATAGTAGATTGGACGTAAAAGATCAGAAGTTTATATAGAGAATTTTTTGATGAAACCATAGGAAATCCACTATTAGGAAGTGTCAAAGCTATCATAAAAATTTCGTAGAGATTTGGATAGAAACAACGTGGTATCAAGGTCAAACAATCAGTGCTATGCGGCTGAAATTTTACAGTGCAGATTTTTAAGTAAAATATCAATGGTTTATATTGAGAATTTTTTGACAAAACCAAAGGGAAATCTGCTGTTAGGAAGTGTCAAATATGTCATAAAATTTCGTGTAGATTTGAATAGAAAAAATATAGTAGCAAGATCAAACAGATAGTGCTATACGGTTGGAATTCTGCAATGTATCTTTCGTCGTAGAGATGAAAACTTTATGACGAAAAGTTTATGCAGCAATATAGGAATAATTTTTTTGAGATTTTCAAATAAAAATAACTAAATTGCAGCAGCAGTAAGGTAGAAAACCAGAACCTGTTGCAATTCACGGGGAGATCAAAGGATGATCCGTGGTGGTGGAGATGATGGCGGAATTCGGCGATGATCTTTTAAGCAATTGTGGGAATTGCTTTGGACGGTTGTGGAGGGTTGATGGATGGCTGTGGAAGGGCAGCGAGACGCCAAGAACGCTGCTCTGATACCAGGTGATAGAACCCTTGCAGATTCTAAACTTAGGGTTGATCTCTTTAGGGGATCGGCCTCCTTGGAACTCTATAGGGGTTCCTCCCTCCAAGTTGCTGCTCAAAGGCTGCAGAAAAGATTCATCTATTGCTTGAGAAAAGAGGAGGAATACATGGCTATTTATAGGGCTTCTAAACCCTAACTCCTAATAGGACTCCTACTTAAGACTCTTACTTCTAACCAACTCCTAATAGGACTCCTACTCAAGACTCATATTCCCTTACAACTCCTAATTCTTCTCTAAGAAAAAACCTCCTACATGAATGTCCCTCTCAATTAGGACTCTCCTAACTAAAGTCCTAACAGTTTTACATGAATGTCCTTCTCAATTAGGACTCTCCTAGCTAGAGTCCTAACATATGCACTGTTCACCTCATCTCGTTTCCTCTTAGACACTTACATTAATGATATGTGGAGTAGTGTCTTGCATAAACAAACCTTTATGCAATATTCCTCTCGTCAATCTCCCCTTGGCTTTGCTAGAATTTACAATAAATTATAGATGTGATAAGCAATATTGGTATCCAATACCAATGCATTATCACAAAAATCTGCCAATTGGAGATTGATCATGAATATACCTGAAGCTTCTCCAAGCTTCTATTTCGCCCTTTCTACAAGGTACTCTTTGTAGTTCTTCTTCCAGTGCCCATCTTTACCACAGTGGAAGCATTGGCCTTTGTCCTTTACTGGGTCTTTCTTAGCAACCTTTGCTTTACCTGGTCTGCCCTTGCCCTTTCCCTTCTTAAGGGACCTTTCTGCTTTCCTTTTCCTTTTAGTCTTACCAGTGTAGAGAACTGGCTTCTCTTTCTTAATAGTACTCTCTGCCTCCCTCAACATATTGAGGAGCTCTGGGAGAGTCACCTCAAGCTTGTTCATATTAAAATCCATTATGAACTATGAAAAGGAATCTGGTAGGGACTGAAGTAAAATGTCCACACACAGGTTATCCTCTAGGACCATTCCTAGACCTGTGAGTTTCTCTATCCACTCAATCATCTTTAGGACATGGGTCTGAACCAGTGTCCCCTCAGTCATCCTAACGCGGAAGAGGCTCTTAGATATCTCATATCGCTGAGTCCTTCCCTATTCCTCAAACAATTTACAGACATGTAGGAGAATGAATCTGGCATCCATCTTTTCATGTTGTCTCTGTAACTCAGGAGTCATAGAGCCCAACATATACTGAGCAAGAGTGGAGTCATCAATGTACTTCACGTAGCGAGCGATCTCATCCTCGCTTGCCCCTTCTTCGGGAGTAGGCATCACTGTATCAATGACGTACACGATTTTCTCCGCTGTGAGAATAATTCTCAAGTTACGGAGCCAATCCGTATAATTTGGACCAGTGAGGCGAGTGACATCAAGTATTTGAAAGCGATATTTTCTGAAAATAAAGATACAGCAGAAATGAATAACATGCAGATTTTACAAAAAATAAACTATCAAGATATGGACTTCTATCTTAATATGCTCCCACTATTTTACTAATGAGTCACGCGACACCCTCAGCACGTGAAACGGAAGTCTTCGGCAGACTTCTAGTGGGGATTAGGATCCAATCAGCGTCTTAGTGTAACCTCGAGGGACTCGACCAATCACACTAAGCCTAAAAGGTAGGCAACTCTTGCCGATCACAACTCCTTGTGATTCCCGTCCTGTTTGGCCTCCGAATCACCATGGCCTCAAGGGGCTCGACCAACCATGATGCTCGGTTAAGTCAACACCTTCGTTACAAAATGAGTCTGATTTGATGATATACCCTCGAGGGACTCGACCAAGTATACCATGCCCTCAGGTCACCGGTGACATCTCTATGTTGTAAGCAAGATAGCGAATCGCGATATAGGTGAGTCTCGAGGGACTCGACCAACTCAACCTACACCGGGAATCGGTTCCTACTCATAATGATGGAAGGCCACGTGGGTCAATCTAATTGCCTCACGTTTACCGACTTAATATTATCGAGAGATGTTTCTATGATTTGGTCTCCTAATATGACATGTCACACATATACATATTTAATATATATCTACATCGCATGCAAATATATATACATATCTAGTATGTGTATAAGCAATCACACCAGATGATCATGGACCACAACCTAATATGATTAGGCCCGAGCCAGTAGGCCTAATCACTCACATCAAGATCTATGTGTGCAACGGTGCATCTCCATGCCCTGTGATCGTCCATCTCGTCCTCATCGGTTCCGTCGACATCTTGATGCATCTTCATGCATCGCGATCGTCCGTCTCGTGGGTCCCGTTATCGCATCCAAGCTCCCGCTGCGCCTCCTCATGTGATTACAACTCAATAATAGGCACGCAGGCCCGACAATAAACGAGAAAAATAATGGAGGCTCGCAGACCTCAATAATAATAATCACAAGTACACACATCACACGATCCATGATCATCCGTCCACACATCATACATCACATGTATAAATAATCATTATCATGTAGGACTACTAGATAATAATAAAAATAATAATCAACTAAACCTTTTAATTAATTAATATTTTCTGAAATCAGGGACATGTAGGAAATTTCTGAATTTATAGGGGTATTTTCAAAATTTGGACAAAAGACAGAAACTGGAATTTCTCAAATTCCGAGGGGCAAAACTACCTTTTGCCCAGAAAACCCTAATGCCCTTTCCCCTTTTCGCTGGTGCCGCTGCCGCCACCCTGCCGGCAGCGGCCTGTGCGGCGAATGAGGGCACTGCCCTCGCCTGTAGGCGGCACGCCCACTGGCGGCGCTGCCGCTGCGGGTGGGCGCCCCCTTCGGGCGCCGCTGCCTCCGCAGGGGGTGCTGTCCCGCCGGGCGGCCGCCCCTGTGGGGGGGGGTTTCGCCCGCGGGAGCAGCGGCGGCAGGCGCTGCTTCCTTGCGGCGGCTCGCGCCGCTGCCCTGCGGCGCCTCTGCCCGTGGGCTGCCAGCCCCGCCGACAGCAAGCCTGCTGCTGCAGACGCAGCCCCTGTGCTGCCCTCCTTCGACTGCGCTTCACGCACGCAAATCGAGGGCAGCAACTGTTGCTGCCCTTTCTCGCTTTTGCGTCGACGATTTTGACGTCAAAATTCTTCCTAAACACAACACACGCAGTTCAAAACCAATCATTCGCACGAAAAACCTGGCTCTGATACCACTATTGGGAAATCATGGGGGGCGACATCACGTGCGCAGCGGAAGAACAAGAAAACAAAATCCTCGATTCCCAAAAAGATGTTCGTCGTCGTGCGAAGATTGGTGCGCAAAAATCCGCGAAACATGAAACAGCGTATAGAGTAGATTGTGTTACCTAGGGAGATCATATATCCCTGTTTCCTTGCATATCCTTAGGACAGGGTAAAGGAGGTCAAGCGTCCTCCTCTCTAGCGGTGATCCACACAGCAGGGTTGCGACGACGCTCCTCAAGACTCCAGGCCTGCTCTGAGGTGGAGAGGAAGAGGAGAATAGGAAAGGCAAGCAAAGACTCTAGCCTATGAGGCTTTAAATCCCTCCTATTTATAGAGGTCCCCTGTCAAACCCTAATGGGTCCTCCCCTAGTGGGTATTGGATCTGCATCCAATAAGACAAGGGCTCCGTCGGATATATCATATCTGAACCTCTACTCATCGCAATGGGCTCCGTCGGATATCTCATATCTGAACCTCTACTCATCGCAATGCCTACCATATGTGTGTGACCCTCTAGGCCCAATATCGAGCTGGCCGTGAGTCATACCTGTCAGAACTCCTTCTAACTCAGTGAATTATTATCTCTGTAATAATTCACTTGACTCATCGACTACGGAAGTACTAGGCCACTACGCCGTAGTCCCCAAACGATACAGGGGAATCCAATCCATTGGACCTGTCTGTCCTCAGTTACCGTGTACCTATAATCCCTCATCCATCTAATATCCCAGAGACCGTATATTGAGCATGGTGCTGTCAGACCCATACGATTTCTACTCGAGTCTCGCTCTAATCGGATTCTCCCGGAGAACTCTTTCTCTCTCAACCCGAATGACCCTGGCCAGGGATTTGTCTGAGCAAGAACACATGGGATATTCCTCTCATGACGCCGAGAGTGGATGATCCTCTATCGACACTCAATAGCTCTCATAAGGTCGACTACCACTCCCAATGACCAGCTGTACTAGATCTGGGACAGCCAAACCTATAAGTCTGGCATCAAAGAGTGGAGCACTCATACAGGACATCCTTGGTGTCTCAAGTCTAAGGACCAGATACACCACTAAGACTACGGAATCGCTGTTTGACAATAAGGCATCATCAACCATCCAGCATTCCGTAAGCGGATCAATCAGTGAACTGTTAGAACCCTTGCAGATTCTAAACTTGGGGTTGATCTCTTTATGGGATCGGCCTCCTTGGAACTCTATAGGGGTTCCTCCCTCCAAGTTGCTGCTCAAAGGCTGCAGAAAAGATTCATCTATTGCTTAAGAAAAGAGAAGGAATACATGGCTATTTATAGGGCTTCTAAACCCTAACTCCTAATAGGACTCCTACTTAAGACTCTTACTTCTAACCAACTCCTAATATGACTCATACTCAAGACTCCTATTCCCTTACAACTTCTAATTCTTCTCTAAGAAAAAACCTCCTAACAGTCTCAATTAGGACTCTCCTAGTTAGAGTTTTAACAGAGTGTCCCTCTCAATTAGGACTCTCCTAGCTAGAGTCCTAACAGAATGTCCCTCTCAATTAGGACTCTCCTAGCTAGAGTCCTAACAGACCCGCCCTCTTCAAATCAGCCTTGTCCTCAAGGCTGAGATTCCATGAACTCAGGGAACCGGGTCTTCAGCTCCACATATGGTTCCCATGTGACGTCTTCAAGTGGTAGTTTATTCTAGTGCACTAGTACTTCAGTAGAGGGATGTCGGCGACGCATCACGATCCTGCGATTGAGGATGGCCTGTGGTTGGGCTTGAATAACTCCATCCTCAGTTGTGTTGGGCAGTTGGATCTAGGGTGACTCGTGTTCTCCCAACTTGGGCTTTAGGCATGATACGTGGAAGACAGGGTGAATTTTGGCATCCTCAGGTAATTTAAGTCTGTATGCCACGGCTCCAATACGCTCTGTGATCTGATAGGGCCCATAAAAACGTGGGGATAGCTTCATGGAGGCTCGAGTGTTGATAGAGAGTTGCTTGTATGGTTATAGGCGAAGATAAACCCAATCTCCCACTGAAAATTCTCTTTCACTTCGTCGTGTGTCGGCTTGCTGCTTCATTCTGGCTTGAGCGGTAGAGAGATTATCTTTTAACAGTTGTAAGAGTTTGTCCCTATCAATCAATTTTTGGTCAACCTGATCTACCTTGGCCGAGCCAATTACATACTTTGGAATCACAGGTGCTAGTCGACCATACAATGCTTCATAAGGGGCACATTTTGTAGATGAATGATATGTAGTATTATACCACCATTCGGCCCAAGGAAGCCATTTCGCCTACTCTTTTGGTTGGTTGCTAGCGAAACACCGGAGGTACGTCTCTAAGCACCTATTTACCACCTCTGTTTGGCCGTCAGTTTGTGGATGATATGCTGTGCTCATCTTGAGTTTGGTGCCTTGTAACTGAAATAACTCGGTCCAAAATTTACTAGTGAAGATCCTGTCACGATCACTTACGATGGACCTTGGCATCCCATGCAGTTTAACAATATTTTCTATGAAAATCTGGGCAATACTAGCAGCAGTGTAGGGATTTCTCATAGCACAAAAATGAGCATATTTCGTAAGTCGATCAACCACCACGAGAATCATGCTTTTACCTTTGGAAGATGGCAGCCCTTCAATGAAGTCCATGGAGATGTCAGTCCACACTGAATCTGGTATGGGTAGTGGTTGTAGCTTCCCTGGATTTGCCACAGTTTCACCCTTGTTCTGTTGATATACATCACATTGTGCCACATATTCAGCAATAATTTTTTTCATCCCTCTCCAATAAAAATTTTGCTTCACTCTTTTGTAGGTTCTTAGGAATCCAGAGTGCCCTGTTGAAGGTATAGAGTGCATTTCATGCAAGATGATTGCAATGCAAGGGGAGTCAGGTATAAGCACAATGCGACCTTTGTAGCGTAAATCCCTCGAATCCCAGGTGTAGTGGGCTATTGCACTTGGATCCTCCTCCAATTTTTTTATGATCTTGTTGATCTCTGGATCCTTCTTCCATTCTTCCCTAATGTCCTCGAGGAGACTGGTGGTAGGAAGGGAGATGGCTGAAACCTTAGCTTGTTCAGGTAGCCGTGAGAGTGCATCTACAACAACGTTTTCTTTCCCCTTTTTGTAAATAATTTCATAATCAAATCCAAGAAGTTTGGTTACCCATTTTTGCTACTCAGGGGATGATATCTTTTGCTCCCGAAAGTACTTGAGGCTTTTATGGTCAGTTTTAATTTGAAATCGCCGGCCGTTCAGGTAGGGTCTCCACCTCGTTACTGCGTGTACAATGGCAAGCATCTCCTTATCATATACTGACATGTTTTGATGGGAGGGAGATAATGTCTTGCTAGTGTATGCGAGTTGTAATATCCCTCACTTTTGAAAATTATTAATACAGATTTATTTATAAATCGGAGGACCTATATGTAAATATGAAAATTTCAAGGACTAAACTATTAAGTTGTAAAAAGAAGAAAATAAAGAAAACCAAAAACTTCGGTTTTATCCCACCGCCTCCCACGCTCTCTCTGTTTCTCGAAACAGAGAGAGGCGGTGGGGCGTGGGGAGAAGAAGAAGAGAAGTAGAGGGAGAAGAGAAGAAGAGGGAAAAGAAGAGAGGAAGAAGAGGGAGAAGAGAAGAAAAGAAGAAGTAGAAGAGAGGGAAGATGGAGAGGAGAAAGAGAGGCAGCTGTAGCAGCTAGGGCTGCAGCACCTCTGTTTCCCGCAGGTGGAAACATAGGAGAGGATGTGTGGGGCGTTGAGGATGAAAAGGGAAAGGGAAGAAGAAGAAGAAGAAGAAGAAGAAGGGAGGAGGATAGCTGCGGCCTTGCCGCAGCTAGGAGGTGTGTGGCGTTGGGGAGGAAAAAGGGAAGAGGAGAAGAAGAGAAGGAGAAGAAGAGGGAAAAGAGAGGGAAGACGGAGAGGAGCGAGAGGTGGCAGCAGCTAGGGCTGCAGCACCTCTGTTTCCTGCAGGTGGAAACAGAGGAGACGTGTGGGGTATCGGGTAGGAGAAGAGCAGAAGAAGAAGAAGAGGAAGAGAAGAAGAAGGGGAAGCAGGAGAAGAGGTTGTGATACCTCTGTTCCCTGCAGAGGAAACAGAGGAGAGGGTGTGTGTGACACCGGGAAGAAGAAGGGGAGGAAGGAGAAGAAGAGAAGAAGAAGAAAGGAAGGAGACGGAAGAGGAGAAGGGAAAGAAGTAGCTGCGGCTGCGGCTGTGGCAGCTGCAGCTATGGCAGGGAAAGAGTAAGAGGAAGGAAGAGAAGGGAAGGAGAGGAAGAAGAGAAGGGAAAGAAGGGGCTGCGGCTGCGGCGATGGCAGCTGCAGTTGGAAGAGAAGAAGGAGAGGAAGATGAGCAGGGGAGGAAGAAGAGGCTGTGGCCGTGGCTGAGGCTGTGGCCGTGGCTGAGGCTGCGACTGCAGCAGTGCAGCTGGGAAAGAAGAGAAGGAAAGGAAGAAGAAGAGAAAGGAAAAGGGAAGAAGAGAGGAAGAGGAGAAGGAGAGGCAGCTGTGGCTGTGGCAGCTGCAGCTGGAAGAGAAGGAGAGGAAATAGAGCAGGGGAGAAAGAAGAGGCTACGGCTGTGGTGGCTGCGGCCATGGTTGCGACTGCGATTGCGGCAGTTACAGCTGGGAAAGAAAAGAAAGGAAAGGGGGAAAAAGGGGCTGCGGACGGGATTGCGGTAGCAGCGGCAGTGACTGCGTAGGCAGCAGTTATGTCTGCGAGAGAAGGGAGGAAGGAAGGTAGTGCGGTGGAAGGGGCTGCGATTGTAGCAGCGGCAGCGGCGACGGTTGTGGCAGCTGCGTTTGGGAAAGAAAAAGAAGGAATGAGAGTAAGGGAGAGCAGGTGACTGTGCCTCGATGTTCGACACGTGGTGTAGTTACGAAGAAAGGAAGAAAACGAGAGCACAAAACGAAACAGAGAGAGGACACGGAGGAAAAGTAGAAGGATTTGGGCTGGCACCTTCTTTGGATCTTCGGATCGAAATCATTGAAAGGCAAGTTTCCCGCTTGTTTCGATCCTTTCTATAGCAAGTTCTCTATGAGTTACTTGGCTATGTCTATGACTTGTATAGATCTTCTATTTGTAGAAACTTTACACATAATCAATTTACTTTTACTTACCAAAAAAAAAGTTCCCTGATCGTTTCTCCTATAATTGCTCTGATATGTCTTATTGCAAGTTCCCTGATCGTTTCTCCTATAATTGCTCTGATATGTCTTATTGCAAGTTCCGTGATCGTTTCTCCTATAATTGCTCTGATATGTCTTAATGCAAGTTCCCTGATCGTTTCTCCTATAATTGCTCTGATATGTCTTATTGCAAGTATCCTGATCTTTCGTCACTGCCATTTTTATCTCTACATTTGCTTTGATTATGAGGAACATTGAATTGTTCTAGCCTTGCATTTGTTATATCTCCTGTTTAGACGTAACGATTCGAATCTGTGCAACTTTTGAGATTCTGACCTTTTGATACCGAGCTGCCTATAAGTCTTTGTTGGAAACTCTGATTTGTTCAAAACTGATTTCATTGGAAACTAGACTCGTAGACCTTTCTTCGATATATGGATTGAAAGATTTGGAATCTAAACACCTGCCCAGTTATCTGTTGAATCTGACATTATGAATTCGGCCAACAGAGATCTTGTTCTACGACTCTTGCTTACCAAATCATTTGTAACTCTCTCTGTTGGACAGTTCAATTCATATGAAGCCTGTCTTATTTGAAAGTATAATCCAATGATTATTTCTGAGTAAATTGGAGCACTATTGATAGTTTGAATCATTTGTTCAATGTGCCTTTTGTATTCTGCCAGAAATCGAGCTTTGGTCGATTTCTCATATTCTGGTTTCATTCCTTTGGAAGTTGATATCCTTTAGCTTTCTTATTTAATTGAGCTTTATATTACTGCTTCGAGTTCTTGTATGCTCTTGTCCTTAAAATTATTGCATTCTTGAAAACTGTTGTGTAACGTTTATGCTATATCGTATTGACTCATATAGGCACATATATATCCTATTGTTCCGCATTTGCTTTCGATATGTGCCTATTCCAGTTTCATTCCTTTGGACATTGAATTCATCAAATCTTCTTATTGAATTGAGTTATATGTGATTGCTTGGATTCCATATGTGCCCTTGCTTTCAATTCCCTTCAAATCTGAATATACTTGTGAAAGATTATTGCTTACTTCGGATTGACTCGTAAAGGCACATGTACGCTTTGTTGTTCCGCGTGTGCTTCCGATATATGCTACTTATTGTTGAAATTGCCCTTTTGTACTCTGGTGTGTGGGATTGTCTGGACCTTTGCCAGAAATGGTAAAGGGTATGCGCTATTTGCCCGCTATGTGGGGTCCCGCTACGTGGGATATTCTGTATGCGCTTGTTGCCCGCTATGAGGGTATGTGATTAGAGCCTGCGATGCTCTGCCGGCCCCCTTTGACTTCACCTAGACGTGGGTGGATGGAGCTCCCAAACGTGGGAGACTTTTGTCAAGTGGTCATTCAGAAATGGATGAATCACATTCTGACTGAGATCCCACTACACTTTCTGTATGTTTGATATGATATCCAGAGCTTTGGTTATGTGTTTCTGTACATGCTTTGGATAAGATTGATATGTTTGCAACGTCAAAGACGACGTTTGAGCTTCTGTACGATATTTGATTTGATATGCTCTGAAATGCTTCATTCACTGATGATTATGTTTCGAAATGTTCCATATGTCGTTGATATGCTCCGGAACATTTCATACGCAATTAATATGCTCCAATTACTCTGTGCTCCATTTGCTATGAACTGATATGTTCTGAAATGTCCTATCTGCCATTGATATGCTCCCATTACTCTGTGCTCCATTTGCTATGAACTGATATGTTCTGAAATGTCCTATCTGTCATTGATATGCTCCCATTACTCTGTGCTCCATTTGCTATGAACTGATTTGTTCTGAAATATCCTATCTACCATTGATATGTTCCAATTACTCTATGCTCCATTTGCTATGAACTGATATGTTCTGAAATGTCCTATCTGCCATTGATATGTTCCAATTACTCTATGCTCCATTCGTTATGGATCAAATATGTTTTGAATGACATGATACGTATGATTTGGTATCTATTGAGATGGTATCCTTGAGAATTCTTGTATTCTGCCTTGCATTATGATACCTTACTCATTTCAAACCGTTCCTTTTGTTCTGAATATGCTTTGTTACTTGCTGAGCCGTTTTTGGCTCACTCCGTTGATATATAAATCTTTCAGGTCAGCTTGTCACTCTTCGAGATGTTTGATTTGGGCTGAGGCAGTGGATAGCTATTCAGAATAATGGGCAAGTCTGGTTGGTTATTACGATATTGTTGTATAAGTATGTCTTGTATGTAATGAAATGTTGTCGATGAACTGAAATGGATATACTGTGTCAAAGTGTTAGGAGATCTCTCTTATTTGGAATTTCAGAATGTTAAGTCTAATTTATGGTGATATGAACTTGTGGTGAATAGTTGGAGTTCTGATTGTATAATTTATTTAGCTTGTGGATTTATAAATATTGTTCATTTTTTGTCAAGTTGGCTTGGGTTGCCATAAATGTGAATTATCGAGTGATGTGATATATGATTTTAAACTGCACAGGTTTTATGGATGTGAATATGAATAGAATGTTTTTCAGTGTCCTCAAACGTTAGTTTGGATCCTGGATTGGTCTGTGATGAAAATTGTTTTAAAAAAATCATGGATATTTTGTCGGGTCGTGACACGAGTGGTCGACCATTTTGCATGAGAACGGCTCCAATTCCGACTCCAGATGCGTCGACCTCAATGATGAAGGGTCTATTGAAATCTGGTAGCGTAAGCACCGGCGTCGTTGTCATGGCTGCTTTAAGTTTGTCGAAGGCAGCAGAGGCTTTGTCCGACCATTGGAAAGCATCTTTTTTTAGTAAAGAAGTGAGTGGTGCACTGATCTTCCCATAGTCCTTAACAAATTTTTGATAGTAGCCCGTTAGTCCAAGGAACCCCCGTAGTAATTTCACGTTTGTAGGTTTCGGCCAGCCTTGCATTGCCTCAATTTTTGTTGGGTCTACCGCCACTCCTTCTTCTGATATTATATGCCCAAGGTACTCTACTTTTTGCTGGAGAAAGCTGCACTTTGGTTGCTTAACAAAAAGAGTATTCTCCCAAAGGATCGTCAAAACAATCCATAAATGCTGAAAGTGAGTCTCAAGAGAAGGGCTGTAAACGAGAATATCATCGAAAAATACTAGCACAAATTTACGAAGAAAGCTCCGAAATATATCATTCATAAGACTTTGAAAGGTTGAAGGAGCATTAGTGAGTCCAAAAGGCATTACCAAGAATTCATAATGGCCATCATGTGTGTGAAATGCAGTTTTTGGAATGTCATCATCACATACCCGAATTTGGTGGTAACCGGATCGGAGGTCCAACTTTGTGAAGACTCGAGCTCCTTTCAATTCATCAAGAAGTTCATCCACCACTGGTATTGGGTATTTGTCCTTGACGGTGATGCCATTTAAAGCTCGGTAGTCGATGCACATCCGCCAAGTTCCGTCCTTCTTGCGTACAAGTAGCACCGGTGAGGAATAGGGGCTGCAACTTGGTCGAATCACCCCTGTTTCAAGCATCTCCTTTACGATCTTTTCAATTTCATCTTTCTGGAGGTGAGGATATCGGTATGGTCGAGTGTTCGCTGGTGGCTTGCCCAGAAGGATTGGAATTCGATGGTCATGTTGCCGAGAAGGAGGAAGACCGCGCGGTTCAGCAAATATGTCGGCAAATTCAGTAAGCAATTGGGCAAGATTTTGATCTTCAAATTCTATTTTCTTCCCCTCTGGTTGCTGCTGGAGGTGCATCAAAAAGGCACCATTTACCTTGTGTAAAACTTTCTCCATTAGTTGGGTCGAAACAGTGGTAACGTTGCTTCCGCGCTTCCCGCGTAGGATGATTTGTTTGCCCTTACAGTAGAATTTCATAATTAATTTAGAAAAGTTTCAAGAGACATCACCTAGTGTAGTCAGCCATTCGATACCAAGCACTGCCTCATAGTCATCGATTGGTAGGAGGAAGAAATCGGTGATAATTTCTTGGTCTTGCAGTAATAGTTTCACCTGCGGGCATCTTTGGTCGCACTTTAGGATTCTGCCGTCGGCAACCTTTACATCGAACTTGCTGCAACCTTCAATATGCAGTGCCATCCGAGCAGCAACCTTACTATTCAGGAAGTTATTAGTGCTACCCATGTCGATGAGAACAGTGATCGGCTGTTGTTTGAGAAGGCCTCCAACTTTCATCGTTTGCGGATTTGAGTAGCCGGCTAGTGCGTGTACCGTAATGTCGGTCGGCTGTGGCTCTTCTTCCATATCTTCTTCGTCATGTTCAAGGCTCTCTTCTAGATGTTTAATGACCTCTTCTTCTACTGGTTTAATCATAAGAAGTCTACCTTTTTTACAGCGATGCTCGCGGCTCCACGGCTCGTCGCAGTGCCAACATAACCCCTTCGCAAATCGCTCCCGAAGTTCTTCTCTTGTTAATCTTTTCGGTGCAGGGACTCGGTTGATAGTAGGGGGAGCCGAGGGCTTTAGTATTGTCGGTCGTGGAGTGATCCTTGTCCTCCGGGCTTCATGGTTCAATCGCTCCTCTTGAAGTCGTGCGAAAGAGATGGCTGCCATAAGCGTGTATGGTTGTCGCACCTTAACTTCTCCCCGGATCTCCGGCTTTAAGCCCTCAATAAAAGTCCCCAATAACTGTTTTTCAGACCAATCACGAGTTTGATTCGATAACCTTTCAAACCTGGTTTGGTACTCCTGAATGGTGGAGGTTTGTCGGATCTTTGCTAGTTGTCCGTCAATGTTCTCGTAATAAGTTGGTCCGAAGCGGATCAGTAGTCCTTCTTTGAATTGTCGCCATGAAAGGGCTCCATAAGTGTGTTCAAACCAGTCAAACCATTGTATGGCATCCCCTTCAAGATGTATAGCTGTAATTTCCACCATGGATGCATCCGTTGTTTTATGGTACCGAAAATATCGCTCCGCGCGCGAGATCCAACCAATTTGGTCTCCTTCTTCCCATCTAGGGAAGTCCACTCTCATGCGCGAATAGTTGTCGTAAGGTACATGTCTCATATTCTTGGAAGCCACAACGATGCAAGAGTTGCTTATCTTTTGGTCATGCAAATGGAGCCTATCAACAAACCCCGAAACCAATTAATAAGATCTACAGGCCATGTCAGATGCCTCAGCAACAAGGCGAACCTCCTCTAATGGTAGTAGAACCGGTCGTGACGCAGACGTGTGAGCATTTCGACTCGCAGGGACAGCGCCATAGACAAGACAAATCAGGAACTTTATCTCTCCCTATTATGTCGGAGCTTTCCACAACAGCCCATGGTACTCATGGACAGGAGAAGCAGAAGTTGGAAACTTCATCTCTTACTATATTACCGGATCCATCCACAATAGGAATTCCAATATCCACTCAACATGCCAACCAGGACATTGTGACTCAACAAACTCAAGCACCAACAAACATCGCCAGCAAGGATATTCTGCCACAACAAACACAGGCCCCAACAAACCTTGTTAGTAAGGATATTCTGCCTCAACTATCTCATGCATCAATAAATCATACTAACCAGGATATTGCGCCTCAACAATCAGACTACTTGACTCAAGGTATAAAGTTTAAAAATTTGATAGCTGTGGATGAAGTGGATAAATATAGAAATAAGGCCTTAAAAGGTAAAGATATTGTGCGGGAGGAAAATGCAAAACCTAAGGATAAGAAAAAGGATGGTACTATCCATTCATAGTCGTAGAATGAATACCTTACTTTCTTTTTCTGATGAAGATAATTTGCTGGAATGTTCGTGGACTTAATAAGCCTGAAAAATGTCGGGAGCTCAACAGAATAATCAATTCTGCCGCATGTGATATTGCTATTCTCATAGTAACAAAAATTAAAAAATCGCTCGTTCTTGCTCAAAAGAATTTAATATGGCCGGACGCAGAACTGTTTACCAATGACTCTAGTAAAACATTTGGTAGAATATGGGTCTTATGGCATCCTAACTCCATTAATGCTTGGTTTATTTCTGCTACCGATCAATTTATTCATCTTAAGGTGGAGGACAAAAAGAATGGCTGTCAATTCAATTTTATTGGTATATATGCTTCAAATAGTATGCAAGAAAGAAATACACTTTGGACCGATCTGACTAACATTGCAAATAACTGTCTTAATATGCCGTGGATTGTTCTTGGTGACTTTAATACTGTTCGATACACAAATGAAAAAGTGGGGGGTAGACAGCATTCTGAAAGTCAGTTTCAAAGATTTAATGATTATATAAACACTGCCGCATTGATTGATATGAAATCTGTGGGCAATTGGCTCTCCTGGAGTAATCAAGGCGATGGTAACAGAAAAATAATAGCTCGACTAGACAGATGTTTAATTAACCAAGAATGGTTAATAGTTTACCCTGATTCACTTCTTGAGTATGATGCACCATTGTTTTCTGATCATTCCTTAATGTATATACACGCATAGAAAGCAACACCTAGAGGCAAGAAACTATTTAGATTCTTTAACATGTGGAGTACTCATCCTCAGTTCCTTGATATTATCAGATCGGCTTGGAATATTAATATACATGGTTCGCCACTTTACATCTTATGCCAAAAGCTCAAAGTTTGCAAAGCGGCACTAAAGGAGTGGAATACAAACACCTTTGGAAATATTACCACTCGGGTTCAAATTTACAGAAAGGAACTAATGGCGATACAATATGAGCTTCAACTTCAGCCCCAAGATGAGAATCTTATCTACAAAGAGACAGAAGCCAGAAGTAACTTCATGCAAGCCTTAAAGCAGGAGGAAAGTTTTGCAAAGCAGAAGTCTCGACAATATTGGCTAACTCTAGGAGATTCTAATACTAAGTTTTTCTATGCATCCATTGCTACTCGAAGGGCCGTTAATCGGTATCAGAAAATGCAAAGACAAATATGGTAATCTTATTGAGAATTTAGATGAAGTTAAAGCATACACTGAGCGATTTTTTTATTCCTTACTCAATCAAGCGGTGCAACCTAATAACATTCATGTGGAGCCAACTAGAAAGCTTGATTCAGATGACATTTCAATCCTCAGTGCCCCAGTTACAGATGATGAAATTGTAAGAGTTGTCTTTAAGTCACCGAAGGATAAAAGCCCTGGTCCAGATGGATTTCCAGCTGAATTTTACTAAACTACATGGTCTATTATTGGAAATGATGTGATTAAGGCTTGCCAACATTTTTTCTCTTCAGGCCGTATTCTTAGAGAGATGAACTGCACTTTTATTTCTTTAATTCCCAAGAATGCAGGGGCTGATTCACTAGAAAACTATCGACCCATATCATTATGCAACTTTATTTACAAGATCATCTCCAAAGTGTTGGCAGATAGAATGCAAATGGTAATACACAAGATCATTAGTCCAAATCAGACAGCTTTCATCAAAGGGAGAAGTATACATCATAATATTCTGCTTGCTAATGACTTGATAAAGGACCTGCACTCAAATGCAAGAGGGACGAAAATATGTTTTAAAGCTGATTTACGGAAAGCCTTTGATTCAGTTAATAGGAGTTTTATCTATAAAATGCTCATCGATATGAACTTCCCACGGAAATGGGTAAATTGGATTCAAAGTTGCTTGGAAACTCCAAAGTTTTCGATACTTTTTAATGGCTCACCTATTGGTTTTTTTGGGAGCACGAATGGCATCCGACAAGGTGATCCACTTTCTCCATATCTCTTTACTATTGCAATGGAAGGACTTAGCTGTATGTTGGAACAAGCAGTCTTGAATGGCGGTATTAAGGTACCAAATGCTGGTTCTATTCACATATCACACATAACATTTGCAGATGATTTACTTATATTTCTCCAGAATGATCCAACTTCAGTGAGGAACCTAGCTACTATTCTAAATGACTTTGGTATGGTTTCTGGCCTTCAGTTAAATCATGCAAAAAGTAAAGTCTATATGGGTCCTTGCATTGAGGACAAGGACTTTATTACACATACTCTGGGGGTTAATGAGGGAAGTCTGCCAGTTCCTTATCTGGGTCTCCCACTCATATCCACTGGCATTCATAAAACCCACTGTTAGCCTATCCTGCAAAAAATAAAGAATAGAATTTCTTCCTGGAAAAATAGGCTTCTATCAAAAGCAGGACGACTTGAACTCATCCGTTCGGTGTTGTACTCTTACTCTATATATTGGTCTAATGCTTTTCTTCTGCCTATTGGACTTATCCAAGATATTGAACGGCTATTAATGAACTTCTTCTGGAATTGTACAAATGATAAGGCAATGCATATGGTAAATTGGGACAACATCTGTAAACCGAAAGATGAAGGGGGGCTGAACTTGAGAAATATTAGAGAGTGGAATAAAGCATGTTTGGTACAACATTTGTGGGACCTTTTGCAAAACAAATGTTCCTTATGGTCACAATGGGTTTCTGCTAGGTATCTTTCGAAGGAATCGATTTGGGAAATTTCAACAAGAACATACCACTCTACAGCTTAGAAAAGAATTTTAAAGGCAAGAAATTGGATAATCAAACACATTTCTTATGCAATCTCTACTGGAACTAATACTAATATGTGGTACGATCCTTGGGTGAATGGGAAAAGTATATTTCAATTATATGGTGACAGAATACGAAAAGATCTTGGGGCTCCCAAAGATTGGAAAGTTTCCGAGTTCATTGCTAATGGTACCTGGTGTCTCCCTACTCCTATTTCTCCTGAAATGTTATCACTTTGGCCGACTATCACAGCTATTCCAATCAGGAACAACCCTTCAGATGTACTTATTTGGCTTCATGACAATGGTAAATTTAGTGCCACATCCGCATTGAATTAAATTAGGCAAAGAAATAACAAGTGGCTCCCAAGCAGTTGGATATGGGATCGACCGGGATCACAGAGACATTCCTTATGTACATGGCAGGCCCTTCTGAATAAACTACCTACAATAGATAATATTAAGAGAAGAGGTATCTATCATGTTAACCGATGCTCCCTTTGTTTGCAACAAGAAGAAACTATTGACCACCTCTATTTTGCTTGTGAATATACTAAATGGATATGGAAGGAGATTCTCCAGCGATTTGAACTCAATAGGCTGCCGCAACCAAACTTGCATCAAGAATTAGGCGACCTCATACAAAGTTTCTCAAGAAAAGGACCTCTTACACAATTGGCAAAGGTTACTTTCAGATGTGCTATTTGGTGGATGTGGAAGGAGAGATGTAGCAGAATATTTGAATGTACAAATAATGCTCAGCTCTTGACAGAGATTATTAGAGACTCAAGATCATGCATGGAGCATAATATCAAAATGGAGCACATTACACAAAGAGAAAGAGATATTTTTGTCAAATTCAATTTTACTATTAGCTAAAGATTTGCATTCAAAAGCAAGAGGGACAAAAATATGTTTTAAAGCTGATTTACGGAAAGCCTTTGATTCAGTTAATAGGAAATTTATCTATAAGATGCTCCTCGATATGAACTTCCCACAGCAATGGGTTAATTGGATTCAATCTTGCCTGGAAACTCCAAAGTTTTCGATACTCTTTAATGGCTCACCTATTGGTTTTTTTGGGAGCACGAATGACATCCGACAAGTTGATCCACTCTCTCCATATCTCTTTACTATTGCGATGGAAGGACTTAGCTGTATGTTGGAACATGCAGTCTTAAATTGCAGCATTAAGGTACCCAATGCTGGCTCTATTCATATATCACATATAACATTTGCAGATGATTTACTTATCTTTCTCCAAAATGATCCAACTTCAGTAAAGAACCTGGCTACTATTATGAATGACTTTGGTATGGTTTCTGGACTTCAATTAAATCATGCGAAAAGTAAAGTATATATGAGCCCTTACGTTGAGGATAAGGTCTTTATTGCACAAACTTTGGGGGTTAGTGAGGGAAGCTTGCCAGTTCCTTATTTGGGTCTCCCGCTCATATCCACAGGCATTCACAAAACCCACTGTCAGCCTATCCTACAAAAAATAAAGAATAGAATTTCTTCTTGGAAAAATAGGCTTCTATCAAAAGCAGGACGACTCGAACTCATCCGTTCTATATTGCACTCCTACTCTATATATTGGTGTAATGCATTTCTTTTGCCTGCTGGACTTCTCCAAGATATTGAACGGTTATTAATGAACTTCTTCTGGAATGGCACAAATGATAAGGCAATGCATATGGTAAATTGGGATAGCATTTGTAAACCGAAAGATGAAGGGGGGCTAAACTTGAGAAATACTAG
Organism: Musa acuminata AAA Group; assembly: GCF_036884655.1. Classification (NCBI taxonomy): domain Eukaryota; kingdom Viridiplantae; phylum Streptophyta; class Magnoliopsida; order Zingiberales; family Musaceae; genus Musa; species Musa acuminata. The sequence continues at coordinate 18,752,380 of NC_088330.1, read as the reverse complement.
AGATTGGAATCAAGCATGCCTGGTACAACAATTATGGGATCTTTTGCAAAACAAATGTTCCTTATGATCACAATGGGTTTCTGCTAGGTATCTTTCAAAGGAATCAATCTGGGAAATTTCAACAAGAACATACCACTCTACAGCTTGGAAAGGAATTTTAAAGGCAAGGAATTGGCTAATCAAACACATCTCTTATGCAATCTCTTCTAGAACTAGTACTAATATGTGGTACGATCCTTGGGTGAGTGGGAAGAGTATATTTCAATTATATGGCGACAGAATACGAAAAGATCTTGGGGCTCCCAAAGATTGGAAGGTTTCCGAGTTCATTGCTAACGGTACCTGGTGTCTCCCTAATCCTATTTCTCCCGAAATGTTATCACTTTGGCCGACTATCATAGCTATTCCAATCAGGAACAACTCTTCAGATATACTTATTTGGCCTCATGACAATGGCAAATTTAGTGCCACATCTGCATGGAATCAAATTAGGCAAAGAAATAACAAGTGGGTCCTAAGCAGTTGGACATGGGATCGACCGGGATCACAAAGACACTCCTTATGTACATGGCAGGCCCTTCTCAATAAACTACCTACAATAGACAATATGAAAAGAAGAGGTATCTATCATGTTAACCGATGCTCCCTTTGTTTGCAACAAGAAGAAACTGTTGACCACCTCTATTTTGCATGTGATTATACAAAATGGATATGGAAGGAGATTCTCCAGCGATTTGAACTCAATAGACTGCCGCAACCAAACTTGCACCAAGAACTAGGCGACCTTATGCAATGTTTCTCAAGAAAAGGGCCTCTAACACAACTGGCAAAGGTCACTTTCAGATGCGCTATTTGGTGGATGTGGAAGGAGAGATTTAATATAATCTTTGAATGTCAACACACAAACAATGCTCAGCTCTTGAAAGAGATTATTAGAGACTCAAGATCCTGTTTGGAGCAAGATCTCAAAACCGAGCACTTCACCCAAAGAGAAAAAGATATTTTTATCAAATTTAATTTTGCTATTAGCAAAAGATCTTGGGAATGATGCCAAATAATGTACCCACAGGTAGTTATAGTCTACAGTATGTGTAGTCATAACTATCGCATTCGCACTCTATGAGTTACTTGGCTTTGTCTATGACTTGCATAGATAAAGCTATTTGTAGAAACTTTACACATAATCAATTTACTTTTACTTACCAAAAAAAAAAGATCTTGGCAACGATGTTAAATGCTGTAACCACTGGTAGTTTTGGCACATCTTAACATGCTCGTTACAGTTAGGAGTTAAAGTCTACAACATATGTAGTCATAACTACCACATGTGTACTCAATGAGTTACCTGACTTTGTCTATGACTTGTATAGACAAAGCTATTTGTAGAAACGTTACACATAATCAATTTACTTTTACTTACCAAAAAAAAAAAAAAAAAAGATATCTTAGGATTAGACTAAAACCCAGCACAAAGTCCTACGCTAAACATGATGTCCAGTCTAGTTTTTTTTTGGTAAGTAAAAGTAAATTGATTATGTGTTTAGTGCCACATCTGTATGGAATCAAATTAGACAAAGAAATAACAAGTGGGTCCCAAACAGTTGGACATGGGACAGACCGGGATCACAAAGACACTCCTTATGTACATGGCAGGCCCTTCTCAATAAACTACCTACAATAGACAATATGAAAAGAAGAGGTATCTATCATGTTAACCGATGCTCCCTTTGTTTGCAACAAGAAGAAACTGTTGACCACCTTTATTTTGCTTGTAATTATACAAAATGGATATGGAAGGAGATTCTCCAGCGATTTGAACTCAATAGACTGCCGCAACCAAACTTGCACCAAGAACTAGGCGACCTTATGCAATGTTTCTCAAGAAAAGGGCCACTTACACAACTGGCAAAGGTTACTATCAGATGCGCTATTTGGTGGATGTGGAAGGAGAGATGTAATAGAATCTTTGAATGTCAACACACAAACAATGCTCAGCTCTTGAAAGAGATTATTAGAGACTCAAGATCCTGTATGGAGCATGATCTCAAAATCGAGCACTTCACCCGAAGAGAAAAAGATATTTTTATCAAATTTAATTTTGCTATTAGCTAAAGATCTTGGGAATGATGTCAAATAATGTACCCACAGGTAGTTATAGTCTACAGCATGTGTAGTCATAACTATCGCATTCGCACTCTATGAGTTAATTGGCTTTGTCTATGACTTGTATAGATAAAGCTATTTGTAGAATCTTTACACATAATCAATTTACTTTTACTTACCAAAAAAAAAAATTGATTATGTGTAAAGTTTCTACAAATAGCTTTATCTATACAAGTCATAGACAAAGCCAAGTTACTCATAGAGTGCGAATGCGATAGTTATGACTACACATGCTGTAGACTATAACTATCTGTGGGTACATTATTTGGCATCATTCCCAAGATCTTTTGCTAATAGCAAAATTAAATTTGATAAAAATATCTTTTTCTCTTCGGGTGAAGTGCTCGGTTTTGAGATCTTGCTCCAAACAGGATCTTGAGTCTCTAATAATCTCTTTCAAGAGCTGAGCATTGTTTGTGTGTTGACATTCAAAGATTCTATTACATCTCTCCTTCCACATCCACCAAATAGCGCATCTGAGTACCTCCAGTCTAGTTGCGGTGAGGTATAGTAAACTACCTATATCATGCCCCTATAAGCTTTTTTATTAAAGCTTTCTCCACTTTCGTCAATGTCTAATTTAGTGGAGATACTCATAGGAGTATTGATAGCCTTTGAACTATCCATATTAAACCATTTTAATAAGTCTAATGCATACTTTGTTTGACTAAGAAAAATATCATCATTAATTTGTTTGATTTGTAAACCTAAAAAAAAGGTTTGTTCCCCCATCGAACTCATTTCAAACTCTAGACACATACTCTTTGCAAACGATTTACATAAAGATTTATTCGTGGAACCAAAAATAATATCATCAACATAAATTTGAACAATAAAAAAATTATTTTTAAAATTTTTAATAAATAATATGGTATCGATCTTGCCTTTAGAGAAATTATTTTAGATAAGAAATGAGCTAAGTCTCTCATACCAAGCCCTTGGAGCTTGTTTCAATCCATAAAGAGCTTTAGTCAATTTAAACAGATGAATAGGAAAATTATCATTCTCAAATCTCGGAGGTTGTTCAACATAAACTTCTTTAGAAATAAAGTCATTAAGAAAAGTACTTTTAACATCAATTTAAAATAACTTAAAATTATTACTACTAGCATCCGTATGACTTTTAATCGTACCACAAGACGAAGGTTTCTTCATAATTGATACATTCTTCTTGGTTGAAACCCTTGGCCACTAATCTAGCCTTGTTTCTAACCACGATACCAAATTCATCTTGCTTGTTTCTAAAGACCCATTTAGTACTAATAATTAAATGGTTATTTGGCCTTGGAACAAGCTTCCACGCCTCATTTCTCTCAAATTGATTCAACTCTTCGTACATTATGATAACCCATTAATCATGTTTCAAGGCCTCGTCAATGCATTTAGGTTCAATTTGGGAGAGAAAAGCGATGTTGGCACAAAAATTCTTAAGAGAAGAACGAGATTGAACCCCTTTTGATGTGTCTCCTATGATTAGCTCCTTAGGATGATCATCTACATACTTCCATTCCTTGGGTAAGGATGTTTTGGAAGAAGATGCATCTAAGTTGCTAGATGGAAAAAGGGTTTCATTTAAATTCAAAGAATCAAAATTAAGATCATCATCAAAATTATTTTTCTTAACTTCGAAAAATTCATTAAAAACAACATGAATAGATTCTTCTATAACCAAAGTTCTTTTGTTAAAGATATGAAAGACTTAGAAATAGAAGAATAACCAAGAAAAATCTCTTCATCGGACTTTGCATCAAACTTTCCTAAGGCATCTTTTTCATTCAAGATAAAACATTTACACCCAAAAACTTTAAAATATGAAACATTGGGTTTTTTATTATTCCACAACTCATAAGGAGTTTTGGATAGTAATGGTCTTACTAGAACCCTATTCATGACATAGCATGCCGTATTTACGGCTTCGACCCAAAAAATATTTGGGAAGGCTATGTTTGTTTAACATGGTTCTAGCCATTTCTTGTAAGTTTTTATTTTTTTCTTTCTACTACTCCATTTTGTTAAGGATTTCTTGGAGTAGCGAAATTGTGGTTGTATCCATTAGATTCACAAAATTCTTGGAAATCACGGTTTTGAAATTCACCACCGTGATCACTTCAAATTAATAAAATCATAAAACCCTTTTCATTTTGAACAAGTTTACAAAACTTAGAAAAATGCCTAAAACAATCACTTTTGTGTGCCAAAAAGTAAATTCAAGTATATATACTATAATCATCCACGATGACACAGGCGTATTTGCTACCTCCTAGGCTTGATGTAACAGTTAGTCCGAACAAGTCCATATGGATCAATTGCAATGGTCTAGAGGTGCTTATTGGGTTCTTTGTTTTGAAACTACCTTTTATTTGTTTTCCTAGTGGACATGCATTACAAACATTGTCTTTAACGAACTTAATGTGAGGAATTCCTCTTACAAGTTCTTTAGATGAGATTTGAGAGATTATTTTTTTTTGGTAAGTGAGATTTGAGAGATTAGTTTCATGCTAGCATGACCTAATCTCCTATGCCAAAGCTAAGCATCGTCATTCAAAACCGAAAAACACATTTCATTACAAAGATCATCAATGTCAATAGTATATATACTATTTTATTTTAAGACAATCATAGTTTTGTTTTTGTGTGGATTTTCAATAATGCAAGCATTAGATTCAAATCTAATGATGTATCATTTATCACACAATTGACTAATGCTCAAAAGGTTATGTTTTAAGCCATCAACCAATAATACATCTTCAATAAAGAAGTTGGATTTGTTATCTATGGTTCCTTTGCCAATGATTTTACCCTTGTTGTTGTCTCCGAAGGTGACATATCCTTCGTCTAGGCTAGTGATCTTAGATAATTGAGATGGATTTTCGGTCATGTGCCTTGAGCATCCACTATTAATATATCATCTCTTGCTCCTAGCTTGTGATGGTAAACATTTCTCAAAAAATGATGATTTTTAGGTACCTATTTGACCTTGGGTGCTCAAAAATCGATCTATATAACTTATCATATTGTATTGAGTCATTTGAGGTTCCTTTAGGAACCCAAATCAATTTATGTAGAGTATATCTCTTAAATGGACATTTGTACGTAACATGTCCAAATTTGTAACAAAAGTTACATTTGTTTTAGGGTGAAACATGCCCTTTAAAAAAGATGGTTGGATTTTTATGAGTGTTACCCACAAAGCTGATTCCATCTCTTCTTTTATGAATGTGACCCTTATTGGCAAGGATCATGTTCAAGAACTTGCTACCAACCTCAAATTTTTCTAAGGTTTCTTTGAGTAGCAAGTTTTCCATTCTAAGTGTTTCTAATTGATCATATTTTGACTTACCAAAAAAAAAATTGATCATATTTTGTGCAAGGAGCAAAACTATCATCATACTCAATTTTTAGTCCATCAAAATCACTAACAAGAGAAGCATGTTCCTTTTTTAACAATTTATATTTTTTACTAACTTATTTACATTCATCAAATAAATCATGAAAAGTGCATAGTAATTCATCAAAAGATAAACTTGCATCTAATGAACTGCTTACCTAATCTTCAATAGACATTAGTGTTAGTGTTAGGATCAAAAGCACTAAGAGCTATCCCAATTTATCATATGCATTGCCTTATCATTTGTGCCATTCCAGAAGAAGTTCATTAATAACCGTTCAATATCTTGGAGAAGTCCAGCAGGCAGAAGAAATGCATTACACCAATATATAGAGTAGGAGTGCAATACAGAACGGATGAGTTCGAGTCGTCCTGCTTTTGATAGAAGCCTATTTTTCCAAGAAGAAATTCTATTCTTTATTTTTTGCAAGATAGGTTGACAGTGGGTTTTGTGAATGCCTGTGGATATGAGCGGGAGACCCAAATAAGGAACTGACAGGCTTCCCTCACTAACCCCCAAAGTTTGTGCAATAAAGACCTTATCCTCAACGTAAGGGCTCATATATACTTTACTTTTCGCATGATTTAATTGAAGTCCAGAAACCATACCAAAGTCATTCATAACAGTAGCCAGGTTCTTTACTGAAGTTGGATCATTTTGGAGAAAGATAAGTAAATCATCTGCAAATGTTATATGTGATATATGAATAGAGCCAGCATTGGGTACCTTAATGCTGCCATTTAAGACTGCATGTTCCAACATACAGCTAAGTCCTTCTATCGCAATAGTAAAGAGATATGGAGAGAGTGGATCACCTTGTCGGATGCCATTCGTGCTCCCAAAAAAACCAATAGGTGAGCCATTAAAGAGTATCGAAAACTTTGGAGTTTCCAGGCAAGATTGAATCCAATTAACCCATTGCTGAGGGAAGTTCATATCGAGGAGCATCTTATAGATAAATTTCCTATTAACTGAATCAAAGGCTTTCCGTAAATCAACTTTAAAACATATTTTTGTCCCTCTTGCTTTTGAGTGCAAATCTTTGACCAAGTCATTAGCAAGCAAAATGTTATGATGTATACTTCTCCCTTTGATGAAAGCAGCTTGATTTGGACTAATGATCTTGTGTATTACATTTTACATTCTATTTGCCAATACTTTGGAGATGATCTTGTAAATAAAGTTGCATAATGATATGGGTCGATAGTTCTCTAGTGAATCAGCCCCTGCATTCTTCGGAATTAAAGAAATAAAAGTGCAATTCATCTCTCTAAGAATATGACCTGAAGAGAAAAAATTTGGGCAAGCCTTGATCACATCATTTCCAATAATAGACCAAGCAGTTTGATAAAATTCAGCTGGAAATTCATCTGGACCTGGGCTTTTGTGCTTTGGTGACTTAAAGACAACACATACAATTTCGTCGTCTATAATTGGGGCATTGAGGATTGAAATAGCTTCCGAATCAAGCATGAAGGGGGGCTAAACTTGAGAAATACTAAAGATTGAAATCAAGCATGCCTAGTACAACAATTGTGGGATCTTTTGCAAAACAAATGTTCCTTATGGTCACAATGGGTTTCTGCTAGGTATCTTTCAAAAGAATCAATCTGGGAAATTTCAACAAGAACATACCACTCTGCAGCTTGGAAAGGAATTTTAAAGGCAAGGAATTGGCTAATCAAACACATCTCTTATGCAATCTCTTCTGGAACTAGTACTAATATGTGGTACGATCCTTGGGTGAATGGGAAGAGTATATTTCAATTATATGGCGAAAGAATACGAAAAGATCTTGGGGCTCCCAAAGATTAGAAGGTTTCCGAGTTCATTGCTAATAGTACCTGGTGTCTCCCTAATCCTATTTCTCCCGAAATGTTATCACTTTGGCCGACTATCATAGCTATTCCAATCAGGAACAACTCTTCATATATACTTATTTGGCCTCATGACAATGGCAAATTTAGTGTCACATCCGCATGGAATCAAATTAGGCAAAGAAATAACAAGTGGGTCCCAAGCAGTTGGACATGGGATCGACCGGGATCACAAAGACACTCCTTATGTACATGGCAGGCCCTTCTCAATAAACTACCTACAATAGACAATATGAAAAGAAGAGGTATCTATCATGTTAACCGATGCTCCCTTTGTTTGCAACAAGAAGAAACTGTTGACCACCTCTATTTTGCTTATGATTATACAAAATGGATATGGAAGGAGATTCTCCAGCGATTTGAACTCAATAGACTGCCGCAACCAAACCTGCACCAAGAACTAGGCGACCTTATGCAATGTTTCTCAAGAAAAGGGCCTCTAACACAACTGGCAAAGGTCACTTTCAGATGCGCTATTTGGTGGATGTGGAAGGAAAGATGTAATATAATCTTTGAATGTCAACACACAAACAATGCTCAGCTCTTGAAAGAGATTATTAGAGACTCAAGATCCTGTTTGGAGCATGATCTCAAAACCGAGCACTTTATCAAATTTAATTTTGTTATTAGCAAAAGATCTTGGGAATGATGCCAAATAATGTACCCACAGGTAGTTATAGTCTACAGCATGTGTAGTCATAACTATCGCATTCGCACTCTATGAGTTACTTGGCTTTGTCTATGACTTGTATAGATAAAGCTATTTGTAGAAACTTTACACATAATCAATTTACTTTTACTTACCAAAAAAAAAGTGCACTAAGAGGGGGGGGGGGGGGGGGTGAATTAGTGCAGTAGAAAACTTTCGATGATTTAAAATGACGTTCGTACGATAAAAATGATTTCGGTAAGAATGCCGATTCGAAAATTGCTTTAACTTAGATTAGGCGAAGTACAGTTAAAGTAAAGCTATGGAGGCAGTTTGCAATTAAGATAGAGAACATAAAGTAAATGCAAACCGAGATTTAGAGTGGTTCGGTCAATCTTGACCTACATCCACTTTTGACTTCCTCCTCCGATGAGGTCACCGACGTCCGCTAGAGGCCTCCCTTCAATAGGCGAAAGCCAACCACCCTTTTACAGTTTCACTCCTTTTGATGGGCTTAGAGACAACCCTTATAGAATTTTCTCTCCTCACTTGAAAGATCAAAACTTGGAATAAAAGAGCGAGGAGAACTTCTAGCCTTTACAACACTTTTGAGCTCTAAAAATCACAGAGTAAGATTGGATTTTCGGTGCCCTTTCATGCAGGAAAGGGTGGGGTATATATAGGCCCCAAACTGGTTTGAATTTGGAGCTCAAAAATGTCATCTCCCGGATTTTCGGGGTCCTGGCGGTAGTACCGTCAGACTGGGCGGTACGACCGCTTGACAGAGCTCGGAGACCGAGCTCTGGTGGTGCCACCGCCTAACTAGGGCGGTTCCACCGCCTAGTCTCGCTCGGAGACTGAGCCCAAGCGGTGACACCTCCTGACTGGGGCAGTTGCACCACCCAACTTTCCTAGGAGACTGAGCTCTTGGGCGGTGCCACCGTCGGCCAGGAAATCTGGGTCTGAATGAGTTGATCCATTTGACCCAATTTGGGTCTGTCAAGGGCCCAATTGCCCCCAGATTAAGTTAATGGGATCACCACCCATTCCTAACTTAATCTACATACTAACTATGATATTTCTTAAGAAATTTACTGCAACTTGCTCTAGTGCGTCAATCGCTTCTTCTAGCGAGCTTCCAGCGAACTTCCGGCAAACATCCGATGAACCTCGGTGATGCTCCGGTTAACTTCTGGCAAACTCCCGAACTTGCGACGATCCGCTTGGTGAGTTCCGACGAGCTTCTTTGGCAAGCTTCTGAACTTCTCGGATTTGTTCCCACAAAACCTCCGACGACCGTCCGGACTTCCGTCAAACTCTCTAACCCCCAACGTGATCATGGTCTTGACTCCGGCGTAACTCCTACTGCATGTCTTCCTTCCATCGTAGTTAATCCTGCACACTTATCTCAACATATGGATTAGATAACAAATGACAATTGACTTTATTATCAAAATCCGAGATTCAATAATTAGTTCATAGTGAGCAACTTGATCGGTATTGGTTTGCTCCTCTTCTTCTGATGCACTTAAGTCATCCTACGTTGCTTTAAGCGCCTTTTTCTTCTTTGGTTGTTTCTTCTTTGCTTGGGGACATTCACTTTTAAAATGTCTCGGCTTCTTGCATTCGTAGCATATGACTTGTTTTTTCTTGGGTTCAAATTTATTTTTCGTGTCATTTCTAAATTTTTTCCTTTTTATGAATTTTTAAAACTTTTTTGTCAAGAGTGCCAAGTCATCGTCATAGTCCTCATCACTTGAATTTTCTTTCAAGTAGTTTTCTTGAGTTCTCGGATTTTGATAATGAAACCAATTGATAGTGTTTATTATTTAATGTGTGTTTAACTGACACAAGACTAGCTCTGATCAAGGAAAAATAATTAAAAATAGGAAGAATCATTTTGGGTCGGAATAGAATATGTTAGAAGATTGGACGTCGAGCTGGAGGATCGATCGATGTATCGACAGAAGACTTCAGGCCATGGGTTCGAGCATCGGGCCAAGAAGAGTAGAAATTATGCCAAGAAAATTGGAGTTACGGAGGTCAACTAGCCGATTGGGCAATAGGCCGCAAGAGAGGATGATGCGCCGAAGAATCGGACGAAGCGTCGATGAACCAATGACATGGCGGACAACATGATTCAAGCTTTCTAATAATTATTTAGATCAAAGTAGGTTTTACTTGCACAGGATTAACTATAATAAAGATCAAGGCATAAAGCAAAATGAAGTCCTAGAGTCAAGAACAATATTTTATTGGGAGTTTGGGAATTCGTCGGAAGTCCGGACGTTCGTCAAAAGTTCTGTCGAAATTGATCGAGAAGTCCAGGAGCTTGCTAGAGAAGCTTGTCAGAACTCGCCAAGAAGATTGTCGTGAAGTCTAGGAACTTACCGGGAGTCCGCTGGAACATTGCCGAGAGATTATCGGAAGTTCGTTGGAAGGTTGTCGGAAGCTCGCCGAAAGAAACCTAGACTTATGAACTTTTTAGCTTATTGTATGCCTTAAATTTCTTAGTTAGCACATAATTAGGTTGGAATTGGGCCAACCCAATTAGGGGCCAGTTGGGCCCATGTATGGACAGTGTTGGGCCTAATGAAAGGCCCAAACAATGACCCGACAGGTGGCACCATCGTGGCATAGTCTCCAAGACTGTGTCAGGTGGTGGTATCGCCTAGTGTCAGGCTATAAGCGGTGGTACCGCCCATACCCCAAAATTTTAGAATTTGAATTTTGGCTCCAAATTTTGAAGTCATTTGCAGCTATTTCTGCATGGAGTAGCAAGAAAAGTGAACAAAAACTCTGTGTTTCTAGAGTTCAAAACCCTTGTAAAGTATAGAGTCCCTCCTCCTAAAATTTAGAGACCATTCTAAGGGAGATTGTGAGGGAAGCTTTGTAAAAAGGGATTCTAAAGGTTCTCTCCTAAACCTGTCAAAAGGAGAATCGAGTTGTAATGTTAGTTGACCTTCACCAATTGAAGGAAGATCATTAGTGGATACCGGTGGCCTCGACGGAAGAGGAATCGGTTGAGTGGATGTAGGTCACGACGACCGAACCACTATAAAACTCGGTTTACTTTTCCATTTCTGTAATTTATCTTTACTGTAAACTGCCTTACATCCTTATTGCTTTCACTACGCTTCTATACTCTTTCAAGTTAATATCTTTACGAAATAGTTTTCATCGAAATCGATTTTTATCGTACGAAGATTTTTTGAACTGGTGATTTTATCAACTGCACTAATTCAACCCCCCCCCCCCCCCCCCCCCCTCTTAGTGCCAATTCATTCCTAACATACTCATACATGACATCCTTAGTATCTCAAGTCTAAGAACTAGGTACACCACTGGGACAACGAAATTGCTATTTGACAATAAGGTATCATTAACCATCTAGCATTCCGTAAGTGGATCAATCAATAAACTCATTCTCCAATGAGCACCTGTATTGTAGCCCTAGTGCCCCCACATGAGCAGCTATGAGTCCAACTGCCTCCATCATATGGATGGGTATACAACACACAAGTATGTTCGGTTATCTCGATGTCCCTCTCGAGTAACCTATGACTAGGATTATTTAGGATCTATATTTAAAGGTGAATCGGTCTCATTATCATGATTTCATCACGATCTGATTCCCCGTTGCACAGATCCATGGACATCACAATATATATATGCATATATGCAATAAGCTATATAAAGTGATAAAATGCCAAAATGTAATAAGCAAAAAGAATGTGTATCATGTCACACTGTTAGAACCCTTACAAATTCTAAACTTAGGATTGATCTCCTTAGGGGATTGGCCTCCTTGGAACTCTATAGGGGTTCCTCCCTCCATGTTACTACTCAAAGGCTGCAAAAAATATTCATCTATTGCTTATGAAAAGAGGAGGAATACATTACTATTTATAGGGTTTCTAAACCCTAACTCCTAATATGACTCCTACTCAAGACTCCTACTTCTAACCAACTCCTAATAGGACTCCTACTTAAGACTCATATTCCTTTATAACTCCTAATTCTTCTCTAAGAAACAACCTCCTAACCCTAGCCGGCTTCTTCACCTCTTTAATTGGGGTCGACTTAGGTAGGTTTTACATAAATATCCCTTTCAATTAGGACTCTCCTAACTAGAGTCCTAATAGACCTCTTCAAATCAACCTTGTCCTCGAGGCTGATGATTCATGAATTCTGGGAATATGATCTTCAAGTCATCATAGTTCTCCCAAGTGGCATCTTCTGTTGTTAGGTTAGCCCACTGTATTAGCACTTCAATATTGGGTCATCATTGTCGAGTTACGATCTGTTGATCAATAATGGCACTTGGCTGGGTCTGGAGTTCTCCTTGGGTAGTCATATTTGGTAGGTGGCTTTGGGCTATCTCCAAGTACCTATTTACAACTTCCATCTGGCCGTCGGTTTATGGGTGATATGTCGTACTCCTTTTCAATTTAGTACCCTACATATGGAATAACTTTATACAAAATCTGCTCATCAAGATGCAAGTAGAATTTGTCACAAGCACAATGCGTCCCTTATAATGTAATTCTTTTGAGTCCCAATTGTAATGAGCCATAGAGCTTGGTGCTTCCTTCAATTTTTTTATGATCTTATTGGTTTCTGAATCTTCCTGCCATTCCATCTTAATATCCTCAAGGAAGTTGCTAGTCGGAAGTGAAACGGTCGAAAATTCAACTTGTTTGGGTAGCTGAGAAAGCGTATCTATAACAACATTCCCCTTTTTATAAGTTATTTCATAATCAAATCCAAGAAGTTTTGTTACCCATATTTGCTGCTCAAGGGATGATATCTTTCGCTCCAAAAAGTACTTGAGGCTTTTATGGTTGGTTTTAATTTGAAATCGTCGGCTGATCAAGTAGGGTCTCCATCTCGTTGCTGCATGCACAATGGGAAGCATCTCCTTATCATATGTTGATATATTTTGATGGGAGGGAGATAAAGTCTTACTAGTGTATGCAAGTGGTCGACCATCTTGCATGAGAATGGCTCCAATTCCGTCTCCAGATGTGTCGGCCTCAATAATGAAGGGTCGGCTAAAATCTAGTAGTGCTAGCACCGGCGACGTCGTCATGGCTGCCTTAAGTTTGTCGAAGGCAGCGGAGACTTTGTCCGACCATTGAAAGACATCTTTTTTCAATAAGGAAGTAAGTGGTGCACTGATCTTTCCATAGTTTTTCACGAACTTATGGTAGTAGCCTACTAAACCCAGAAAGCCATGTAGCAATTTTATGTTCCTCGGGGTCGGCCAGTTTTGCATTGCTCCAATTTTGAAGGGGTTCATTGCCACACCTTTCTCTGATATGATATGCCCAAGATATTCCACCTTCTATTGAAGAAAGTAAAAATTCGTAGTGGTTGTTGTGTGTTCAAAAGGTGGTTTTCGGTATGTCTTCTTCATACACTTGTATTTGATGATACCTAGATCAAAGGTCTAGCTTTGTAAAGATTTGTGCTCCCTTTCATCGAGCAATTCATCTGCTATTGGAATAGGGTATTTGTCCTTGACGGTTATGCCATTAAGAGCTCGGTAATCAATACACAATCGCCATGTTCCGTCCTTCTTTCGTACGAGGAGCACCAGTGAAGAGTAGGGGTTGCAACTTAGCCGAATAACTCCTGTTTCGAGCATCTCTTTTACAATCCTTTCTATTTCATCCTTCTGGAGATGTGGATATTGATATGGTTGAATATATGCTGAAGATTTGCCTGGAAGAATAGTTATACAATGATCATACTTAGTCTACAGCATGTGTAGTCATAACTATCGCATTCGCACTCTATGAGTTATTTGGCTTTGTCTATGACTTGTATAGATAAAGCTATTTGTAGAAACTTTACACATAATCAATTTTTTTTGGTAAGTAAAAGTAAATTGATTATGCGTAAAGATTCTACAAATAGCTTTATCTATACAAGTCATAGACAAAGCCAATTAACTCATAGAGTGCGAATGCGATAGTTATGACTACACATGCTGTAGACTATAACTACCTGTGGGTACATTATTTGACATCATTCCCAAGATCTTTAGCTAATAGCAAAATTAAATTTGATAAAAATATCTTTTTCTCTTCGGGTGAAGTGCTCGATTTTGAGATCATGCTCCATACAGGATCTTGAGTCTCTAATAATCTCTTTCAAGAGCTGAGCATTGTTTGTGTGTTGACATTCAAAGATTCTATTACATCTCTCCTTCCACATCCACCAAATAGCGCATCTGAAAGTAACCTTTGCCAGTTGTGTAAGTGGCCCTTTTCTTGAGAAACATTGCATAAGGTCGCCTAGTTCTTGGTGCAAGTTTGGTTGCGGCAGTCTATTGAGTTCAAATCGCTGGAGAATCTCCTTCCATATCCATTTTGTATAATTACAAGCAAAATAAAGGTGGTCAACAGTTTCTTCTTGTTGCAAACAAAGGGAGCATCGGTTAACATGATAGATACCTCTTCTTTTCATATTGTCTATTGTAGGTCATATGTGTTTATTCGTAGATGGAAATAGAGGATCTAATATTTAGTCACACATAGGAAGTATGAGAAACTAAGTTAGTATATAAAGAATTGATGGATATATGACTTAAGCATTTTGGATAAGTAGTTTAGGTTCAACAAATTGGTGTATAAGTAATCTTCACACATAATCAATTTACTTTTACTTACCAAAAAAAATTACAATGATCATACCGATGGGTAAGAGGTAGGTTGCGTGGTTCGTTAAATATATCTGAAAATTCAGCAAGCAAAGGAAGTAGATTTGGATCTTCAAATTCTGTTGGCTCTCCCATAGTTTGCTGCTCAAGTTGTACCAAAAAGCCACTGCATACTTTATGCAAAACCTTCTCCATTTATTGTGTGCAAATCATCATTATGTCACCCTCACATTTCTTGTGCAGTATCACCTGTTTCCCCTTACAATAAAATTTCATAATTAGTGGTTAGAACCCTTGCAGATTCTAAACTTGGGGTTGATCTCTTTAGGGGATCGACCTCCTTGGAACTCTATAGGGGTTCCTCCCTCTAAGTTGCTGCTCAAAGGCTGCAGAAAAGATTCATCTATTGCTTATGAAAAAAGAAGAAATACATGGCTATTTATAGGGCTTCTAAACCCTAACTCCTAATAGGACTCCTACTTAAGACTCTTACTTCTAACCAACTCCTAGTAGGACTCCTAGTCAAGACTCCTATTCCCTTACAACACCTAATTCTTCTCTAAGAAAACACCTCCTATATGAATGCCCCTCTAAATTAGGGCTCTCCTAGCTAGAGTCCTAACAGAATGTCCCTCTCAATTAGGACTCTCCAAGCTAGAGTCCTAACACACCCGCCCTCTTCAAATCAGCCTTGTCCTCGAGGCTGATGATTCGTGAATTCTGGGAATTTGATCTTCAAGTCGTCATAGTTCTCCCAAGTGGCATCTTCTATTGGTAGGTTCACCCACTGTATTAGCACTTCATTAGTGGGTCATCGTCGTCGAGTCACGATCCGTCGATCAATAATGTCACTTGGCTGGGTCTGGAGTTCTCTTTAGGTAGTCATATTTGGTGGGTGGCTTTGGGCTGTCTCCAAGCACCTATTTAAAACTTTCGTCTGGCCGTCGGTTTGTGGGTGATATGTCATACTCCTTTTCAATTTAGTACCCTGCATATGGAATAACTTTGTCCAAAATCTGCTCGTGAAGATGCAAGTAGAATTTATCGTAAGCACAATGCGTCCCTTATAGTGTAATTCTTTTGAGTCCCAATTGTAATGAGCCATGGGGCTTGGTGCTTCCTCCAATTTTTTGATAATCTTACTAGTTTCTGAATCTTCCTGCCATTCCATCTTAATATCCTTAAGAAAGTCGCTGGTCGGAAGTGAAACGACCGAAACTTCAACTTGCTCGGGTAGCTGCGAAAGCGCATCTGCAAGAACATTCTCTTTCTCCTTTTTGTAAGTTATTTAATAATCAAATCGAAGAAGTTTTATTACCCTTTTTTGCTGCTCAGGGGATGATATTTTTCGCTCCAAAAAAGTCCTTAAGGCTTTTATGGTCGGTTTTAATTTGAAATCGTCGGCCGATCAAGTAGGGTCTCCACCTCGTTGCTGCGCGCATAATGGCGAGCATCTCCTTATCATATGTTGACTTATTTTGATGGGAGGGAGATAATGTCTTGCTAGTGTATATGAGTGGTCGACCATCTTGCATGAGAATGACTCCAATTCTGACTCCAAATGCGTTGACCTCAATAATGAAGGGTCGGTTGAAATCTGGTGGTGCTAGCCCTGGCGTCGTCGTCATGGCTACCTTAAGTTTGTTGAAGGCAACGGAGGCTCCGTCCGACCATTGAAAGACATCTTTTTTCAGTAAGGAAGTAAGTGGTGCACTGATCTTTCCATAGTTTTTCATAAACTTACGGTAGTAGCCTGTTAAACCCAAAAATACATGCAGCAATTTTATGTTCCTCGGGGTCGGCCAGTTCTGCATTGCTTCTATTTTGGAGGTGTCCACTACTACACCTTGCTCTGATATGATATGCCCAAGATATTCCACCATCTGTTGAAGAAAGCAAAAATTCGTAGTGGTTGTTGTGTGTTCAAAAGGTGGTTTTCGGTATGTCTTCTTCGCACACTCATATTTGATGATACCAGGATCAAAGGTCCAGCTTTGTAAAGATTTATGCTCCCTTTCATCTAGCAATTCATCTGCTATTGGAATAAGGTATTTGTCCTTGATGGTTATGCCATTGAGAGCTCGGTAATCAACGCATATTCGCCATGTTCCGTCCTTCTTGCGTACAAGTAGCACCGGTGAAGAATAGAGGTTGCAACTTGGCCGAATAACTCCTGTTTCGAGCATCTCTTTTACAATCCTTTCTATTTCATCCTTCTGGAGATGTAGATATTGATATGGCTGAGTATTTGCTGGAGGTTTGCCTGGAAGAATCGTTATATAATGATCAAACCGAAGAGTAAGGGGTAGGCTGCGCGGTTCATCAAATATATCTGAAAATTCAGCAAGCAAAGGAAGTAGATTTGGATCTTCAAATTCTGTTGGCTCTCCCTTAGTTTGCTGCTCAAGTTGTACCAAAAAGCCGCTGCATACTTTATGCAAAATATTCTCCATTTGTTGTGTGCAAATCGTTATTACGTCGCCCCCACATTTCCTGTGCAATATCACCTGTTTCTCCTTACTGTAAAATTTCATAATTAGTTGCATAAAATTCCAAGAAATATCACCTAATGTCATCAACCAATTAATTTTGAGCATGGCCTCATGATCATCAAGAGGGAGAAGGAAGAAATATGCAATTATTTCTTGGTAAGGCCTCATGATCATACTTGCAGGCGCCTACGATCATACTTCAATATCCAACCATCGGCGGCCTTAACGTCAAACCTGCTGTAATTATCGATAGATAAAGCCATCTGGATAGCAACCATACTGTTTAGAAAGTTATTAATACTGCCCATGTCGATGAGAACAGTGATCGGTTGTTGTTTGAGAAGGCCTCCAACTTTCGTCATTTGCGGGTTTGAGTAGCCGGCCTGTGCATGTACCGTAACTTTGATCGGTTGTGGCTCTTTTTCTGCATCTTCTTCTTCATGTTCAAGGCTCTCTTCTGGATATTCAATGATCTCTTCTTCTATTGGTTCAATCATAAGAAGTCTTCCTTTACTACAGCGATGCTCATGGCTCCACGGCTCGTCACAATGCCAACATAACCCCTTCGCATATTGCTCCCAAAGCTCTTCTCTTGTTAACCTCTTTGGTGTAGGGACTTGGTCGATAGTAGGGGGGGCTAAGGGCTTCAATATTACTGGTTGAGGAGCGACCCTAGTCCTCCGAGCTTCATGGTTCAATTGCTCCCTCTTGATGTCGTGCGAAAGAGATGGCTGCCATAAGCGTATACGGTTGTCGTGCTTTAACTTCTCCTCGGATCTCTGGCTTCAAGCCCCCAATGAAGGTCCTCAATAGCTGTTTTTGAGTCCAATCATGAGTTTGATTAGATAACCTTTCAAACCTGGTTTGGTACTCCTGAATGGTAGAGGTTTCTCGGATCTTTGCTAGTTGTCCGTCAATATTCTCGTAATCGGTTGGTCTGAAGCGGATCAGCAGTCCTTCTTTGAATTGTCGCCATGAAAGGACTCCATAAGTATGTTCAAACCAGTCAAACCACTGTATAGCATCCCCTTCAAGATGTATAGCTGCAATTTTCACCATAGATGCATCCGCGGTTTTATGGTACCGAAAATATCGCTCCGCGAGCGAGATCCAACCAATCGGGTCTCCTTCTTCCCATCTAGGGAAATCCACTCTCATGCATGGATAGTTGGGGTTGGTCATAGAGCTTACCCTCTCTTGGAAGTCATATATTTGGGCTTGGTGTGATTGGGCAAAGCTCTCTCCTTGATATGATTTCTTCGGGCTTAGTGGTCGCCCCAATCTGAGTTCGGTAAAGAGCGTCCGAATCTTATCCTCCATTCGCGCCTCCAAGGCTTCGAATTTAGCATCGATTGCCTCCTTAGATGCCATAGTATATGCCTCCAAATCTATGATGTTAAGATCTCTCTTTTGTTGTCAGGTTAAAGGCATGTATAGGTTGAGAGAAGTGATGGTCGAAAGGGTTGGTGGATCGGTGGATGTAGGCTACGATTTAGGCTTGTTTTGTGGCTGTTTTGGGTGCAGTTTGAGGGTGTGGTTTGGTGGAGTTTTAGGGCTGTGGATGAAAGTTTTGGATCTGTGGTAGATGGCAGCAAAGGTTTGAGAGAAATCAGTGGAAGTTGCAGCAAGTATGTGCTGTCTTGTAAGAGCAGAATTGTGGTCGAAGAAACAGCGGTTTCTCGACGTAATTTCCACCAAAAACTTGAGAGAATTGAGGAGGGAATTGATAGCAAAATCACAGTTTATATGACAGTAAGGATGACTAATTTAATCAAGAAAATTTCGGCAGTATAACAGCAAGGAAATTGGTGCAAGTTGCGATAGCAGAATTCTCGTCGAAAAATTTCAGCAGTTTACGATGAAAATTTATAGCAACACAAAAATCGGTTTTAGAGATGAATTCCCCAATAGATCAATCTTAGATGGAAGCGAAGATGATCTATAAAGTGTATAAGAAATTTCATTCAAAAAAGATTGCAAATAGATGGGTTAAGGCAACAATATGCGGCTGAAATTTTCTGCAGCATAGATTTTTAAGTATAGCATATTGGACGTAAAAGATCAGAAGTTTATATTGAGAATTTTTTGATGAAACCAAAGGGAAATCCACTATTAGGAAGTGTCAAAGTTATCATAAAAATTTCGTAGAGATTTGGATAGAAACAATGTAGTATCAAGATCAAACAATCAGTGCTATGCGGCTGAAATTTTACGGTGCAGATTTTCAAGTATAGCAGATTAGATGTAAAATATCAATGGTTTATATTGAGAATTTTTTGACAAAACCAAAGGGAAATCTGCTGTTAGGAAGTGTCAAAGATGTCATAAAATTTCGTGGAGATTTGGATAGAAAAAACATAGTAGCAAGATCAAACAGACAGTGCTATACGGTTGGAATTCTGCAATGTATCTTTCGTCGTAGAGATGAAAACTTTATGACGAAAAGTTTATGCAGCAATATAGGAATAATTTTTTTGGGATTTTCAAATAAAGATAACTAAATTGCAGCAGCAGTAAGGTAGAAAACCAGAACCTGTTGCAATTCACGGGGAGATCAAAGGATGATCCATGGTGGCGGAGATGATGGCGGAATTCGACGATGATCTTTTGTGGGAATTGCTTTGGACGGTTGTGGAGGGTTGATGGATGGCTGTGGAAGGGCAGTGAGACGCCAAGAATGCTGCTCTGATACCAGGTGTTAGAACCCTTGCAGATTCTATACTTGGGGTTGATCTCTTTAGGGGATCGGCCTCCTTGGAACTCTATAGGGGATCCTCCCTCCAAGTTGCTGCTCAAAGGCTGCAGAAAAGATTCATCTATTGCTTATGAAAAGAGAAGGAATACATTGCTATTTATAGGGCTTCTAAACCCTAACTCCTAATAGGACTCCTACTTAAGACTCTTACTTCTAACCAACTCCTAGTCAAGACTCCTATTCCCTTACAACTCCTAATTCTTCTCTAAGATATGAATGCCCCTCTAAATTAGGGCTCTCCTAGCTAGAGTCCTAACAGAATGTCCCTCTCAATTAGGACTCTCCTAGCTAGAGTCCTAATAGTTTTACATGAATGTCCCTCTCAATTAGGACTCTCCAAGCTAGAGTCCTAACATTAGTTTAATAAAATTTCAGGAAACATCACCTAATGTCATCAACAATTCAATTCTGAGCATGGCCTCATGATTATCAAGAGGGAGGAGGAAGAAATATATAATTATCTCTTGGTCCTACAGCAATAGTTTTACTCGCGGGCGCCTACGATCATACCTCAAAATCCATCCGTTGGTAACCTTAACGTCAAACCTACTACAATTCTCGATAGGTAAGGCCATCTAGACAGCAACCTTACTGTTTAGAAAGTTATTAGTACAACCCATGTTGATCAGAATAATGATCGGTTGTTGTTTGAGAAGGTCTCCAACTTTCATCGTTTGCGGGTTTAAGTAGCCAGCTAGTGCATGTACCGTAATTTTGGTCGGTTGTGGCTCTTCTTTTGTATCTTCTTCTTCATATTCAAGGCTCTCTTCTGGATGTTCAATGACCTCTTCTTCTATTGGTTCAATCATAAGAAGTCTTCTTTTACTACAGCAATGCTCACGGCTCCACGGCTCGTCGCAATGCCAACATAACCCCTTCGTATATCGCTCCCGAAGCTATTCTCTTGTTAACCTCTTTGGTGTAGGGACTCGGTCAATAGTAGGGGGGGCTGAAGGCTTTAATATTGCTAGTCAAGGAGTGACCCTAGACCTTCGAGCTTCATGGTTCAATTGCTCCTCCTGATGTCGTGCAAAAGAGATGGCTGCCATAAGCGTGTATGGTTGTCGTGCTTTAACTTCTCCTCTGATCTACAGCTTTAAGCTCTCAATAAAGGTCCCCAATAGCTGTTTTTGAAACCAATCATGAGTTTGATTAGATAACCTTTCAAACCTGGTTTGGTACTCCTAAATGGTGGAGGTTTGTCGGATCTTTGCTAGTTGTCCATCAATGTTCTCGTAATCGGTTAGCCTGAAGTGGATTAGTACTCTTTCTTTGAATTGTCACCATGAAAGGACTCCATAAGTGTGTTCAAACTAGTCAAAACACTGTATGGCATCTCCTTCAAGATGTATAGCTGCAATTTTTACCATAGATGCGTCGGCGGTTTTGTGGTACCAAAAATATCGCTCCGCATGCGAGATCCAACCAATTGGGTCTCCTTCTTCCCATCTAGGGAAGTCCACTCTCATGCATAGATAGTTGGGGTCGGTCATAGAGCCTCCCCTCCCTTGGAAGTCATCTCTTCAGGCTTGGTGCGATTGGGCAAAGCTCTCTCCTTGATGTGAGTTCTTCGAGCATAGTGGTCGGCCCAATATGATTTCGGTAAAGATCGTCCGAATCTTATCCTCCATTCGCATCGCAAAGGCTTCGAATTTAGCATTGATTACCTCCTCAGATGCCATTGTATATGCCTCCAAATATGTAATGTTTAGATCTCTCTTTTATTTTCAGGTTAAAGGCATGTATAGGTTGAGAGAAGTGATGGTCGAAAGGGTTGGTGGATCGGTGGATGTAGGCTGTGATTTAGGCTTGTTTTGTGGCTGTTTTGGGTGCAGTTTGAGGGTGTGGTTTGGTAGAGTTTTAGGGCTGTGGATGAAAGTTTTAGATCTGTGGTAGATGGTAGTAAAGGTGTGATATAAATCAATGGAAGTTGCTGCAAATATGTGCTGTCTTGTAATAGCAGAATTATCGTCGAAGAAACAGAAGTTTCTCGATGAAATTTCCACCAAAAACTCAAGAGATTTGAGGAGAAAATTGACAGCAATATCTTAGTTTATATGCCAGCAAGGATATCCAATTTAATCAAGAAATTTTGGTAGTAACTGCAAGAAAATTGGTGCAAGTTGTGATAGCAAAGATTGGAAGGTTTCCGAGTTCATTGCTAACGGTACCTGGTGTCTCCCTAATCCTATTTCTCCCGAAATGTTATCACTTTGGCCGACTATCATAGCTATTCCAATCAGGAACAACTCTTCAGATATACTTATTTGGCCTAATGACAATGGCAAATTTAGTGCCACATCCGCATGGAATCAAATTAGGCAAAGAAATAACAAGTGGGTCCCAAGCAGTTGGACATGGGATCGACCGGGATCACAAAGACACTGCTTATGTACATGGCAGGCCCTTCTCAATAAACTACCTACAATAGACAATATGAAAAGAAGAGGTATCTATCATGTTAACCGATGCTCCCTTTGTTTGCAACAAGAAGAAACTGTTGACCACCTCTATTTTGCTTGTGATTATACAAAATGGATATGGAAGGAGATTCTCCAACGATTTGAACTCAATAGACTGCCGCAACCAAACTTGCACCAAGAACTAGGCGACCTTATACAATGTTTCTCAAGAAAAGGGCCTCTAACACAACTGGCAAAGGTTACTTTCAGATGCGCTATTTGGTGGATGTGGAAGGAGAGATGTAATAGAATCTTTGAATGTCAACACACAAACAATGCTCAGCTCTTGATAGAGATTATTAGAGACTCAAGATCCTGTTTGGAGCAAGATCTCAAAACCGAGCACTTCACCCGAAGAGAAAAAAGATATTTTTATCAAATTTAATTTTGCTATTAGCAAAAGATCTTGGGAATGATGCCAAATAATGTACCCACAGGTAGTTATAGTCTACAGCATGTGTAGTCATAACTATCGCATTCGCACCCTATGAGTAACTTGGCTTTGTCTATGACTTGTATTGATAAAGCTATTTGTAGAAACTTTACACATAATCAATTTACTTTTACTTACAAAAAAAAAAGTTGTGATAGCAGAATTCTCATCGAAAAATTTTAGTAGTTTACGAAAAAAATTTGTAGCAACACAAAATCGTTTTTAGAGATAAATTCCTCAATAGATAAATCTTAGATGGAAGCCAAGATGATCTATGAAGTGTATAAGAAATTTTAAAGGCAAGGAATTGGCTAATCAAACACATCTCTTATGCAATGTCCTCTGGAACTAGTACTAATATGTGGTACGATCCTTGGGTGAGTGGGAAGAGTATATTTCAATTATATGGCGACAGAATACGAAAAGATCTAGGGGCTCCCAAAGATTGGAAGGTTTCCGAGTTCATTGCTAACGGTACCTGGTGTCTCCCTAATCCTATTTCTCCCGAAATGTTATCACTTTGGCCGACTATCATAGCTATTCCAATCAGGAACAACTCTTCAGATATACTTATTTGGCCTCATGACAATGGCAAATTTAGTGCCACATCCGCATGGAATCAAATTAGGCAAAGAAATAACAAGTGGGTCCCAAGCAGTTGGACATGGGATCGACCGGGATCACAAAGACACTCCTTATGTACATGGCAGGCCCTTCTCAATAAACTACCTACAATAGACAATATGAAAAAAAGAGGTATCTATCATGTTAACCGATGCTCCCTTTGTTTGCAACAAGAAGAAACTGTTGACCACCTCTATTTTATTTGTGATTATACAAAATTGATATGGAAGGAGATTCTCCAGCGATTTGAACTCAATAGACTGCCGCAACCAAACTTGCACCAAGAACTAGGCGACCTTATGCAATGTTTCTCAAGAAAAGGGCCTCTAACACAACTGGCAAAGGTCACTTTCAGATGCGCTATTTGGTGGATGTGGAAGGAGAGATGTAATAGAATCTTTGAATGTCAACACACAAACAATGCTCAGCTCTTGAAAGAGATTATTAGAGACTCAAGATCCTGTTTGGAGCAAGATCTCAAAACCGAGCACTTCACCCGAAGAGAAAAAGATATTTTTATCAAATTTAATTTTGCTATTAGCAAAAGATCTTGGGAATGATGCCAAATAATGTACCCACAGGTAGTTATAGTCTACAGCATGTGTAGTCATAACTATCGCATTCGCACTCTATGAGTTACTTGGCTTTGTCTATGACTTGTATAGATAAAGCTATTTGTAGAAACTTTACACATAATCAATTTACTTTTACTTACCAAAAAAAAAAAAGAAATTTCATTCAAAAACGATTGTAAGTAGATGGGTTAAGGCAACAATATGCGGTTGAAATTTTCTACATCACAGATTTTGAAGTGTAGCAGATTGGACGTAAAAGATTAGTAGTTTATATTGGGAATTTTTCGATAAAACTAAAATGAAATCTACTGTTAGGAAGTGTCAAAGCTATCATAAAAATTTTGTAGAGATTTGGAAAGAAAAAATATAGTATTAAGATCAAACAAACAGCGCTATGCGGCTGAAATTTTACAGTACAGATTTTCAAGTATAACAGATTAGACCTAAAAGATCAATAGTTTATATTGTGAATTTGTTGACAAAACCAAAGGAAAATCTGCTGTTAGAAAGTGTTAAAGCTGTCATAAAGATTTCGTAGAGATTTGGATAGAAAAAACGTAGTAGCAAGATCAAACAATCTATGCTATGCGGCTAAAATTTTGCAATGTATCTTTCATCATAGAGATGAAAACTTTGCGACGAAAAGTTTTGCAGCAATTTTGGAACAATTTTTTTTTTTTGGATTTTCGAATAAGGATAACTAAATTGCAGCAGCAGTAAGGTAGGAAACCAAAACCTGTTGCAATTCATAGGGAGATCAAAGAATGATTCGCGGTGGTGGAGATGATGACGGAATTTGGCGACGACCTTTTAAGTAATTGTGGGAATTACTTTGGGTGGCTGTGGAGGGTTAATGGATGGCTGTGGAAGGGCAGAGATTTGCCAAGAATGCTGCTCTGATACCAAGTGTTAGAACCCTTACAGATTCTAAACTTGGGGTTGATCTCTTTAGGGGATTGGCCTCCTTGGAACTCTTTTGAAAAGAAGAGGAATACATTGCTATTTATAGGGCTTCTAAACCCTAACTCCTAATAAGACTCCTACTCAAGACTCCTACTTCTAACCAACTTCTAATAGGACTCCTATTTAAGACTTCTATTCCTTTACAACTCCTAATTCTTTCTAAGAAACAACCTCCTAACCCTAGCCGGCCTCTTCACCTCTTTAATAGGGGTCGGCTTAGGTAGGTTTTATATAAATGTCCCTTTCAATTAGGACTCTCGTAGCTAGAGTCCTAACACAAATGTGTCATCACTCATATAATTGGCTTATAGGGCACTTATGACCAGCAAGCACCAAAAAGGTGATAGCGCTCCCACTTACCTTCATATACTTACAAAGCTCATCTTCTTTCTTAATGAAGTTATAAGATCTGATCCCCATATCAAATCTTATGTTCTAACTTTGAGAAGCTTACTTTAGTCTATAGATGGACCTAAGCAATCTGCAAACCTTATCTAGACTTTCTTTGGATACGAATCCCTCATGTTGTATCATATATATCTCCTCATGGTTACCATTAAGGAACATGATTTTTACATCTATTTGTCAGATCTCATAATCATATTGTGTTGTAATAGTATTCAGATGAATTTTAGCATGGCTATAGATCTCGTCATAGTCAACACTTGCCTTTGACGATACCCCTTAGCCACTAACCTCGGTTTATAGGTCTCTACCTTTCTATCTACTCTGATCTTCTTCTTGAAGATCCACTAGCAACCAATGTGTACAATACCCTCGAATGCATCAACTAGTTTCCAAACCTTATTGGAGTACATGAAATCCATCTCAGAATTTATAGTCTCTTGCCATTTCCCAGAGTATATACTCATAATAGCCTCCTTGTAGGTCTGAGGATTAATATTCTCAATATCCTCTCCTCTGATATGTCCCACATATCTCGCAAGAGATGCGGTACTCTACCGGACCTATGTAAAGTCGGAACTTGTGTGCTAGGTACTTGAATAGACTCAGGCTATGGACTAGTGCTTGAGCTAGGTTCTCTAACCTTGCTCAACTCTATCATGCTCCCATTGACTCCACCAAAAATGTGTTCTTTCTCAAGGAACACGACCCTCTTCACTACAAAGACCTTTTGGTTCTTGGGATGAAATAAATAATACCCACAAGTTTCCTTGGTGTATCCCATAAACTTGCACCGCTTCATCTTAGATTCCAATTTGTTGGGGTTGTGTTTCTTAACGTGGGCAGAGCAGCCTCAAATATGTTGAATCTCGAATTTTGATGATGAAGTCAATTGTCATTTGTTATCTAATCTATATGTTGAGATAAGTGTGCAGAATTAACTATGATAAAAGTAAGATATGCAGCAGGAGTTGCGCCGGAGTCAAGACAATGATCACGTTAGGAGTTCGAGAGTTCGACGGAAGTTCGAATAATCGTCGGAGGTTCTACGGGAACAAATCCGAGAAGTCCATGAGCTTGCCAAAGAAGCTCTTCAGAACTCGCCAAGTGGATCGTCACAAGTCCAGGAGTTTGCCGGAAGTCCGTAGGAGCATCACCGAGGGTTCATTGGATGATCGACGAAAGTTCGCCGGAAGCTCACCGGAAGAAGCGATTGACGCACCGGAGCAAGTTGCAGTAAATGTCTTAGGAAATATCGTAGTTAGCACAATGATTAAGTTAGAAATGGGAGGTGATCCCATTAATTTAATCTTGGAGCAATTGGGCCCTTGAAAAACCCAAATTGGGCCAAATGGATCAACCCATTCGGACCCTGATTTCTGCTAGGTGGTTGAACCGCCCAAGCCAGGAGGTGGCACCGCCTGGGCTCAGTCTCCGAGCGAGACTGGGCGGTGCAACCTCCCCTGACAGGAGGTGGCACCGCCTGAGCTCGGTCTTCGAGCTCTGGCAAGAGGTGCAACCGCCTCAGTCAAGCGGTGGCACCGCCTGAGCTCGGTCTTCGAGCTCTGGCAGGAGGTGCAACCGCCCCTGACAGGAGGTGGCACCACCCAAAGGCTCAGTCTTCGAGCTCTGCTAGGTGGTGCAACCGCCTTAGTCAGGAGGTGCAACCGCCAGATCCCGGAATTCCGGGAATTGACAGTTTGGGGCCTATAAATACCCTACCCTTTCAGCACTGAAAGAACACACAACATACACCGAAATCCTGATCTTGTTCTGTGATTTTTAGAGCTCAAAATTGTTGTAAAGGCCAAAAGTTCTTCTCCCTCTTTTCTTCCAAGTTCTGAGCTTTAAAGAGAGGAGAGAAAATTCTGTAAGGGTTGTCTCTTAAGCCCGTCAAAAGGAGTGAAACTGTAAAAGGGTGGTTGTCCTTGGCCTATTGAAGGAAGGCCTCGAGTTGACGTCGGTGACCTCGTCGGTGGAGGAAGCCAAAAGTGGAGTAGGTCAAGATTGACCGAACCACTCTAAATCTCGGTTTGTATTTACTTTGAGCATATTATCTTTACTGCAAACCTCCTCAAAAGCTTAATGCTTTCTGCGCATATACGATCGGGTTTCAAGCTTTGCACTTTCCGAATCGGCGTTTAGACATAAATCAGTTTTATCATACGATCATCATGTTTCGGTTTGCATTTACATTTTGATTTCTATCATAACTGCAAACTACCTTTATATCCTTGCTTAAACTTCATCTCGCTTAATCAAGTGATTTGCGAATCAGCATTTAGATGTAAATCAGTTTTTTCGTACGAATATCATATTTCAGTTTGCGCCTACTATCTGATTAGAATCATAACTGCAAACTGCATTTATATCTTTGCTGCATCTCGCTTAAACAAAAGTTAAAGTGATTTACGAATCGGCTTTCTTACCAAAATCACTTTTAACAAACGAACGCAGTTTTTATTTTAATCGTAGAAGGTTTTCCGCTGCACTAATTCACCCCCCCCCTCTTAGTGCTCTTGATCCTAACAATTGGTATCAGAGCGGGGTTAACTCTCAAACGGATTAAAACCCAAGAGAGATGGCATATGCCGAAAACCAAGAGGGCCATTCTATTACACATCCACCCATGTTAAATGGGATGGACTACACCTATTGGAAGACCCGAATGAGGATCTTTCTTATTTCTATGGATTTTGAACTATGGAATCTTGTCAAAAATGGATTTTCAAAGTCTTCTCTTCCAATGATCGATTGGAATGAATTGGAGAAGAAGGCTTTCGCTCTTAATGCAAAGGCAGTGAATGCCTTATTTTGTGCGCTTGATAAAAACGAGTTCAACCATGTTTCGGTTTGTGAAACTGCATTTGATATTTGGCACACACTCGAAGTGACTCACGAAGGCACAAGTAGAGTGAAAGAGTCAAAAATCAATCTTTTGTTACATTCTTTCGAACTTTTTCGGATGAAACCGAGTGAGACTATTGGCGACATGTTTACCCGTTTCACGGCTGTCGTCAACGGTCTAAAAGGACTCGAAAAAAGTTTTTCGAATTTTGAGCTCGTAAATAAGATTCTAAGATCCCTTCCTAAGAGTTGGGATCCTAAAGTCACTGCTATTCAAAAGACGAAAGTTCTAAATAACTTCCCTCTTGAAGAACTAATCGGGTCATTAATGACCTACGAGATGACTTGAAAAGCTCATGAAGAGCAAGAAGACATCCTTCCAAAGAACAGGAAGGATATGACACTTAGAACTTCAGAAGACAACTTGAGAGAAAACTCAAGTGATGAGGACTGTGACGATGACTTGGCACTTCTAACAAGAAAATTTAAAAAATTCATTAAAAGAAACAAGTTTAAGAATGACACAAAAAATAAACTTGAACCCAAGAAGGACCAAGTTATTTGCTATGAGTGCAAAAAGCCGTGACACTATAAGAGTGATTGTCCCCAAGTCAAAAAGAGAACATCAAAAAAGAAGGCGCTCAAAGCAACATGGGATGACTCGAGCGCGTCCGAAGAAGAGGAGTCCAATACCGAGCAAGTTGCTCATTACACCTTAATGGCCATCGGAGAGGAGGTAACGAATTTAATAGATGCAGATTTATCATTTGATGAATTATTAAATGTCTTCCATGACTTATTTGATGAATGCAAGATTATTAGTAGAAAATATAAATTGCTAAAAAAGGAGCATGATAGTCTTACTTGTAATTTTGATAAGTTAAAAGCTGAATATCATGATAGTTTAGGTTCATGCATAAAATGCCATGATCTAGAAATTCTCCAAAAGAAAAACTTGCTACTTAAGGACACCTTGAAGAAATTCGAAGTTGGTAGCAAGTCCTTGAACATGATCCTTGCAAACAAGGGTCACGTTCCCAAAAGAAGTGGAATCGGATTTGTGCAAAGTCTTCACCAAAATCCAACCACCTTCATAAAAGGCCCCATCTTACATGTTCGACACCAAAGCAAATGTAACTTTTGTTGCAAACTTGGACACAAAACGTATTATTGTTCATTCAAGAAAATTAGTCCGAACAAATTAATTTGGGTTCCTAAAGGAACCATGATAAATTCTATGCAACATGATAAACAATGTAGATCTATTTTTGAGGCACCCAAAAGCAAATGGGTACCTAAAGATCATCCTTTCTTGTAGAAACCTATACCATCGCAAACTAGGAGCAAGAGATGGATGCTCAAGGCATATAACTAGAGATCCATCTCAATTCTCTAAGCTCACTAGCATAGACGAAGGATATGTCACCTTCGGAGACAACAACAAGGGTAAAATCATTGGCAAAGGAACCATAGGTAACAAATCCACATAATCAATTTACTTTTACTTACCAAAAAAAAAAAAATTGATGCTAAATCCGATGAAGGAATCTTTCTTGGTTATTCTTCGGTTTCTAAAGCTTTTCGTATCTTCAATAAAAGAACTTTAATTATTGAAGAATCCATTCATGTTGTTTTCAATGAGCTTTCCGAAATCAGGAAAAACGATTTTGATGATGATGTTAATTTTGATTCCTTGAATTTAAATGAAACCCCGTCTCCAACTAGCAACTTGGATGCATCCACTTCCGAAACATCCTTACCCAAGGATTGGAAGTATGTAGATGCTCATCCTAAGGAGCTAATCTTAGGAGACATATCAAAGGGGGTTCAAACACGATCTTCTCTTAAAAATTTTTGTGCCAATGCCGCTTTTCTCTCCCAAATTGAACCCAAATGTGTTGACGAAGCCATGAAAGATGATTCATGGATTATCGCAATGCAAGATGAATTAAATCAATTTGAGAGAAATGAGGTGTGGAAGCTTGTTCCTAGGCCAACTGACTATTTAGTTATTGGTACTAAATGGGTTTTTAGAAATAAGTAAGATGAATATGGTATCGTGGTTAGAAACAAGGCAAGATTAGTGGCCAAAGGTTTCAACCAAGAAGAATGTATCGATTACGAAGAAACCTTCGCTCCTGTGGCTCGATTAGAAGCCATAAGGATGCTCCTTGCCTACGCTAGTAGTAATAATTTTAAGTTGTTTCAAATTGATGTTAAAAGCGCTTTTCTTAATGGCTTTATTTCCGAAGAACTCTATGTTGAACAACCTCCTGGATTTGAAAATAATAGCCTCCCTAATCATGTGTTTAGATTAACTAAAGCTCTCTATGGTTTAAAACAAGCTCCGAGGGCTTGGTATGAGAGACTTAGTTATTTTCTTATTGAAAATAATTTCACAAAAGGCAAGGTTGATACTACATTGTTCATCAAGAATTTTAAAAATAATTTTCTTATTGTTCAGATTTATGTTGATGATATTATCTTTGGTTCTACGAATGAATCTCTTTGTGAATCTTTTGCTAAAACTATGAGTCTTGAATTCAAAATGAGTTTAATGGGAGAATTAACATTCTTCTTAGGCTTACAAATCAAACAACTAAACAATGACATCTTTATTAGTCAAACTAAATATGCTATGAATTTGCTAAAGAAGTTTAATATGAATAACTCAAAAGCTATTAACACTCCTATGAGCACCTCCACTAAGTTAGAAATTGATGAAAGTGGAGAAAGCTTCGATCAAAAAACTTATAGGGGTATGATAGGAAGTTTACTTTACCTCACTGCAACTAGACCAGATATCATGTTCAGTGTAGGACTTTGTGCTAGATTTAAATCAAACCCTAAGATATCTCATCTCAAAGCAGTTAAAAGAATACTTAGATATCTTATGGTACTATAAATCTAGGATTATGGTACCCAAAATTAGAGAATCTTGAGTTAATTGCTTATGCTGATGCGGACTTTGCTGGCTGTAGACTAGATAGAAAAAGCACATCAGGAACATGTCAATTTTTAGGACATGCCCTTGTTTCCTGGTCATCTAAGAAATAAAACTCGGTTGCACTATCAACAACCCAAGCTGAATATATTGCAGTAAGTGCATGCTGTGCACAAGTTGTATGGATGAAAAACACCTTAGAAGATTATAAAATTCATCTTAAAAATATTCCCATTAAATGTGATAACACAAGTGCAATATGCTTAATGAAAAATCCTATACAACACTCAAGAACAAAACATATTGATATTAGACATCACTTTATATGAGATCATGTAACTAATCATGATGTAATCATAGAGTTCATTGATACTAAACATCAACTAGCTGATATTTTTACAAAACCTCTAAGTGAAGAACAATTTGATTTCATAAGAAGAGAATTAGGAATGTTGATGTGTCCGAATACATAAACTAGTTAAAATTATTTTTCGGACTTTATTGAATAATCATGCCTAAATAACATGTTGGAAATTATGTGTTGAATACAAAAATTTCCATAACATTAAGCATGTTTTGTCTTCATGATTGTATTTGAAAATCTATAGCATAGTCTTGTCCGAATGCATGAAAGTGTTAATTTCATTTTCGGATTCACTTAACAATTGGTATCCTAAAAATTAGATTTTCTTACACACTTATTATATGAAAAATATTTTTCTGAAATGGATTTGATGAAATGATTCCTGCTTATGAATTCCATCTTGAAATATGGATGATAGTGTTTTTACTTGCAAAGATTTGTTTCACATACATATCTTGATGCCTGTAAAAATGAAGCATGATTCAATCGATTTTAACTTCATGATTTAATCTCTCATCGGTTTTAACTTCAAGTAAACTCACAAATAGCTAATATCACAAATGGCCTTCCTCCTTCATGCAAAAAGATTATAACAAATAAAAAGGAAGAAGTATTCAAAGCGATCTACATATCATGCTTTCCTTTATATGCTTGTATAATTGATTTCCTATCACTCACTATTGGAAAATAACATGAACCTAGTAAAGGCATGAACAATTATCAAACTTATGCTCAAAATTTGCTTATATTGTTCTCCTGGTATCACAACTACCATGCTTTTTGTTGATGACAAAGGGGGAGAAATATATGAGTATTAATGCCATGCTTGCATCACCAAGAGATATATGAATAGATGCTATGATTGCTATAATTTGCATTATGCCTTGTTTGTATCGTGTCAAGATATCAAAAACTTGCATCGAAATTTTACGTATTGATATCTTACCATGTGATGAAATGTAATACTTGCTAAAACATTTGAAATGTGTGCATCATATAATGATATCAAAATCTTACTTCGCAGTTTTACATGTTGATATCTTACAATATGATGAATTACAACTATTACCATCATTCAAACTTGTAATGTAAAATTTGAAAATGAATGTCAAGCCATGACATCATCTTCAGAGAGATACATCATGATGAGAGTATTGATAAGTTTAAATGATTTTAACTTATCAATATGTCTCTTGAATTCAAAGGTTATGAATTCAAGAATGACTTATCTCAAGTATGGCATATAGACAGGGGGAGTTAAGGTTAACTCCATTATCAATTGATTGTCATCATCAAAAAGGGGGAGATTGTTGAATCTCGGATTTTGATGATGAAGTCAAATGTCATTTGTTATCTAATCTATATGTTGAGATAAGTGTGCAGAATTAACTACGATGAAAGTAAGATATGCAGCAGGAAGTTGCGCTGGAGTCAAGACAATGATCACGTTGGGAGTTCGAGAGTTCGACGGAAGTTCAGACAGTCGTCGGAGGTTCTGCGGGAACAAATCTGAGAAGTCCATGAGCTTGCCAAAGAAGCTCGTCGGAACTCGCCAAGTGGATCGTCGCAAGTCCAGGAGTTTGCCGGAAGTCCGCAGGAGCATCATCGAGGGTTCATCGGATGATCGACGGAAGTTCACCGGAAACTCACCGGAAGAAGCGATTGACGCACCGGAGTAAGTTACAGTAAATGTCTTAGGAAATATCGTAGTTAGTATAATGATTAAGTTGGAAATGGGAAGTGATCCCATTAACTTAATCTTGGGGCAATTGGGCCCTTGAAAAACCCAAATTGGGCCAAATGGATCAACCCATTCAGACCCTGATTTCTACCAAGCGGTTGAACCGCCCAAGCTAGGAGGTGGTACTGCCTAGGCTAAGTCTCCGAGCGAGACTAGGCGGTGCAACGACCCCAGCCAGGAGGTGGCACCGCCTGGGCTCAGTCTCCGAGCGAGACTGGGCGGTGCAACCTCCCCTGACAGGAGGTGGCACCGCCTGAGCTCAGTCTTCGAGCTCTAGCAGGAGGTGCAATGCCTCAGTCAGGCGATGGCATCGCCTGAGCTCGGTCTTCGAGCTCTGGCAAGAGGTGCAACCGCCAGATCCCAGAATTCCAGGAATTGACAGTTTTGAGCTCGAAATTTAAACTGGGTTGGGGCCTATAAATACCTGTTAGAACCCTTGCAGATTCTAAACTTGGGGTTGATCTCTCTAGGGGATCGGCCTCCTTGGAACTCTATAGGGGTTCCTTCCTCCAAGTTGCTGCTCAAAGGCTGTAGAAAATATTCATCTATTGCTTAAGAAAAGAGGAGGAATACATGGCTATTTATAGGGCTTCTAAACTCTAACTCCTAATAGGACTCCTACTTAAGACTCTTACTTCTAACCAACTCCTAATAGGACTCCTACTCAAGACTCCTATTCCCTTACAACTCCTAATTCTTCTCTAAGAAAAAACCTCCTACATGAATGTCCCTCTCAATTAGGACTCTCCTAACTAGAGTCCTAACAGAATGTCCCTCTCAATTAGGACTCTCCTAGCTAGAGTCCTAACAGAATGTCCCTCTCAATTAGGACTCTCCTAGCTAAAGTCCCAACAGTTTTACATTAATGTCCCTCTCAATTAGGACTCTCCTAACTAGAGTCCTAACAAACCCGCCCACTTCAAATCAGCCTTGTCCTCGAGGCTGACGATTCATGAATTTTGGGAATTTGATCTTCAAGTCATCATAGTTCTCCAAAGTGGCATCTTCTGTTAGTAGGTTTGTCCACTGTATTAGCAATTCAGTAGTGGATCGTCGTCGTCGAGTAATAATCCGTCAATCAATAATGGCACTTGGCAGAGTCTGAAGTCCTCATTGGGTAATCATATTTGGTGGGTGGCTTTGGGCTTTCTCCAAGCACCTATTTACAACTTCTTTCTGGCCGTCGGTTTGTGAGTGATATGTCATACTCCTTTTCAATTTAGTACTCTTATAGTGTAATTTTTTTGAGTCCCAATTGTAATGAGCTATAGAGCTTGGTGCTTCCTCCAATTTTTTTATAATCTTACTAGTCTTTGAATCTTCCTGCCATTCCATCTTAATATCCTCAAGGAAGTCGCTGGTCGGAAGTGAAATGGCCAAAACTTCAGCTTGCTCGGGTAGCTGCGAAAGCGCATCTGCAAGAACATTCTCTTTCCCCTTTTTGTAAGTTATTTCATAATCAAATCCAAGAAGTTTTGTTACCCAGTTTTTTTTTTTGTAAGTAAAAGTAAATTGATTATGTGTAATGTTTCTACAAATAGCTTTGTCTATACATTGTTACCCAGTTTTGCTGCTCAGGGGATGATATCTTTCGCTCCAAAAAGTACTTGAGGCTTTTATGGTAGGTTTTAATTTGAAATCGTCGACCAATCAAGTAGGGTCTCCACCTCGTTGCTGCGCGCACAATGGCGAGCATCTCCTTATCATATATTGTCTTATTTTGATGGGAGGGAGATAATGCCTTGCTAGTGTATGCGAGTGGTCGACCATCTTGCATGAGAATTGCTCCAATTCCGACTCCAGATGCGTCGACCTCAATAATGAAGGGTCGGTTGAAATCTGGTAGTGTTAGCACCGGCGTCGTCGTCATGGCTGCCTTAAGTTTGTCGAAAGCAACGGAGGCTCTGTCCGACCATTGGAAGACATCTTTTTTCAGAAAGGAAGTAAGTGGTGCACTGATCTCTCCATAGTTTTTCACGAACTTGCAGTAGTAGCCTGTTAAACCTAGAAAGCCATGTAGCAATTTTATGTTCCTCGGGGTCAGCCAATTTTGCATTGCTCCAATTTTGAAGGGGTCTACTGCCACACCTTCCTCTGATATGATATACCCAAGATATTCCACCTTCTTTTGAAGAAAGCAAAAATTCATAGTGGTTATTGTGTGTTCAAAAGGTGTTTTTCAACTCGCATACTCGTATTTGATGATACCCGGATCGAAGGTCCAGCTTTGTGAAGATTTGTGCTCCCTTTCATCTTGCAACTCATCTACTACTGGAATAGGGTATTTATCCTTGATGGTTATACCATTGAGAGTTCGATAATCAACACATAATCGCCATATTCCATCATTCTTTCGTATGAGGAGCACCGGTGAAGAGTAGGGGCTACAACATGGCCGAATAACTCCTGTTTTGAGCATCTCTTTTACAATCCTTTCTATTTCATTCTTTTGGAGATGTGGATACTGATATGGCTGAGCATTTGTTGGAGATTGGCCTGGAAGAATCGTTATACAATGATCATGCCGACGGGTAAGAGGTAGGTTGCGTAGTTCGTCAAATATATCTGAAAATTCAACAAGCAAAGGAAGTAGATTTGGATCTTCCAATTTTGTTGGCTCTCCCTTAGTTTGCTGCTCAAGTTGTACCAAAAAGCCACTGCATGCTTTATGCAAAACCTTCTTCATTTGTTGTGTGCAAATCATCGTTACGTCGCCCCCACGTTTCCCGTGCAGTATCACCTATTTCTCCTTACTGTAAAATTTCATAATTAGTTTCATAAAATTCTAAGAAAAATCACCTAATGTTGTCAACCATTTAATTCTGAGCATAGCCTCATGATCATCAAGAGGGAGAAAAAAGAAATCTGCAATTATCTCTTGGTCCTGCAGCAATAGTTTCTCCTGCGGGCGCCTACGATCACACTTCAAAATCCGTCTGTCGGTGACCTTAACATCAATCCTGCAATGATTCTCGATAGGTAATGCCATTCGGATAGCAAACTTACTGTTTAGGATATTATTAGTGCTGCCCGTGTCGATGAAAACAGTGATCAGTTGTTGTTTGAGAAGGCCTCCAACTTTCATCATTTGCGGGTTTGAGTAGCCGGCTAGTGCATGTACCGTAACGTCGGTCGGTTGTGGCTCTTCTTCTGCATCTTCTTCTTTATGTTCAATGCTCTCTTTTGGATGTTCAATGACCTCTTCTTCTACTGGTTCAATGATAAAAAGTCTCCCTTTACTACAGCGATGCTCATGGCTCCACGGCTCGTCGCAATGCCAACATAACCCCTTCGCAGATCGCTCCTGAAGCTCTTCTCTTGTCAACCTTTTTGGTGCAGGGACTCGGTCAACAGTAGGGGTGGCTAAAGGCTTCAATATTACTGGTTGAGGAGTGACCCTAGTCCTTCGAGCTTCATGGTTCAATTGCTCCTCTTGATGTCGTGCGAAAGAGATGGCTGCCATAAGCTTGTACGGTTGTCGCGCTTTAACTTCTCATCGGATCTCCGGCTTCAAGCCCTCAATAAAGGTCCTCAATAGCTGTTTTTGAGACCAATCAAGAGTTTGATTAGATAACCTTTCAAACCTGGTTTGGTACTCCTGAATGGTGGAGGTTTGTCGGATCTTTGCTAGTTGTCCGTCAATATTCTCGTAATCGGTTGGTCTGAAGCGGATCAGCAGTCCTTCTTTGTATTTTTACCATGAAAGAACTCCATAAGTATGTTCAAACCAGTCAAACCACTGTATAGCATCCCCTTCAAGATGTATAACTATAATTTTCACCATAGATGCATCCGCGGTTTTGTGGTACCGAAAATATCGCTCCGCGTGCAAGATCCAACCAATCGGGTCTCCTTCTTCCCATTTAGGGAAGTCCACCCTTATGCGTGGACAGTTGGGATCGATCATAGAGCCTCCCCTCCCTTGGAACTCATCTCTTCGGGCCTGGTGCGATTGGGCAAAGCTCTCTCCGTGATATGATTTTTTCGGGCTTAGTAGTCGGCCCAATCTGAGTTCGGTAAAGAGCGTCCGAATCTTATCCTCCATTCGCGCCTCCAAGGCTTCGAATTTAGCATCGATTGCCTCCTTAGATGCCATAGTATATGCCTCCAAATCTATGATGTTAAGATCTCTCTTTTGTTGTCAGGTTAAAGGCATGTATAGGTTGAGAGAAGTGATGGTCGAAAGGGTTGGTGGTTCGGTGGATGTAGGCTACGATTTAGGTTTGTTTTGTGGTAGTTTTTGGGTGCAGTTTGAGGGTGTGGTTTGGTGGAGTTTTAGGGCTGTGGATGAAAGTTTTGGATCTGTGGTAGATGGCAGCAAAGGTTTGAGAGAAATCAGTGGAAGTTGCAGCAAGTATGTGCTGTCTTGTAAGAGCAGAATTGTCGTCGAAGAAACAGCGGTTTTTCGACGTAATTTCTACCAAAAACTTGAGAGAATTGAGGAGGGAATTGATAACAAAATCACAGTTTATATGACAGCAAGGATGACTAATTTAATCAAGAAAATTTCGGCAGTATAACAGCAAGGAAATTGGTGCAAGTTGCGATAGCAGAATTCTCGTCGAAAAATTTCAGCAATTTACGATGAAAATTTATAGCAACACAAAAATTGGTTTTAGAGATGAATTCCTCAATAGATCAATCTTAGATGGAAGCCAAGATGATCTATAAAGTGTATAAGAAATTTCATTCAAAAAAGATTGCAAATAGATGGGTTAAGGCAACAATATGCGGCTGAAATTTTCTACAGCATAGATTTTTAAGTATAGCAGATTGGACGTAAAAGATCAAAAGTTTATATTGAGAATTTTTTGATGAAACCAAAGGGAAATCTACTATTAGGAAGTGTCAAAGCTATCATCAAAATTTCGTAGAGATTTGGATAGAAACAACGTAGTATCAAGATTAAACAATCAGTGCTCTGCGACTGAAATTTTACGGTGCAGATTTTCAAGTATAGCAGATTAGATGTAAAATATCAATGGTTTATATTGAGAATTTTTTGACAAAACCAAAGGGAAATCTGCTGTTAGGAAGTGTCAAAGATGTCATAAAATTTCGTGGAGATTTGGATAGAAAAAACATAGTAGCAAGATCAAACAGACAGTGCTATACGGTTGGAATTCTGCAATGTATCTTTCGTCGTAGAGATGAAAACATTATGACGAAAAGTTTATGCAGCAATATAG
Source organism: Musa acuminata AAA Group (assembly GCF_036884655.1). Taxonomy (NCBI): domain Eukaryota; kingdom Viridiplantae; phylum Streptophyta; class Magnoliopsida; order Zingiberales; family Musaceae; genus Musa; species Musa acuminata. The sequence continues at coordinate 18,713,841 of NC_088330.1, read as the reverse complement.
GAATAATTTTTTTGGGATTTTCAAATAAAGATAACTAAATTGCAGCAGCAGTAAGGTAGAAAACCAAAACCTGTTGCAATTCACGGGGAGATCAAAAGATGATCCGTGGTGGTGGAGATGATGGCGGAATTCGGCGATGATCTTTTAAGCAATTGTGGGAATTGCTTTGGACGGTTGTGGAAGGTTGATGGATGGCTGTGGAAGGGCAGTGAGACGCCAAGAACGCTGCTCTGATACCAGGTGTTAGAACCCTTGCAGATTCTAAACTTGGGGTTAATCTCTCTAGGGGATCGGCCTCCTTGGAACTCTATAGGGGATCGGCCTTGCAGAAAAGATTCATCTATTGCATGAGAAAAGAGGAGGAATACATGGCTATTTATAGGGCTTCTAAACCCTAACTCCTAATAGGACTCCTACTTAAGACTCTTCTTTCTAACCAACTCCTAATAGGACTCCTACTCAAGACTCCTATTCCCTTACAACTCCTAATTCTTCTCTAAAAAAAAACCTCTTACATGAATGTCCCTCTCAATTAGGACTCTCCTAACTAGAGTCCTAACAGAATGTCCCTCTCAATTAGGACTCTCCTAGCTAGAGTCCTAACAGAATGTCCCTCTCAATTAGGACTCTCCTAGCTAAAGTCCTAACAGTTTTACATGAATGTCCCTCTCAATTAGTTTCTCCTAGCTAGAGTCCTAACAATACCCCACCCTTTCAGCACTGAAATGGCACTCAACATACACCGAAATCCTGATCTTGTTCTGTGATTTTTAGAGCTCAAAATTGTTGTAAAGGCCAAAAGTTCTTCTCCCTCTTTTCTTCCAAGTTCTGAGCTTTAAAGAGAGGAGAGAAATTTCTGTAAGGGTTGTCTCCTAAGCCCATCAAAAGGAGTGAAACTGTAAAAGGGTGGTTGGCCTTCGCCTTTTGAAGGAAGGCCTCTAGTTGACGTCGGTGATCTCGTCGGTGGAGGAAGCCAAAAGTGGAGTAGGTCAAGATTTACCGAACCACTCTAAATCTCGGTTTGCATTTACTTTGAGCATATTATCTTTTTCTTTTTTTTTTGGTAAGTAAAAGTAAATTGATTATGTGTAAAGTTTCTACAAATAGCTTTATCTATACAAGTCATAGACAAAGTCAAGTAACTCATAGAGTGCGAATGCGATAGTTATGACTACACATGCTGTAGACTATAACTACCTGTGGGTACATTATTTGGCATCATTCCCAAGATCTTTTGCTAATAGCAAAATTAAATTTGATAAAAATATCTTTTTTTCTTCGGGTGAAGTGTTCGGTTTTGAGATCTTGCTCCAAACAGGATCTTGAGTCTCTAATAATATCTTTCAAGAGCTGAGCATTGTTTGTGTGTTGACATTCAAAGATTCTATTACATCTCTCCTTCCACATCCACCAAATAGCGCATCTGAAAGTGACCTTTGCCAGTTGTGTTAGAGGCCCTTTTCTTGAGAAACATTGCATAAGGTCGCCTAGTTCTTGGTGCAAGTTTGGTTGCGGCAGTCTATTGAGTTCAAATCGTTGGAGAATCTCCTTCCATATCCATTTTGTATAATCACAAGCAAAATAGAGGTGGTCAATAGTTTCTTCTTGTTGCAAACAAAGGGAGCATCGGTTAACATGATAGATACCTCTTCTTTTCATATTGTCTATTGTAGGTAGTTTATTGAGAAGGGCCTGCCATGTACATAAGGAGTGTCTTTGTGATCCCGGTCGATCCCATGTCCAACTGCTTGGGACCCACTTGTTATTTCTTTGCCTAATTTGATTCCATGCGGATGTGGCACTAAATTTGCCATTGTCATGAGGCCAAATAAGTATATCTGAAGAGTTGTTCCTGATTGGAATAGCTATGATAGTCGGCCAAAGTGATAACATTTCGGGAGAAATAGGATTAGGGAGATACCAGGTACCATTAGCAATGAACTCGGAAACCTTCCAATCTTTGGGAGCCCCAAGATCTTTTCGTATTCTATCGCCATATAATTGAAATATACTCTTCCCACTCACCCAAGGATCGTACCACATATTAGTACTAGTTCCAGAAGAGATTGCATAAGAGATGTGTTTGATTAGCCAATTCCTTGCCTTTAAAATTCCTTTCCAAGCTGCAGAGTGGTATGTTCTTGTTGAAATTTCCCAGATTGATTCCTTTGAAAGATACCTAGTAGAAACCCATTGTGACCATAAGGAACATTTGTTTTGCAAAAGATCCCACAATTGTTGTACCAGGCATGCTTGATTCCAATCTCTAGTATTTCTCAAGTTTAGCCCCCCTTCATCTTTCGGTTTACAAATGCTATCCCAATTTACCATATGCATTGCCTTATCATTTGTGCCATTCCAGAAGAAGTTCATTAATAACCGTTCAATATCTTTGAGAAGTCCAGCAGGCAGAAGAAATGCATTACACCAATATATAGAGTAGGAGTGCAATACAGAACGGATGAGTTCGAGTCGTCCTGCTTTCTGCGCATATACGATCGGGTTTCAAGCTTTGCACTTTCCGAATCAGCGTTTAGACGTAAATCAGTTTTATCGTACGATCATCATATTTCGGTTTGCGTTTACGTTTTGATTTCTATCATAACTGCAAACTGCCTTTATATCCTTGCTTAAACTGTATCTCGCTTAATCAAGTGATTTACGAATTAGCATTTAGACGTAAATCAGTTTTTTCGTACGAATATCATATTTCAGTTTGCGCCTACTATCTGATTAGAATCATAACTGTAAATTGCATTTATATCTTTGCTGCATCTCGCTTAAACAAAAGTTAAAGTGATTTATGAATCGGCTTTCTTACCAAAATCACTTTTAACGAACGAACGTAGTTTTTATTTTAATCGTATAAGGTTTTCCGCTGCACTAATTCACCCCCCCCCCCCCCTCTTAGTGCTCTTGATCCTAACAAAATCTTAATAACATTAAGATTGGACTTCTTCCATTTATATGTCTCATATGGTGTAGACACTACCGACTTAGTTGGAACTCTATTCAGAAGATAAGTTGTGGACTTTAGGACATATCCCCAGAATGAGATGGGTAGGTCGGCGTAACTCATCATGGACCACACCATGTCTAACAATATATGATTTCTTCATTTGGATACACTATTGAGTTGGGTATATAAGGAGGTGTCTACTAGGATAAAATTCTATGGTCCTTGAGGAACTCGGTGAACTATAAACACAAGTATTCATCTTCTAGATCTGATCGAAGAGTCTTGATACTCTTTTCAATCTGGTTCTCTACATCATTCTTATACTCTTTTCAATCTGGTTCTCTACTTCAATCTGGTTCTCTAGTTCAATTTTGCAGGAAGGAACTAATGTCATTGCAACATGAGCTGCAACTTCAGCCAAATGATGAGAATATTATCTACAAAGAGACAGAAGCCAGAAATAACTTCATGCAAGCCTTAAAACAGGAGGAAAGTTTTGCAAAGCAGAAGTCTCGACAACATTGGCTTACACTAGGAGATTCCAATACTAAATTTTTCTATGCTTCAATTGCTACTCGAAGGGCTGTTAACCGTATCAGCAAATGCAGAGACAAAGATGATAATCTTATTGAGAATTTAGATGAGGTTAAAGCACACACAGAGCAATTTTTTTATTCCTTACTCAATCAAGCTGGGAAAACTAATAACATTCATGTGGAGCCGACTAGAAAACTTGATTCGAAAGCTATTTCAATCCTCAATGCCCCAATTACAGACGACGAAATTGTATGTGTTGTCTTTAAGTCACCAAAGCACAAAAGCCCAGGTCCAGATGGATTTCCAGCTGAATTTTATCAAACTGCTTGGTCTATTATTGGAAATGATGTGATCAAGGCTTGCCAACATTTTTTCTCTTCAGGTCATATTCTTAGAGAGATAAATTGCACTTTTATTTCTTTAATTCCGAAGAATGCAGGGGCTGATTCACTAGAGAACTATCGACCCATATCATTATGCAACTTTATTTACAAGATCTTCTCCAAAGTATTGGCAAATAGAATGCAAAAGGTAATACACAAGATCATTAGTCCAAATCAAGCTGCTTTCATCAAAGGGAGAAGTATACATCATAACATTTTGCTTGATAATGACTTGGTCAAAGATTTGCATTCAAAAGCAAGAGGGACAAAAAATATGTTTTAAAGCTGATTTACGGAAAGCCTTTGATTCAGTTAATAGGAAATTTATCTATAAGATGCTCCTCGATATGAACTTCCCACAGCAATGGGTTAATTGGATTCAATCTTGCCTGGAAACTCCAAAGTTTTCGATACTCTTTAATGGCTCACCTATTGGTTTTTTTGGGAGCACGAATGGCATCCGACAAGTTGATCCACTCTCTCCATATCTCTTTACTATTGCGATGGAAGGACTTAGCTGTATGTTGGAACATACAGTCTTAAATGGCAGCATTAAGGTACCCAATGCTGGCTCTATTCATATATCACATATAACATTTGCAGATGATTTACTTATCTTTCTCCAAAATGATCCAACTTCAGTAAAGAACCTGGCTACTATTATGAATGACTTTGGTATGGTTTCTGGACTTCAATTAAATCATGCGAAAAGTAAAGTATATATGAGCCCTTACGTTCTGGATAAGGTCTTTATTGCACAAACTTTGGGGGTTAGTGAGGGAAGCCTGCTAGTTCCTTATTTGGGTCTCCCGCTCATATCCACAGGCATTCACAAAACCCACTGTCAGCCTATCCTGCAAAAAATAAAGAATAGAATTTCTTCTTGGAAAAATAGGCTTCTATCAAAAGCAGGACGACTCGAACTCATCCGTTCTGTATTGCACTCCTACTCTATATATTGGTGTAATGCATTTCTTCTGCCTGCTGGACTTCTCCAAGATATTGAACGGTTATTAATGAACTTCTTCTGGAATGGCACAAATGATATGGCAATGCATATGGTAAATTGGGATAGCATTTGCAAACCGAAAGATGAAGGGGGGCTAAACTTGAGAAATACTAGATATTGGAATCAAGCATGCCTGGTACAACAATTGTGGGATCTTTTGCAAAACAAATGTTCCTTATGGTCACAATGGGTTTCTGCTAGGTATCTTTCAAAGGAATCAATCTGGGAAATTTCAACAAGAACATACCACTCTGCAGCTTGGAAAGGAATTTTAAAGGCAAGGAATTGGCTAATCAAACACATCTCTTATGCAATCTCTTCTGGAACTAGTACTAATATGTGGTACGATCCTTGGGTGAGTGGGAAGAGTATATTTCAATTATATGGCGATAGAATACGAAAAGATCTTGGGGCTCCCAAAGATTGGAAGGTTTCCGAGTTCATTGCTAACGGTACCTGGTGTCTCCCTAATCCTATTTCTCCCGAAATGTTATCACTTTGGCCGACTATCATAGCTAGACTATCATAGCTATTCCAATCAGGAACAACTCTTCAGATATACTTATTTGGCCTCATGACAATGGCAAATTTAGTGCCACATCCGCATGGAATCAAATTAGGCAAAGAAATAACAAGTGGGTCCCAAGCAGTTGGACATGGGATCGACCGGGATCACAAAGACACTGCTTATGTACATGGCAGGCCCTTCTCAATAAACTACCTACAATAGACAATATGAAAAGAAGAGGTATCTATCATGTTAACCGATGCTCTCTTTGTTTGCAACAAGAAGAAACTGTTGACCACCTCTATTTTGCTTGTGATTATACAAAATGGATATGGAAGGAGATTCTCCAACGATTTGAACTCTATAGACTGCCGCAACCAAACTTGCACCAAAAACTAGGCGACCTTATGCAATGTTTCTCAAGAAAAGGGCCTCTAACACAACTGGCAAAGGTTACTTTCAGATGCGCTATTTGGTGGATGTGGAAGGAGAGATGTAATAGAATCTTTGAATGTCAACACACAAACAACGCTCAGCTCTTGAAAGAGATTATTAGAGACTCAAGATCCTGTTTGGAGCAAGATCTCAAAACCGAGCACTTCACCCGAAGAGAAAAAGATATTTTTATCAAATTTAATTTTGCTATTAGCAAAAGATCTTGGGAATGATGCCAAATAATGTACCCACAGGTAGTTATAGTCTACAGCATGTGTAGTCATAACTATCGCATTCGCACTCTATGAGTAACTTGGCTTTGTCTATGACTTGTATAGATAAAGCTATTTGTAGAAACTTTACACATAATCAATTTACTTTTACTTACCAAAAGAAAAATTCTTGAAGGCTTTGGACTTGTACTTCATCAAGTACACATGTCCATACTTAGAGAATCTGATTAGAGCAAGACTCGAGTAGAAAATGTATGAGCTTGACTGCACCATACTCAGTATACAATCTCTAAGATATTAAATAGATAAGGGAGTATAGATACATGATAATTAAGGATAGATATGTCCAATAGATTGGATTCCCCCATATCATTTGGGGACTACGATGTAGTAGCTTTGTATGTCCGTAGTCGATAAGTTGAGTGAATTATTATGAAAATAATTCACCGAGCCAGAAGGAGTTCTAACAGGTATGACACATGGCTAGCTTGATATTGGGCCTAGAGGGTCACACACATATGGTAGTTATTGTGACAAGTAGATGTTTGGATATGAGATATCTAATAGAGATCCTATCTTTTTGGATATCCAATAAGCCCTTGAATTATTGGATCTTATATATGAGATCCAATAAGAGTCAATAATAGATTTTTGGGTAGAGATTCACTAATCTAAGAGGCTTGGGTAGTTGGAAGGAGATCCAATATCCAATAAGGCAAGACCCATTAGGGTTCATTTGATAGGGGGGCTCTATAAATATGAAAGAACCAAAGAGCCATGGGCTGGACCCCTTTTTTGGCTACCACCTTCTATTCTCCTCTCTCCCTCTCCTCCTCAACCAACAGCCCCTCCTTGGGGCGTGTGGATTATAAGAAGTGCTGACCCCTTCTTAATTGCATGGTGTGTGCAACGAGGAGATTTGAGCAGTGATTTAAAGAGCATCTTCGCAACCCCTGCAATGTGGATTATCACTAGAGAGGAGGACAATTGACCTCCTTCATCCTCTCTCATAGATCTATAGGAATTTAAGGATATACGATCACCCTAGGTAACACAAATTTCTTATACCCATAGTTTTTTGGTTTTATAAGTTTTTGCGTTCCATTCTTCTCAAAACAACAAGAGACTAATTTTCTATGAAAATCTAAAATTTTTTATTCTATTCTTCCACTATGCATTTGATGTTGTCTCAGATTTCTCAATAATCTTTATTTCATAGGCAAGATATCGAATCACAATATAAGTGAGCCTCGAGGGACTCGACCAACTCAAATTACATCGAGAAATGATTTCTATTGGAAAATCTAGGGGGGACATCACATGTACAGCGGAAGAATAGAAACAAAAATACCAGATCTCCATAAAAAGGTTTCATCGTCATGTAAAGATTGGTATGCAAACCCATAAAATCAAAAAATAATGTATATAAGAAGATTATATTACCTAGGGAGATCGTATATCTCTAAATTCCTATATATCTATGGGAGGGGATGAAGGAGGTCAATTGTCCTCCTCTCTAGTGATTATCCACATGACATGGGTTATGAAGACGCTCCTCAAATCATTGCCCAAATCTCCACACACCTCAAATAGGAGCTAGGCTGAAGAGGAGAAGGGGAGAGGAGAATAGGAGGTGGTAGCCAAAAAGGCCTAGCCTATAGCCCTTTAGTTCTCCCATATTTATCGATGCCTCTTGTCAACATAACCCTAATGGATCTTACCCTATTGGGTACTGGATCTCCATCCAACTAGCCATGAGTTGTTCGAATCACAATATAGGCAGTGGAAGAACAGAAAATAAAAAATTCCCAAATTTCCCAAAAGGTGTTCGTCGGGAGATAGTTATTTTACTTAGGGAGATCGTATAACCCTGAATCCCTACAGACATATAAGAGAGGATAAAGGAGGTTAAGCATCCTCCTCTCTAGTGGTGATCCACACAGTAGGGATGTGACAATGCTCCTCAAATCTTCATGCCTGCTATTTGAGGAGGAGAAGGAGAGAGGATAATAGGAGATGGCAACCAAGAGAAGCTCTAGCCTATGAGCCTTTGGTTCCCTCCTATTTATAGAGGTCCCCTATCAACTTAACCCTAATGGGTCCTACTCTATTGGGTATTAGATCTTTATCCAACTACCTAAGCCTCTTAGATTAGTGGATCTCTATCCAATAATCTCTCATTTGCTCTTATCTATAAAACCCAATAATTCATGAGCTTATTAGATATCCAATAAGATAGGGGCTCCGACGGATATCTCGTATTCAAACTTCTACTCGTCGCAACGCCTACCATATGTGTGTAACCCTCTAAGCCCAATATCAAGCTAGCCATGAGTCATACCTATTAGAGCTCCTACGGGCTCGGTGAATTATTATCTATATATTAATTCACTCGACTCATTGATTGTGGACGAACTATGCCACTATATCGTAGTCCCCAAATAATATAGAGGAATCTAATTTATTTGACTTGTCTATCCTCAGTTACCATATATCTATTGACACGGGAGTGTCTAATTTGCTACAATCTGCTCATATGGATCATACTGATAATATGATATTTTTTTCAGCCAACAATATTGCTACATAATCTTCAACTCAGCCTACTCAGATAAGACAGCTCATCAGCATATTCCCAGCACAAAGGAATACATTAAAGGAGTTGATTGGCAGCTGTAAAACTGTATCATGGTACTTTTCTTCATGGCTAAGGAATTCATTAATGGAGTTGGTTGGCAGCTGTAAAGCACTTAATTTTGAAATTTCCTATGCATGAAGGGTTGTTTCATGCACTAGTATTTATTTTGGGGTTTAGGGCTTAGAAAAGGGGGGAGAAAACTGAGGATATTGGCAGAAGCTCTCTTGGAGTGCTCTTTTGAACTCTGTATCTCTTGGATGCGTCCTTGAGTGGTGAGTCTTTCGCTTTCAGTTCTGTATCCTTGTTTATTATCATTAGGGTGGTGATCTTCTGTATCCCTTTTGATTTTTAAACTTGGTGGTGAGCTATATATCGTTTTATCGAAGTTTCTTCAAAAGTGCGTTCCTTGCCTTTTGTGACATTTTCTATCTGAACAACTGTTATATCGGTTTTCTATTGACATCCATTCTGCAATTTTACCCTCCCGGTATCAGTTTGGTATCAGAGCTAAATGCTAGAGATCATGGCAAGGCGGAATGTAAAAGGTGTAGTTGGTGAAGGTAGCGACCATGGAGATGACGTTGAGTCGTTGAGGCTGCAGCTACAAAAATTGCTACATAGCCTACAAGAAAAAAATGAGATAATCGATGAACTTCAAAGTAGACATAACAAACATGAAAATGAAGCTCGAGAGTTTACTTCTGATGATGATACACTTCTTCCAAGGGAGTCAAGAAGATGTCGGAGAAGAAATGAAGTCCAAGACGAGTGGCAGAATAAATATAATCCCAGATTTGATATTCCAGAATTTGAAGGGAAAATAAATGTTGATGACTTTATCGATTGGCTTAATACAGTAGAAAGAATCTTCGACTTTCATGAACCACCAGAACAAAAGAAGGTCAAACGGATCCAATGATATTGGAAGAGATGAAGTTCCTGACTTATGTTTCTCCTGTCCACTAGTACCAAGGGAAACCTCTGTTGTGGAAGGCTCCGACATTGTAGGAAGAGATATAATTTTGGATTTGTCCTTCTGTCCGCGGTGCTGTCCTTGTGAGTCGGAATGCTCAATAGTCTTCGCCACCATCGGTGCTACTGCCATTAGAGAAGACTCGCTTTGTTGCGGAGGCGCTTGACGTGGTCGATAGACCTTTGTGATTTGTTTTGGAGTTTGCTGACAAGCTCCATTTGCATGACCAAAAGATAAGCAATGCTGACATCGTTGTGGCTTCCAAGAATATGAGACATGTACCTTCCGAGTGTTCCCGTCAAGATCACGATAGAAAACCTCATTTGGAAGATCTTCGTCAGAAGAAACCAGTACACATGCTCGTGCAAATGCTAATCTCGTCTGAGCAGCTGTTGCTTTGTCGATGTAGAGTGGCTGTCCCAGAGTGCTGCATAACTTTGCAATAAAACGTCGACTCCAAAGATGTAGAGGAAGACCTTGAAAGGATACCCATAATGGAATAGACTATAGGCTATCTAACTCCAAACGGACATCAGGAGACCAGCGTCGTAGAATCATTGGATGGCCGCGAATAGTCCAGAATCCTTCGAGGACTCGTTGTAAATCTTCTTCAGAGTATAGCTTGCAAACAAAGAATCCGTTCTCCAGCATATGAAGATCAAATGACGATATTCCCCATCGAGTTTTGATAAATGAGGATAGTGGGAAATAAGATGTTTTGAGACCTACCACATAGCCAACAATCGCCATAGACCATGTCTCAATAAGCTCTGCTGAATCAGCAGTCTCGTATACAGCAATCTTCTTATCAGCCTGAACTTCTGGAGTAAAGAATTCCAAGCTTAGATCAGGACTTCCAACCGGAGCCTTGAAGAGGCTAGTCCAAGGCCTAGGGTCACTGGAAATGAGGGCAGGCTGCCGCGATCTAGAGCGCGATCTACTTCGATGCTGTTTCGTCGAAGGAGTTTCTCTCTGGAGAGGATATGGAGGAGGAGCCAATTGAGGGGTAACGGTAGGGAGTTACCATCGTATCAACTCTCCCGCCACCGTCGCCAGCCCTAGGGGCCGTCGCTGCCATGTTTGATCCCTCTTCTGGTCGCGGCTATAGAATCATCTCCATAGGGAAAAACCACTGTCGCAGTATATCAGATCGCCGCTACAGTACCGTCGCCCTAGGGAGATCTGGTCGCCGCTGTAGTATCGTCGCCCTTCGGGAGAAGCCGACGCTGCAGGAGATCCGATCACCACTACAGTAAGGGAGATCAGATCGTTGCTATAGTATCGTCGCCCGTGGGAGAAAGCCAACGCTGCAGGAGTCAGATCGCCCTAGGGAGATCTCGTCGTCGCTACAGTGTCGTCGCCGCTACATTATTGTCGCTGCTACAGTGTCGTCGCCGCCGCTACAGTACGTCGCCTTTGGGAAACAACCGACGCTGCAGGAAATCAGATCGCCGCTATAGTGTCGTCGCCTGTCGCCCGTGGGAGAAAGCCGACGCTGCAGGAGTCAGATCGCCCTAGGGAGATCTCAACAAATCTCGCCAGCAAGGATATTCTTCCTCAACAAAATCAAGCCACAACAAACATCGCCAACAAGGATATTCTGTCTCAACAAACTCATGCCCCAACAAACCTCTCTAGCCAAGCTACTCCAACAAGTACTATCCAGGAAATTGTGCTGCAACAATCTTATCATGCTTCAACAAACCCTGCCAATCAAGACCACATGATTCAAGGTATTTTAAAGTTTAAAAATCTGCAAGCTGTAGATGAAGTGGATAAATATAGAAATAAAGTCATAAAAGGTAAGGATATTGTGCGGGAGGAAAATACAAAACCGAAGGATAAGAAAAAGGATGGTACAGTCCATCCAAAGTCGTAGGATGAATACCTTACCACCTTTTCATTTCTTTATTACTGATGAAGATAACATGTTGGAATGTTCGCGGACTTAATAAGCCGGAAAAATGTCGGGAGCTCAATAGAATAATCAAGTCTGCCGCATGTGATATTGTTATTCTAGTAGAAACGAAAATTAAACAATCGCGCGTTCAAGCTCAAAAGAATTTAATATGGCCGGACGCAGAACTGTTTACCAATGACTCAAATGAAACTTTTGGTAGAATATGGGTCTTATGGCATCCTAACTCTATTAATGCTTGGTTTATTTCTGCTACTCATCAATTCATTCAACTTAAGGTAGAGGACAAAAAGAATGGCTGTCAATTCAATTTCATTGGTATATATGCTTCAAATAGTATGCAAGAAAGAAATACTCTTTGGTCTGACCTGACTAATATTGCAAATGGCTGTCTCAATGTACCTTGGATTGTTCTTGGAGACTTTAATACTGTTCGGTATACAAATGAAAAAGAGGGGGGTAGACAACTTTCAGAAAGCCAGCTTCAAAGTTTCAATGATTACATTGACACTGCAGCTTTGTTTGATATGAAATCTGTGGGTAATTGGCTCTCCTGGAGTAATCAAGGTGCTGCTAACAGAAAAATAATGGCTCGACTTGATAGGTGTTTGATTAATCATGAATGGTTAACAGTTTACCCAGATTCACTTCTTGAGTATGGTGCTCCTTTGTTTTCTGACCATTCTTTAATGTATATACATGCAGACAAAGCGACACCAAGAGGCAAGAAACCGTTTAGATTCTTTAACATGTGGAGTACTCATCCTCAATTTCTTGATGTTATCAGATCTGCTTGGAATGTTAATGTGCATGGATCTCCCCCTTACATCTTATGTCAAAAGCTCAAAGCCTGTAAAGCAGCACTAAAGGAGTGGAATACAAATACCTTTGGCAATATTACCACCACAGTTCAATTTTGCAGGAAGGAACTAATGTCATTGCAACATGAGCTGCAACTTCAGCCAAATGATGAGAATATTATCTACAAAGAGACAGAAGCCAGAAATAACTTCATGCAAGCCTTAAAACAGGAGGAAAGTTTTGCAAAGCAGAAGTCTCGACAGCATTGGCTTACACTAGGAGATTCCAATACTAAATTTTTCTATGCTTCAATTGCTACTCGAAGGGCTGTTAACCGTATCAGCAAATGCAGAGACAAAGATGATAATCTTATTGAGAATTTAGAAGAGGTTAAAGCACACACAGAGCAATTTTTTTATTCCTTACTCAATCAAGCTGGGAAAACTAATAACATTCATGTGGAGCCGACTAGAAAACTTGATTCGGAAGCTATTTCAATCCTCAATGCCCCAATTACTGACGACGAAATTGTATGTGTTGTCTTTAAGTCACCAAAGCACAAAAGCCCAGGTCCAGATGGATTTCCAGCTGAATTTTACCAAACTGCTTGGTCTATTATTGGAAATGATGTGATCAAGGCTTGCCAACATTTTTTCTCTTCAGGTCATATTCTTAGAGAGATGAATTGCACCTTTATTTCTTTAATTCCGAAGAATGCAGGGGCTGATTCACTAGAGAACTATCGACCCATATCATTATGCAACTTTATTTACAAGATCATCTCCAAAGTATTAGCAAATAGAATGCAAAAGTTAATACATAAGATCATTAGCCCAAATCAAGTTGCTTTCATCAAAGGGAGAAGTATACATCATAACATTTTGCTTGCTAATGACTTGGTCAAAGATTTGCATTCAAAAGCAAGAGGGACAAAAATATGTTTTAAAGCTGATTTACGGAAAGCCTTTGATTCAGTTAATAGGAAATTTATCTATAAGATGCTCCTCGATATGAACTTCCCACAGCAATGGGTTAATTGGATTCAATCTTGCCTGGAAACTCCAAAGTTTTCGATACTCTTTAATGGCTCACCTATTGGTTTTTTTGGGAGCACGAATGGCATACGACAAGGTGATCCACTCTCTCCGTATCTCTTTACTATTGCGATGGAAGGACTTAGCTGTATGTTGGAACATGCAGTCTTAAATGGCAGCATAAAGGTACCCAATGGTGGCTCTATTCATATATCACATATAACATTTGTAGATGATTTACTTATCTTTCTCCAAAATGATCCAACTTCAGTAAAGAACCTGGCTACTATTATGATTGACTTTGGTATGGTTTCTGGACTTCAGTTAAATCATGCGAAAAGTAAAGTATATATGAGCCCTCACGTTGAGAATAAAATCTTTATTGCACAAACTTTGGGGGTTAGTGAGGGAAGCCTGCCAGTTCCTTATTTGGGTCTCCCGCTCATATCCACAGGCATTCACAAAACCCACTGTCAGCCTATCCTACAAAAAATAAAGAATAGAATTTCTTCTTGGAAAATAGGCTTCTATCAAAAGCAGGACGACTCGAACTCATCCGTTCTGTATTGCACTCCTACTCTATATATTGGTGTAATGCATTTCTTCTGCCTGCTGGACTTCTCCAAGATATTGAACGGTTATTAATGAACTTCTTCTGGAATGGCACAAATGATAAGGCAATGCATATGGTAAATTGGGATAGCATTTGCAAACCAAAAGATGAAGGGGGGCTAAATTTGAGAAATACTAGAGATTGGAATCAAGCATGCCTAGTACAACAATTGTGGGATCTTTTCCTTATGGTCACAATGGGTTTCTGCTAGGTATCTTTCAAAGGAATCAATCTGGGAAATTTCAACAAGAACATACCACTCTTCAGCTTGGAAAGGAATTTTAAAGGCAAGGAATTGGCTAATCAACCACATTTCTTATGCAATCTCTTCTGGAACTAGTACTAATATGTGGTACGATCCTTGGGTGAATGGGAAGAGTATATTTCAATTATATGGCGACAGAATACAAAAAGATCTTGGGGCTCCCAAAGATTGGAAGGTTTCCGAGTTCATTGCTAACGGTACCTGGTGTCTCCCTAATCCTATTTCTCCCGAAATGTTATCACTTTGGCCGACTATCATAGCTATTCCAATCAGGAACAACTCTTCAGATATACTTATTTGGCCTCATGACAATGGCAAATTTAGTGCCACATCTGTATGGAATCAAATTAGACAAAGAAATAACAAGTGGGTCCCAAGCAGTTGGACATGGGATCGACCGGGATCACAAAGACACTCCTTATGTACATGGCAGGCCCTTCTCAATAAACTACCTACAATAGACAATATGAAAAGAAGAGGTATCTATCATGTTAACCGATGCTCCCTTTGTTTGCAACAAGAAGAAACTGTTGACCACCTTTATTTTGCTTGTAATTATACAAAATGGATATGGAAGGAGATTCTCCAGCGATTTGAACTCAATAGACTGCCGCAACCAAACTTGCACCAAGAACTAGGCGACCTTATGCAATGTTTCTCAAGAAAAGGGCCACTTACACAACTGGCAAAGGTTACTTTCAGATGCGCTATTTGGTGGATGTGGAAGGAGAGATGTAATAGAATCTTTGAATGTCAACACACAAACAATGCTCAGCTCTTGAAAGAGATTATTAGAGACTCAAGATCCTGTATGGAGCATGATCTCAAAATCGAGCACTTCACTCGAAGAGAAAAAGATATTTTTATCAAATTTAATTTTGCTATTAGCTAAAGATCTTGGGAATGATGTCAAATAATGTACCCACAGGTAGTTATAGTCTACAGCATGTGTAGTCATAACTATCGCATTCGCACTCTATGAGTTAATTGGCTTTGTCTATGACTTGTATAGATAAAGCTATTTGTAGAATCTTTACACAAAAGAAGGTCAAACTTGTGGCACTCAAACTCAGGCCGAATGCATCTTTTTGGTGGGAAAATATGAAGAAACAAAGAGAACGTGAGGGGAAGAGTAAGATCATTACATGGGAGAAAATGAAAAGGGAGCTAAAGAGAAAATATTTACCTGATAATTATAGACAAGAGATCTTTCTCAAAATACATGATTTCAAGCAAAAAGATCTTAGTGTGGAGGAGTACACTGCAGAATTTGATAATTTGATGTTAAAAGGAGAGCTTGCGGAACCGGAAGAACAAACAATTGCAAGATATTTAGGAGGTCTGAAGTATGAGATTGCTAAAGTTGTTCAGCTACAGCCATATTGGTCTTTAAATGATGTGAGCAAGCTGGCATTAAAAGTTGAAAAGCAACAGAAGTTTGAAAAGAGTTTTCGGTATGGCTCAAAAGAAGGCTACACAAAAGGAGGAAGTTCCAAGCCTACTGTCCAAAGCAAGGTGATATCGAAGGTGCAAGAAAAGGGTGAAGAGTCTGCTAGCAACAAAAAAACACCTAATTCTTCTACCCCAAGTGGCCGAAAATGCTTCAAATGTCATGGTTTTGGGCATATTGCTTCGGATTGTCCAAATAGGAGGATTGTAACTTTGGTTGAAGATCATAGTGATGGAGGCGAAGATGAAGCTGACGATGAACCAAAATACGATGATGATGAGGAAGAGATTACTTATGCTGATCATGGTTTGTCTATTGTATTGCAACGTAGTTTACAAGTGTCATATGTGGCCGACGATGAAAGTTGGGTGAGAAAAAATGTGTTTCACACTAAATGCACTTCTCTTGGCAAAGTATGTTTGGTAATCATCGACAGTGGCAGTTTTGAGAACGTGGTTCCTTTGGAGATGGTACAGAAGCTAAAGTTGGACACCATCCCTCATCCGCATCCATACCAGTTATGTTGGCTGCAAAAAGGAAATGACAACAATGTAACTAAAAGATGTTTAGTTTCATTTTCTATTGGCAGGTATTATAAAGATGAAGTATGGTGTGATGTTGCTCCTATGGATGCTTGTCACTTGCTGTTGGGAAGACCTTGGCATTATGATAGAAGGGTGTTGTATGACGGCTACAAACATACTTATTCTTTTAAGGTGAATGAAAAAAAGATTATTTTAGCTCCATTACAACCATCTGAAATCACTGCACCAAAGAAGAAAGTTAACGCTTTTATGTCGTATGGTGAATGCAAAGGTGAATTAGACAAGGGTGGTCATGTTATGGCTTTACTAGTAGTAGAAGAAAATGAACAACACAAGGAGACACCCGTAATCATGAAACAAATGTTGGAAGAGTTTGAAGATGTTATACCGGCAGAGATTCCACATGGCCTTCCTCCCTTGAGAGATATCCAGCATCACATTGATCTTATTCCGGGGGCTGTTCTACCTAATAAGGCAGCATATAGAATGAGTCCCAAGGAGCATGAAGAACTTCAAAGGCAAGTTGATGAATTGGTTAAAAAAAGGTTAATTCGGGAGAGCATGAGTCCTTGTGCAGTTCCAGCCTTATTGGTGCCTAAGAAAGATGGTTCTTGGAGAATGTGCGTGGACAGCCGCACCATCAACAAAATCACAGTGGACTATCGCTTTCCTATTCCAAGGTTAGACGATTTACTTGATCAATTGTGTGGTGCTTGTATTTTCTCAAAAATTGATTTGAGGAGTGGCTATCATCAAATAAGAATGAGGCCCGGAGATGAGTGGAAAACAACATTTAAAACTAGAGAAGGCTTATATGAATGGTTGGTTATGCCATTTGGGCTATCTAATGCTCCTAGCACATTCATGAGATTTATGAATCACATACTTAAGCCATGCATTGGAATATTTGTTGTAGTTTATTTTGACGATATATTGGTGTACAGCAAGAGTGAAGAGGAGCATATGAGTCATCTGAAAGAGATCTTTCTTATTTTGAGGCAGCAAAAACTTTATGCTAATCTAAAGAAATGTGATTTCTTTACTTCTAGTGTGGTGTTTTTGGGGTATGTTGTTTCAAAAGATGGAATCATGATGGATCAAAGTAAGGTTGAAGCTATTCTCAATTGGCCAACACCTACTTCGTTGCATGATGGGAGGAGTTTCCATGGCTTAACTTCGTTTTATAGAAGATTTATCAAGGGTTTCAGCTCTATTGTCGCTCCAATCACCGAATGTCTGAAATGTGACAAATTTAAATGGACTAGTGAGGCTAACGATGCTTTTGAGCTTTTGAAAAGAAAGGTTACTGAAGCTCCTATCTTAGTTCTACCGAATTTTGACAATGTGTTTGAAGTTGAATGTGATGCATCTAATGTGGGAATTGGTGCTGTTTTGAGTCAAGACGGAAAGCCCATTGCATTTTTTAGTGAAAAGCTGAATGATACAAGAAAGAAATACTCTACTTATGATAAGGAGTTTTATGCGATTTATCGAGCTTTGTCTCATTGGAGTCAATATCTTCTTGCCAAGCCATTTGTTTTATATTCTGATCATGAGGCATTAAAGTTCATTAATTACCAGCACAAGCTAAACAAGAGGCATGCAGCTTGGGTGGAGTTTTTACAATCTTACAACTTTACAATCAAGCACAAATCTGGTGTTCAAAATGTAGTTGCTGACGCATTGAGCAGAAAGCATTCTTTATTATCAGCAATGGAAGACAAAGTGGTTGGATTTAAAACATTCAAAGATCTATATGAGAATGATGTGGATTTTGGCTCGATATGGCAGAATTGTAAATCAGGTTCCTTTCAACAATTTTTTTATCTTTGATGGTTTTCTTTTTCGAGCTAATGCTTTGTGTGTTCCATCTTGTTCTTTGAGACAAATAATTCTAGCTGAAGCTCATGGGGGTGTTTTGGGAGGACATTTCGGTAGGGATAAGACTCTAGCTCTTGTTCAATCAAATTTCTACTGGCCTAAAATGTTCAGAGATGTGGATAGACATGTGAAGCAATGCCGAATGTGTCATTTGGCAAAAACAAGAAGTCAAAATTCTGGTTTGTACACTCCCTTGCCAGTGCCAAATGCTCCATGGGAGGATGTGAGTCTTGATTTCGTTTTGGGACTGCCAAGAACTCAAAGGAACAAGGATTCTATCATGGTTGTTGTTGATAGATTTTCAAAAATGTCTCATTTTGTTCCATGCAATAAATCAAATGATGCATCTCATATCGCTGATTTATATTTTAAGGAGATTGTTAAATTGCATGGTATTCCAAGAACTATGGTGTCTGATCGAGATTCAAAATTTGTTAGTCATTTTTTGAGAACTCTTTGGAGGAAGCTGGGTACTTCTTTGAATTTCAGCAGCTCGCATCATCCACAAACTGATGGGCAAACTGAGGTAACAAACCGAAGCTTGGGAAATTTACTTAGAAGCTATGTTGGCAAGAATATTAAGCAATGGGATGTCATTCTTCCACAAATTGAGTTTGCCTACAATTGTTCTATGCATCATAGTATTGGTAAGAGTCCTTTTGAGGTAGTTTATGGTGCTAATTCTGCTGGTCCTTTGGACTTAATCCCTCATTCTACAACAAAGCAATTTAGTGGAGATGCTGATGAAAGAGCTAAGCAGATAAAGAAGCTACATGAGGGTGTGAAAGCAACCATTGAGAAACAAAATGAGAGGTAATGCAAGCTGCTAACAAACACAAAAAACTTGTGGAGTTTAATGTAAGTGATTTGGTTTGGATTCATCTAAGGAAGGAGAGGTTTCCGCCGGGAAAATTTGGAAAACTGAAACCTAAGGCTGATGGTCCATTCAAGGTGCTTAAGAGAATTGGCAAAAATGCTTATGAGATTGAGCTACCTAAAGATTACGGAGTATCCCCAACATTTAATGTGGCTGACTTAAGTCTTTTTTATAATCATGATGACGAAACAAACAAGAACTTGAGGACAAGTCTTTTTCAACCAGGGGAGATTGACACGGGAGTGTCTAATTTGCTACAATCTACTCATATGGATCATACTGATAATATGATATTTTTTTCAGCCAACAATATTGCTACATAATCTTCAACTCAGCCTACTTAGATAAGACAGCTCATCAGCATATTCCCAGCACAAAGGAATACATTAAAGCAGTTGGTTGGCAGCTGTAAAGCTGTATCATGGTACTTTTCTTCATGGCTAAGGAAATCATTAATGGAGTTGGTTGGCAGCTGTAAAGCACTTAATTTCGAAATTTCCTATGCATGAAGGGTTGTTTCATGCACTAGTATTTATTTTGGGGTTTAGGGCTTAGAAAAGGGGGGAGAAAACTGAGGATATTGGCAGAAGCTCTCTTGGAGTGCTCTTTTGAACTCTGTATCTCTTGGATGCATCCTTGAGTGGTGAGTCTTTCGCTTTCAGTTCTGTATCCTTGTTTATTATCATTAGGGTGGTGATCTTCTGTATCCCTTTTGATTTTTAAACTTGGTGGTGAGCTATATATCGTTTTATCGAAGTTTCTTCAAAAGTGCGTTCCTTGCCTTTTGTGACATTTTCTATCTAAACAACTGTTATATCGGTTTTCTATCGACATCCATTCTGCAATTTTACCCTCCCGGTATCATCTATAGTCTTTCATCTATCTAATATCCCAGAGATCGTATACCGGGCATGGTACTATTAGGCCCATATAGTTTGTACTTGATTCACGTTCTAATCGGATTCTCCCGCAGAACTCTTTCTCTCTCAATCTGAATGACCCTGACTAGGAATTTGTCTAAGCAAGAATACATGGGATATTCCCTACATAATACTGAGAGTATATCCTCTATCGATACTCAATAGTCCTCGTAAAGTTGGCTGTCATTCCTGATGACCAGCTGTACTAGATTTGAGACTTCTAGGCCTATAAGTCTAGTATCAAAGAGTGAAGTACTCATACAGGATATCCTTAATATCTCAAGTCTAAGGACCAGGTACACCATTGAGACAACGGAATCGTTGTCTGACATTGAGTTATCATTAACCATCCAGCATTTTGTGAGCGGATCAATCAGTGAACTTATTATCCAATAAGCACTTGTGTTGTATCCCTAGTGTCCCCACATGAGCAGTTATGAGACCAACTGCATCCATCATATGGATAGGTATATAGTACACCAGTCTGTTTGGTTATCTCGATGTCCCTCTCGAGTAACCTACGACCGAGATTATTTAGGATCTGTATTTAAAGGTAAATCGATCTCATTATCGTGATCTCATTACGATCTGATTCTCATTGTACAGATCCATAGACATCACAATATATTCATGCAATAGGCAATATAAAGTGATAAAATACCAAATAATAATAAGCAAAAATATTGCATGTCAAGTCACATGTTCCATCACTCACATGATTATCTTGCAAGGGACCTATGACTAGCACTCTCCCACTTGACCTAAAGCCAAACACCTTTGTGTCTGATCCCCATCAGACCCCTGTGATGCTCAAAGATAATCTGAGATAACAGCTTTATTAGTGGATCTATGATGTTAACTTCGGATATAACTCTTTCCACTACTACATCTCCTCAGGTCACAATCTCTCTAATCAGGTGGAACCTCCTCAGAATGTTCTTAGACTTATGATGAGACTTTGGTTCTTTTGTTTGAGAAATCACCCCATTGTTATCACAATATAAGAGAATTGGCTAGGTTCCAAACCTTGTTAGAGTACATGAAATCCATCTTAGAATTCATGGCTTCTTGCCACTTCTCAGAGTCTATACTCGTAATAGCCTCCTCGTAGGTCTGAGGATTAATATACACAACATCCTCGCCTCTAATATGTCCCACATATCTCTCAGGATGATGGAATACTCTACCGGACATACTTAAAGTCAGAACTTGTGTGCTAGGTACCTGAAAAGACTTAGGCTTTGGAGTGGTGCTTGAGCTAGGTTCTCCAACCTCGTTCAACTTTATCACGCTCCCACTATCTCCACCCAGAATGTGTTTCTTTTCAAGGAATACCGCTCTCTTGGCTACAAAGACCTTTTCATCCTTGGGATAATAGAAATAATACCCACAAGTTTCCTTAGGATTTCCCACGAACTTGAACCGCTCCGTCCTCGAATCCAACTTATTGTGGCTATCTTTTAATATGGGCAGGGCAGCCCCAAATCTTAACAACCTAAAGATCGGACTTCTTCCCTTTCCATATCTCATATGGTATAGATACTACTGACTTAGTTGGAACTCTATTCAGAAGGTAAGGTGCGGTCTCTAGGGCGCATCCCGAGAATGAGATGGGTAGGTCGGCGAAGCTTATCATGGACCACACCATGTCTAACAATGTATGATTCCTCCTTTCAGATACACCATTGAGCTGAGGTGTATAAGAAGTTATCCATTTGGATAGGATCCCATGGTCCATAAGGAATTTGGTGAACTCTGTACTCAAGTACTCACCTCCTCGTTCTGATCGAAGAGCCTTGATACTCTTTCCAATCTGGTTCTCCACTTCATTCTTATACTCCCTAAATTTCTCAAAGGCCTCGGACTTTACTTCATTAAGTACACATGTCCATACCATGAGAAATCGTCAGTAAAAGTAATAAAGTATGAGTAACCACCTATGGCATGAGTTGACTATAGGATTGCTAGGAAACGTGGCTGTATGCCTTGGGAGGCCAGGGATCCCTGGTCCCCAAGGTTGCCTCTACAGCCATGAAACCCTAGTTGTAGGGTTAGCATGCGTGGCCAGGAAACCCTGACTATGAAGTTGCTATAGGAAAATCTAGAGGTGATATCACGATTGGGAATGTTAGGATTGAGTTGGCACCAAGAGGGGGGGGGGGGGGGGGGGGGGGGGGGATGAATTAGTGCAACGGTAAAAACTATGATTTTAAAATTTCATTTTGATTAAATCCGATATCCGACAAAGCTCGTATAGGTAATATATTTAACTTGAAAATGTACGGAAGCATAGTGAAAATAAAGCAGTTTATAGTTGTTAGGATCAAGAGCACTAAGAGGGGGGGGGGGGTGAACTAGTGCAGCGGAAATCTTTCAACGATAAAACACGTTCGAACGATAAAAACGATATCGGTGTGAAAGCCGATCCTAAGATTACTTCAACTTAAGATCAAGCGAGATGACGTTAAAATCAATCTATCAAGGCAGTTTGCAGTTATGATGAAAACCAGAATATAAGCGCAAACTGAAATACGACGTTCGTACGAAGAAGTTGATTTACGTCTAAATGCTGATTCGTAAATCACTTGATTAGGCGAGATACAGTTTAAGCAAGGATATAAAGGCAGTTTGCAGTTATGATTGAAATCAAAACATAAACGTAAACTAAAATATGATGATCGTACGAAAAAACAGATTTATGTCTAAACGCTGATTCGGAAAGTGCAAAGTTTAAAACCCGATTGTATATGCGCAGAAAGCAATAAGCTTTAGAGGAGGTTTGCAGTAAAGATAATATGATCAAAGTAAATGCAAACCGAGATTTAGAGTGGTTCGGTCAATCTTGACCTACTCCACTTTTGGCTTCCTCTACCGACGAGGTCACCGACGTCAACTAGAGGCCTTCCTTCAATAGGCGAAGGCCAACCACCCTTTTATAGTTTCACTCCTTTTGACGGGCTTAGGAGACAACTCTTACAGAATTTTCTCTCCTCTCTTTACAGCTCAGAACTTGGAAGAAAAGAGGAAGAAGAACTTTTGGCCTTTACAACAATTTTGAGCTCTAAAAATCACAGAACAAGATCAAGATTTCAGTGTGTATTCTGTGCTCTTTCAGTGCTGAATGGGTGGGGTATTTATAGGCCCCAACCCAGTTCAAATTTGGAGCTCAAAACTGTCAATTCCCAGAATTCCGGGATCAGGCGGTTGCACCTCCTGACTGGAGCGGTTGCACCACTGGGCAGAGCTAGAAGACTGAGCCTCTGGGCGGTGCTACCTCCTGTCAGGGGCGGTTGCACCTCCTGACAGAGCTCGAAGACCGAGCTCAGGCGATTGCACCTCCTGACTGGGGCGGTTGCACCGCTTGGCAGAGCTCGAAGACCGAGCTCAAGCGGTGCCACCTCCTGTCAAGGGAGGTTGCACCGCCCAGTCTCGCTCGGAGACTGAGCCCAAGCGGTGCCACTGCCTGGCTAGAGCAGTTGCACCTCCTAGTCTCGCTCGGAGACTGAGCCCAGGCGGTGCAACCTCCTGCCTTGGGTGGTTCAACCGCCTAGCAGAAATTAGGGTCCAAATGGGTTGATCCATTCGGCCCAATTTGGGTTTTTCAGGGGCCCAATTGCCCCAAGATTAAGTTAATGGGATCACCTCCCATTTGTAATTTAATCAACGTGCTAACTACGATTTTTCGTATGACATTTACTGCAACTTGCTACGGTGCGTCAATCGCTTCTTCCGGCGAGCTTCCGGCGAACTTCCGTCGATCATCCGATGAACCCTCGGTGATGCTCCTACAGACTTCCGGCAAACTCCTGGGCTTGCGACGATTCACTTGGCGAGTTCTGACGAGCTTCTTTGGCAAGCTTACGGACTTCTCGGATTTGTTCCCGCAGAACCTCCGACAACTGTCCGAACTTCCGTCGAACTCTCGAACTCCCAACGTGATCATTGTCTTGACTCCGGCGCAACTCCTGCTGCATGTCTTTCTTCCATCGTAGTTAATCCTGCACACTTAAAACAAAACTTCGATCGAGACAATTAATCCTAAGCAATTAACCAAGTTGTCCGGCATGTCATTGGTCCCTCGACGCTTAGTCCGATTCTTCGGCGCATCGTCCTCTCCTGCAGCCTATTGCCCAATCGGCCAGTTGACTCCGCAACTCCGATATCCTTGGCACAATACCCACTCTTCTTGGCCCGATGCCCGAGTCCACGGCCCGAAGCCTTCTGTCGATACGTCGACCGATCCACTGGCCCGACGTCCAATCTTCTGACATGTTCCTCCGACACAACATGATTTTCCTGCTTTAATTGTCTCATCCTGATCGAAGCATCCTGCATCACTCAAAACGTAGATTAAATCATAAACATATATCAAGTGGTTTCATCATCAAAATACGAGATTCAACAATCTCCCCCTTTTTGATGATGACAACTATTTGATGACGGAGTTAACCTTAACTCCCAGAGTTTAAACAAACTCCCCCCTATCAATATGCCATATTGATAGAATCTTGAATTCAAACTGAATTCAAGTCATTGCAATATTCATCATGAATACTTGCAACACGTCATCATGAACTTATGCATAAACTTATGCATAATATGTCATGTCATCAACATACTTCTCCCCCTTTGTCATCAACAAAAAGGAGAAGTCCAACTATTCTTGTGTTTGGAATATTGGTTCAACTCATTGCATGAAAAACATAATATCAAGTTTTATCATCATGCAAGTTTGCTATTATCAAATATCAACATGTAAAATTGTGATGTAAGCTTTTGATATCATAACGCAAACATTTCAAGTGTTTATCAATTGTAGCATTTCATCACATGGTAAGATATCAACACGTAAAATTACGATACAGGTTCTTGATATCTTAACGCATGATGCAAACATGGCATAATGCAAATTTGGCAATCATAGCATCAATTCATATATCTCTTGATGATGCAAGAATTACAAATATGGTAATCATATTAATTCATATATCTCTTGATGATGCAAGCATGGCATAATCATAGCATCAGTGTTCATAGCATCAATTCATATATTTCTTCCCCTTTGTCATCAACAAAAAGGAGAACGATATAAGCAAATTTTAAATATAAGTACGATGCCATAAGCAGGTTCATGTCATTTTTCAACAAAGAGTGATAAGATACCAAATATTCAAACATCTCAAGGAAAACATGACATGGAGATAGCTTTGAAAACTTCTTCCATTTTATTTGTTATTTTCTTTTTACATGAAGGAGGAAAGCTATTTCTGAGCTTACTCGAATGAAGTTAAAATTGATAAGATATTAAAGCACACTTCATTTTTACAAGTATCAAGATATGTATGTGAATCAAATCCTTGTGCGTAAAAATAACTTCCTTTTTCAAGAAGTAATTTATAAGTAGGAATCATTTCATCAAATCCATTTCTCAAAACAAAATATTGTTCAGATAATAAGTGTATGAGAGATGTATTTGCTAGTTGATTCCATATATCAAAAATCAATGATATGAATTAAACTTGATATGACATATGCTTATTAAGTCTGGAAGAGGATAATTCGAAAATCCAATTGTTAGGATACCAATAGTTAAGAGAATCCGAAAATGAAATTAACACTTTCATGCATTCGGACAAGGTTATGCTATTGATTTTCAAATACAATCATGAGGACAAAACATGCTTATTATCATGGAAATTTTTGTATCCAAAGCACATAATTTCCAACATGTTATTAGGGCATGTAATTGTGTAAAATCATCATGGCAATCGAGTGATTTGATCATTCAATCAAGAAAGTCCGAAAATTAATTTTAACAAGTTCAATCATTCGGACATATTTTTGCCATAGTTTTTCAAATACAATCATGAAGATAAGACATGCTTATCATCATGGTAGTACGATAGCAAGTTTACAATATACAAGCTAGCAAAAAATTTTTAACATTTTAAGACACGCAAGCTAGCAATTTTCTCTTTGAGATATGCACATTAGCAACTCTTTCTCCCCCTATGTCATTGGCAAAAAGAAGGGAAGACCCTTTACATTAATTTCTAAATCATGACAAAGGTAGGTTTCAATCTTGTTTGTGCATCATTATATTTTCAAATTCGAACATGCACAATTTCAAAAACCTTATATTTTACTCATGAATGATACTGAATAAATCAATCAATATTACGAGCATATTATACATAATACTTAAATTTTTAACTGTTTATCAATATTTTGATCATGATACCAAACATTCATCATTTAGAGTATTCATGATATTAAATCAACATTTATAATACATCATTTTAGTAACAACTCATAGCATTTTAAATCATGATTTATATCATATGCAATACATCACATCATAATTAAAAAGCTCAAGTATTGCATGCATCATTGCAAATCATAAATGCTTCATATTATGATGGTATCAATTTTGTCAAATTATATCCTACCATGCATGATCATAACTTTTCATTTGTATACATCAAAATAAATTAATGAATATTTCATATATTCATATCATCACATAAGGAATATCAAGAAGAATTGGTAATGAGATTTACGAATCATGTAGACAAATTATGAATATTAGGAGACATATTATGATTCTTTTTAGATAACCCAAATAGCAAAAAGAAAGAATCATAGTAAGTTATTTTGATTTATAAAAAGAATTCTCAAGTTTTCTTTTTTGGTAAGTAAAAGTAAATTGATTATCTGTAAAGTTTCTACAAATAGCTTTATCTATACAAGTTATAGACAAAGCCAAGTAACTCATAGAGTGCGAATGCGATAGTTATGACTACACATGCTGTAGACTATAACTACCTGTGGGTACATTATTTGGCATCATTCCCAAGATCTTTTGCTAATAGCAAAATTAAATTTGATAAAAATATCTTTTTCTCTTCGGGTGAAGTGCTCGGTTTTGAGATCTTGCTCCAAACAGGATCTTGAGTCTCTAATAATCTTTTTCAAGAGCTGAGCATTGTTTGTGTGTTGACATTCAAAGATTCTATTACATCTCTCCTTCCACATCCACCAAATAGCGCATCTGAAAGTGACCTTTGCCAGTTGTGTTAGAGGCCCTTTTCTTGAGAAACATTGCATAAGGTCGCCTAGTTCTTGGTGCAAGTTTGGTTGCGGCAGTCTATTGAGTTCAAATCGCTGGAGAATCTCCTTCCATATCCATTTTGTATAAATACAAGCAAAATAGAGGTGGTCAACAGTTTCTTCTTTTTGCAAACAAAGGGAGCATCGGTTAACATGATAGATACCTCTTATTTTCATATTGTCTATTGTAGGTAGTTTATTGAGAAGGGCCTGCCATGTACATAAGGAGTGTCTTTGGGATCCCGGTCGATCCCATGTCCAACTGCTTGGGACCCACTTGTTATTTCTTTGCCTAATTTGATTCCATGCGGATGTGGCACTAAATTTGCCATTGTCATGAGGCCAAATAAGTATATATGAAGAGTTGTTCCTGATTGGAATAGCTATGATAGTCGGCCAAAGTGATAACATTTCGGGAGAAATAGGATTAGGGAGACACCAGGTACCGTTAGCAATGAACTCGGAAACCTTCCAATCTTTAGGAGCCCCAAGATCTTTTCGTATTATGTCGCCATATAATTGAAATATACTCTTCCCACTCACCCAAGGATCGTACCACATATTAGTACTAGTTCCAGAGGAGATTGCATAAGAGATGTGTTTGATTAGCCAATTCCTTGCCTTTAAAATTCCTTTCCAAGCTGCAGAGTGGTATGTTCTTGTTGAAATTTCCCAGATTGATTCCTTTGAAAGATACCTAGCAGAAACCCATTGTGACCATAAGGAACATTTGTTTTGCAAAAGATCCCACAATTGTTGTACCAGGCATGCTTGATTCCAATCTCTAGTATTTCTCAAGTTTAGCCCCCCTTCATCTTTCGGTTTACAAATGCTATCCAAATTTACCATATGCATTGCCTTATCATTTGTGCCATTCTAGAAGAAGTTCATTAATAATCGTTCAATATCTTGGAGAAGTCCAAATTTAGGGCGACCACTGTAGCGGTGGCCAAATCTAGGGCGACCACTATAGTGGTGACGACACTGTAGCGGCGGCCAGATCTCCCTAGGGCGATCTGACTCCTGCAGCGGCGACGACACTGTAGCGGCAACCAGATCTTGGGCGACCACTGTAGCGGCGACGACACTGTAGCGGCGACCAGATCTAGGGCGACCACTGTAGCGGCGGCCAGATCTCCCTAGGGCGATCTGACTCCTGCAACGTCGGCTTTCTCCCACGGGCGACGGTATTGTAGCAACGGGCGATGACACTGTAGCGGCGATCTGATTTCCTGCAGCGTCGGTTGTTTCCCAAGGGCGACGGTACTGTAGCGGCGGCGACAACACTATAGCAGCAACGGTACTGTAGCGGCGACGACACTATAGCGGTACGAGATCTCCCTAGGGCGATCTGACTCCTGCAGCGTTGGCTTTCTCTCACGGGCGACGATATTATAGCAACGATCTGATCTCCCTTACATTAGTGGTGATCGGATCTCCTGCAGCGTCGGCTTCTCCCCAAGGGCGACGATACTATAGCGGCGACCAGATCTCCCTAGGGCGACGGTACTGTAGCGGCGATCTGATATACTGCGACGGTGGCTTTTCCCTATGGAGACGATTCTATAGCGGCGACCAGAAGAGGGATCAAACATGGCAGCGACGGCCCCTAGGGCTGGCGACGGTGGCGGGAGGGTTGATACGATGGTAAGACTCCCTACCGTTACCCCTCAATTGGCTCCTCCTCTATATCCTCTCCAGAGAGAAACTCCTTCGACGAAACAACATCGAAGTAGGTCGCGCTCTAGATCGCTGCAGCCTGCCCTCATTTCCAATGACCCTAGGCCTTGGACTAGCCTCTTCAAGGCTCCGGTTGGAAGTCCGGATCTAAGCTTGGAATTCTTTACTCCAGAAGTTCAGGTTGATAAGAAGATTGCTGTATACGAGACTGCTGATTCAGCATAGCTTATTAAGACATGGTCTATGGCGATTGTTGGCTATGTGGTAGGTCTCAAAACATCTTATTTCTCACTATCCTCATTTATCAAAACTCGATGGGGAATATCGTCATTTGATCTTCATATGCTGGAGAACAGATTCTTTGTTTGCAAGCTATACTCTGAAGAAGATTTACAACGGGTCCTCGAAGGATTCTGGACTATTCGAGGCCATCCAATGATTCTACGACGCTGGTCTCATAGAGTGCGAATGCGATAGTTATGACTACACATGCTGTAGACTATAACTACCTGTGGGTACATTATTTGACATCATTCCCAAGATCTTTAGCTAATAGCAAAATTAAATTTGATAAAAATATCTTTTTCTCTTCGGGTGAAGTGCTCGATTTTGAGATCATGCTCCATACAGGATCTTGAGTCTCTAATAATCTCTTTCAAGAGCTGAGCATTGTTTGTGTGTTGACATTCAAAGATTCTATTACATCTCTCCTTCCACATCCACCAAATAGCGCATCTGAAAGTAACCTTTGCCAGTTGTGTAAGTGGCCCTTTTCTTGAGAAACATTGCATAAGGTCGCCTAGTTCTTGGTGCAAGTTTGGTTGCGGCAGTCTATTGAGTTCAAATCGCTGGAGAATCTCCTTCCATATCCATTTTGTATAATTACAAGCAAAATAAAGGTGGTCAACAGTTTCTTCTTGTTGCAAACAAAGGGAGCATCGGTTAACATGATAGATACCTCTTCTTTTCATATTGTCTATTGTAGGTAGTTTATTGAGAAGGGCCTGCCATGTACATAAGGAGTGTCTTTGTGATCCCGGTCGATCCCATGTCCAACTGCTTGGGACCCACTTGTTATTTCTTTGTCTAATTTGATTCCATACAGATGTGGCACTAAATTTGCCATTGTCATGAGGCCAAATAAGTATATCTGAAGAGTTGTTCCTGATTGGAATAGCTATGATAGTCGGCCAAAGTGATAACATTTCGGGAGAAATAGGATTAGGGAGACACCAGGTACCGTTAGCAATGAACTCGGAAACCTTCCAATCTTTGGGAGCCCCAAGATCTTTTCGTATTCTGTCGCCATATAATTGAAATATACTCTTCCCATTCACCCAAGGATCGTACCACATATTAGTACTAGTTCCAGAAGAGATTGCATAAGAAATGTGTTTGATTAGCCAATTCCTTGCCTTTAAAATCGGAAGGTAAAACTCGGAAGGTAAAACTCGGAAGGTACATGTCTCATATTCCTGGAAGCCACAACGATGTCAGCATTGCTTATCTTTTGGTCATGCAAATGGAGCTTGTCAGCAAACTCCAAAACAAATCACAAAGGTCTATCGACCATGTCAAGCGCCTCAGCAACAAAGCGAGTCTTCTCTAATGGCAGTAGCACCGATGGTGGCGAAGACTATTGAGCATTCCGACTCACAAGGACAGCACCGCGGACAGAAGGACAAATCCAAAACTATATCTCTTCCTACAATGTCGGAGCCTTCCACAACAGAGGTTTCCCTTAGTACTAGTGGACAGGAGAAACATAAGTCAGGAACTTCATCTCTTCCAATATCATTGGATCCGTCCACAATAACTCAACAAACTCAGGCCCAAACAAATCTCGCCAGTAAGGATATTCTTCCTCAACAAACTCAGGCCACAACAAACATCACCAACAAGGATATTCTGTCTCAACAAACTCATGCCCCAACAAACCTCTCTAGCCAGGCTACTCCAACAAGTACTATCCAAGATATTGTGCTGCAACAATCTTATCGTGCTTCGACAAACCCTGCCAATCAAGACCACATGATTCAAGGTATTTTAAAGTTTAAAAATCTGTAAGCTGTAGATGAAGTGGATAAATATAGGAATAAAGCCATAAAAGGTAAGGATATTGTGCGGGAGGAAAATACAAAACCGAAGGATAAGAAAAAGGATGGTACAGTCCATCCAAAGTCGTAGGATGAATACCTTACCACCTTTTCATTTCTTTATTACTGATGAAGATAACATGTTGGAATGTCCGCGGACTTAATAAGCCGGAGAAATGTCGGGAGCTCAACAGAATAATCAAGTCTGCCGCATGTGATATTGTTATTCTAGTAGAAACGAAAATTAAACAATCACGCGTTCAAGCTCAAAAGAATTTAATATGGCCGGACGCAGAACTGTTTACCAATGACTCAAATGAAACTTTTGGTAGAATATGGGTCTTATGGCATCCTAACTCTATTAATGCTTGGTTTATTTCTGCTACTGATCAATTCATTCATCTTAAGGTAGAGGACAAAAAGAATGGCTGTCAATTCAATCTCACTGGTATATATGCTTCAAATAGTATACAAGAAAGAAATACTCTTTGGTCTAACCTGACTAATATTGCAAATGGCTGTCTCAATGTACCTTGGATTGTTCTTGGAGACTTTAACACTGTTCGGTACACAAATGAAAAAGAGGGGGGTAGACAACTTTCAAAAAGCCAGCTTCAAAGTTTTAATGATTATATTGACACTACAGCTTTGTTTGATATGAAATCTGTGGGTAATTGGCTCTCCTGGAGTAATCAAGGTGCTGCTAACAGAAAAATAATGGCTCGACTTGATAGGTGTTTCATTAATCATGAATGGTTAACAGTTTATCCAGATTCACTTCTTGAGTATGGTGCTCCTTTGTTTTCTGACCATTCTTTAATGTATATACACGCAGACAAAGCGACACCAAGAGGCAAGAAACCGTTTAGATTCTTTAACATGTGGAGTACTCATCCTCAATTTCTTGATGTTATCAGATCTGCTTGGAATGTTAATGTGCATGGATCCCCCCCTTACATCTTATGTCCAAGGTACATTGAGATAGCCATTTGCAATATTAGTCAGGTCAGACCAAAGAGTATTTCTTTCTTGCATACTATTTGAAGCATATATACCAGTGAGATTGAATTGACAGCCATTCTTTTTGTCCTCTATCTTAAGATGAATGAATTGATCAGTAGCAGAAATAAACCAAGCATTAATAGAGTTAGGATGCCATAAGACCCATATTCTACCAAAAGTTTCATTTGAGTCATTGGTAAACAGTTCAGCGTCCGGCCATATTAAATTCTTTTGAGCTTGAACGCGTGATTGTTTAATTTTCGTTTCTACTAGAATAACAATATCACATGCGGCAGACTTGATTATTCTGTTGAGCTCCCGACATTTCTCCGGCTTATTATGTCTGCGAACATTCCAACATGTTATCTTCATCAGTAATAAAGAAATGAAAAGGTGGTAAGGTATTCATCCTACGACTTTGGATGGACTGTACCATCCTTTTTCTTATCCTTCGGTTTTGTATTTTCCTCCCGCACAATATCCTTACCTTTTATGGCTTTATTCCTATATTTATCCACTTCATCTACAGCTTGCATATTTTTAAACTTTAAAATACCTTGAATCATGTGGTCTTGATTGGCAGGGTTTGTCGAAGCACGATAAGATTGTTGCAGCACAATATCCTGGATAGTACTTGTTGGAGTAGCCTGGCTAGAGAGGTTTGTTGGGGCATGAGTTTGTTGAGACAGAATATCCTTGTTGGTGATGTTTGTTGTGGCCTGAGTTTGTTGAGGAAGAATATCCTTGCTGGCGAGATTTGTTTGGGCCTGAGTTTGTTGAGTTATTGTGGACGGATCCAATGATATTGGAAGAGATGAAGTTCCTGACTTATGTTTCTCCTGTCCACTAGTACCAAGGGAAACCTCTGTTGTGGAAGGCTCCGACATTATAGGAAGAGATATAGTTTTGGATTTGTCCTTTTGTCCGCGGTGCTGTCCTTGCGAGTCGGAATGCTCAATAGTCTTCGCCACCATCGGTGCTACTGCCATTAGAGAAGACTCGCTTTGTTGCTGAGGCGCTTGACGTGGTCGATAGACCTTTGTGATTTGTTTTGGAGTTTGCTGACAAGCTCCATTTGCATGACCAAAAGATAAACAATACTGACATCGTTGTGGCTTACAGGAATATGAGACATGTACCTTCCGAGTTTTCCCGTCAAGATCACGATAGAAAACCTCATTTGGAAGATCTTCGTCGGAAGAAACCAGTACACATGCTCATGCAAATGCTAATCTCGTCTGAGTAGCTGTTGCTTTGTCGATGTAGAGTGGCTGTCCCAGAGTGCTGCATAACTTTGAAATAAAACGTCGACTCCAAAGATGTAGAGGAAGACCTTGAAAGGATACCCATAATGGAATAGACTGTAGGCTATCTAACTCCAAACGGACATCAGGAGACCAGCGTCGTAGAATCATTGGATGGCCGCGAATAGTCCAGAATCCTTCGAGAACCCGTTGTAAATCTTCTTCAGAGTAGAACTTGCAAACAAAGAATCCGTTCTCCAGCATATGAAGATCAAATGACGATATTCCCCATCGAGTTTTGATAAATGAGGATAGTGGGAAATAAGATGTTTTGAGACCTACCACATAGCCAACAATCGCCATAAACCATGTCTCAATAAGCTCTGCTGAATCAGCAGTCTCGTATACAGCAATCTTCTTATCAGCCTGAACTTCTGGAGTAAAGAATTCCAAGCTTAGATTCGGACTTCCAACCGGAGCCTTGAAGAGGCTAGTCCAAGGCCTAGGGTCATTGGAAATGAGGGCAGGCTGCCGCGATCTAGAGCGCGACCTACTTCGATGTTGTTTCGTCGAAGGAGTTTCTCTCTGGAGAGGATATGGAGGAGGAGCAAATTGAGGGGTAACGGTAGGGAGTCTTACCATCGTATCAACCCTCTCGCCACCGTCGCCAGCCCTAGGGGCCGTCGCTGCCATGTTTGATCCCTCTTCTGGTCGCCGCTATAGAATCGTCTTCATAGGGAAAAGCCATCGTCGTAGTATATCAGATCGCCGCTATAGTACCGTCGCCCTAGGGAGATCTGGTCGCCGCTATAGTATCGTCACCCTTGGGGAGAAGCCGACGCTGCAGGAGATCCGATCACCACTACTGTAAGGGAGATCAGATCGTTGCTATAATATCATCGCCCGTGAGAGAAAGCCAACGCTGCAGGAGTCAGATCGCCCTAGGGAGATCTCGTCGCCGCTACAGTGTCGTCGCCGCTACAGTACCGTTGCTGCTACAGTGTTGTCGCCGCCGCTACAGTACCGTCGCCCTTGGGAAACAGCTGACGCTGTAGGAACTCAGATCGCCGCTACAGTGTCGTCGCCCGTCGCCCGTGGGAGAAAGCCGACACCGCAGGAGTCAGATCGCCCTAGGGAGATCTGGCCGCCGCTACAATGGTCGCCCTAGATCTGGTCGCCGCTACAGTGTCGTCGCCGCTACAGTGGTCGCCCAAGATCTGGTCGCCGCTACAGTGTCGTCGCCGCTGCAGGAGTCAAATCGCCCTAGGGAGATCTGGCCGCCGCTACAGTGGTCGCCCTCAAAATCTCAATATTACTTTCAAGAGATTCAAAATGGCATAGATAATTTTATTAATCTCTTAGTGAAAAAGTCAATAAGGACACACAAACAATGTTCAGCTCTTAAAAGAGATTATTAGAGACTCAAGATCCTGTTTGGAGCAAGATCTCAAAACCGAGCACTTCACCCGAAGAGAAAAAGATATTTTTATCAAATTTAATTTTGCTATTAGCAAAAGATCTTGGGAATGATGCCAAATAATGTACCCACAGGTAGTTATAGTCTATAGCATGTGTAGTCATAACTATCGCATTCGCACTCTATGAGTTACTTGGCTTTATCTATGACTTGTATAGATAAAGCTATTTGTATAAACTTTACACATAATCAATTTACTTTTACTTACAAAAAAAAGAAAAAGTCAATAAGGTAAAGAAAAATAAATTTTCAAGAAAAATACTTTTCTCTTTTTAGTTGTTTTAATTCATATGATTTTATTTCATCTATGTCAAACATGTAGCATGTTTTAAAATCGAAAGTGCAAGTTTTATTATGACAAAGATCAATAAGGGGATTTCATTATCGTGAAAATCAAAAATCGCAAGATTCATCATCCATAATTATAAAACCAATAAACACGATTTTTAAAATCATGGTATCAAAACATCATTATATCATCAAGCATGATTTCACATTTTCAATCAAGATCAATATGTATTTTTCATGATTATTTTCAGAACTACTAGCATGATCATAAATTTTGCATTTTCATCATTTTTTTTTAACATGTAATTTTCAAGAAAATTAATTCTATACTAAAAAAGAAAATGCATTATAAAGAGCATCATCTAATTTCGAAATAAATTAAGGGGGTTTTGATTACCTCATCATTGAATGACGTTAAGGCGTAGTTTGCCACCTCGCCTTATTTGATTTTCTTCTCGTCTTCGGAGGAGCTCGATTCATCACACTTTATGTTCTTCTTGTTTGGCCTCTTCTTTCGTTCAAGTTTATTGTTTATTTTAGATTTTTGTTTAATAAACTTATTAAGATTTAGTGTTCGAAGTTCAAGTTCATCATTGTCCTCATCACTTGAGTCATCGCTCAAGTGGTATTCATTTGTCCGGAGTTCCAAATCCTTCCTGTTTTTTGGAAGGTGATTTTGTTCATCATGTACATTGTGCACCATTTCATATGTCATCAATGAACCAATTAGTTCTTCAAGTGGTAAGTTGTTTAGGTTTTTAGCTCCTTGTATTGCAGTTACTTTTGAATCCCACTTCTTAGAAAGAGAACGCAAAATCTTGTTTACGAGTTTAAAATCTGAAAAATATTTTCCAAGAGCTCTTAAACTATTGACAACATCCGTGAAACGGGTATACATGTCGCCTATAGTCTTGCTTGGTTACATTCGAAAAAGCTCAAAATCATGCAATAAAATGTTAACTTTCGAGTCTTTGACTCTACTAGTTCCCTCGTGCGTGATTTCAAGTGTTCGCCAAATATCAAAAGCCGTTTCGTACGTAGAAATCCGATTGAACTCATTTTTATCCAAAACGCAAAATAAGGCATTCATAGCCTTTGCGTTTAAAGAAAAATACTTCTTCTCCAAAGTCGACCATTCGTTCATTGGTTTAGAGGGAAGTTGAAACCTATTTTCAACGATATTCCACAAATTCAAATTCATAGAAATCAAGAAAACTCTCATTCGAGTTTTCCAATAAGTGTAGTCCAATCCGGTAAACAACAGTGGACGAACAACCAATAAGCCCTCTTTCAACGATAAAACACGTTTGAACGAAAAAAATGATTTCGGTGTGAAAGCCGATCCTAAGATTACTTCAACTTAAGATCAAACGAGATGACGTTAAAATCAATCTATCAAGGCAGTTTGCAGTTATGATGAAAACCAGAATATAAGCGCAAACTGAAATACGACGTTCGTACGAAGAAGCTGATTTACGTCTAAATGCTGATTCATAAATCACTTGATTAGGCGAGATGCAGTTTAAGCAAGGATATAAAGG
Source organism: Musa acuminata AAA Group (assembly GCF_036884655.1). Lineage (NCBI taxonomy): Eukaryota > Viridiplantae > Streptophyta > Magnoliopsida > Zingiberales > Musaceae > Musa > Musa acuminata. The sequence continues at coordinate 18,677,424 of NC_088330.1, read as the reverse complement.
CAGTTTGCAGTTATGATTGAAATCAAAACATAAACGCAAACTGAAATATAATGATTGTACGAAAAAATAGATTTACGTCTAAACGCTGATTCGGAAAGTATAAAGCTTAAAACCCTATTGTATATGCATAGAAAGCAGTAAGCTTTAGAGGAGGTTTGCAGTAAAAATAATATGCTCAAAGTAAATGCAAACCGAGATTTAGAGTGGTTCGGTCAATCTTGACCTACTCCACTTTTGGCTTCCTCCACCGACGAGGTCATCGACGTCAACTAGAGGCCTTCCTTCAATAGGCGAAGGCCAACCACCCTTTTACAGTTTCACTCCTTTTGATGGGCTTAGGAGACAACCCTTACAGAATTTTCTCTCCTCTCTTTACAGTTCAGAACTTGGAAGAAAAGAGGAAGAAGAACTTTTGGCCTTTACAATAATTTTGAGCTCTAAAAATCACAGAACAAGATCAAGATTTCGGTGTCTATTCTGTGCTCTTTCAGTGCTGAATGGGTGGGGTATTTATAGGCCCCAACCCAGTTCAAATTTGGAGCTCAAAACTGTCAATTCCCGGAATTCCGGGATCAGGCGGTTGCACCTCCTGACTGGAGCGGTTGCACCGCCTGGTAGAGCTCGAAGAATAAGCCTCTGGGCAGTGCTACCTCTTGTCACGGGCAGTTGCAACTCCTGACAGAGCTCGAAGACCAAGCTCAGGCGGTTGCACCTCCTGACTGGGGCGGTTGCACCGCTTGGCAGAGCTCGAAGACCTAGCTCAAGCGGTGCCACCTCCTATCAGGGGAGGTTGCACCACCCAGTCTCGCTCGGAGATTGAGCCCAAGTGGTGCCACCGCCTGGCTGGGGCGGTTGCACCTCCCAGTCTCGCTCGGAGACTGAGCCCAGGCGGTGCAACCTCCTGCCTTGGGCGGTTCAATAGCCTGGCAGAAATCAAGGTCCGAATGGGTTGATCCATTCGGCCCAATTTGGGTTTTTCAGGGGACCAATTGCTCCAAGATTAAGTTAATGGGATCACCTCCCATTTCCAACTTAATCAACGTGCTAACTATGATTTTTCCTAAGACATTTACTGCAACTTGCTCCGGTGCATCAATCGTTTCTTCCGGTGAGCTTCCGGCGAACTTCCGTCGATCATCCAATGAACCCTCGGTGATGCTCCTGCGGACTTCCGGCAAACTCCGGGACTTGCGATGATTCACTTGGCGAGTTCTGACGAGCTTCTTTGGCAAGCTTATGGACTTCTCGGATTTGTTCCTGCAAAACCTCCGACGACTGTCTGAACTTCCGTCGAACTCTCGAACTCCCAATGTGAACATTGTCTTGACTCCGGCGCAACTCCTGCTGCATGTCTTTCTTCCATCGTAGTTAATCCTGCATACTTAAAACAAAACTTCGATCGAGACAATTAATCCTAAGCAATTAACCAAGTTATCCGGCATGTCATTGGTCCCTCGACGCTTTGTCTGATTCTTCGGCGCATCGTCCTCTCCTTCAGCCTATTGCCCAATCGGCCAGTTGACTCCGCATCTCCGATATCCTTGGCATAATACCCGCTCTTCTTGGCCCGATGCCCGAGTCTACGGCCCGAAGCCTTCTGTCGATACGTCGACCGATCCACCGGCCCGACATCCAATCTTCTGACATGTTCCTCTGATACCGGGGAAGGTAAAAATGCAGAATGGATTTCGAAAGAACACCAATAGAACAGTGTTAGAACCCTTGCAGATTCTAAACTTGGGGTTGATCTCTTTAGGGGATCGGCCTCCTTGGAACTCTATAGGGGTTCCTCCCTCCAAGTTGCTGCTCAAAGGCTGCAGAAAAGATTCATCTATTGCTTAAGAAAAGAGAAGGAATACATGGCTATTTATAGGGCTTCTAAACCCTAACTCCTAATAGGACTCCTACTTAAGACTCTTACTTCTAACCAACTCCTAATAGGACTCCTACTCAAGACTCATATTCCCTTACAACTCCTAATTCTTCTCTAAGAAAAAACCTCCTACATGAATGCCCCTCACAATTAGGACTCTCCTAGCTAGAGTCCTAACAGAATGTCCCTCTCAATTTGGACTCTCCTAGCTAGAGTCCTAACATTTTTACATGATTGTCCCTCTCAATTAGGACTCTCCAAGCTAGAGTCCTAACAGACCCGCCCTCTTCAAATCAGCCTTGTCCTCGAGGCTGATGATTCATGAATTCTGGGAATTTGATCTTTAAGTCGTCATAGTTCTCCCAAGTGGCATCTTCTTTTGGTAGGTTCGCCCACTGTATTAGCACTTCATTAGTGGGTCGTCGTCGTCGAGTCACGATCCGTCGATCAACAATGGCACTTGGCTGGGTCTGGAGTTCTCTTTGGGTAGTCATATTTGGTGGGTGGCTTTGGGCTGTCTCCAAGCACCTGTTTAAAACTTCCGGTTGGCTGTTGGTTTGTGGGTGATATGTCATACTCCTTTTCAATTTAATACCCTGCATATAGAATAACTTTGTCCAAAATCTGCTATTGAAGATGCAAGTAGAATTTGTCACAAGCACAATGCGTCCCTTATAGTGTAATTCTTTTGAGTCCCAATTGTAATGAGCCATGGGGCTTAGTGCTTCCTCCAATTTTTTTATAATCTTACTAGTATCTGAATCTTCCTGCCATTCCATCTTAATATCCTCAAGGAAGTTGCTGGTCGGAAGTGAAACGGTCGAAACTTCAACTTGCTCAGGTAGCTGCGAAAGCGCATCTGCAAGAACATTCTCTTTCCCCTTTTTGTAAGTTATTTCAAAATCAAATCCAAGAAGTTTTGTTACCCATTTTTGCTGCTCGGGGGAAGATATCTTCTGCTCCAAGAGATATTTTAGGCTTTTATGGTCGGTCTTGATTTGAAAGTATCGCCTGATCAAGTACAATCTCCACCTCGTTGCTGCGCGCACAATGGCGAGCATCTCCTTATCATATGTTGACATATTTTGATCGGAGGGAGATAATGCCTTGCTAGTGTATGTGAGTGGTCGACCATCTTGCATGAGAATGGCTCCAATTCTGACTCCAGATGTGTCAGCCTCAATAATGAAGGGTCGGTTGAAATCTGGTAGTGTTAGCACCGGCATCGTCGTCATGGCTGCCTTAAGTTTGTCGAAGGCAGCGGAGGCTCTGTCCAACCATTGGAAGACATCTTTTTCTAATAAGGAAGTAAGTGGTGCACTGATCTTTCCATAGTTTTTCATGAACTTGCGGTAGTAGCCTGTTAAACCCGGAAAGCCATGTAGCAATTTTATGTTTCTCGAGGTCGGCCAGTTTTGCATTGCTCCAATTTTGAAGGGGTCCACTGCCACACCTTCCTCTGATATGATATGCCCAAGATATTCCACCTTTTGTTGAAGAAAGCAAAAATTCGTGGTTGTTGTGTGTTCAAAAGGTGGTTTTCCATATGTCTTCTTCGCATGCTCGTATTTGATGATACCCGGATCAAAGGTCCAGCTTTGTAAAGATTTGTGCTCCCTTTCATCTATCAATTCATCTACTATTGGAATAAAGTATTTGTCCTTGATGATTATGCCATCGAGAGCTCGGTAATCAACACATATTCGCCTTGTTCCGTCCTTCTTGCGTACAAGTAGCACCAGCGAAGAGTAGAGGTTGCAACTTGGCCGAATAACTCCTGTTTCGAGCATCTCTTTTATAATCCTTTCTATTTCATCCTTCTGGAGATGTGGATACTGATATGGCTGAGCATTTGCTGAAGATTTGCCTGGAAGAATCATTATACAATGATCATGCCGATAGGTAAGAGGTAGGTTGCGCGGTTCGTCAAATATATTTGAAAATTCAGCAAGCAAAGGAAGTAGATTTGGATCTTCAAATTTTGTTGGCTCTCCCTTAGTTTGCTGCTCAAGTTGTACCAAAAAGCCGCTGCATGCTTTATGCAAAACATTCTCCATTTGTTGTGTGCAAATTATTGTTATGTCGCCCCCACGTTTCCCGTGCAATGTCACCTGTTTTTCCTTACTGTAAAATTTCATAATTAGTTTCATAAAATTCCAAGAAATATCACCTAATGTCGTCAACCATTTAATTCTGAGCATGGCCTCATGATTGTTAAGAGGGAGAAGGAAGAAATCTGCAATTATCTCTTGGTCCTGCAGCAATAGTTTCTCCTGCAAGCGCCTATGATCACAATTCAAAATCCGTCCGTCGGTGACCTTAACATCAAACCTGCAGCGATTCTCGATAGGTAATGATATCCGAACAGCAAGCTTACTATTTAGGAAGTTAGTAGTACTGCCCATGTTGATGAGAACAGTGATCGGTTGTTGTTTGAGAAGGCCTCCAATTTTCATCGTTTGCGGGTTTGAGTAGTTAGCTAGTGTATGTACCGTAACTTCGGTCGGTTGTGGCTCTTCTTCTGCATCTTCTTCTTTATGTTCAAGGCTCTCTTTTGGATGTTCAATGACCTCTTCTTCTATCGGTTCAATCATAAGAAGTCCCCCTTTACTACAGCGATGCTCACGGCTCCACGGCTCGTCACAATGCCAACATAACCCCTTCGCATATCGCTCCCGAAGCTCTTCTCTTGTTAACCTCTTTAGTGTAGGGACTTGGTCGACAGTAGGGGGGGCTAAGGGCTTCAATATTACTAGTTGAGGAGAGACCCTAGTCCTCCGAGCTTCATGGTTCAATTGCTCCTCTTGATGTCGTGCGAAAGAGATGGCTGCCATAAGCGTATACGGTTGTCGCGCTTTAACTTCTCCTCGGATCTCCGGCTTCAAGCCCTCAATGAAGGTCCACAATAGCTGTTTTTGAGACCAATCATGAGTTTGATTAGATAACCTTTCAAACCTGGTTTGGTACTCCTGAATGGTAGAGGTTTGTTGGATCTTTGCTAGTTGTTCGTCAATATTCTCGTAATCGGTTGGTCTGAAGCGAATCAGCAGTCCTTCTTTGAATTGTCGCCATGAAAGGACTCCATAAGTATGTTCAAACCAGTCAAACCACTGTATAGCATCCCCTTCAAGATGTATAGCTGCAATTTTCACCATAGATACATCCGCGGTTTTGTTGTACCGAAAATATCGCTCCGCGCGCGAGATCCAACCAATCGGGTCTCCTTCTTCCCATCTAGGGAAGTCCACCCTTATGCATGGATAGTTGGGATCAATCATAGAGCCTCCCCTCCCTTGGAACTCATCTCTTCGGGCCTGGTGCGATTGGGCAAAGCTCTCTCCATGATATGATTTTTTCGGGCTTAGTAGTCGGCCCAATCTGAGTTCGGTAAAGAGCGTCCGAATCTTATCCTCCATTCGCGCCTCCAAGGCTTCGAATTTAGCATCGATTGCCTCCTTAGATGTCATAGTATATGCCTCCAAATCTATGATGTTAAGATCTCTCTTTTGTTGTCAGGTTAAAGGCATGTATAGGTTGAGAGAAGTGATGGTCGAAAGGGTTGGTGGATCGGTGGATGTAGGCTACGATTTAGGCTTGTTTTGTGGCTGTTTTGGGTGCAGTTTGAGGGTGTGGTTTGGTGGAGTTTTAGGGCTGTGGATGAAAGTTTTGGATCTGTGGTAGATGGCAGCAAAGGTTTGAGAGAAATCAGTGGAAGTTGCAGCAAGTATGTGCTGTCTTGTAAGAGCAGAATTGTCGTCGAATAAACAGCGGTTTCTCGATGTAATTTCCACCAAAAACTTGAGAGAATTGAGGAGGGAATTGATAGCAAAATCACAGTTTCTATGACAGCAAGGATGACTAATTTAATCAAGAAAATTTCGGCAGTATAATAGCAAGGAAATTGGTGCAAGTTGTGATAGCAGAATTCTCGTCGAAAAATTTCAGCAGTTTACGATGAAAATTTATAGCAACACAAAAATCAGTTTTAGAGATGAATTTCTTAATAGATCAATCTTAGATGGAAGCCAAGATGATCTATGAAGTGTATAAGAAATTTCATTCAAAAAAGATTGCAAATAGATGGGTTAAGGCAACGATATGCAGCTGAAATTTTCTGCAGCATAGATTTTCAAGTGCAGCAGATTGGACATAAAAGATCAGTAGTTTATATTGAGAATTTTTCGATGAAACCAAAGGGAAATCTACTGTTAGGAAGTGTCAAAGATGTCATAAAAATTTCGTAGAAATTTGGATAGAAAAAGCACAGTAGCAAGATCAAACAGATGGTGCTATGCGGCTTGAATTCTGCAATTCAAGTGCAGCAGATTGGACATAAAAGATCAGTAGTTTATATTGAGAATTTTTTTGATGAAACCAAAGGGAAATCCACTGTTAAGAAGTGTCAAAGATGTCATAAAAATTTCGTAGAAATTTAGATAGAAAAAGTACAGTAGCAAGATCAAACAGATGGTGCTATGCGGCTGGAATTCTGCAATGTATCTTTCGTCGTAGAGATGAAAACTTTGTGACGAAAAGTTTATGCAGCAATATAGGAACGGTTTTTTTTTTTTTTTTGGATTTTCGAATAAGGATAACTAAATTGCAGCAGCAGTAAGGTAGGAAACCAGAACCTGTTGCAATTCACGGGGAGATCAAAGGATGATCCGTGGTGGTGGAGATGATGACGGAATTCGGTGACGATCTTTTAAGCAATTGTGGGAATTGCTTTGGATGGTTGTAGAGGGTTGATGGATGGCTGTGGAAAGGCAGCGAGATGCCAAGAACGCTGCTCTGATACCAGGTGTTAGAACCCTTGCAGATTCTAAACTTGGGGTTGATCTCTTTAGGGGATCGGCCTCCTTGGAACTCTATAGGGGTTCCTCCCTCCAAGTTGCTGCTCAAAGGCTGCAGAAAAGATTCATCTATTGCTTAAGAAAAGAGAAGGAATACATGGCTATTTATAGGGCTTCTAAACCCTAACTCCTAATAGGACTCCTACTTAAGACTCTTACTTCTAACCAACTCCTAATAGGACTCCTACTCAAGACTCATATTCCCTTACAACTCCTAATTCTTCTCTAAGAAAAAACCTCCTACATGAATGCCCCTCACAATTAGGACTCTCCTAGCTAGAGTCCTAACAGAATGTCCCTCTCAATTTGGACTCTCCTAGCTAGAGTCCTAACATTTTTACATGATTGTCCCTCTCAATTAGGACTCTCCAAGCTAGAGTCCTAACAAACAGTTGTACAGATAGGAAATATCACAGAAGGTAATGAACGAACTCTTGAAGAAACTTCGGTAAAACGAAATATAGCTCACCACCAAGTTTAAAATCGCAATGGGATACAGAAAGTTCACCACCCAACGAAAATTAAACGAGGATACAGAACTAGAAAATAAAAGACTCACCACTCAAGGACGCATCCAAGAGATACAGAGTTTAAGGGGTTCTCTAAGAGCTTCTGTCCAGATTTCATCAGTTTTCTGAAACTCCTTTCTAAGTCCTAAACACCAAAATAAATACTAGTGCATTAAACAACCCTTCATGCATAGGGAATTTCGAAATTAAGTGTTTACAGCTACTAACCAACTATTTTATTTTTTTGGTAAGTAAAAGTAAATTGATAACCAACTATTTTAATGCACTCATTGGTAATGAAGAAATGTTCACAGTTGCCAACCAACTCCTTTAATGCATTCCTTTGTCTTGAAGAAAAGCACCTTGAAACAGCTTTAACTTTGTGCAGAGAATATGCTGATGAGCTGTCATATTTGAGTGTGCTGAGATAAAGATTATGAGACATCATTATTGACTGAAAAAGATACTAGATCATAATCAAGGCTCATATAATCAGATTGTAGTAAATTAGACACTCCCGTGTCATCCTCCGACACAACATGATTTTCCTGCTTTAATTGTCTCATCCTAATCGAAGCATCCTAGTTCACTCAAAACGCAAATTAAATCATAAACATATATCAAGTGGTTTCATCATCAAAATATGAGATTCAACAATAGTAAAGGTAAATTGCATAAAAGAAAGGCAAACCAGATTTTTATAGTGGTTCGATCGTCATGACCTACATCCACTCTGCCGATTCCCCTTCCGTCGAGGCTACCAACATCCACTAACGATCTTCTTTTAATGGGTGAAGATCAACTACCCTTTTACACCCCTCTTCTCCTTTTCACAGGTTTAGGAGACAAACTTTTTGTTAGGACTCTTGCTAGGAGAGTCCTAATTGAGAGGGACATTCTGTTAGGACTCTAGCTAGGAGAGTCCTAATTGAGAGGGACACTTTGTTAGGACTCTAACTAGGAGAGTCCTAATTGAAAGGGACATTCTGTTAGGAGGTTTTTTCTTAGAGAAGAATTAGGAGTTGTAAGGGAATAGGAGTCTTGAGTATGAGTCATATTAGGAGTTGGTTAGAAGTAAGAGTCTTAAGTAGGAGTCCTATTAGGAGTTAGGGTTTAGAAGCCCTATAAATAGCCATGTATTCCTTCTCTTTTCATAAGCAATAGATGAATCTTTTCTGCAGCCTTTGAGCAGCAACTTGGAGGGAGGAACCCCTATAGAGTTCCAAGGAGGCCGATCCCCTAAAGAGATCAACCCCAAGTTTAGAATCTGCAAGGGTTCTAACACCTGGTATCAGAGCAGCGTTCTTGGCATCTCGCTGCCCTTCCACAGCCATCCATCAACCCTCCACAACCATCCAAAGCAATTCCCACAATTGCTTAAAAGATCGTCGCCCAATTCCACCATCATCTCCACCACCACAGATCAACCTTTGATCTCCCCGTGAATTGCAACAGGTTCTGGTTTCCTACCTTACTGCTGCTGCAATTTATTTATCCCTATCCGAAAATCAAAAAAAAAAAAAAAATTCGTTCCTTTATTGCTGCAAATTTTCATCGTAAGTTGCTGAAATTTTTCGACAAGAATTCTGCTATCGCAACTTACACCAATTTTCTTGCCGTTACTGTCAAAATTTTCTGGATGGACATCCTTGCTATCATATAAACTGAGATATTGCTGTCAACTCTCTCCTCAAATCTCTCAAATTTTTTGTGGAGATTTCGTCGAGAAACCGCTGTTTCTTCGACGATAATTCTGCTCTTACAAGACAATACAGTTCTGCAGCAAACTTTCACTGATTTCTATCAAACCTATACATGCCTTTAACTCGTCAACAAAAGAGAGATCTTAACATCACAGATTTGGAGTCATATACTATGGCATATGAGGAGGCAATCAATGCTAAATTTGAAGCCTTTGAGGCACGAATTGAGGATAAGATTCGGACTCTCCTTACCGAATTCAGTTTGGGCCGACCACCAAGCCCAAAGAAATCACATCAAGGAGAGAGCTCTAACCAATCACATCATGCCCAAAGAGATGACTTCCAAGAGAGGGGAGGCTCTATGACCGACCCCAACTATTCGTGCATGAGAGTGGACTTCCCTAGATGGGAAGAAGGAGACCCAATTGGTTGGATCTTGCGCGCTGAGCGATATTTTAGGTACCATAAAACTGCGGATGCATCCATGGTGGAAATTGCAGCTATACATCTTGAAGGGGATGCCATAGAATGGTTGTTAGGATCGAGAGCACTAAGAGGGGGGGGGGGGTGAATTAGTGCAGCAGAAATCTTACAGCGATTAAAAACGAAAGCTGCGTTCGTTCGATAAAAAATTATTATGATGCAAAAGCCGATTTACAGTTTGTATCTAAGTGCAGTTTGCGCAGTTTGCATCTAAATGCAGTTTTGCGTCTAAATGCAGTTTGCGTCTAAATGCAGATTGCGTCTAAGCGCAGTTTGCATCTAGGCGCAGTTTGCGTCTAAGCGCAGATTGCGTCTAAGCACAGTTTGCATCTAAACACAGTTTGCGTCTAAACACTGTTTGCGTCTAAGCGCAGTTTGCGTTTAAACACAGTTTGCGTCTAAGCGCAGTTTGCGTTTAAGCGCAGTTTGCGTCTAAGCGTAGTTTACGTCTAAACGCAGTTTGCGTCTAAACACAGTTTACGTCTAAACGCAGTTTGCGTCTAAACGCAGTAGGCGTCTAAGCGTAGATGACAGTTTGCAGTTATAAATGGAATCAAGACGTAAACGTAAACTGCACAGAAACTCGTTCGTAAAAGCGCAGAAGACAGTTTAAAGTTATAAATGGAATCAAGACGTAAACGTAAACTGCACAGAAACACTCTTCGTAAAAGCGCAGAAGACAGTTCACAGTTATAAACAGATTCAAGACGTAAATGTAAGCTGTAATGTAAAGATCGTACGAAAACACCTTTTTACGTCTGAATGCAGATTCGGAAAGATTAGAACTTAGAAACTTGTTCGTAAAAGCGCAGAGAGCAGTAGCTATGTAGGAGGTTTGCAGTAATGATAAAGTGCTCAAAATAAACGTAAACCAAAGATTTAGAGTGTTTCGGTCAGTCTTGACCTACTCCACTTTTGGCTTCCTCCACCGGCGAGGTCACCGACGTCAACTAGAGGCCTTCCTTCAATAGGCGAAGGCCAACTGCCCTTTTACAGTTTCTCTCCTTTTGACGGGCTCAGGAGACAACCCTTACAGATCCTTTCTCTCCTCTCTTTACAACTCAAGACTCGAAGAACAGAAAAGAGGAGAACTTTTGGACTTTACACAAATTTGAGCTCTTAGAATCACTGAAAAGATCAAGAATTCGGTGTAGATCTCTATCTCTTCAGTGCTGAATGAGTGGGGTATTTATAGGCCCCAACCCAGTTCAAATTTGGAACTCAAAACGATCAAATCCCGGAATTCCGGGATCAGGCGGTTGCACCTCCTGACTGGAGAGGTTGCACCGCCTGGTAGAGCTCGAAGACTAAGCCTCTGGCGGTGCTACCTCCTGACAGAGGAGGTTGCACCGCCCAGTCTCGCTCGGAGACTGAGCCCTGGGCGGTTGCACCTCCTGGCTGGGGCGGTTGCACCGCCCAGCCTTGCTGGGAGACTTAGCCTGGGCGGTGCTACCTCCCTGCCTGGGCGGTTGCACCTCCCACAGCAACCTGGGTCCGAATGGTTTACTTCATTTGACCCAATTTGATTCTTTCAGGGGCCCAATTGCCCCATGATTAAGCTAATGGGATCACCTCCCATTTCTAACTTAATCAATGTGCTAACTACGATTATTTCCTAAGACAAACTCTGCAGCTTGCTCCGATGCGTCAATCGCTTCTTCCGGCGAACTTCCGTCGATCATCCGACGAACCCTCGGTGATCCTCCTGCGGACTCCCGGCAAACTCCTGGACTTGCGACGATCCACTTGGCAAGTTCCGACGAGCTCCTTTGGCAAGCTTCTTGACTTCTCGGATTTGTTCCCGCAAAACCTCCGACGACTGTCCGAACTTCCATCGAGCTCTCGAACTCCGAACGTGATCATTCCGGCGCAACTCCTGCTGCATGTCTTACTTTCATCGTAGTTAATCCTGCACACTTATCTCAACACACAGATTAGACAAACAAATGACAATTGACTTCATCATCAAAATCCGAGATTCAACAATCTCCCCCTTTTTTATGATGACAATCAATTGATAATGGAGTTAACCTTAACTCCCCCTGTCTATATGCCATACTTCTTGAATTTAAAAACTTTATAAATTCAAGAGACATATTCCCATCATGATTCCTATCATGATGTATTTCTTTGAAGATGATGTCAAGGCTCGACATTCATTTTCAAATATAACAAGTTTGAATGATGGTAATTATAGCAATTCATCATATTATATGATATCAACATGTAAAGCTGTGAAGCAAGATTTTGATATCATTACACATTTCGAATATTTTAGCAAGTGTAGCATTGTATCACATGGTAAGATATCAGCTCGTACGATGCAAAATATAGCAATGATAGCAATCATATCAACATCAGTGATAGCATACATATCAGCATCAGTGATAGCAACCATATCAATTCAATATATTTCTCCCCCTTTGTCATCAACAAAAAGCATGATAGACATGATTCCAGGAGAACAATATAAGCAGGATATCAAGCACATAAAGGAAGGCATGATACGTATATCTTTTCCCTTTGTTATGTTACAATTCGTTGTGCTTGAAGGAAGAAACTCATTTTTCAAAAAAAAATTTCATAAGAGTGTACTGGAAAATCCGATTTTTAGCATTCAAATTGTTAAGAAAATCCGAAAATGAGATAAACTTTTCAATGCATTCGGACATGAGTATGCTACTGATTTCAAAGCATGATTTATATTTGACACATCATTTCCAACATGTTATTTAATCAATTGATACCAAGGCATGTAAATCAAGTGATTTGATCATGGGATCGACCGGGATCACAAAGACACTGCTTATGTACATGGCAGGCCCTTCTCAATAAACTACCTACAATAGACAATATGAAAAGAAGAGGTATCTATCATGTTAACCGATGCTCCCTTTGTTTGCAACAAGAAGAAACTGTTGACCACCTCTATTTTGCTTGTGATTATACAAATGGATATGGAAGGAGATTCTCCAGCGATTTGAACTCAATAGACTGCCGCAACCAAACTTGCACCAAGAACTAGGCGACCTTATGCAATGTTTCTCAAGAAAAGGGCCTCTAACACAACTGGCAAAGGTCACTTTCAGATGCGCTATTTGGTGGATGTGGAAGGAGAGATGTAATAGAATCTTTGAATGTCAACACACAAACAATGCTCAGCTCTTGAAAGAGATTATTAGAGACTCAAGATCCTGTTTGGAGCATGATCTCAAAACCAAGCACTTCACCCGAAGAGAAAAAGATATTTTTATCAAATTTAATTTTGCTATTAGCAAAAGATCTTGGGAATGATGCCAAATAATGTACCCACAGGTAGTTATAGTCTACAACATGTGTAGTCATAACTATCGCATTCGCACTCTATGAGTTACTTGGCTTTGTCTATGACTTGTATAGATAAAGCTATTTGTAGAAACTTTACACATAATCAATTTACTTTTACTTACAAAAAAAAAAGTGATTTGATCATTTAATAAAGTCCGAAAAATAATTTTCACTATTTTAAGTATTCGGACACATCAATATTCCTAATTCTCTTCTTATAAAATCAAATTGTTCTTCACTTAGAGGTTTTGTAAAGATATCAGCTAGTTGATGTTTAGTATCAATGTCATATTACTGACTTATCAACTACATTGGTATGTCACTTTATATTTATCAAGGCACAAGGTTTTCAAAACATTTAATGTAAAATCCGAAATAAACAACAAGAGATGTTTGTAACTTTGCATATGCTTACAGATCAAGGTAAATAAAGAGTAACATACGGAGTTTACAACATATCAGGTAACCAAGACAAAGTTCTTCATGGTGAGTAACGTAAGAAGTTTACAACATATCAAGCAACCATATCAAAGACAAATCCTTCATGAGGAGTTTACAACAACGGATGATAGTGTTCATACAAGCTCATTCATGAGGTGGAAAGTTAAAGTGCCTAAATAAAGAGTCAAATTGTCGATGAATTTGCTGCAGTTCAGTTAGGATTTGATCTTGTCGATGTTCAAGCCGTTCTTGTCTTTGTTCGAATCGGTCCATCCGAATCCCAATATCTTCGACAGATGATGTGTGAGTTTCCTGAAATGGATGTGTTTCCTCAAAGGGACAGATCGGAGGAGATTGGGTACCCCTGAAGACTGGTATTTCCGGTTCTGGTTCAGGTTGAGGGGGATCAGTTCTTTTTTTTTGTAAGTAAAAGTAAATTGATTATGTGTAACGTTTCTACAAATAGCTTTGTCTATACAAGTCATAGACAAAGTCAGGTAACTCATTGAGTACACATGTGGTAGTTATGACTACACATGTTGTAGACTTTAACTCCTAACTGTAACGAGCATGTTAAGATGTGCCAAGACTACCATTGGTTACAGCATTTAACATCGTTGCCAAGATCTTTAGCTAATAGTAAAATTGAATTTGATAAAAATATCTCTTTCTCTTCATGTAAAGTGCTCCATTTTGAGATTATGCTCCATGCATGATCTTGAGTCTCTAATAATCTCTGTCAAGAGCTGAGCATTGTTTGTGTGTTGACATTCAAAGATTCTGCTACATCTCTCCTTCCACATCCACCAAATAGCACATTTGAAAGTAACTTTTGCCAATTGTGTAAGAGGTCCTTTTCTTGAGAAACTTTGTATGAGGTCGCCTAATTCTTGATGCAAGTTTGGTTGCGGCAGCCTATTGAGTTCAAATCGCTAGAGAATCTCCTTCCATATCCATTTAGTATATTCACAAGCAAAATAGAGGTGGTCAATAGTTTCTTCTTGTTGCAAACAAAGGGAGCATCGGTTAACATGATAGATACCTCTTCTCTTAATATTATCTATTGTAGGTAGTTTATTCAGAAGGGCCTGCCATATACATAAGGAATGTCTCTGTGATCCCGATCGATCCCATGTCCAACTGCTTGGGAGCCACTTGTTATTTCTTTGCCTAATTTGATTCCATGCGGATGTGGCACTAAATTTACCATTGTCATGAAGCCAAATAAGTACATCTAAAGGGTTGTTCCTGATTGGAATAGCTGTGATAGTCGGCCAAAGTGATAACATTTCAGGAGAAATAGGAGTAGGGAGACACCAGGTACCATTAGCAATGAACTCGGAAACCTTCCAATCTTTGGGAGCCCCAAGATCTTTTCGTATTCTGTCACCATATAATTGAAATATACTTTTCCCATTCACCCAAGGATCATACCACATATTAGTATTAGTTCCAATAGAGATTGCATAAGAAATGTGTTTGATTATCCAATTCCTTGCCTTTAAAATTCCTTTCCAAGCTGCAGAGTGGTATGTTCTTGTTGAAATTTCCCAAATCGATTCCTTCGAAAGATACCTAGCAGAAACCCATTGTTTTTTTTTTTGGGTAAGTAAAAGTAAATTGATTATGTGTAAAGTTTCTACAAATAGCTTTATCTATACAAGTCATAGACAAAGCCAAGTTACTCATAGAGTGCGAATGCGATAGTTATGACTACACATGCTGTAGACTATAACTACCTGTGGGTACATTATTTGGCATCATTCCCAAGATCTTTTGCTAATAGCAAAATTAAATTTGATAAAAATATCTTTTTCTCTTCGGGTGAAGTGCTCGGTTTTGAGATCTTGCTCCAGCAGAAACCCATTGTGACCATAAGGAACATTTGTTTTGCAAAAGGTCCCACAATTGTTGTACCAAACATGCTTTATTCCACTCTCTAATATTTCTCAAGTTCAGCCCCCCTTCATCTTTCGGTTTACAGATGTTGTCCCAATTTACCATATGCATTGCCTTATCATTTGTACCATTCCAGAAGAAGTTCATTAATAGCCGTTCAATATCTTGGATAAGTCCAACAGGCAGAAGAAAAGCATTAGACCAATATATAGAATAAGAGTACAACACCGAACGGATGAGTTCAAGTCGTCCTGCTTTTGATAGAAGCCTATTTTTCCAGGAAGAAATTCTATTCTTTATTTTTTGCAGGATAGGTTGACAGTGAGTTTTATGAATGCCAGTGGATATGAGTGGGAGACCCAGATAAGGAACTGGCAGACTTCCCTCATTAACCCCCAGAGTGCGTGTAATAAAGTCCTTGTCCTCAATGCAAGGACCCATATAGACTTTACTTTTTGCATGATTTAACTGAAGGTCAGAAACCATACCAAAGTCATTTAGAATAGTAGCTAGGTTCCTCACTGAAGTTGGATCATTCTGGAGAAATATAAGTACATCATATGCAAATGTTATGTGTGATATGTGAATAGAACCAGCATTTGGTACCTTAATACCGCCATTCAAGACTGCTTGTTCCAACATACAGCTAAGTCCTTCCATTGCAATAGTAAAGAGATATGGAGAAAGTGGATCACCTTGTCGGATGCCATTCGTGCTCCCAAAAAAACCAATAGGTGAGCCATTAAAAAGTATCGAAAACTTTGGAGTTTCCAAGCAACTTTGAATCCAATTTACCCATTTCTGTGGGAAGTTCATATCGATGAGCATCTTATAGATAAAACTCCTATTAACTGAATCAAAGGCTTTCCGTAAATCAGCTTTAAAACATATTTTCGTCCCTCTTGCATTTGAGTACAGGTCCTTTATCAAGTCATTAGCAAGCAGAATATTATGATGTATACTTCTCCCTTTGATGAAAGCTGCCTGATTTGGACTAATGATCTTGTGTATTACCTTTTGCATTCTATCTGCCAACACTTTGGAGATGATCTTGTAAATAAAGTTGCATAATGATATAGGTCAATAGTTTTCTAGTGAATCAGCCCCTGCATTCTTGGGAATTAAAGAAATAAAAGTGCAGTTCATCTCTCTAAGAATACGGCCTGAAGAGAAAAAATGTTGGCAAGCCTTAATCACATCATTTCCAATAATAGACCATGTAGTTTGGTAAAATTCAGCTGGAAATCCATCTGGACCAGGGCTTTTATCCTTCGGTGACTTAAAGACAACTCTTACAATTTCATCATCTGTAACTGGGGCACTGAGGATTGAAATGTCATCCGAATCAAGCTTTCTAGTTGGCTCCACATGAATGTTATTAGGTTGCTCCGCTTGATTAAGGAATAAAAAAATCGCTCAGTGTATGCTTTAACTTCATCTAAATTCTCAATAAGATTACCATATTTGTCTTTGCATTTTCTGATGCGATTAACGGCCCTTCGAGTAGCAATGGATGCATAGAAAAACTTAGTATTGGAATCTCCTAGAGTTAGCCAATGTTGTCGAGACTTCTGCTTTGCAAAACTTTCCTCCTGCTTTAAGGCTTGCATGAAGTTACTTCTGGCTTCTATCTCTTTGTAGATAAGATTCTCATCTTGGGGCTAAAGTTGAAGCTCATATTGTATCGCCATTAGTTTTTTTTTTTTTTGGTAAGTAAAAGTAAATTGATTATGTGTAAAGTTTCTACAAATAGCTGCGTGGTGAGCACAAAGCGAACTATTCTTTCGCCTTTTACTAATGGTATCGCCATTAGTTCCTTTCTGTAAATTTGAACCCGAGTGGTAATTGGCTAATCAAACACATTTCTTATGCAATCTCTTCTGGAACTAGTACTAATATGTGGTACGATCCTTGGGTGAATGGGAAGAGTATATTTCAATTATATGGCGACAGAATACGAAAAGATCTTGGGGCTCCCAAAGATTAGAAGGTTTCCGAGTTCATTGCTAACGGTACCTGGTGTCTCCCTAATCCTATTTCTCCCGAAATGTTATCACTTTGGCCGACTATCATAGTTATTCCAATCAGGAACAACTCTTCAGATATACTTATTTGGCCTCATGACAATGGCAAATTTAGTGCCACATCTGTATGGAATCAAATTAGACAAAGAAATAACAAGTGGGTCCCAAGCAGTTGGACATGGGATCGACCGGGATCACAAAGACACTCCTTATGTACATGGCAGGCCCTTCTCAATAAACTACGTACAATAGACAATATGAAAAGAAGAGGTATCTATCATGTTAACCGATGCTCCCTTTGTTTGCAACAAGAAGAAACTGTTGACCACCTTTATTTTGCTTGTAATTATACAAAATGGATATGGAAGGAGATTCTCCAGCGATTTGAACTCAATAGACTGCCGCAACCAAACTTGCACCAAGAACTAGGCGACCTTATGCAATGTTTCTCAAGAAAAGGGCCACTTACACAACTAGCAAAGGTTACTTTCAGATGCGCTATTTGGTGGATGTGGAAGGAGAGATGTAATAGAATCTTTGAATGTCAACACACAAACAATGCTCAGCTCTTGAAAGAGATTATTAGAGACTCAAGATCCTGTATAGAGCATGATCTCAAAATCGAGCACTTCACCCGAAGAGAAAAAGATATTTTTATCAAATTTAATTTTGCTATTAGCTAAAGATCTTGGGAATGATGTCAAAAAATGTACCCACAGGTAGTTATAGTCTACAGCATGTGTAGTCATAACTATCGCATTCGCACTCTATGAGTTAATTGGCTTTGTCTATGACTTGTATAGATAAAGCTATTTGTAGAATCTTTACACATAATCAATTTACTTTTACTTACCAAAAAAAAAAAGAACCCGAGTGGTAATATTTCCAAAGGTGTTTGTATTCCACTCCTTCAGTGCCGCTTTGCAAACTTTGAGCTTTTGGCATAAGATGTAAAGTAGCGAACCATATATATTAATATTCCAAGCCGATCTGATAATATCAAGGAACTGAGGATGAGTACTCCACATGTTAAAGAATCTAAATGGTTTCTTGCCTCTAGGTGTTGCTTTTTCTGCGTGTATATACATTAAGGAATGATCAGAAAATAATGGTGCATCATACTCAAGAAGTGAATCAGGGTAAACTGTTAACCATTCTTGGTTAATCAAACATCTGTCTAGTCGAGCCATTATTTTTCTGTTACCATCGCCTTGATTACTCCAAGAAAGCCAATTGCCCACAGATTTCATATCAATCAATGCGCCAGTGTTTATATAATCATTAAATCTTTGAAGCTGACTTTCAGAATGCTGTCTACCCCCCACTTTTTCATTTGTGTATCGAACAGTATTAAAGTCACCAAGAACAATCCACGGCATATTAAGACAGTTATTTGCAATGTTAGTCAGATCGGTCCAAAGTGTATTTCTTTCTTGCATACTATTTAAAGCATATATACCAATAAAATTGAATTGACAGCCATTCTTTTTGTCCTCCACCTTAAGATGAATGAATTGATCGGTAGCAGAAATAAACCAAGCATTAATGGAGTTAGGATGCCATAAGACCCATATTCTACCAAATGTTTTACTAGAGTCATTGGTAAACAGTTATGCGTCCGGCCATATTAAATTCTTTTGAGCAAGAACGAGCGATTTTTTAATTTTTGTTTCTACGAGAATAGCAATGTCACATGCGGCAGACTTGATTATTCTGTTGAGCTCCCGACATTTGTTAGGCTTATTAAGTCCACGAACATTCCAGCAAATTATCTTCATCAGAAAAAGAAAGTAAGGTATTCATTCTACGACTTTGAATGGATAGTACCATCCTTTTTCTTATCCTTAGGTTTTGCATTTTCCTCCCGCACAATATCTTTACCTTTTAAGGCCTTATTTCTATATTTATCCACTTCATCCACAGCTATCAAATTTTTAAACTTTATACCTTGAGTCAAGTAGTCTGATTGTTGAGGCGCAATATCCTGGTTAGTATGATTTATTGATGCTTGAGATAGTTGAGGCAGAATATCCTTACTAAAAAGGTTTGTTGGGGCCTGTGTTTGTTGTGGCAGAATATCGTTGCTGGCGATGTTTGTTGGTGCTTGAGTTTGTTGAGTCATAATGTCTTGGTTGACATTTTGAGTGGATATTGGAATTCCTGTTGTGGATGGATCCGGTAATATAGTAAGAGATGAAGTTTCCAACTTCTGCTTCTCTTGTCCATGAGTACCATGGGCTATTGTGGAAAGCTCCGACATAATAGGGAGAGATAAAGTTCCTGATTTGTCTTGTTTATGGCGCTGTCCCTACGAGACGAAATGCTCACACGTCTGCGTCACCACCGGTTCTACTACCATTAGAGGAGGTTCGCCTTGTTGCTGAGGCATCTGACGTGGCCTGTAGATCTTATTAATTGGTTTCGGGGTTTGTTGACAGGCTCCATTTGCATGACCAAAAGATAAGCAACTCTTGCATCGTTGTGGCTTCCAAAAATATGAGACATGTACCTTACGAGTGTTCCCTTCAAGATCTCGATAAAAAACCTCATTAGGGAGATCTTCGTTAGAGGAAACCAGTACACATGCTCGAGCAAATGTTAATCTCGTCTGCGCAGCTGTTGCTTTATCAATATAGAGTGGCTGTCCCAAAGTACTGCATAACTTTGCAATAAAACGTCGACTCCAAAGATGTAGAGGGAGACCTTGAAACGATACCCATAAGGGAATAGACTGTAGACTGTCTAACTCCAAACGAACATCAGGGGACCAGCGTCGTAGAATCATTGGATGGCCACGAATAGTCCAAAACCCTTCAAGGACCCGTTGCAAATCTTCTTTAGAGTATAGCTTGCAAACAAAAAAACCGTTCTCCAGCATATGAAGGTCAAATGCCGATGTTCCCCATCTAGTTTTTATAAATGACGATAGTGGGAAATATGATGTTTTGAGACCTACCACATAACCAACAATCGCCATAGACCATGTCTCAATTAACTCTGCGGAATCATCTATCTCATACACAGCAATCTTCTTTTCAGCCTGAACTTCTGGAGCAAAGAATTCCAAACTGAGGTCCGGGCTTCCAATTGGATCCTTGAAGAGGCTAGTCCATGGCCGAGGTTCATTGGAAATAAGAGCAGGAGGTCGCGATCTAGAGCGCGACCTACTTTGATGCTGCTTCGTCAAAGGAACATCTCGCCGAAAAGAAGGTATTGGACGAGCAACTTGAGAAGGGAGCCTCGTCGTCGAATCTACCCTCTCGCCACCGTCACCAGACCCAGGGACCATCGCTGCCATGTCTCGGCGCTTTTTTTTTTTTTTTTTTTTTTTTAAAGAAGGAACTCTCCTTTATGCAACTGCCACCCCGGTAAGGAACTCTGTTTCACCGAGCAGAGCAGGAGAGAAAGGTTCGATTTCAGCCTTCCCGTTGCTACCAATCAGAGAGGAAAGAATAACTGAAAATTTTCCTCTGTTCCATTCCTTTCTGTGAAGAACAGAATTCTCCCACTCTGTTCCCGTTTCAGTTTTAAGAACCGATCTCGATCTTGAAAGAGCAGAGCGTCCCTCACCTCCGCTGGAAGGAATCAGCCTCCGAGCCCCTTTTCCCCGATGAGAAGCAGGTGAAAGGGGGCGGTGCAGAGAACCTCTCTTCTTCCTTCTCATATCTCGCTGGAAGAGCAGATCTCCTCTGTTCGGGCTCCTTTTTTCCTGATTAGAAGAGGAAGAAGGAGACCCCTCCTCTGTTCAAGAGAAACAGAGTAGATCTCCCACCTTCTTCGATCTCGCTGAAAGAAGAGAGCAGAACAGGTTCCGTTTCCCCCTCTTTCTTTCGTTCCCTTCTGCGAGGAAGAACCAAGGCGCCGCTTTCTTTCCTTGACAGCACAGCTGGTCAGTCGCTCCTTTGGAGCAAAAACCTCAGCCCCTTTCCTCGTCTTCGCCCTCCTCTGTTTTCACAATGCAAGAAGAAAGCCGACCGCAGAGACGATAGGGTTCCGTTCCCTTCTGCAAAGAAGAAGAAGAAGGAGACCAGATAGCGGAATTGATGACCGTCCACTTCCTCCCTTCGCCGATGGAGAGGAAAGAGGGATCTCCCTCCTTCGATTTCGCGCAAGAGGAACAGAATTCTCCCAACGGCAAGCTTTCTCCTTCTGTTCATTCTTCTTGCAGATCTTCTTGTTCGCGTAAGAGGAAGGAGGAGAGCAGAGAGTGCGACCTCCCTCCTCTGGTCGATCTTGCAGGTCTCCAGCAGTCGCCCCTTTACCTGAAGCTCGCCGCCGCCGTCGTCCAGCGGTGAAGAGCACCGACCGCGATCTTATATTGTAATAGGCGAGAGTCGAGAACGGAGGCCGAGGCAGTCAAAGCTGCAAAGAGGAAAGAGCGCCAACCGCTGGAAGAAGCAGCCACCATATCTAACCCAGTTATTGTTTCTATAAAAACATCTTAATCGGTGAAGTAGATTTTTATTAATTATGCTGAAAATATCTACTTTTATTACTTCTTCTTCTGGTGGTGTTAGAATATCGTAGGCTTTCATTATCCTAGTTATTATTCCACCATATGGGAGCATCATGTCTTTCTTAGATAGTTCTAACATGTTTTGTTCGATGAGATAACCAAGACAGATGTCATGTCCTTTCATGATCATATACATAGTTCCTAATTCTAATTGGCTTACTTCATCATGATGATATTGTTTAGGGAGAATGATACTAGTTAGGATGTGATGAAGTACCTTAGTGTTTAGAGGTAGTAAATGTTCACAACTTTTAGGAACAAATGCTAAGTTCGGATTGTCAAATATTGTCTTTAGGGCTTCAACGTATGTTGTTCCAACATTTTCATCATCCCATGATCCTCTAAAGTAAAGTCCTCTACTTTTCAAGGGAATGCCTATCATGTCACAAAGGAATTTATCCGTAATTGAAATGTGTTGTCCTAAGAGATAGGTGGACATCCTTTCTTCTTCATCTACTAGTATGTTGTTGTAAAACAATCTAACTAGTCTCGGATAGATGGGTTCATTAATTTGTAAAATAGGGAGTAGATCTAAGTTTGTAAATCACTGGATTGTTTCTAAGTCTCTTAGCTCATTCAAATCTACATATTTTCCCTTATTAACGATCCTATGTTCGAAAGAGGTAAATTTTTCAGCATGGTATTCTGAATCGAAAAGGGTGAGGTCAAAATCTTCTACTAATCTCCTCTTCCCTTTGTCCCTTGAGGATCTTCTAGATCCCATAACTACTGCTGTTTAGAATAGTAGTGATGAGCAAAAGTAAATGAATCAAGAAACAGAGTTTAAGGGCTTCTTAGAGAGTACCTTGATAAGGTCTTCAAAAGAGGGATCTTCAAGAGAGTGAGGGAATGTTGATGCTTTGCTTTGAAATGAAGGGTATTTGAGATGCTAAGATGAGGGAAATGGGGATGTAGGAGGCTTGGGAGAGTAGAGACGGAAAGAAAATAAGTTGGGGTCGGTTTCACCGCCGGCCCTAGCTTGAGTTATAAAAGGGGCAGAGTTGCGGGCGGTTGAACCGCTGGCTAGGGAGGTGCAACCGCTTGCACTACGTGACAGCCGGCGGTGCTACCTCCAGCTGGAGCGGTTCAACCTCTACAGGCTGTTGAGGTCTGGTTTGTATGTTTTTTGACTTTGAGAAGAATTTTCATTTAGACTAATCAACTTTACTTACGTAATTACATAAGAATTTTTATTTTAAGATAAGAAATTTTACATGATTAAGATAGATCTTTTGACGTGCATACTTTAAATGTCGTACACTTGTTTGTGACAGATTGTTAAAATTGGTAAGTCTTGCAAGTTCATGACAAAGTTAGTCATTTCATGATTCGAAGGTTATGAACGGATGAAATTGATGGGTTCGAAAATCCAAGGATATGTAAATTTGGGAATCATACGTTTCTAATTTTGAACAGGATTGTATCTATGTCACATTTGTGATTTTACCCCTGTTGTTGTCTTCGAAGGTGACATAGCCTTCGTCTATGCTAGTGAGCTTAGAGAATTGAGATGGATCTCTGGTCATATGCCTTGAGCATCCACTATCAAGGTACCATCTCTTGCTCCTAGCTTACGATGGTGTGGGTTTCTACAAGAAAGGATGATTTTTAGGTACCCATTTGCTTTTGGGTGCCTCAAAGATAGATATACATTGTTTATCATGTTGCATAGAGTTTATCATGGTTCCTTTAGGAACCCAAATCAGTTTGTTTGGACTAATTTTCTTGAATGGACAATAGTGCGTCTTGTGTCCAGACTTGCAACAAAAGTTGCATTTGGCTTGGAGTTGAACATGTAAGATGGGGCCTTTTATGAAGGTGGTTGGATTTCGGTGAGGACTTCTCACAAATCCAATTCCACTCCTTTTTGGAACGTGACCCTTGTTTGCAAGGATCATGTTCAATGACTTGCTACCAACCTCGAATTTCTTCAAGGTGTCCTTAAGTAGCAGGTTTTCTCTTTGGAGAGTTTCTACATCATGGCATGAATTTAAACTATCATGATATTCAGTTTTTAGCTTATCAAAATCACAAGTAAGACTATCATGCTCCTTTTTTAACAATTTGTATTTTCTATTGATAATTTTGCATTCATCAAATAAGTCATGAAAGGCATTTAATAATTCATCGAATGATAAATCAGCATCTAATAAATTTGTTACCTCTTCTCCAATGGCCATTAAGGCGTAATGAGCAACTTGCTCGGTGTTGGACTCCTCTTCTTCGGATGCGCTCGAATCATCCCATGTTGCTTTGAGCGCCTTCTTCTTTGTTGTCCTTTTCTTGGCTTGTGGACAATCACTCTTGTAGTGTCCCGGCTTTTTGCACTCATAGCAAATAACTTGATCCTTCTTGGGTTCAAGTTTATTTTTAGTATTATTCTTAAACTTGTTTCTTTTTTTTGGTAAGTAAAAGTAAATTGATTATGTGTAAAATTTCTACAAATAGCTTTATCTATACAAGTCATAGACAAAGCCAAGTTACTCATAGAGTGCGAATGCGATAGTTATGACTACACATGCTGTAGACTATAACTACCTGTGGGTACATTATTTGGCATCATTCCCAAGATCTTTTGCTAATAGCAAAATTAAATTTGATAAAAATATCTTTTTCTCTTCGGGTGAAGTGCTCGGTTTTGAGATCTTGCTCCAAACAGGATCTTGAGTCTCTAATAATCTCTTTCAAGAGCTGAGCATTGTTTGTGTGTTGACATTCAAAGATTCTATTACATCTCTCCTTCCACATCCACCAAATAGCGCATCTGAAAGTAACCTTTGCTAGTTGTGTTAGAGGCCCTTTTCTTGAGAAACATTGCATAAGGTCGCCTAGTTCTTGGTGCAAGTTTGGTTGCGGCAGTCTATTGAGTTCAAATCGTTGGAGAATCTCCTTCCATATCCATTTTGTATAATCACAAGCAAAATAGAGGTGGTCAACAGTTTCTTCTTGTTGCAAACAAAGGGAGCATCGGTTAACATGATAGATACCTCTTCTTTTCATATTGTCTATTGTAGGTAGTTTATTGAGAAGGGCCTGCCATGTACACAAGCAGTGTCTTTGTGATCCCGGTCGATCCCATGTCCAACTGCTTAGGACCCACTTGTTATTTCTTTGCCTAATTTGATTCCATGCGGATGTGGCACTAAATTTGCCATTGTCATGAGGCCAAATAAGTATATCTGAAGAGTTGTTCCTGATTGGAATAGCTATGATAGTCGGCCAAAGTGATAACATTTCAGGAGAAATAGGATTAGGGAGACACCAGGTACCGTTAGCAATGAACTCGGAAACCTTCCAATCTTTGGGAGCCCCAAGATCTTTTCGTATTCTGTCGCCATATAATTGAAATATACTCTTCCCACTCACCCAAGGATCGTACCACATATTAGTACTAGTTCCAGAAGGAATTTTAAAGGCAAGGAATTGGCTAATCAAACACATCTTAAACTTGTTTCTTTTAATGAACTTTTTAAATTTTCTTGTTAGAAGTGCCAAGTCATCGTCACAGTCCTCATCACTTGAGTTTTCTCTCAAGTGGTCTTCTGAAGTCTTAAGTGCCATATCCTTCCTGTTCTTTGGAAGGATGTCTTCTTGCTCTTCATGAGCTTTACAAGTCATCTCGTAGGTTATTAGTGACCCGATTAGTTCTTCAAGAGGGAAGTTGTTTAGGTCTTTTGCCTCTTGGATAGCAGTGACTTTAGGATCCCAACTCTTAGGAAGGGATCTTAGAATTTTATTTACGAGCTCAAAATCCGAAAAACTTTTTCCGAGTCCTTTTAGACCGTTGACGACATCCGTGAAACGGGTAGACATGTCGCCAATAGTCTCACTCGGTTTCATCCGAAAAAGTTCGAAAGAGTGTAACAAAAGGTTGATTTTTGACTCTTTCACTCTACTTGTGCCTTCATGAGTCACTTCGAGTGTGTGCCAAATATCAAATTCAGTTTCACAAATCGAAACACGATTAAACTCGTTTTTATCAAGTGCGCAAAATAAGGCATTCATAGCCTTTACATTAAGAGCGAAAGCCTTCTTCTCCAAATCATTCCAATCGATCATTGGAAGAGAAGACTTTGAAAAACCATTCTCGACAAGATTCCAAAGATCTACGTCCATAGAAATAAGAAAGATCCTCATTCGGGTCTTCCAATAGGTGTAGTCCGTCCCATTAAACATGGGTGGACGTGTAATAGAATGGCCCTCTTGGTTTCCGGCGTAAGCCATCTCTCTTGGGTTTTAATCCTTTTGAGAGTTAACCGGGCTCTGAGAATGGTTGTTAGGATCGAGAGCACTAAGAGGGGGGGGGGGTGAATTAGTGTAGCGGAAATCTTACAACGATTAAAAACGAAAGCTGCGTTCGTTCAATAAAAAATTATTATGATGCAAAAGCCGATTTACAGTTTGTATCTAAGTGCAGTTTGCGCAGTTTGCATCTAAATGTAGTTTTGCGTCTAAATGCAGTTTGCGTCTAAATGCAGATTGCGTCTAAGCGCAGTTTGCATCTAGGCGCAGTTTGCGTCTAAGCGCAGATTGCGTCTAAGCGCAGTTTGCATCTAAACACAGTTTGCGTCTAAACACTGTTTGCGTCTAAGCGCAGTTTGCGTTTAAACACAGTTTGCGTCTAAGCGCAGTTGGCGTCTAAGTGCAGTTTGCGTTTAAGCGCAGTTTGCGTCTAAGCGCAGTTTACGTCTAAACGCAGTTTGCGTCTAAACACAGTTTACGTCTAAACACAGTTTACGTCTAAACGCAGTAGGCGTCTAAGCGCAGATGACAGTTTACAGTTATAAATGGAATCAAGACGTAAACGTAAACTGCACAAAAACTCGTTCGTAAAAGCGCAGAAGACAGTTTCAGTTATAAATGGAATCAAGACGTAAACGTAAACTGCACAGAAACTCGTTCGTAAAAGCGCAGAAGACAGTTCGCAGTTATAAACAGATTCAAGACGTAAATGTAAACTGTAATGTAAAGATCGTACGAAAACACCTTTTTACGTCTGAATGCAGATTCGGAAAGATTAGAACTTAGAAACTTGTTCGTAAAAGCGCAGAGAGCAGTAGCTATGTAGGAGGTTTGCAGTAATGATAAAGTGCTCAAAATAAACGCAAACCAGAGATTTAGAGTGGTTCGGTCAGTCTTGACCTACTCCACTTTTGGCTTCCTCCACCGGCGAGGTCACCGACGTCAACTAGAGGCCTTCCTTCAATAAGCGAAGGCCAACTGCCCTTTTACAGTTTCTCTCCTTTTGACGGGCTCAGGAGACAACCCTTACAGATCCTTTCTCTCCTCTCTTTACAACTCAAGACTTGAAGAATAGAAAAGAGGAGAACTTTTGGACTTTACACAAATTTGAGCTCTTAGAATCACTGAAAAGATCAAGAATTCGGTGTAGATCTCTATCTCTTCAGTGCTGAAAAGATCTCTAGCTCTTAGAATCACTGAAAAGATCAAGAATGGGTGGGGTATTTATAGGCCCCAACCCAGTTCAAATTTGGAGCTCAAAACGATCAAATCTCGGAATTCCGGGATCAGACGGTTGCACCTCCTAACTGGAGAGGTTGCACCGCCTGGCAGAGCTCGAAGACTGAGCCTCTGGGCGGTGCTACCTCTGTCAGGGGCGGTTGCACCTCTCTGTCAAAGCTCGAAGACCGAGCTCAGGCGGTTGCACTGCCTGACTGGAGAGGTTGCACCGCCTGGCAGAGCTCGAAACTTGAGCTCTGGCGGTGCTACCTCCTGACAGAGGAGGTTGCACCGCCCAGTCTCGCTCGGAGACTGAGCCCTGGGCGGTTGCACCTCCTGGCTAGGGCGTTTGCACCGCCCAGCCTTGCTGGGAGACTTAGCCTGGGCGGTGCTACCTCCCTGCCTGGGCGGTTGCACCTCCCACAGCAACCTGGGTCCGAATGGTTTACTTCATTTGACCCAATTTGATTCTTTCAGGGGCTCAATTGCCCCATGATTAAGCTAATGGGATCACCTCCCATTTCTAACTTAATCAATGTGCTAACTACGATTATTTCCTAAGACAAACTCTGCAGCTTGCTCCGATGCGTCAATCGCTTCTTCCAGCGAACTTCCGTCGATCATCCGACGAACCCTCGGTGATCCTCCTGCGGACTCCCGGCAAACTCCTGGACTTGCGACGATCCACTTGGCAAGTTCCGACGAGCTCCTTTGGCAAGCTTCTTGACTTCTCGGATTTGTTCCCGCAGAACCTCCGACGACTGTCCGAACTTCCATCGAGCTCTCGAACTCCCAACGTGATCATTCCGGCGCAACTCCTGCTGCATGTCTTACTTTCATCGTAGTTAATCCTGCACACTTATCTCAACACACAGATTAGACAAACAAATGACAATTTACTTCATCATCAAAATCCGAGATTCAACAATGGTTTGACTGGTTTGAACACACTTATGGAGCCCTTTCATGGCGACAATTCAAAGAAGGACTACTGATCTGCTTCGGACCAACTTATTACGAGAACATTGACGGACAACTAGCAAAGATCCGACAAACCTCTACCATTCAGGAGTACCAAACCAGGTTTGAAAGGTTATCTAATCAAACTCGTGATTGGTCTGAAAAACAGTTATTTGGGACTTTTATTGAGGGCTTAAAGCCGGAGATCCGGGGAGAAGTTAAGGCGCGATAACCATACACGCTTATGGCAGCCATCTCTTTCGCACGACTTCAAGAGGAGCGATTGAACCATGAAGCCCGGAGGACAAGGATCACTCCACGACCTACAATACTAAAGCCCTCAGCCCCCCCTACTATCAACCGAGTCCCTGCACCGAAAAGGTTAACAAGAGAAGAACTTCGGGAGCGATCTGCGAAGGGGTTATGTTGGCATTGCGACGAGCCGTGGAGCCGCGAGCATCGCTGTAAAAAAGGTAGACTTCTTATGATTGAACCAGTAGAAGAAGAGGTCATTGAACATCTAAAAGAGAGCCTTGAACATGAATAAGAAGATATGGAAGAAGAGCCACAGCCGACCGACATTACGGTACACGCACTAGCCGGCTATTCAAATCCGTAAACGATGAAAGTTGGAGGCCTTCTCAAACAACAGCCGATCACTGTTCTCATCGACACGGGTAGCACTAATAACTTCCTGAATAGTAAGGTTGCTGCTCGGATGGCACTGCATATTGAAGGTTGCAGCAAGTTCGATGTAAAAGTTGCCGACGGTAGAATCCTAAAGTGCGACCAAAGATGCCCGCAGGTGAAACTATTACTGCAAGACCAAGAAATTATCACCGATTTCTTCCTCCTACCAATCGATGACTATGAGGCAGTGCTTGGTATAGAATGGCTGACTACACTAGGTGATGTCTCTTGGAACTTTTCTAAATTAATTATGAAATTCTACTGTAAGGGCAAGCAGATCATCCTATGCGGGAAGCGCGGAAGCAATGTTACCACTGTTTCGACCCAACGAATGGAGAAAGTTTTACACAAGGAAAATGGTGCCTTTTTGATGCACCTCCAGCAGCAACCAGAGGGGAAGAAAATAGAATTTGAAGATCAAAATCTTGCCCAATTACTTACTGAATTTGCCGACATATTTGCTGAACCGCGCGGTCTTCCTCCTTCTCGGCAACATGACCATCGAATTCCAATCCTTCCGGGCAAGCCACCAGCGAAGACTCGACCATACCGATATCCTCACCTCTAGAAAGATGAAATTGAAAAGATCGTAAAGGAGATGCTTGAAACAGGGGTGATTCGACCAAGTTGCAGCCCCAATTCCTCACCGGTGCTACTTGTACGCAAGAAGGACGGAACTTGGCGGATGTGCATGTTAGGACTCTAGCTTGGAGAGTCCTAATTGAGAGGGACAATCATGTAAAAATGTTAGGACTCTAGCTAGGAGAGTCCTAATTGAGAGGGACATTCTGTTAGGACTCTAGCTAGGAGAGTCCTAATTGTGAGGGGCAATCATGTAGGAGGTTTTTTCTTAGAGAAGAATTAGGAGTTGTAAGGGAATAGGAGTCTTGAGTAGGAGTCCTATTAGGAGTTGGTTAGAAGTAAGAGTCTTAAGTAGGAGTCCTATTAGGAGTTAGGGTTTAGAAGCCCTATAAATAGCCATGTATTCCTTCTCTTTTCTTAAGCAATAGATGAATCTTTTCTGCAGCCTTTGAGCAGCAACTTGGAGGGAGGAACCTCTATAGAGTTCCAAGGAGGCCGATCCCCTAAAGAGATCAACCCCAAGTTTAGAATCTGCAAGGGTTCTATCACCTGGTATCAGAGCAGCGTTCTTGGCGTCTCGCTGCCCTTCCACAGCCATCCATCAACCCTCTACAACCATCCAAAGCAATTCCCACAATTGCTTAAAAGATCGTCACCGAATTCCGTCATCATCTCCACCACCACGGATCATCCTTTGATCTCCCCGTGAATTGCAACAGGTTCTGGTTTCCTACCATACAGCTGCTGCAATTTAGTTATCCTTATTCGAAAATCCAAAAAAAAAAACGTTCCTATATTGCTGCATAAATTTTTCATCACAAAGTTTTCATCTCTACGACGAAAGATACATTGCAGAATTCCAGCCTCATAGCACCATCTGTTTGATCTTGCTACTGTGCTTTTTCTATCCAAATTTCTACGAAATTTTTATGACATCTTTGACAATTCCTAACAGTAGATTTCCCTTTGGTTTCATCGAAAAATTCTCAATATAAACTACTGATCTTTTATGTCCAATCTGCTGCACTTGAAAATCTATGCTGCAGAAAATTTCAACTGCATATCGTTGCCTTAACCCATCTATTTGCAAACTTTTTTGAATGAAATTTCTTATACACTTCTTAGATCATCTTGGCTTCCATCTAAGATTGATCTATTAAGAAATTCATCTCTAAAACTGATTTTTGTGTTGCTATAAATTTTGATCGTAAACTGCTGAAATTTTTCGACGAGAATTCTGCTATCACAACTTGCACCAATTTCCTTGCTGTTATACTGCCGAAATTTTCTTGATTAAATTAGTCATCCTTGCTGTCATATAAACTGTGATTTTGCTATCAATTCCCTCCTCAATTCTCTCAAGGTTTTGGTGGAAATTACGTCGAGAAACCACTGTTTCTTCGACGACAATTCTGCTCTTACAAGACAGCACATACTTGCTGCAACTTCCACTGATTTCTCTCAAACCTTTGCTGCCATCTACCACAGATCCAAAACTTTCATCCACAGCCCTAAAACTCCACCAAACCACACCCTCAAACTGCACCCAAAACAGCCACAAAACAAGCCTAAATCATAGCCTACATCCACCGATCCACCAACCCTTTCGACCATCACTTCTCTCAACCTATACATGCCTTTAACCTGACAACAAAAGAGAGATCTTAACATCATAGATTTGGAGGCATATACTATGGCATCTAAGGAGGCAATCGATGCTAAATTCGAAGCCTTGGAGGCGCGAATGGAGGATAAGATTCGGATGCTCTTTACCGAACTCAGATTGGGCCGACCACTAAGCCCGAAGAAATCACATCAGGGAGAGAGCTTTGCCCAATCACACCAACCCCAACGATATGACTTCCAAGAGAGGGGAAGCTCTATGACCAACCCCAACTATCCATGCATGAGAGTGGACTTCCCTAGATGGGAAGAAGGAGACCCGATTGGTTGGATCTCGCTCGCGGAGCGATATTTTCGGTACCACAAAACCACTGATGTATCTATGGTGAAAATTGCAGCTATACATCTTGAAGGGGATGCTATACAGTGGTTTGACTGGTTTGAACATACTTATGGAGTCCTTTCATGGCGACAATTCAAAGAAGGACTGCTGATTCGCTTCAGACCAACCGATTACGAGAATATTGACGAACAACTAGCAAAGATCCAACAAACCTCCACCATTCAGGAGTACCAAACTAGGTTTGAAAGGTTATCTAATCAAACTCATGATTGGTCTCAAAAACAGCAATTGTGGACCTTCATTGAGGGCTTGAAGCCGGAGATCCGAGGAGAAGTTTAAGCGCGACAACCGTATACGCTTATGGCAGCCATCTCTTTCGCACGACATCAAGAGGAGCAATTGAACCATGAAGCTCGGAGGACTAGGGTCTCTCCTCAACTAGTAATATTGAAGCCCTTAGCCCCCCCTACTGTCGACCAAGTCCCTACACTAAAGAGGTTAACAAGAGAAGAGCTTCGGGAGCGATATGCGAAGGGGTTATGTTGGCATTGTGACGAGCCGTGGAGCCGTGAGCATTGCTGTAGTAAAGGGGGACTTCTTATGATTGAACCGATAGAAGAAGAGGTCATTGAACATCCAAAAGAGAGCCTTGAACATGAAGAAGAAGATGTAGAAGAAGAGCCACAACCGACCGAAGTTACGGTACATACACTAGCTAGCTACTCAAACCCGCAAACGATGAAAATTGGAGGCCTTCTCAAACAACAACCAATCACTGTTCTCATCGACACGGGCAGTACTACTAACTTCCTAAATAGTAAGCTTGCTGTTCGGATATCATTACCTATTGAGAATCGCTGCAGTTTTGATGTTAAGGTCACCGACGGACGGATTTTGAATTGTGATCATAGGCACTTGCAGGAGAAACTATTGCTGCAGGACCAAGAGATAATTGCAGATTTCTTCCTTCTCCCTCTTAACAATCATGAGGCCATGCTCAGAATTAAATGGTTGACGACATTAGGTGATATTTCTTGGAATTTTATGAAACTAATTATGAAATTTTACAGTAAGGAGAAACAGGTGACATTGCACGGGAAACGTGGGGGCGACATAACAACGATTTGCACACAACAAATGGAGAATGTTTTGCATAAAGCATGCAGCGGCTTTTTGGTACAACTTGAGCAGCAAACTAAGGGAGAGCCAACAGAATTTGAAGATCCAAATCTACTTCCTTTGCTTGCTGAATTTTTAAATATATTTGACGAACCGCGCAACCTACCTCTGACCTATCGGCATGATCATTGTATAATGATTCTTCTAGGCAAATCTTCAGCAAATGCTCAGCCATATCAGTATCCACATCTCCAGAAGGATGAAATAGAAAGGATTATAAAAGAGATGCTCGAAACAGGAGTTATTCGGCCATGTTGCAACCTCTACTCTTCGCCGGTGCTACTTGTACGCAGGAAGGACGGAACAAGGCGAATATGTGTTGATTACCGAGCTCTCGATGGCATAATCATCAAGGACAAATACTTTATTCCAATAGTAGATGAATTGCTAGATGAAAGGGAGCACAAATCTTTACAAAGCTGGACATTTGATCCGGGTATCATCAAATACGAGCATGCGAAGAAGACATATGGAAAACCACCTTTTGAACACACAACAACCACGAATTTTTGCTTTCTTCAACAAAAGGTGGAATATCTTGGGCATATCATATCAGAAGAAGGTGTGGCAGTTGGACATGGGATCGACCGGGATCACAAAGACACTCCTTATGTACATGGCAGGCCCTTCTCAATAAACTACCTACAATAGACAATATGAAAAGAAGAGGTATCTATCATGTTAACCGATGCTCCCTTTGTTTGCAACAAGAAGAAACTGTTGACCACCTCTATTTTGCTTGTAATTATACAAAATGGATATGGAAGGAGATTCTCCAGCGATTTGAACTCAATAGACTGCCGCAACCAAACTTGCACCAAGAACTAGGCGACCTTATGCAATGTTTCTCAAGAAAAGGGCCACTTACACAACTGGCAAAGGTTACTTTCAGATGCGCTATTTGGTGGATGTGGAAGGAGAGATGTAATAGAATCTTTGAATGTCAACACACAAACAATGCTCAGCTCTTGAAAGAGATTATTAGAGACTCAAGATCCTGTATGGAGCATGATCTCAAAATCGAGCACTTCACCCGAAGAGAAAAAGATATTTTTATCAAATTTAATTTTGCTATTAGCTAAAGATCTTGGGAATGATGTCAAATAATGTACCCACAGGTAGTTATAGTCTACAGCATGTGTAGTCATAACTATCGCATTCGCACTCTATGAGTTAATTGGCTTTGTCTATGACTTGTATAGATAAAGCTATTTGTAGAATCTTTACACATAATCAATTTACTTTTACTTACCAAAAAAAAAAAAGAAGAAGGTGTGGCAGTGGACCCCTTCAAAATTGGAGCAATGCAAAACTGGCCGACCTCGAGAAACATAAAATTGCTACATGGCTTTCTGGGTTTAACAGGCTACTACCGCAAGTTCGTGAAAAACTATGGAAAGATCAGTGCACCACTTACTTCCTTACTAGAAAAAGATGTCTTCCAATGGTTGGACAGAGCCTCCGTTGCCTTCGACAAACTTAAGGCAGCCATGACGACGATGCCGGTGCTAACACTACCAGATTTCAACCGACCCTTCATTATCGAGGCCGACACATCTAGAGTCAGAATTGGAGCCATTCTCATGCAAGATGGTCGACCACTCACATATACTAGCAAGGCATTATCTCCCTCCGATCAAAATATGTCAACATATGATAAGGAGATGCTCGCTATTGTGCGCGCAGCAACGAGGTGGAGATTGTACTTGATCAGGCGATACTTTCAAATCAAGACCGACCATAAAAGCCTAAAATATCTCTTGGAGCAGAAGATATCTTCCCCCGAACAGCAAAAATGGGTAACAAAACTTCTTGGATTTGATTTTGAAATAACTTACAAAAAGGGGAAAGAGAATGTTCTTGCAGATGCGCTTTCGCAGCTACCTAAGCAAGTTGAAGTTTCGACCGTTTCACTTCCGACCAGCACCTTCCTTGAGGATATTAAGATGGAATGGCAGGAAGATTCAGATACTAGTAAAATTATAAAAAAATTGGATGAAGCACCAAGCCTCATGGCTCATTAAAATTGGGACTTAAAAGAATTACACTATAAGGGTACTAAATTGAAAAGGAGTACGACATATCACCCACAAACCAACAGGCAACCGGAAGTTTTAAACAGGTGCTTGGAGACAGTCCAAAGCCACCCACCAAATATGACTACCCAAAGAGAACTCCAGACCCAGCCAAGTGCCATTATTGATCGACGGATCGTGACTCGACGACGACGACCCACTAATGAAGTGCTAATACAGTGGGCGAACCTACCAAAAGAAGATGCCACTTGGGAGAACTATGACGACTTGAAGCTCAAATTCTCAGAATTCATGAATCATCAGCCTCGAGGACAAGGCTGATTTGAAGAGGGCGGGTCTGTTAGGACTCTAGCTTGGAGAGTCCTAATTGAGAGGGACAATCATGTAAAAATGTTAGGACTCTAGCTAGGAGAGTCCTAATTGAGAGGGACATTCTGTAAGGACTCTAGCTAGGAGAGTCCTAATTGTGAGGGGCATTCATGTAGGAGGTTTTTTTCTTAGAGAAGAATTAGGAGTTGTAAGGGAATAGGAGTCTTGAGTAGGAGTCCTATTAGGAGTTGGTTAGAAGTAAGAGTCTTAAGTAGGAGTCCTATTAGGAGTTAGGGTTTAGAAGCCCTATAAATAGCCATGTATTCCTTCTCTTTTCTTAAGCAATAGATGAATCTTTTCTGCAGCCTTTGAGCAGCAACTTGGAGGGAGGAACCTCTATAGAGTTCCAAGGAGGCCGATCCCCAAAAGAGATCAACCCCAAGTTTAGAATCTGCAAGGGTTCTAACAGTGCATCGACTACCGAGCTTTAAATGGCATCACCGTCAAGCACAAATACCCAATACCAGTGGTGGATGAACTTCTTGATGAATTGAAAGGAGCTCGAGTCTTCACGAAGTTGGACCTCCGATCCGGTTACCACCAAATTCGGGTATGTAACGATGACATTCCAAAAACTGCATTTCGCACACATGATGGCCATTATGAATTCTTGGTAATGCCTTTTGGACTCACTAATGCTCCTTCAACCTTTCAAAGTCTCATGAATGATACATTTCGGAGCTTTCTTTGTAAATTTGTGCTGGTATTTTTCGATGATATTCTCGTTTACAGCCCTTCTCTTGAGACTCACTTTCAGCATTTACGGATTATTTTGACGATCCTTCGGGAGAATACTCTTTTTGTTAAGCAACCAAAGTGCAACTTTCTCCAGCAAAAAGTAGAGTACTTTGGGCATATAATATCAGAAGGAGGAGTGGCTGTAGACCCAACAAAAATTGAGGCAATGCAAGGCTGGCCGAAACCTACAAACGTGAAATTACTGTGGGGGTTCCTAGGACTAACGGGCTACTACCGAAAATTTGTTAAGGACTATGGGAAGATCAGTGCACCACTCACTTCTTTACTGAAAAAAGATGCTTTCCAATGGTCGGACAAAGCCTCTACTGCCTTCGACAAACTTAAAGCAACCATGACAACGACACCGGTGCTTGCGCTACCAGATTTCAATAAACCCTTCATCATTGAGGCCGACACATCTGGAGTCGGAATTGGAGCCGTTCTCATGCAAAATGGTCGACCACTCGCATACACTAGCAAGGCATTATCTCCCTCCCATCAAAATATGTTAGTATATGATAAGGAGATGCTTGCCATTGTACACGCAGTAACGAGGTGGAGACCTTACCTGATCGGCTGGCGATTTCAAATTAAAACTGACCATAAATGTAATATCCCTCACTTTTGAAAATTATTAATAAGGATTTATATGTAAATTGGAGGACCTATATGTAAATATAGGAATTTCAAGAACTAAACTATTAAGTTGCAAAAAGAAAAAGATAAAGAAAACCGAAAATTCGGTTTTATCCCACCGCCTCCCACGCTCTCTGTTTCTCGAACAGAGAGAGAAGTGGTGGGGCGTGGGTCTGTTTCTCGAACAGAGAGAGGAGCGGTGGAGCGTGGGGAGAAGAAGAGAGGAAGAAGAGGGAGAAGAGAAGAAGAAGAAGAAGAAGAAGAAGAAGAAGAGAGGACGATAGCTGCGGCAAGGCTGCAGTGAGGAGGTGTGTGGCGTTGGGGAGGAAAAAGGGTAAGAGGAGAAGAAGAGAAGGAGAAGAAGAGGGAAAAGAGAGGGAAGAGGGAGAGGAGTGAGAGGTGGCAGCAGCTAGGGCTGCAGCACCTCTGTTTCCTGCAGGTGGAAACAGAGGAGAGGTGTGGGGCGTTCGAAGAGGAGAAGAAGAAGAAGAGGAAGAGAAGAGGAAGAGGAAGCAGGAGAAGAGGTTGTGATACCTCTGTTTCCTGCAGAGGAAACAGAGGAGAGGTTGTGTGTGACGCCGGGGAGGAGGAGGGAAGAAGAAGAGGAGAAGAAGAAGAGAAGGGAAAGGAGGAGCTGCGGCTGCGACGGTAGAATCTGCAACTGGAAGAGAAGGAGAGGAAGAGATGGTGAGGAAGAAGAGAAGAAGTAGAAGCGGGTGAAGAGGCGGCACCTCTGTTTCCTGCAGGAGGAAACAGAGGAAAGGAGGTGCTGTTCGTCGAGGAGAAGAAGGGGAGGAAGGAGAAGAAGAGAAGAAGAAGAAAGGAAGGAGAAGGAAGAGGAGAAGGGAAAGAAGTAGCTACGGCTGCTGCTGTGGCAGCTGCAGCTATGGCAGGGAAAGAGTAAGAGAAAGGAAGAAGGGAAGGAAAGGAAGAAGAAGAGAAGAAAAAGAGAAGGGGAAGAAGGGGCTGCGGCTGCGCCGATGGCAGCTGCAGTTGGAAGAGAAAAAGGAGAGGAAGATGAGCAGGGGAGGAAGAAGAGGCTGTGGCCGTGGCTGAGGCTGCGACTGCAGCAGTGCAGCTGGGAAAGAAGAGAAGGAAAGGAAGAAGAAGAGAAAGTAAAAGGGAAGAAGAGAGGAAGAGGAGAAGGAGAGGCAGCTGTGGCAGTAGCAGCTGCAGCTGGAAGAGAAGGAGAGGAAATAGAGCAGGGGAGAAAGAAAAGGCTGCGGCTGTGGTGGCTGCGGCCATGGTTGCGACTGCGACTGCGGCAGTTGCAGCTGGGAAAGAAAAGAAAGGAAAGGGGGAAAAAGGGGCTGCGGACGGGATTGCGGCCGCAGCGGCAGCGACTGCGTATGCAGCAGTTATGTCTGCGAGAGAAGGGAGGAAGTAAGGTAGTGCGGTGGAAGGGGCTGCGATTGTAGCAGCGGCAACGACGGCGGCTGTGGCAGCTGCGTTTGGGAAAGAAAAAGAAGGAATGAGAGTAAGAGAGAGCAGGTGACTGTGCCTCGATGTTCGACACGTGGTGTAGTTGCGAAGAAAGGAAGAAAACGGGAGCACAAAACGAAACAGAGAGAGGACACGGAGGAAAAGTAGAAGGATTTGGGCTAGCACCTTCTTTGGATCTTCGGATCGAAATCTTTGAAAGGCAAGTTTCCCGCTTGTTTCGATCCTTTCTATTGCAAGTTCCCTGATCGTTTCTCCTATAATTGCTCTGATATGTCTTATTGCAAGTATCCTGATCTTTCCTCATTGCCAATTTTATCTCCACATTTGCTTTGAATATGAGGAACTTTGAATTGTTCTAGCCTTGCATTTGATATATCTCCTGTTTAGACGTAACGATTCGAATCTGTGCAACTTTTGAGATTCTGACCTTTTGGTACCGAGCTGCCTATAAGTCTTTTGTGGAAACTCTGATTTGTTCAAAACTGATTTCATTAGAAACTAGACTCGTAGACCTTTCTTTGATATATGGATTGAAAGATTTGGAATCCAAACACCTGCCCAGTTATCTATTGAATTTGACATTATGAATTCTGCCAACAGAGATTTTGTTCTACGACCCTTGTTTACCAAATTATTTGTAACTCTCTCTGTTGGACAGTTCGATTCATATGAAGCCTGTCTTATCTGAAAGTATAATCCAATGATTATTTCTGAGTAAATTGGAGCACGATTGATAGTTTGAATCATTTGTTCAATGTGCCTCTTGTATTCTGCCAGAAATCGAGCTTTGGTCGATTTCGCGTATTCTGTTCCATTCCTTTGGATATTTGAATTCGTCTAACCTTTTTATTGGAATTGAGCTGATTATGATTGCTTGGAATCCCTGTACACTCTTGCTTTCATTTCTTTCCTAAAATGAATACTTTTGTGAGAGATTTGTTCCTTGCATCACATTGCTTTTGAAAAGGCACATGTACGTTTGGTTGTTCCGCGTGTGCTTCCGTTATATGCTACTTATTGTTGAAACTGCCTTCTTGTACTCTGGTGTGTGGGATTGTCTGGACCTTTGCCAGAAATGGTAAAGGGTATGCGCTGATTTGCCCGCTTTGTGGGGTCCCGTGTTAGGACTCTAGCTTGGAGAGTTTTTTTTTGGTAAGTAAAAGTAAATTGATTATGTGTAAAGATTCTACAAATAGCTTTATCTATACAAGTCATAGACAAAGCCAATTAACTCATAGAGTGCGAATGCGATAGTTATGACTACACATGCTGTAGACTATAACTACCTGTGGGTACATTATTTGACATCATTCCCAAGATCTTTAGCTAATAGCAAAATTAAATTTGATAAAAATATCTTTTTCTCTTCGGGTGAAGTGCTCGATTTTGAGATCATGCTCTATACAGGATCTTGAGTCTCTAATAATCTCTTTCAAGAGCTGAGCATTGTTTGTGTGTTGACATTCAAAGATTCTATTACATCTCTCCTTCCATATCCACCAAATAGCGCATCTGAAAGTAACCTTTGCCAGTTGTGTAAGTGGCCCTTTTCTTGAGAAACATTGCATAAGGTCGCCTAGTTCTTGGTGCAAGTTTGGTTGCGGCAGTCTATTGAGTTCAAATCGCTGGAGAATCTCCTTCCATATCCATTTTGTATAATTACAAGCAAAATAAAGGTGGTCAACAGTTTCTTCTTGTTGCAAACAAAGGGAGCATCGGTTAACATGATAGATACCTCTTCTTTTCATATTGTCTATTGTAGGTAGTTTATTGAGAAGGGCCTGCCATGTACATAAGGAGTGTCTTTGTGATCCCGGTCGATCCCATGTCCAACTGCTTGGGACCCACTTGTTATTTCTTTGTCTAATTTGATTCCATACAGATGTGGCACTAAATTTGCTATTGTCATGAGGCCAAATAAGTATATCTGAAGAGTTGTTCCTGATTGGAATAGCTATGATAGTGTTAGAACCCTTGCAGATTCTAAACTTGGGGTTGATCTCTTTAGGGGATCGGCCTCCTTGGAACTCTATAGGGGTTCCTCCCTCCAAGTTGCTGCTCAAAGGCTGCAGAAAAGATTCATCTATTGCTTAAGAAAAGAGAAGGAATACATGGCTATTTATAGGGCTTCTAAACCCTAACTCATAATAGGACTCCTACTTAAGACTCTTACTTCTAACCAACTCCTAATAGGACTCCTACTCAAGACTCCTATTCCCCTACAACTCCTAATTCTTCTCTAAGAAAAAACCTCCTAC
The DNA here is from genome assembly GCF_036884655.1 of Musa acuminata AAA Group. NCBI lineage: Eukaryota > Viridiplantae > Streptophyta > Magnoliopsida > Zingiberales > Musaceae > Musa > Musa acuminata. The sequence goes on along the minus strand of NC_088330.1, from coordinate 18,637,479 downwards.
ATGAATGCCCCTCACAATTAGGACTCTCTTAGCTAGAGTCCTAACAGAATGTCCCTCTCAATTAGGACTCTCCTAGCTAGAGTCCTAACATTTTTACATGATTGTCCCTCTCAATTAGGACTTCCAAGCTAGAGTCCTAACAGACCCGCCCTCTTCAAATCAGCCTTGTCCTCGAGGCTGATGATTCATGAATTCTGAGAATTTGATCTTCAAGTCGTCATAGTTCTCCCAAGTGGCATCTTCTTTTGGTAGGTTCGCCCACTGTATTAGCACTTCATTAGTGGGTCGTCGTCGTTGAGTCACGATCCGTCGATCAATAATGGCACTTGGCTGGGTCTGGAGTTCTCTTTGGGTAGTCATATTTGGTGGGTGGCTTTGGGCTGTCTCCAAGCACCTGTTTAAAACTTCCGGTTGGCTGTTGGTTTGTGGGTGATATGTCGTACTCCTTTTCAATTTAGTACCCTTATAGTGTAATTCTTTTGAGTCCCAATTGTAATGAGCCATGGGGCTTGGTGCTTCCTCCAATTTTTTTATAATCTTACTAGTATCTGAATCTTCCTGCCATTCCATCTTAATATCCTCAAGGAAGTCGCTGGTCGGAAGTGAAACGGTCGAAACTTCAACTTGCTCAGGTAGCTGCGAAAGCGCATCTGCAAGAACATTCTCTTTCCCCTTTTTGTAAGTTATTTCAAAATCAAATCCAAGAAGTTTTGTTACCCATTTTTGATGTTCGGGGGAAGATATCTTCTGCTCCAAGAGATATTTTAGGCTTTTATGGTCGGTCTTGATTTGAAAGTATCGCCTGATCAAGTACAATCTCCACCTCGTTGCTGCGCGCACAATGGCGAGCATCTCCTTATCATATGTTGACATATTTTGATCGGAGGGAGATAATGCCTTGCTAGTGTATGTGAGTGGTCGACCATCTTGCATGAGAATAGCTCCAATTCTGACTCCAGATGTGTCGGCCTCAATAATGAAGGGTCGGTTGAAATCTGGTAGTGTTAGCACCGGCATCGTCGTCATGGCTGCCTTAAGTTTGTCGGAGGCAGCGGAGGCTCTGTCCAACCATTGAAAGACATCTTTTTCTAGTAAGGAAGTAAGTGGTGCACTGATCTTTCCATAGTTTTTCATGAACTTGCGGTAGTAGCCTGTTAAACCCAGAAAGCCATGTAGCAATTTTATATTTCTCGAGGTCGGCCAGTTTTGCATTACTCCAATTTTGAAGGGGTCCACTGCCACACCTTCCTCTGATATGATATGCCCAAGATATTCCACCTTTTGTTGAAGAAAGCAAAAATTCGTGGTTGTTGTGTGTTCAAAAGGTGGTTTTCCATATGTCTTCTTCGCATGCTCGTATTTGATGATACCCGGATCAAAGGTCCAGCTTTGTAAAGATTTGTGCTCCCTTTCATCTAGCAATTCATCTACTATTGGAATAAAGTATTTGTCCTTGATGATTATGCCATCGAGAGCTCGGTAATCAACACATATTCGCCTTGTTCCGTCCTTCTTGCGTACAAGTAGCACCGGCGAAGAGTAGAGGTTGCAACTTGGCCGAATAACTCCTGTTTCGAGCATCTCTTTTATAATCCTTTCTATTTCATCCTTCTGGAGATGTGGATACTGATATGGCTGAGCATTTGCTGAAGATTTGCCTGGAAGAATCATTATACAATGATCATGCCGATAGGTAAGAGGTAGGAAGCGCGGTTCGTCAAATATATTTGAAAATTCAGCAAGCAAAGGAAGTAGATTTGGATCTTCAAATTCTGTTAGCTCTCCCTTAGTTTGCTGCTCAAGTTGTACCAAAAAGCCGCTGCATGCTTTATGCAAAACATTCTCCATTTGTTGTGTGCAAATCGTTGTTATGTCGCCCCCACGTTTCCCGTGCAATGTCACCTGTTTCTCCTTACTGTAAAATTTCATAATTAGTTTCATAAAATTCCAAGAAATATCACCTAATGTCGTCAACCATTTAATTCTGAGCATGGCCTCATGATTGTTAAGAGGGAGAAGGAAGAAATCTGCAATTATCTCTTGGTCCTGCAGCAATAGTTTCTCCTGCAAGTGCCTATGATCACAATTCAAAATCTGTCCGTCGGTGAACTTAACATCAAACCTGCAGCGATTCTCGATAGGTAATGATATCCGAACAGCAAGCTTACTATTTATGAAGTTAGTAGTACTGCCCGTGTCGATGAGAACAGTGATTGGTTGTTGTTTGAGAAGGCCTCCAATTTTCATCGTTTGCGGGTTTGAGTAGCTAGCTAGTGTATGTACCGTAACTTCGGTCGGTTGTGGCTTTTCTTCTGCATCTTTTTCTTCATGTTCAAGGCTCTCTTTTGGATGTTCAATGACCTCTTCTTCTATCGGTTCAATTATAAGAAGTCCCCCTTTACTACAGCGATGCTCACGGCTCCACGGCTCGTCACAATGCCAACATAACCCCTTCGCATATCGCTCCCGAAGCTCTTCTCTTGTTAACCTCTTTAGTGTAGGGACTTGGTCGACAGTAGGGGGGGCTAAGGGCTTCAATATTACTGGTTGAGGACAGACCCTAGTCCTCTGAGCTTCATGGTTCAATTTGCTCCTCTTGATGTCGTGCGAAAGAGATGGCTGCCATAAGCGTATACGGTTGTCGCGCTTTAACTTCTCCTCGGATCTCCGGCTTCAAGCCCTCAATGAAGGTCCACAATAGCTGTTTTTGAGACCAATCATGAGTTTGATTAGATAACCTTTCAAACCTGGTTTGGTACTCCTGAATGGTGGAGGTTTGTTGGATCTTTGCTAGTTGTTCGTCAATATTCTCGTAATCGGTTGGTCTGAAGCGAATCAGCAGTCCTTCTTTGAATTGTCGCCATGAAAGGACTCCATAAGTATGTTCAAACCAGTCAAACCACTGTATAGCATCCCCTTCAAGATGTATAGCTGCAATTTTCACCATAGATACATCCGCGGTTTTGTGGTACCGAAAATATCGCTCCGCGCGCGAGATCCAACCAATCGGGTCTCCTTCTTCCCATCTAGGGAAGTCCACTCTCATGCATGGATAGTTGGGGTTGGTCATAGAGCTTCCCCTCTCTTGGAAGTCATATCTTTGGGGTTGGTGTGATTGGGCAAAGCTCTCTCCTTGATGTGATTTCTTCGGGCTTAGTGGTTGGCCCAATCTGAGTTCGGTAAAGAGCATCCGAATCTTATCCTCCATTCGCGCCTCCAAGGCTTCGAATCTAGCATCGATTGCCTCCTTAGATGCCATAGTATATGCCTCAAAATCTATGATGTTAAGATCTCTCTTTTGTTGTCAGGTTAAAGGCATGTATAGGTTGAGAGAAGTGATGGTCGAAAGGGTTGGTGGATCGGTGGATGTAGGCTACGATTTAGGCTTGTTTTGTGGCTGTTTTGGGTGCAGTTTGAGGGTGTGGTTTGGTAGAGTTTTAGGGCTGTGGTTGAAAGTTTTGGATCTGTGGTAGATGGTAGCAAAGGTTTGACAGAAATCCGTGGAAGTTGCAGCAAGTATGTGCTGTCTTGTAAGAGTAGAATTGTCGTCGAAGAAACAACGGTTTCTCGACGTAATTTCCACCAAAAACTTGAGAGAATTGAGGAGGGAATTGATAGCAAAATCACAGTTTATATGACAGCAAGGATATCTAATTTAATCAAGAAAATTTCGGCAGTATAACAGCAAGGAAATTGGTGCAAGTTGCAATTGCAGAATTATCGTCAAAAAATTTCAGTGGGGTACGATGAAAATTTGCAGCAACATAAAATCGTTTTTAGGGATGAATTTCTTACTAGATCAATCTTAGATGGAAGCCAAGATGATCTATGAAGTGTATAAGAAATTTCATTCAAAAAAGATTGCAAATAGATGGGTTAAGGCAACGATATGCAGCTGAAATTTTCTGCAGCATAGATTTTCAAGTGCAGCAGATTGGACATAAAAGATAAGTAGTTTATATTAACAATTTTTCGCTGAAACCAAAGGAAAATCTACTGTTAGGAAGTGTCCAAGATGTCATAAAAATTTCGTAGAAATTTGGAAAGAAAAAGCATAGTAGCAAGATCAAACAGATGGTACTATGCGGCTGGAATTCTGCAATGTATCTTTCGTCGTGGAGATGAAAACTTTGTGACGAAAAGTTTATGCAGCAATATAGGAACGATTTTTTTTTTTTTTTTTTTTTTGGATTTTCGAATAAGGATAACTAAATTGCAGCAGCAGTAAGGTAGGAAACCAGAACCTGTTGCAATTCACGGAGAGATCAAAGGATGATCCGTGGTGGTGGAGATGATGACGGAATTCGGTGACGATCTTTTAAGCAATTGTGGGAATTGCTTTGGATGGTTGTAGAGGGTTGATGGATGGCTGTGGAAGGGCAGCGAGACGCCAAGAACGCTGCTCTGATACCAAGTGTTAGAACCCTTGCAGATTCTAAACTTGGGGTTGATCTCTTTAGGGGATCGGCCTCCTTGGAACTCTATAGGGGTTCCTCCCTCCAAGTTGCTGCTCAAAGGCTGCAGAAAAGATTCATCTATTGCTTAAGAAAAGAGAAGGAATACATGGCTATTTATAGGGCTTCTAAACCCTAACTCATAATAGGACTCCTACTTAAGACTCTTACTTCTAACCAACTCCTAATAGGACTCCTACTCAAGACTCCTATTCCCCTACAACTCCTAATTCTTCTCTAAGAAAAAACCTCCTACATGAATGCCCCTCACAATTAGGACTCTCTTAGCTAGAGTCCTAACAGAATGTCCCTCTCAATTAGGACTCTCCTAGCTAGAGTCCTAACATTTTTACATGATTGTCCCTCTCAATTAGGACTTCCAAGCTAGAGTCCTAACAGATAGTCGGCCAAAGTGATAACATTTCAGGAGAAATAGGATTAGGGAGACACCAGGTACCGTTAGCAATGAACTCGGAAACCTTCCAATCTTTGGGAGCCCCAAGATCTTTTCGTATTCTGTCGCCATATAATTGAAATATACTCTTCCCATTCACCCAAGGATCGTACCACATATTAGTACTAGTTCCAGAAGAGATTGCATAAGAAATGTGTTTGATTAGCCAATTCCTTGCCTTTAAATGATTGTCCCTCTCAATTAGGACTCTCCAAGCTACATCTAGCTTGGAGAGTCCTAATTGAGAGGGACAATCATGTAAAAATGTTAGGACTCTAGCTAGGAGAGTCCTAATTGAGAGGGACATTCTGTTAGGACTCTAGCTAGGAGAGTCCTAATTGTGAGGGGCATTCATGTAGGAGGTTTTTTTCTTAGAGAAGAATTAGGAGTTGTAAGGGAATAGGAGTCTTGAGTAGGAGTCCTATTAGGAGTTGGTTAGAAGTAAGAGTCTTAAGTAGGAGTCCTATTATGAGTTAGGGTTTAGAAGCCCTATAAATAGCCATGTATTCCTTCTCTTTTCTTAAGCAATAGATGAATCTTTTCTGCAGCCTTTGAGCAGCAACTTGGAGGGAGGAACCCCTATAGAGTTCCAAGGAAGCTGATCCCCTAAAGAGATCAACCCCAAGTTTAGAATCTGCAAGGGTTCTAACACCTGGTATCAGAGCAGCGTTCTTGGCGTCTCGCTGCCCTTCCACAGCCATCCATCAACCCTCTACAACCATCCAAAGCAATTCCCACAATTGCTTAAAAGATCGTCACCGAATTTCGCCATCATCTCCACCACCGCGGATCATCCTTTGATATCCCCGTAAATTGCAACAGGTTCTGGTTTCCTACCTTACTGCTGCTGCAATTTAGTTATCCTTATTCGAAAATCCAAAAAAAAAATTGTTCCTATATTGCTGCATAAACTTTACGTCACAAAGTTTTCATCTCTACGACGAAAGATACATTGCAGAATTCCAGCCGCATAGCACCATCTGTTTGATCTTGCTACTGTGCTTTTTCTATCCAAATTTCTACGAAATTTTTATGACATCTTTGACACTTCCTAACAGTGGATTACCCTTTCGTTTCATCAAAAAATTCTCAATATAAACTACTGATCTTTTATGTCCAATCTGCTGCACTTGAATTGCAGAATTCAAGCCGCATAGCACCATCTATTTGATCTTGCTACTGTACTTTTTCTATCCAAATTTCTACGAAATTTTTATGAGATCTTTGACACTTCCTAACAGTGGATTTCCCTTTAGTTTCATCGAAAAATTCTCAATATAAACTACTGATCTTTTATGTCCAATCTGCTGCACTTGAAAATCTATGCTGCAGAAAATTTCAGCTGCATATCGTTGCCTTAACCCATCTATTTGCAATCTTTTTTGAATGAAATTTCTTATACACTTCATAGATCATCTTGGCTTCCATCTAAGATTGATCTATTAAGAAATTCATCTCTAAAAACGATTTTATGTTGCTGCAAATTTTCATCATAACCCGTTGAAAATTTTCGACGATAATTCTGCAATAGCAACTTGCACCAATTTCCTTGCTGTTATACTACCGAAATTTTCTTGATTAAATTAGATATCCTTTCTGTCATATAAACTGTGATTTTGCTATCAATTCCCTCCTCAATTTTCTCAAGTTTTTGGTGGAAATTACGTCGAGAAACCGTTGTTTCTTCGACGACAATTCTACTCTTACAAGACAGCACATACTTGCTGCAACTTCCACGGATTTCTGTCAAACCTTTGCTACCATCTACCACAGATCCAAAACTTTCATCCACAACCCTAAAACTCTGCCAAACCACACCCTCAAACTGCACCCAAAACAGCCACAAAACAAGCCAAAACCGCAGCCTACATCCACCAATCCACCAACCCTTTCAACTATCACTTCTCTCAACCTATACATGCCTTTAACCCAACAACAAAAGAGAGATCTGAACATCATAGATTTGGGGGCATATACTATGGCATCTAAGGAGGCAATCAATGCTAAATTCGAAGCCTTGGAGGCGCGAATGGAGGATAAGATTCGGATGCTCTTTACCGAACTCAGATTGGGCCGACCACTAAGCCCGAAGAAATCATATCAAGGAGAGAGCTTTGCCCAATCACACCAAGCCCAAAGAGATGACTTCCAAGGGAGGGGAGGCTATATGACTGACCCCAACTATCCATGCATGAGAGTGGACTTCCCTAGATGGGAAGAAGGAGACCCGATTGGTTGGATCTCGCGCGCGGAGCGATATTTTCGGTACCACAAAACCGCGGATGTATCTATGGTAAAATTTGCAGCTATACATCTTGAAGGGGATGCTATACAGTGGTTTGACTGGTTTGAACATACTTATGGAGTCCTTTCATGGCGACAATTCAAAGAAGGACTGCTGATTCGCTTCAGACCAACCGATTACGAGAATATTGACGAACAACTAGCAAAGATCCAACAAACCTCCACCATTCAGGAGTACCAAACCAGGTTTGAAAGGTTATCTAATCAAACTCATGATTGGTCTCAAAAACAGCTATTGTGGACCTTCATTGAGGGCTTGAAGCCGGAGATCCGAGGAGAAGTTAAAGCGCGACAACCGTATACGCTTATGGCAGCCATCTCTTTCGCACGACATCAAGAGGAGCAATTGAACCATGAAGCTCGGAGGACTAGGGTCTCTCCGCAACTAGTAATATTGAAGCCCTTAGCCCCCCCTACTATCGACCAAGTCCCTACACTAAATAGGTTAACAAGAGAAGAGCTTCGGGAGCGATATGCGAAAAGGTTATGTTGGCATTGTGACGAGCTGTGGAGCCGTGAGCATCGCTGTAGTAAAGGGGAACTTCTTATGATTGAACCGATAGAAGAAGAGGTCATTGAACATCCAAAAGAGAGCCTTGAACATGAAGAAGAAGATGCAGAAGAAGAGCCACAATCGACCAAAGTTACGGTACATACACTAGCTAGCTACTCAAACCCGCAAACGATGAAAATTGGAGGCCTTCTCAAACAACAACCAATCACTGTTCTCATCGACACAGGCAGTACTACTAACTTCCTAAATAGTAAGCTTGCTGTTCGGATATCATTACCTATCGAGAATCGCTACAGGTTTGATGTTAAGGTCAACGACGGACGGATTTTGAATTGTGATCATAGGCGCTTGCAGGAGAAACTATTGCTGCAGGACCAAGAGATAATTGCATATTTCTTCCTTCTCCCTCTTAACAATCATGAGGCCATGCTCAGAATTAAATTGTTGACGACATTAGGTGATATTTCTTGGAATTTTATGAAACTAATTATGAAATTTTACAGTAAGGAGAAACATGTGACATTGCACGGGAAACGTGGGGGCGACATAACAACGAGTTGCACACAACAAATGGAGAATGTTTTGCATAAAGCATGCAGCGGCTTTTTGGTACAACTTGAGCAGCAAACTAAGGGAGATCCAACAGAATTTGAAGATCCAAATCTACTTCCTTTGCTTGCTGAATTTTCAAATATATTTGACGAACCGCGCAACCTACCTCTTACCTATCGGCATGATCATTGTTTAATGATTCTTCCAGGCAAATCTTCAGCAAATGCTCAGCCATATCAGTATCCACATCTCCAGAAGGATGAAATAGAAAGGATTATAAAAGAGATGCTCGAAACAGGAGTTATTCGGCCAAGTTGCAACCTCTACTCTTCGCCGGTGCTACTTGTACGCAAGAAGGACGGAACAAGGCGAATATGTGTTGATTACCGAGCTCTCGATGGCATAATCATCAAGGACAAATACTTTATTCCAATAGTAGATGAATTGCTAGATGAAAGGGAGCACAAATCTTTACAAAGCTGGACCTTTGATCCGGGTATCATCAAATACGAGCATGCGAAGAAGACATATGGAAAACCACCTTTTGAACACACAACAACCACAAATTTTTGCTTTCTTCAACAAAAGGTGGAATATCTTGGGCATATCATATCAGAGGAAGGTGTCGTAGTGGACCCCTTCAAAATTGGAGCAATGCAAAACTGGCCGACCTCGAGAAACATAAAATTGCTACATGGCTTTTTGCGTTTAACAGGCTACTACCGCAAGTTCGTGAAAAACTATGGAAAGATCAGTGCACCACTTATTTCCTTACTAGAAAAAGATGTCTTCCAATGGTTGGACAGAGCCTCCGCTGCCTTCGACAAACTTAAGGCAGCCATGACGACGATGCCGGTGCTAACACTACCAGATTTCAACCGACCCTTCATTATTGAGGCCGACACATCTGGAGTCAGAATTGGAGCCATTCTCATGCAAGATGGTCGACGACTCACATACACTAGCAAGGCATTATCTCCCTCCGATCAAAATATGTCAACATATGATAAGGAGATGCTCGCCATTGTGCGCGCAGCAACGAGGTGGAGATTGTACTTGATCATGCGATACTTTCAAATCAAGACCGACCATAAAAGCCTAAAATATCTCTTGGAGCAGAAGATATCTTCCCCCGAGCAGCAAAAATGGGTAACAAAACTTCTTCGATTTGATTTTGAAATAACTTACAAAAAGGGGAAAGAGAATGTTCTTGCAGATGTGCTTTCGCAGCTACCTGAGCAAGTTGAAGTTTCGACCGTTTCACTTCCGACCAGCGACTTCCTTGAGGATATTAAAATGGAATGGCAGGAAGATTCAGATACTAGTAAGATTAGAAAAAAATTGGAGGAAGCACCAAGCCCCATGGCTCATTACAATTGGGACTCAAAAGAATTACACTATAAGGGACGCATTGTGCTTGTGACAAATTCTACTTGCATCTTCAATAGCAGATTTTGGACAAAGTTATTCTATATGCAGGGTACTAGATTGAAAAGGAGTACGACATATCACCCACAAACCAACAGCCAACCAGAAATTTTAAACAGGTGCTTGGAGACAGCCCAAAGCCACCCACCAAATATGACTACCCAAAGAGAACTCCAGACCCAGCCAAGTGCCATTATTGATCGACGGATCGTGACTCGACGACGACGACCCACTAATGAAGTGCTAATACAGTGGGCGAACCTACCAAAAGAAGATGCCACTTGGGAGAACTATGACGACTTGAAGATCAAATTCCCAGAATTCATGAATCATCAACCTCGAGGACAAGGCTGATTTGAAGAGGGCGGGTCTGTTAGGACTCTAGCTTGGAGAGTCCTAATTGAGAGGGACAATCATGTAAAAATGTTAGGACTCTAGCTAGGAGAATCCTAATTGAGAGGGACATTCTGTTAGGACTCTAGCTAGGAGAGTCCTAATTGTGAGGGGCATTCATGTAGGAGGTTTTTTTCTTAGAGAAGAATTAGGAGTTGTAAGGGAATAGGAGTCTTGAGTAGGAGTCCTATTAGGAGTTGGTTAGAAGTAAGAGTCTTAAGTAGGAGTCCTATTATGAGTTAGGGTTTAGAAGCCCTATAAATAGCCATGTATTCCTTCTCTTTTCTTAAGCAATAGATGAATCTTTTCTGCACCCTTTGAGCAGCAACTTGGAGGGAGGAACCCCTATAGAGTTCCAAGGAGGCTGATCCCCTAAAGAGATCAACCCCAAGTTTAGAATCTGCAAGGGTTCTAACATCCCGCTTTATGGGATATTCTGGTATGCGCTTATTTGCCCGCTTTGTGGGGTCCCGCTTTATGGGATATTGCTTAGAGCCTGCGATGCTCTGCCGGCCTCCTTTGACTTCACCTAGACGTGGGTGGATGGAGCTCCCAGACGTGGGAGACTTTTGTCAGGTGGTCATTCAGAAATGGATGAATCACATTCTGACTGAGATCCCACTACACATTCTGTATGTTTGATATGATATCCAAAGCTTTGGTTATGTGTTTCTGTACATGCTTTGGATAAGATTGATATGTTTGCAACGTCAAAGACGACGTTTGAGCTTCTGTACGGTATTTGTTATTGATATGCTCTGAAATGTTTCATCCACTGTTGATATGTTTCGAAATGTTCCATATGTCGTTGATATGCTCCGGAACATTTCATACGCCATTGATATGCTCCAATTACTCTGTGCTCCATTTGCTATGAACTGATATGTTCTGAAATGTCCTATCTGCCATTGATATGTTCCAATTACTCTATGCCCCATTCGTTATGGATCAAATATGTTTTGAATGACATGATACGTATGATTTGGTATCTATTGAGATGGTATCCTTGAGAATTCTTGTATTCTGCCTTGCATTATGATACCTTACTCGTTTCAAACCGTTCCTTTTGTTCTGAATATGCTTTGTTACTTGCTGAGCCGTTTTTGGCTCACTCCGTTGTTATATAAATCTTTCAGGTCAGCTTGTCACTCTTCGAGATGTTTGATTTGGGCTGAGGCAGTGGATAGCTATTCAGAATAATGGGCAAGTCTGGTTGGTTATTACGATATTGTTGTATAAGTATGTCTTGTATGTAATGAAATGTTGTCGATGAACCGAAATGGATATACTGTGTCAAAGTGTTAGGAGATCTCTCTTATTTGGAATTTCAGAATGTTAAGTCTAATTTATGGTGATATGAACTTGTGGTGAATAGTTGGAGTTCTGATTGTATAATTTATTTAGCTTGTGGATTTATAAATGTTGTTCATTTTTTGTCAAGTTGGCTTGGGTTGCCATAAATGTGAATTATCGAGTGATGTGATATATGATTTTAAACTGCACAGGTTTTATGGATGTGAATATGAATAGAATGTTTTTCAGTGTCCTCAAACGTTAGTTTAGATCTTGGATTGGTCTGTGATGAAAATTTTAAAAATCATGGATATTTTGAGGGGCGTGACAATAAAAGCCTCAAGTACTTTTTGGAACAAAAGATATCATCCCCTGAGCAGCAAAAATGGGTAACTAAATTTCTTGGATTTGATTATGAAATTATTTACAAAAAGGGGAAAGAAAACGTTGTTGCAGATGCACACTCATGGCTACCTGAACAAGCTAAGGTTTCAGCCTTCTCCCTTCCTACCACCGGTCTCCTCGAGGACATTAGGGAAGAATGGAAGAAGGATCCAGAGATTAGCAAGATCATAAAAAAATTGGAGGAGGATCCAAGTGCAATAGCCCACTACACTTGGGATTCGAGGGATTTACGATACAAAGGTCACATTGTGCTTATACCTGACTCCCCTTGCATCGCAATCATCTTGCATGAAATGCACTCTATACCTTCAGCAGGGCACTCTGGATTCCTAAGAACCTACAAAAGAGTGAAGCAAAATTTTTATTGGAGAGGGATGAAAAAAATTATTGCTGAATATGTGACACAATGTGATGTATGTCAACAGCACAAGGGTGAAACTGTGGCAAATCCAGGGAAGCTACAGCCACTACCCATACCAGACACAGTGTGGACTGACATCTCCATGGACTTCATTGAAGGGCTGCCATCTTCCAAAGGTAAAAGCACGATTCTCGTGGTGGTTGATCGACTTAGGAAATATGCTCATTTTTGTGCTGTGAGAAATCCCTACATTGCTGCTAGTATTGCTCAGATTTTCATAGAAAATATTGTTAAACTACATGGGATGCCAAGGTCCATCGTAAGTGATCGTGACAGGATCTTCACTAGTAAATTTTGGACCAAGTTATTTCAGTTACAAGGCACCAAACTCAAGATGAGCACAGCATATCATCCACAAACTGACGGCCAAACAGAGGTGGTAAATAGGTGCTTAGAGATGTACCTCCGGTGTTTCGCTAGCAACCGACCAAAAGAGTGGGCAAAATGGCTTCCTTGGGCCGAATGGTGGTATAATACTACATATCATTCATCTACAAAATGTGCCCCTTATGAAGCATTGTATGGTCGACCAACACCTGTGATTCCAAAGTATGTAATTGGCTCGGCCAAGGTAGATCGGGTTGACCAAGAATTGATTGATAGGGACAAACTCTTACAATTGTTAAAAGATAATCTCTCTACCGCTCAAGCCAGAATGAAGTAGCAAGCCGACACACGACAAAGTGAAAGAGAATTTTCAATGGGAGATTGGGTTTATCTTCGCCTACAACCATACAAGCAACTCTCTATCAACACTCGAGCCTCCATGAAGCTATCCCCACGTTTTTATGGGCCCTATCAGATCACAGAGCGTATTGGAGCCGTGGCATACAGACTTAAATTACCTGAAGATGCCAAAATTCACCCTGTCTTCCACGTATCATGCCTAAAGCCCAAGTTGGGAGAACACGAGTCACCCCAGATCCAACTGCCCAACACAATTGAGGATAGAGTTATTCAAGCCCAACCATAGGCCATCCTCGATCATAGGATCGTGTTGCATCGGCGACATCCCTCTACTGAAGTACTAGTGCATTGGAATAATCTACCACTTGAAGACGCCACATGGGAACCATATGAGGAGCTGAAGACCTGGTTCCCTGAGTTCATGTAATCTCAGCCTTGAGGACAAGGCTGATTTGAAGAGGGCGGGTCTATTAGGACTCTAGCTAGGAGAGTCCTAATTGAGAGGGACATTCTGTTAGGACTCTAGCTAGGAGAGTCCTAATTGAGATGGACACTCTGTTAGGACTCTAACTAGGAGAGTCCTAATTGAAAGGGACATTCTGTTAGGAGGTTTTTTCTTAGAGAAGAATTATGAGTTATAAGGGAATAGGAGTCTGTTAGAACCCTTGCAGATTCTAAACTTGGGGTTGATCTCTTTAGGGGATCGGCCTCCTTGGAACTCTATAGGGGTTCCTCCCTCCAAGTGCTGCTCAAAGGCTGCAGAAAAGTTTCATCTATTGCTTCCAAAAAGAGGAGGAATACATGGCTATTTATAGGGCTTCTAAACCCTAACTCCTAATAGGACTCCTACTTAAGACTCTTACTTCTAACCAACTCCTAATAGGACTCCTACTCAAGACTCCTATTCCCTTACAACTCCTAATTCTTCTCTAAGAAAAAACCTCCTACATGAATGTCCCTCTCAATTAGGACTCTCCTAACTAGAGTCCTAACAGAATGTCCCTCTCAATTAGGACTCTCCTAGCTAGAGTCCTAACAGAATGTCCCTCTCAATTAGGACTCTCCTAGCTAAAGTCCTAACAGTTTTACATTAATGTCCCTCTCAATTAGGACTCTCCTAGCTAGAGTCCTAACAAACCCGCCCTCTTCAAATCAGCCTTGTCCTCGAGGCTGACGATTCATGAATTTTGAGAATTTGATCTTCAAGTCATCATAGTTCTCCAAAGTGGCATCTTCTGTTAGTAGGTTTGCCCACTGTATTAGCAATTCAGTAGTGGATCGTCGTCGTCGAGTTATAATCCGTCGATCAATAATGGCACTTGGCTGAGTCTGAAGTCCTCCTTGGGTAGTCATATTTGGTGGGTGGCTTTGGGCAATCTCCAAGCACCTATTTACAACTTCTGTCTAGCCGTCGGTTTGTGAGTGATATGCTATACTCCTTTTCAATTTAGTACTCTTATAGTGTAATTCTTTTGAGTCACAATTGTAATGAGCTACGGAGCTTGGTGCTTCCTCCAATTTTTTTATAATCTTACTAGTCTCTGAATCTTCCTGCCATTCCATCTTAATATCCTTAAGGAAGTCGCTGGTCGGAAGTGAAATGGCCAAAACTTCAGCTTGCTCGGGTAGCTATGAAAGCGCATCTACAAGAACATTCTCTTTCCCCTTTTTGTAAGTTATTTCATAATCATATCCAAGAAGTTTTGTTACCCAGTTTTGCTGCTCAGGGGATGATATCTGTCGCTCCAAAAAGTACTTGAGGCTTTTATGGTCGGTTTTAATTTGAAATCGTCGACCAAACAAGTAGGGCCTCCACCTCGTTGCTGCGCGCACAATGGCGAGCATCTCCTTATTATATGTTGACTTATTTTGATGGGAGGGAGATAATGCCTTGCTAGTGTATGCGAGTGGTCGACCATCTTGCATGAGAATTGCTCCAATTCCGACTCTAGATGCGTCGGCCTCAATAATGAAGGGTCGGTTGAAATCTGGTAGTGTTAGCACCGGCGTCGTCCTCATGGCTGCCTTAAGTTTGTCGAAGGCAACGGAGGCTCTGTCCAACCATTGGAAGACATCTTTTTTCATAAAGGAAGTAAGTGGTGCACTGATCTCTCCATAGTTTTTCACGAACTTGCAGTAGTAGCCTGTTAAACTCAAAAAGCCATATAGCAATTTTATTTTTCCCGGGGTCAGCCAGTTTTGCATTGCTCCAATTTTGAAGGGGTCCACCGTCACACCTTTCTCTGATATGATATGCCCAAGATATCCCAACTTTTGTTGAAGAAAGTAAAAATTTCTAGTAGTCGTTGTGTGTTCGAAAGACAGTTTTCGGTATGACTTCTTCGTACACTCGTATTTGATAATACCCGGATCAAAGGTCCATCTTTGTGAAGATTTGTGCTCCCTTTCATATAGCAATTCATCTAGTACTGGAATAGGGTATTTATCATTGATGGTTATGCCATTGAGAGCTCGGTAATCAACGCATATTCGCCATGTTCCATCCTTCTTGTGTACAAGTAGCACCGGTGAAGGGTAGAGGTTGCAACTCGGCCGAATAACTCCTGTTTCGAGCATCTCTTTTATAATCCTTTCTATTTCATCCTTCTGGAGATGTAAATACTGATATGGCCAAGTACTTACTGAAGATTTGCCTGGAAGAATCGTTATACAATTATCATGCCAACGGGTAAGAGGTAGGTTGCACGGTTCGTCAAATATATTTGAAAATTCAGCAAGCAAAGGAAGTAGATTTGGATCTTCAAATTCTATTGGCTCTCCCTTAGTTTTCTACTCAAGTTGTACCAAAAAGCCACTGCATGCTTTATGCAAAACATTCTCCGTTTGTTGTGTGCAAATCGTTGTTATGTCGCCCCCACGTTTCCCGTGCAATGTCACCTATTTCTCCTTACTGTAAAATTT
The DNA here is from genome assembly GCF_036884655.1 of Musa acuminata AAA Group. NCBI lineage: Eukaryota > Viridiplantae > Streptophyta > Magnoliopsida > Zingiberales > Musaceae > Musa > Musa acuminata. Next base: position 18,621,652 of record NC_088330.1, on the reverse strand, counting down.
CATAATTAGTTTCATAAAATTCCAGAAAATATCATCTAATGTCGTCAACCATTTAATTCTTAGCATGGCCTCATGATTGTTAAGAGGGAGAAGGAAGAAATCTGCAATTATCTCTTGGTCCTTCAGCAACAGTTTCACTTGCGGGCGCCTACGATCATACTTCAAAATCCGTCCGTTGGCGACCTTAATGACAAACCTGCTGCAATTCTCAATAGGTAAGTTCATATGGACAGCAACCTTACTGTGTACAAAGTTATTAGTGCTGCCCGTGTCGATGAGAACAGTGATCGGTTGTTGTTTGAGAAGGCCTCCAACTTTCATCGTTTGCGGGTTTGAGTAGCCAGCTAGTGTATGTACCGTAACTTCGGTCGGTTGTGGCTCTTCTTCTGCATCTTCTTCTTCATGTTCAAGGATCTCTTTTGGATGTTCAATGACCTCTTCTTCTATCGGTTCTATCATAAGAAGTCCCCCTTTACTACAACGATGCTCACGGCTCCACGGCTCGTCACAATGCCAACATAACCCCTTCGCATATCGCTCCCGAAGCTCTTCTCTTGTTAACCTCTTTGGTGTGGGGACTTGGTCAATAATAGGGGGGGCTGAGGGCTTCAATATTATTGGTTGAGGAGCGACCCTAGTCCTCCGAACTTCATGGTTCAATTGCTCCTCTTGATGTTGTGCGAAAGAGATGGCTGCCATAAGCGTATACGGTTGTCGCGCTTTAACTTCTCCTCGGATCTCCGGCTTCAAGCCCTCAGTGAAGGTCCTCAATAGCTGTTTTTGAGACCAATCACGAGTTTGATTAGATAACCTTTCAAACCTGGTTTGGTACTCCTGAATGGTGGAGGTTTGTTGGATCTTTGCTAGTTGTTCGTCAATATTCTCGTAATCGGTTGGTCTGAAGCGAATCAGCAGTCCTTCTTTGAATTGACACCATGAAAGGACTCCATAAGTATGTTCAAACTAGTCAAATCACTGTATAGCATCCCCTTCAAGATGTATAGCTGCAATTTTCACCATAGATACATCCGCGGTTTTGTGGTACCGAAAATATCGCTCCGCGCGTGAGATCCAACCAATCGGGTCTCCTTCTTCCCATCTAGGGAAGTCCACTCTCATGCATGGATAGTTGGGGTTGGTCATAGAGCTTCCCCTCTCTTGGAACTCATATCTTTGGGGTTGGTGTGATTGGGCAAAGCTCTCTCCTTGATGTGATTTCTTCGGGCTTAGTGGTCGGCCAAATCTGAGTTCGGTAAAGAGCATCCAAATCTTATCCTCCATTCGTGCCTCCAAGGCTTCGAATTTAGCATCGATTGCCTCCTTAGATGCCATAGTATATGCCTCCAAATCTATGATGTTAAGATCTCTCTTTTGTTGTCAGGTTAAAGGCATGTATAGGTTGAGAGAAGTGATGGTCGAAAGGGTTGGTGGATCGGTGGATGTAGGCTACGATTTAGGCTTGTTTTGTGGCTGTTTTGGGTGCAGTTTGAGGGTGTGGTTTGGTGGAGTTTTAGGGCTGTGGATGAAAGTTTTGGATCTGTGGTAGATGGCAGCAAAGGTTTGAGAGAAATCAGTGGAAGTTGCAGCAAGTATGTGCTGTCTTGTAAGAGCATAATTGTCGTCGAAGAAACAGCGATTTCTCGACGTAATTTCCACCAAAAACTTGAGAGAATTGAGGAGGGAATTGATAGAAAAATCACAGTTTATATGACAGCAAGGATGACTAATTTAATCAAGAATATTTCGGCAGTATAACAGCAAGGAAATTGGTGCAAGTTGTGATAGCAGAATTCTCGTCGAAAAATTTCAGCAGTTTACGATGAAAATTTATAGCAACACAAAAATCAGTTTTAGAGATGAATTCCTCAATAGATCAATCTTAGATGGAAGCCAAGATGATCTATAAAGTGTATAAGAAATTTCATTCAAAAAAGATTACAAATAGATGGGTTAAGGCAACAATATGCGGCTGAAATTTTCTGCAGCATAGATTTTTAAGTATAGCAGATTGGACGTAAAAGATTAGAAGTTTATATTGAGAATTTTTTGATGAAACCAAAGGGAAATCCACTATTAGGAAGTGTCAAAGCTATCATAAAAATTTCGTAGAGATTTGGATAGAAACAACGTAGTATCAAGATCAAAGAATCAGTGCTATGCGGCTGAAATTTTACGGTGCAGATTTTCAAGTATAGCAGATTAGATGTAAAATATCAATGGTTTATATTGAGAATTTTTTGACAAAACCAAAGGAAAATCGGCTGTTAGGAAGTGTCAAATATGTCATAAAATTTCTGGAGATTTGGATAGAAAAAACATAGTAGCAAGATCAAACAGACAGTGCTATACGGTTGGAATTCTGCAATGTATCTTTCGTCGTAGAGATGAAAACTTTTTGACGAAAAGTTTATGCAACAATATAGGAATAATTTTTTTGGGATTTTCAAATAAAGATAACTAAATTGTAGTAGCAGTAAGGTAGAAAACCAGAACCTGTTGCAATTCACGGGGAGATCAAAGGATGATCCGTGGTGGTGGAGATGACGGCGGAATTTGGCAACGATCTCTTAAGCAATTGTGGGAATTGCTTTGGGCGGTTGTGGAGGGTTGATGGATGGCTGTGGAAGGGCAGCGAGACGCCAAGAACGCTGCTCTGATACCAGGTGTTAGAACCCTTGTAGATTCTAAACTTGGGGTTGATCTCTTTAGGGGATCGGCCTCCTTGGAACTCTATAGGGGTTCCTCCCTCCAAGTGCTGCTCAAAGGCTGCAGAAAAGTTTCATCTATTGCTTCCAAAAAGAGGAGGAATACATGGCTATTTATAGGGCTTCTAAACCCTAACTCCTAATAGGACTCCTACTTAAGACTCTTACTTCTAACCAACTCCTAAAAGGACTCCTACTCAAGACTCCTATTCCCTTACAACTCCTAATTCTTCTCTAAGAAAAAACCTCCTACATGAATGTCCCTCTCAATTAGGACTCTCCTAACTAGAGTCCTAACAGAATGTCCCTCTCAATTAGGACTCTCCTAGCTAGAGTCCTAATAGAATGTCCCTCTCAATTAGGACTCTCCTAGCTAAAGTCCTAACAGTTTTACATTAATGTCCCTCTCAATTAGGACTCTCCTAGCTAGAGTCCTAACAGAGTCTTGAGTATGAGTCATATTATGAGTTGGTTAGAAGTAAGAGTCTTAAGTAGGAGTCCTATTAGGAGTTAGGGTTTAGAAGCCCTATGTTAGAACCCTTGTAGATTCTAAACTTGGGGTTGATCTCTTTAGGGGATCGGCCTCCTTGGAACTCTATAGGGGTTCCTCCCTCCAAGTTGCTGCTCAAAGGCTGCAGAAAAGATTCATCTATTGCTTATCAAAAGAGAAGGAATACATGGCTATTTATAGGGCTTCTAAACCCTAACTCCTAATAGGACTCCTACTTAAGACTCTTACTTATAACCAACTCCTAATAGGACTCCTACTCAAGACTCCTATTCCCTTACAACTCCTAATTCTTCTCTAAGAAAAAACCTCCTACATGAATGCCCCTCACAATTAGGACTCTCCTAACTAGAGTCCTAACAGAATGTCCCTCTCAATTAGGACTCTCCTAGCTAGAGTCCTAACATTTTTACATGATAGTCCCTCTCAATTAGGACTCTCCAAGCTAGAGTCCTAATAGACCCGCCCTCTTCAAATCAGCCTTGTCCTCGAGGCTGATGATTCATGAATTCTGAGAATTTGATCTTCAAGTCGTCATAGTTCTCCCAAGTGGCATCTTCTTTTGGTAGGTTCGCCCACTGTATTAGCACTTCATTAGTGGGTCGTCGTCGTCGAGTCACGATCCGTCGATCAATAATGGCACTTGGCTGGGTCTGGAGTTCTCTTTGGGTAGTCATATTTGGTGGGTGGCTTTGGGCTGTCTCCAAGCACCTGTTTAAAACTTCTGGTTGGCTGTTGGTTTGTGGGTGATATGTCGTACTCCTTTTCAATTTAGTACCCTGCATATAGAATAACTTTGTCCAAAATCTGCTATTGAAGATGCAAGTAGAATTTGTCACAAGCACAATGCGTCCCTTATAGTGTAATTCTTTTGAGTCCCAATTGTAATGAGCCATGGGGCTTGGTGCTTCCTCCAATTTTTTTATAATCTTACTAGTATCTGAATCTTCCTGCCATTCCATCTTAATATCCTCAAGAAAGTCGCTGGTCGGAAGTGAAACGGTCGAAACTTCAACTTGCTCAGGTAGCTGCGAAAGCGCATCTGCAAGAACATTCTCTTTCCCCTTTTTGTAAGTTATTTCAAAATCAAATCCAAGAAGTTTTGTTACCCATTTTTGCTGCTCAGGGGAAGATATCTTCTGCTCCAAGAGATATTTTAGGCTTTTATGGTCGGTCTTGATTTGAAAGTATCGCCTGATCAAGTACAATCTCCACCTCGTTGCTGCGCGCACAATGGCGAGCATCTCCTTATCATATGTTGACATATTTTGATCGGAGAGAGATAATGCCTTGCTAGTGTATGTGAGTGGTCGACCATCTTGCATGAGAATGGCTCCAATTCTGACTCCAGATGTGTCGGCCTCAATAATGAAGGGTCGGTTGAAATCTGGTAGTGTTAGCACCGGCATCGTCGTCATGGTTGCCTTAAGTTTGTCGAAGGCAGCGGAGGCTCTGTCCAACCATTGGAAGACATCTTTTTCTAGTAAGGAAGTAAGTGGTGCACTGATCTTTCCATAGTTTTTCACGAACTTGCGGTAGTAGCCTGTTAAACCCAGAAAGCCATGTAGCAATTTTATGTTTCTCGAGGTCGGCCAGTTTTGCATTGCTCCAATTTTGAAGGGGTCCACTGCCACACCTTCCTCTGATATGATATGCCCAAGATATTCAACCTTTTGTTGAAGAAAGAAAAAATTCGTGGTTGTTGTGTGTTCAAAAGGTGGTTTTCCATATGTCTTCTTCGCATGCTCGTATTTGATGATACCCGGATCAAAGGTCCAGCTTTGTAAAGATTTGTGCTCCCTTTCATCTAGCAATTCATCTACTATTGGAATAAAGTATTTGTCCTTGATGATTATGCCATCGAGAGCTCGGTAATCAACACATATTCGCCTTGTTCCGTCCTTCATGCGTACAAGTAGTACCGGCGAAGAGTAGAGGTTGCAACTTGGCCGAATAACTCCTGTTTCAAGCATCTCTTTTATAATCCTTTCTATTTCATCCTTCTGGAGATGTGGATACTGATATGCCTGAGCATTTGCTGAAGATTTGCCTGGAAGAATCATTATACAATGATCATGTCGATAGGTAAGAGGTAAGTTGCGCGGTTCGTCAAATATATTTGAAAATTCAGCAAGCAAAGGAAGTAGATTTGGATCTTCAAATTCTGTTGGCTCTCCCTTAGTTTGCTGCTCAAGTTGTACCAAAAAGCCGCTGCATGCTTTATGCAAAACATTCTCCATTTGTTGTGTGCAAATCGTTGTTATGTCGCCCCCACGTTTCCTGTGCAATGTCACCTGTTTCTCCTTACTGTAAAATTTCATAATTAGTTTCATAAAATTCCAAGAAATATCACCTAATGTCGTCAACCATTTAATTCTGAGCATGGCCTCATGATTGTTAAGAGGGAGAAGGAAGAAATCTGCAATTATCTCTTGGTCCTGCAGCAATAGTTTCTCCTGCAAGCGCCTATGATCACAATTCAAAATCCGTCCGTCGGTGACCTTAATATCAAACCTGCAGCGATTCTCGATAGGTAATGATATCCGAACAGCAAGCTTACTATTTAGGAAGTTAGTAGTACTGCCCGTGTCGATGAGAACAGTGATTGGTTGTTGTTTCAGAAGGCCTCCAATTTTCATCGTTTGGGGGTTTGAGTAGCTAGCTAGTGTATGTACCGTAACTTCGGTCGATTGTGGCTCTTCTTCTGCATCTTCTTCTTCATGTTCAAGGCTCTCTTTTGGATGTTTAATGACCTCTTCTTCTATCGGTTCAATCATAAGAAGTCTCCCTTTACTACAGCGATGCTTACGACTCCACGGCTCGTCACAATGCCAACATAACCCCTTCGCATATCGCTCCCGAAGCTCTTCTCTTGTTAACCTCTTTAGTGTAGGAACTTGGTCGACAGTAGGGGGGGCTAAGGGCTTCAATATTACTGGTTGAGGAGAGACCCTAGTCCTCCGAGCTTCATGGTTCAATTGCTCCTCTTGATGTCGTGCGAAAGAGATGGCTGCCATAAGCGTATACGGTTGTCGCGCTTTAACTTCTCCTCGGATCTCCGGCTTCAAGCCCTCAATGAAGGTCCTCAATAGCTGTTTTTGAGACCAATCACGAGTTTGATTAGATAACCTTTCAAACCTGGTTTGGTACTCCTGAATGGTGGAGGTTTGTTGGATCTTTGCTAGTTGTTCGTCAATATTCTCGTAATCGGTTGGTCTGAAGCGAATCAGCAGTCCTTCTTTGAATTGACGCCATGAAAGGACTCCATAAGTATGTTCAAACCAGTCAAACCACTGTATAGCATCCCCTTCAAGATGTATAGCTGCAATTTTCACCATAGATACATCCGCGGTTTTGTGGTACCAAAAATATCGCTCCGCGGGCGAGATCCAACCAATCGGGTCTCCTTCTTCCCATCTAGGGAAGTCCACTCTCATGCATGGATAGTTGGGGTTGGTCATAGAGCCTACCCTCCCTTGGAAGTCATCTCTTCGGGCTTGGTGTGATTGGGCAAAGCTCTCTCCTTGATATGATTTCTTCGGGCTTAGTGGTCGGCCCAATCTGAGTTCGGTAAAGAGCGTCCGAATCTTATCTTCCATTCGTGCCTCCAAGGCTTCGAATTTAGCATTGATTGCCTCCTTAGATGCCATAGTATATGGCCCCAAATCAATGATGTTAAGATCTCTCTTTTGCTGTTGGGTTAAAGGCATGTATAGGTTGAGATAAGTGATGGTCGAAAGTGTTGGTGGATTGGTGGATGTAGGCTGCGGTTTAGGCTTGTTTTGTGGCTGTTTTGGGTGCAGTTTGAGGGTGTGGTTTGGTAGAGTTTTAGGGCTGTGGATGAAAGTTTTGGATCTGTGGTAGATGGTAGCAAAGGTTTGACAGAAATCCGTGAAAGTTGCAGCAAGTATGTGTTGTCTTGTAAGAGTAGAATTGTCGTCGAAGAAACAACAGTTTCTCGACGTAATTTCCACCAAAAACTTGAGAGAATTGAGGAGGGAATTGATAGCAAAATCACAGTTTATATGACAGAAAGGATATCTAATTTAATCAAGAAAATTTCGGCAGTATAACAGCAAGGAAATTGGTGCCAGTTGCAATTGCAGAATTATCGTCGAAAAATTTCAGCGGGATACGATGAAAATTTGCAGCAACATAAAATCATCTTTAGAGATGAATTTCTTAATAGATCAATCTTAGATGGAAGCCATGATGATATATGAAGTGTATAAGAAATTTCATTTAAAAAAGATTGCAAATAGATGGGTTAAGGCAACGATATGCAGCTGAAATTTTCTGCAGCATAGATTTTCAAGTGCAGCAGATTGGACATAAAATATCAGTAGTTTATATTGAGAATTTTTTGATGAAACCAAAGGGAAATCCACTGTTAGGAAGTGTCAAAGATTTCATAAAAATTTCGTAGAAATTAGGATAGAAAAAGCACAGTAGCAAGATCAAACAGATGGTGCTATGCGGTTGGAATTCTGCAATGTATCTTTCGTCGTAGAGATAAAAACTTTGTGACGAAAAGTTTATGCAGAAATATAGGAACGATTTTTTTTTTTTTTTTTTTTTTCGAATAAGGATAACTAAATTGCAACAGCAGTAAGGTAGGAAACCAGAACCTGTTGCAATTCACGGGGAGATCAAAGGATGATCCGCGGTGGTGGAGATGATGGCGGAATTCGGTGACGATCTTTTAAGCAATTGTGGGAATTGCTTTGGATGGTTGTAGAGGGTTGATGGATGGCTGTGGAAGGGCAGCGAGACGCCAAGAACGCTGCTCTGATACCAGGTGTTAGAACCCTTGTAGATTCTAAACTTGGGGTTGATCTCTTTAGGGGATCGGCCTCCTTGGAACTCTATAGGGGTTCCTCCCTCCAAGTTGCTGCTCAAAGGCTGCAGAAAAGATTCATCTATTGCTTATCAAAAGAGAAGGAATACATGGCTATTTATAGGGCTTCTAAACCCTAACTCCTAATAGGACTCCTACTTAAGACTCTTACTTATAACCAACTCCTAATAGGACTCCTACTCAAGACTCCTATTCCCTTACAATTCCTAATTCTTCTCTAAGAAAAAACCTCCTACATGAATGCCCCTCACAATTAGGACTCTCCTAGCTAGAGTCCTAACAGAATGTCCCTCTCAATTAGGACTCTCCTAGCTAGAGTCCTAACATTTTTACATGATTGTCCCTCTCAATTAGGACTCTCCAAGCTAGAGTCCTAACACCCTATAAATAGCCATGTATTCCTTCTCTTTTCTTAAGCAATAGATGAATATTTTCTGCAGCCTTTGAGCAGCAACTTGGAGGGAGGAACCCCTATAGAGTTCCAAGGAGGCCGATCCCCTAAAAAGATCAACCCCAAGTTTAGAATCTGCAAAGGTTCTAACACTTTTACAACCCTCTTTTACATGGTATCCCTCACACACCTCCCTTATAACTCTCTCTAAGCTTTAGGAGGAGGGAACTCAACTTTCTAATAAGGATTACAACTTTAGAATCATAGAGTTTTGCTCAACTTTCTTTATTTTTCATACAGGAATAGTTAGGGTATTTATGGACCCCAATTGGCTTAAAAAATGGAGCCAAAAAATGTCTCAACCCGGGTTTCCCAAGTACTGGCAGTACCATCGCCATTATTGGGTGGTACCACCGCTTGATACTCTGACACTAGGTGGTACCACTGCCCAGTGTGGGTGGTACGACTACCTGATAGAGCTCGGTCTCCGAGCTCTAGCGGTACCACTGCTTGATAAGGGCAATACAACTGCCTGATAGGGGAGATACCATTGCCTGGTAGCATTAACTGTCGGCGAACTCCCGATGAACTCTCGGCGAGCTTCTAGCACATCGTCCGAATTTTCGATGTATCGTCCGATCTTTGACTCCAGCCCAACATCTGCGTTATGCCTTACTGCTATCGTAGTTAATTCTGTATACTTATCTTAACATATAGATTAGATCAAACAATTTACCAATTGATTTCATTATCAAAATCCGAGATTCAACAATCTCCCCCTTTTTTATTTTGATAATCAATTGATGATAGAATTAACCTTAACTCCCACTATCTATATGCCATACTTGAGAAAAGATATTCTTGAGCCTTTGAATTCAAGCATCAAACCGATAAGTTATATTCATTTAAACTTATCAACATACACATTATAATACTTATCATGATTTACCAATTCAAAATATGTTACCACGTATTGATCAATAAAAAAATAATGTCAAGGCTTAACATCCATTTTCAAGTCTAATGATGATAGACAATCATCATTTTCAAGTATGATATGAATTTTAAATATAAAATTTAGCAAGATGATAATTCTTGATAAAAGATAACAATTCATCATTCCGAGGCATGATACAATTATCATTAATGAAACATTTCAAGTATCTACAATACATATGAAATATATTTTGATATATTTCAAGTATTTACGATGTGTTATGATGTATTTGACGATTCCAATTATATTTCAAGCATTCGCAAAACATTCAAGCATTTACGACAAGATACATTTTATACATTTATCTCAAACATTAATAATGCCAATTTGTCATCAATTTGTTACATTTCTCCCCCTTTGTCATCAATAAAAAGGAGAATCATTCAACAATGCAAGCATGGTAAACAAAATTAAGCAAGTTTCATACCAATTTATCCAAGCCATAAAGGAAGATAAGCAAAAACTTTGTATGATAATCTTTTTGGATAAGCTAATATTTTTAGTCAAGGGGTTTTTGGTTCTTCTTTTGATGTGCAAGTTTCTTTCTTCCTTTGTCATAAAAATAAGAGGAAGAAACGTAAGGAAAGAATCCATTAAGAACCAAATTTATGAAATAATTTGAACCAAGTCAAATTCAAAACAATAAATGAGTTTCATTAAATCATGCTTCAATTTTAACAAAGAGAAAGGATTCATAAAAAGGATCAAGATATTCATGTGAAATCAAATCGTCATTCTTGTAAGTATTCATCACACACTAAAATTCATCTTTCAAGGATCAAGATATCCATGTGAATTCATAAAATTTATCTTTTATGAGAAGAGTAAGGAAGAATTCATGGGAAGGGAGCATCATATGAAAAAGAAATTCACAAATAAAACTTCATAAATCAAATATGTTTCTCATTAAAAATTCACAAGAATGAAATCCGTGAGAGATGTATTTGTCAATGAATTCTATGAGTAAAGTGATTAACTGTATCAAAAATCATTAAGTGATAGAACAAGGGTATGAAATAAATTTGATACCAAGTAAATTGATATTCCGGATTTCATGAAGGCTTTTTAAAAAATCAAGAAAGTTCAAAAAAGATATATAACAAACTCATGGATTCGGACAATTTAACATCCCTAACTCTCTTCTAATAAAATCAAATTATTTTTTATTTAAAATTTTGATAAATATATTGGCTAATTGATGTTTCGTATTAATAAACTCTAAAGATATGTCATGGTTATTAACATGATCACTTATGAAATGATGCCGAGTGTCAATATGATTAGTTCTAGAGTGTCGAATAGGATTTCTTGTTAATCATATTGCACTCGTGTTATAACATTTAATGAGAATGTTCTTAAGGTGAATCTTATAATCTTCTAATATATTTTTCATCCATACAACTTGTACACAACATGCACTAGCCACTATGTATTCGGCTTCGGTTATAGATAGTGCAACCGACTTTTGTTTCCTGGAAGACCAAGAGATTTTTTTTTTGTAAGTAAAAGTAAATTGATTATGTGTAAAGTTTCTACAAATAGCTTTATCTATACAAGTCATAGACAAAGCCAAGTTACTCATAGAGTGCGAATGCGATAGTTATGACTACACATGCTGTAGACTATAACTACCTGTGGGTACATTATTTGGCATCATTCCCAAGATCTTTTGCTAATAGCAAAATTAAATTTGATAAAAATATTTTTTTCTCTTCGGGTGAAGTGCACGGTTTTGAGATCTTGCTCCAAACAGGATCTTGAGTCTCTAATAATCTCTTTCAAGAGCTGAGCATTGTTTGTGTGTTGACATTCAAAGATTCTATTACATCTCTCCTTCCACATCCACCAAATAGCGCATCTGAAAGTAACCTTTGCCAGTTGTGTTAGAGGCCCTTTTCTTGAGAAACATTGCATAAGGTCGCCTAGTTCTTGGTGCAAGTTTGGTTGCGGCAGTCTACTGAGTTCAAATCATTGGAGAATCTCCTTCCATATCCATTTTGTATAATCACAAGCAAAATAGAGATGATCAATAGTTTATTCTTGTTGCAAACAAAGGGAGCGTCGGTTAACATGATAGATACCTCTTCTTTTCATATTGTCTATTGTAGGTAGTTTATTGAGAAGGGCCTGCCATGTACATAAGCAGTGTCTTTGTGATCCCGGTCGATCCCATGTCCAACTGCTTGGGACCCACTTGTTATTTCTTTGCCTAATTTGATTCCATGCGGATGTGGCACTAAATTTGCCATTGTCATGAGGCCAAATAAGTATATCTGAAGAGTTGTTCCTGATTGGAATAGCTATGATAGTCGGCCAAAGTGATAACATTTCGGGAGAAATAGGATTAGGGAGACACCAAGTACCGTTAGCAATGAACTCGAAAACCTTCCAATCTTTGGGAGCCCCAAAATCTTTTCGTATTCTGTTGCCATATAATTGAAATATACTCTTCCCACTCACCCAAGGATCGTACCACATATTAGTACTAGTTCCAGAAGAGATTGCATAAGAGATGTGTTTGATTAGCCAATTCCTTGCCTTTAAAATCCTTTACAAGCTGCAGAGTGGTATGTTCTTGTTGAAATTTCCCAGATTGATTCCTTTGAAAGATACCTAGCAGAAACCCATTGTGACCATAAAGAACATTTGTTTTGCAAAATATCCCACAATTGTTGTACCAAGCATGCTTGATTCCAATCTCTAGTATTTCTCAAGTTTAGCCCCCCTTCATCTTTCGGTTTGCAAATGCTATCCCAATTTACCATATGCATTGCCTTATCATTTGTGTCATTCCAGAAGAAGTTCATTAATAACCGTTCAATATCTTGGAGAAGTCCAGCAGGTAGAAGAAATGCATTACACCAATATATAGAGTAGGAGTGCAATACAGAACGGATGAGTTCGAGTCGTCCTGCTTTTGATAGAAGCCTATTTTTCCAAGAAGAAATTCTATTCTTTATTTTTTGCAGGATAGGCTGACAGTGGGTTTTGTGAATGCCTGTGGATATGAGCGGGAGACCCAAATAAGGAACTGGCAGGCTTCCCTCACTAACCCCCAAAGTTTGTGCAATAAAGACCTTATCCAGAACGTAAGGGCTCATATATACTTTACTTTTCGCATGATTTAATTGAAGTTCAGAAACCATACCAAAGTCATTCATAATAGTAGCCAGGTTCTTTACTGAAGTTGGATCATTTTGGAGAAAGATAAGTAAATCATCTGCAAATGTTATATGTGATATATGAATAGAGCCAGCATTGGGTACCTTAATGCTGCCATTTAAGACTGCATGTTCCAACATACAGCTAAGTCCTTCCATCGCAATAGTAAAGAGATACGGAGAGAGTGGATCACCTTGTCGGATGCCATTCGTGCTCCCAAAAAAACCAATAGGTGAGCCATTAAAAAGTATCGAAAACTTTGGAGTTTCCAGGCAAGATTGAATCCAATTAACCCATTGCTGTGGGAAGTTCATATCGAGGAGCATCTTATAGATAAATTTCCTATTAACTAAATCAAAGGCTTTCCGTAAATCAGCTTTAAAACATATTTTTGTCCCTCTTGCTTTTGAATGAAGACCAAGAGATAAGTGCATGGCCTACATATTCTGGATGTACATTTTCTATCTATTCTACATCCAACAAAATCCACATCAGCATAAACAATTAGTTCAAAGATTTTAGATTTTGAATATCATAATCCTAGATTAGTGGTTCCTTTAAGATATCGACGAATTCTTTTAGCTGCTTTAAGATAAGATAGCTTAGGATTAGATTGAAACCTAGCACAAAGTCCTACGCTAAACATGATGTCCGGCCTAGTTGCGTTGAGGTATAGTAAACTACCTATCATACCCCTATAAGCATTTTGATCAAAGCTTTCTCTACTTTCGTCAATATCTAACTTAGTGGAGATACTTATAGGAGTATTGATAGCCTTTGAACTATCCATATTAAATTATTTTAGCAATTTTAATGCATATTTTGTTTGACTAAGAAAAATATCATCACTAAGTTATTTCATTTGTAAGCCTAAAAAGAAAGTTAGTTCACCCATTATACTCATTTCAAGCTCTTGGCTTATACTCTTAGCAAACGATTCACATAAGGATTTATTTATGGAACCAAAAATAATATCATCAACATAAATTTGAATAACAAGAAAATTATTCTCAAAATATTTAATAAACAATGTAGTATCGACCTTGCCTTTAGAGAAATTATTTTGGATAAGAAAGGAGCTAAGTCTCTTATACCTAGCCTTTGATGCTTATTTTAATCCATAGAGAGCTTTAGTCAATTTAAACACATGATTCGTAAAATTATCATTCTCAAATCTGGGAGGTTGTTCAACATAAACTTCTTCAGAAATAAAGTCATTAAGAAAAGCACTTTTGACATCCATTTGAAATAACTTAAAATTATTACAACTAGCATAGGTAAGGAGCATCCTTATGGCTTCTGATCGTGCCACAAGAGCGAATATTTCGTCAAAATCGATACCTTCTTCTTGGTTGAAACCCTTAGGTACTAATCTAGCCTTGTTTCTAACTATGATACCAAATTTATCTTACTTGTTTCTAAAACCCATTAATACCAATAACTAAATGGTCATTTTGCCTAAGAACAAGCTTCCATACCTCGTTTCTCTCAAATTGATTCAACTCTTCTTGCATTGCGATAACCCATGAATCATCATTCAAGGCCTCGTCAATGCATTTAGGTTCAATTTGAGAAAGAAAAGCAGCATTGGCATAAAATTTTTTAAGAGAAGAACGAGTTTGAACCCCTTTTGATGTGTCTCCTATGATTAGCTCCTTAGAATGAGCATCTATATACTTCCATTCCTTAGGTAAGGATGTTTCGGAAGAAGAAGTATCCAAATTGCTAGTTGGAGGAGAGGGTTCACTTAAATTCAAAGCATCAAAATTGAGATCATCATCAAACTCATTTTTCTTAAATTTGGAAACTTCAGTAATGATAACATGAATATACTTTTCTATAATCAAAGTTCTTTTGTTAAAGATACGAAAAGCTTTAAAAATAGAAGAGTAGCCGAGAAAAATTTCTTAATTGGATTTTACATCAATCATTCCTAAGACATCTGTTAGAACCCTTGCAGATTCTAAACTTGGGGTTGATCTCTTTAGGGGATCGGCCTCTTTGGAACTCTATAGGGGTTCCTCCCTCCAAGTTGCTGCTCAAAGGCTGCAGAAAAGATTCATCTATTGCTTATGAAAAGAGAAGGAATACATGGCTATTTATAGGGCTTCTAAACCCTAACTCCTAATAGGATTCCTACTCAAGACTCCTACTTCTAACCAACTCCTAATAAGACTCCTACTTAAGACTCATATTCCCTTACAACTCCTAATTCTTCTCTAAGAAATAACCTCCTAACCCTAGCCGACCTCTTCACCTCTTTAATAAGAGTTGGCTTAGGTAGGCTTTACATGAATGTCCCTCTCAATTAGGACTCTCCTAGCTAGAGTCCTAATAGACCCGCCCTCTTTAAATTAGCCTTCTCCTTAAGGCTGAGATTCCATGAACTCAGGGAACCGGGTCTTCAGCTCCTCATATGGTTCCCATGTGACGTCTTCAAGTGGTAGATTATTCTAATGCACTAGTACTTCAGTAGAGGGATGTCGGCGATGCATCACGATCCTGTGATCGAGGATGGCTTGTGGTTGGGCTTGAATAACTCCATCCTCAGTTGTGTTGGGCAGTTGGATCTGAGGTGTCTCATGTTCTCCCAAATTTTTTTTTTGGTAAATAAAAGTAAATTGATTATGTGTAACGTTTCTACAAATAGCTTTGTCTATACAAGTCATAGACAAAGTCAGGTAACTCATTGAGTACACATGTGGTAGTTATGACTACAGGTAATTTAAGTCTGTACGCCACGGCTCCAATACGCTCTGTGATCTGATAGGGCCCATAAAAACGTGGAGATAACTTCATGGAAGCTCAAGTGTTGATAGAGAGTTACTTGTATGGTTGTAGGCGAAGATAAACCCAATCTCTTACTGAAAATTCTCTTTCACTTCGTCGTGTGTCGGCTTGCTGCTTCATTCTGGCTTGAGCGGTCGAGAGATTATATTTTAACAGTTGTAAGAGTTTGTCCCTATCAATCAATTCTTGGTCAGCCTGATCTACCTTGGCTGAGCCAATTACATACTTTGGAATCATAAGGGCTAGTCGACCATATAATGCTTCATAAGGGGCACATTTTGTAGATGAATAATATGTAGTATTATACCACCATTCGACCTAGGGAAGCCATTTCACCCACTCTTTTGGTCGGTCGCTAGCGAAACACTGGAGGTACGTCTCTAAGCACCTATTTACCACCTCTGTTTGGTCGTCAGTTTGTGGATGATACGCTGTGCTCATCTTAAGTTTGGTGCCTTGTAACTGAAATAACTCGGTCCAAATTTACTTGTGAAGATCCTATCACGATCACTTACGATGGACCTTGGCATCCCATGCAGTTTAACAATATTTTCTATGAAAATCTGGGCAATACTAGCAGCAGTGTAGAGATTTCTCACAACACAAAAATGAGCATATTTCGTAAGTCGATCAACCACCACGAGAATCGTGCTTTTACCTTTGGAAGATGGCAACCCTTCAATGAAGTCCATGGAGATGTCAGTTCACATTGAGTCTGGTATGGGTAGTGGTTGTAGCTTCCCTGGATTTGCCACAGTTTCACCCTTGTGCTGTTGACATACATCACACTGTGCCACATATTCAGCAATAATTTTTTTCATCCCTCTCCAATAAAAATTTTGCTTCACTCTTTTGTAGGTTCTTAGGAATCCAGAGTGCCCTGCTGAAGGTATGGAGTGCATTTCATGCAAGATAATTGTGATGCAAGGGGAGTCAGGTATAAGCACAATGCGACCTTTGTAGCGTAGATCCCTCGAACCCCAGGTGTAGTGGGCTATTGTACTTGGATCCTCCTCCAATTTTTTTATGATGTTGCTGATCTCTGGATCCTTTATCCATTCTTTCCTAATGTCCTCGAGGAGACCGGTGGTAGGAAGGGAGATGCTTGAAACCTTAGCTTGTTCAGGTAGCCGTGAGAGTGCATCTACAACAACATTTTCTTTCCCCTTTTTGTAAATAATTTCATAATCAAATCCAAGAAGTTTGGTTACCCATTTTTGCTGCTCAGGGGATAATATGTTTTTGTAAATAATTTCATAATCAAATCCAAGAAGTTTGGTTACCCATTTTTGTTGCTCAGGGGATAATTTCATAATCAAATCCAAGAACTTGTGCACAACTGTAGTGGCGACGACACTGTAGCGGCGGCCAGATCTAGGGCGACCACTGTAGCGGCGATGACACTGTAGCGGCGGCCAGATCTCCCTAGGGCGATCTGACTCCTGCAGCGGCGACGACACTGTAGCGGCGACCAGATCTAGGGCGACCACTATAGCGGCGGCCAAATCTCCCTAGGGCGATTTGACTCCTGCAGCGTCGGCTTTCTCCCACGGGCGACGGGCGACAACACTATAGCGGCGATCTGATTTCCTACAGCGTCGGTTGTTTCCCAAGGGCGATGGTACTGTAGCGGTGGCGACGACACTGTAGCAGCGACGGTACTATAGCAGCGACGAGATCTCCCTAGGGCGATCTGACTCCTGCAGCGTTGGCTTTCTCCCACGGGCGACGATACTATAGCAACGATCTGATCTCCCTTACTGTAGTGGTGATCGGATCTCCTGCAGCGTCGGCTTCTCCCCAAGGGCGACGATATTATAGCGACGACCAGATCTCCCTAGGGCGACGGTACTGTAGCGACGATCTGATATACTGCGACGGTGGCTTTTCCCTATGGAGACGATTCTATAGCGGCGACCAGAAGAGGGATCAAACATGGCAGCGACGGCCCCTAGGGCTGGCGACGGTGGCGGGAGGGTTGATACGATGGTAAGACTCCCTACCGTTACCCCTCAATTGGCTCCTCCTCCATATCCTCTCCAGAGAGAAACTCCTTCGACGAAACAGCATCGAAGTAGGTCGCGCTCTAGATCGCGACAGCCTGCCCTCATTTCCAATGACCCTAAGCCTTGGACTAGCCTCTTCAAGGCTCCGGTTGGAAGTCCGGATCTAAGCTTGGAATTCTTTACTCTAGAAGTTCAGGCTGATAAGAAGATTGCTGTATACGAGACTGTTGATTCAGCAGAGCTGATCCCTTGCTCTCATGGAGGGAGAGCGCTTGGTTGTGAAAGGGGCCGAGGAGGTGGAGCATGCAGAGGCAATCTCCAAGTACAGAGACAAGGCTGAAGGGCAGAGGCCAAGAAACTTCGTAAGACCGGTGTCAACAAGTTTCTCATCAAGATAGCCGTAAGTGAAGGACTTCGGGTCATGCAAGAGTGCACGACCAAGGAACGAAGCAGGCAGTACGCGGTGCTGTACCTTTGCTACTCAGTGGAGTAGGCGGCAGGGTTGATGGAGAAGACGGTACAATCCCAGAGGCGACCTCATCTATCAGAGAATTACTCCAAGTTGGGGTGAAAACTTCCCGCATTCCAGAAGTTCAATGGCATTGAGAAGGTGAATCACAGTAACTAACTCAACGCAAGGAGTGCAAACACTTCAAGTGCTTCAGAAGTGTGAGCAAAGAGCAAGCGAAGGCCAGTAACCAGCTCGATGCATGAAGTACAACCTCGAGGAGGCGGGCGAAGTTAAGTAACCTTTGCCTTCTCAACTCTTAAGAGGATGGGCGAAACCGAGTACCCCAATTCTCTTATCTATCCAACAGAGGAGCTCTGCACAAGTTCAAAGACCCTTCGAAGATAATGGAAGACAATAGTTGTCAAATCCTCACCTACGGTGATCAGTGTTACTGAGAGTAGATTGTCCTCTTTAGGCTTGTAAATAAAGGTTGTGTCATGTGGACACGTGCGAGAGCTTTTCGGTCTGTAATGGACCATTTTACCCTTTGTTGTGCCACTGTTAAGAGCTTGTAAAGTCTGTTTTTAATTTGCATTGTCTATGAAGTTTTCTTTCGGAGATGTTTGCTTGTGGATCCCGATTGAGGCGTTCTCTCTAACCCGTTCTCTCTTTTGGTGGTCCTATAGGACAATGGGAGGCTTCGGGGAGGCTGACCTTTGCGGACGAACACGCAAGGGTGCCGCACGACTTAGGCAAAACCAGCTAAGTCCGTGTCATATGGTATCAGAGCGGGACAAGCACTCATAGAAACACTTAGCATGCAAACGTGGGGGACCTAGCGGGGCTGCATTGAGGGCAGTCAGCACACGCATGACCGTTTGAGGGAAAACGGGCATGGAGATGTAGGGAAAAGAGTCGCTCAGAGGAGCGGGCATCTGAGATTGGCATTCAGAGGAATGACCAACCCTTCGCGCAAGAGGCACCACGAGAACAGGCAAGCTTGGAAGAATGTGGAGCGCACAAAGGTTGGGATGGCTGAGTTTGAGCTACGGCTCAACGTTGACAACTATACTTGATGGTGCTCTAGGCAAGCGAGGCGCTTGGCAAGAATGAGACCATGCAAGGTGGAATGAGTTGCTCAACGACCACAAGAGTTATGCAATGCTCACAGAGGTGAGGGGAATTGCTAACTCGAAGAATTTGGTACTCATGCATGGGCTTGTATGCGGACGATGGAATGTTCGTGGCCATCCCAAGGTATTGAGACATGGTCTATGGCGATTGTTGGCTATGTGGTAGGTCTCAAAACATCTTATTTCCCACTATCCTCATTTATCAAAACTCGATGGGGAATATCATCATTTGATCTTCATATGCTGGAGAACAGATTCTTTGTTTGCAAGCTATACTCTGAAGAAGATTTACAACGGGTCCTCGAAGGATCCTGGACTATTCGCGGCCATCCAATGATTCTACGACGTTGGTCTCTTGATGTCCGTTTGGAGTTAGATAGCCTACAGTCTATTCCATTATGGGTATCCTTTCAAGGTCTTCCTCTACATCTTTGGAGTCGACGTTTCATTGCAAAGTTATGCAGCACTCTGGGACAGCCACTCTACATCGACAAAGCAACAGCTGCTCAAACGAGATTAGCATTTGCACGAGCATGTGTACTGGTTTCTTCCGACGAAGATCTTCCAAATGAGGTTTTCTATCGTGATCTTGACGGGAACACTCGGAAGGTACATGTCTCATATTCCTGGAAGCCGCAACGATGTCAGCATTGCTTATCTTTTGGTCATGCAAATGGAGCTTGTCAGCAAACTCCAAAACAAATCACAAAGTTCTATCGACCACGTCAAGCGCCTCAGCAACAAAGCGAGTCTTCTCTAATGGCAGTAGCACCGATGGTGGCGAAGACTATTGAGCATTCCGACTCGCAAGGACAGCACCGCGGACATTAGGAAAAATCCAAAACTATATCTCTTCCTATAATGTCGGAGCCTTCCACAATAGAGGTTTCCCTTAGTACTAGTGGACAGGAGAAACATAAGTCAGGAACTTCATCTCTTCCAATATCATTGGATCCGTCCATAATAACTCAACAAACTCAAGCCCAAACAAATCTCGCCAGCAAGGATATTCTTCATCAACAAACTCAGGCCACAACAAACATCGCCAACAAGGATATTCTGTCTCAACAAACTCATACCCCAACAAACCTCTCTAGCCAGGCTACTCCAACAAGTACTATCCAGGATATTGTGCTGCAACAATCTTATCGTGCTTCAACAAACCCTGCCAATCAAGACCACATGATTCAAGGTATTTTAAAGTTTAAAAATCTGCAAGCTATAGATGAAGTGGATAAATATAGGAATAAAGCCATAAAAGGTAAGGATATT
Source organism: Musa acuminata AAA Group (assembly GCF_036884655.1). Classification (NCBI taxonomy): domain Eukaryota; kingdom Viridiplantae; phylum Streptophyta; class Magnoliopsida; order Zingiberales; family Musaceae; genus Musa; species Musa acuminata. Next base: position 18,601,379 of record NC_088330.1, on the reverse strand, counting down.
GTGCGGGAGGAAAATACAAAACCAAAGGATAAGAAAAAGGATGGTACAGTCCATCCAAAGTCGTAGGATGAATACCTTATCACATTTTCATTTATTTATTACTGATGAAGATAACATGTTGGAATGTTCGCGGACTTAATAAGCCGGAGAAATGTCGGGAGCTCAACAGAATAATCAAGTCTGCCGCATGTGATATTGTTATTCTAGTAGAAACAAAAATTAAACAATCGCGCGTTCAAGCCCAAAAGAATTTAATATGGCCGGACGCAGAACTGTTTACCAATGACTCAAATGAAACTTTTGGTAGAATATGGGTCTTATGGCATCCTAACTCTATTAATGCTTGGTTTATTTCTGCTACTGATCAATTCATTCATCTTAAGGTAGAGGACAAAAAGAATGGCTGTCAATTCAATTTCACTGGTATATATGCTTCAAATAGTATGCAAAAAAGAAATACTCTTTGGTCTGACCTGACTAATATTGCAAATGGCTGTCTCAATGTACCTTGGATTGTTCTTGGAGACTTTAACACTGTTCGGTACACAAATGAAAAAGAAGGGGGTAAACAACTTTCAGAAAGCCAGCTTCAAAGTTTTAATGATTACATTGACACTGCAGCTTTGTTTGATATGAAATCTGTGGGTAATTGGCTCTCCTGGATAGGTGTTTGATTAATCATGAATGGTTAACAGTTTACCCAGATTCACTTCTTGAGTATGGTGCTCCTTTGTTTTTTGACCATTCTTTAATGTATATACACGCAGACAAAGCGACTCTAAGAGGCAAGAAACCGTTTACATTCTTTAACATGTGGAGTACTCATCCTCAATTTCTTGATGTTATCAGATCTGCTTGGAATGTTAATGTGCATGGATCCCCCCCTTACATCTTATGTCAAAAGCTCAAAGCCTGTAAAGCAGTACTAAAGGAGTGGAATACAAATACCTTTGGCAATATTATCACCACAGTTCAATTTTGCAGGAAGGAACTAATGTCATTGCAACATGAGCTGCAACTTTTTTTTTTTGGTAAGTAAAAGTAAATTGATTATGTGTAAAGTTTCTACAAATAGCTTTATCTATACAAGTCATAGACAAAGCCAAGTAACTCATAGAGTGCGAATGCGATAGTTATGACTACACATGCTGTAGACTATAACTACCTGTGGGTACATTATTTGGCATCATTCCCAAGATCTTTTGCTAATAGCAAAATTAAATTTGATGAAAATATCTTTTTCTCTTCGGGTGAAGTGCTCGGTTTTGAGATCTTGCTCCAAACAGGATCTTGAGTCTCTAATAATCTCTTTCAAGGGCTGAGCATTGTTTGTGTGTTGACATTCAAAGATTCTATTACATCTCTCCTTCCACATCCTCCAAATAGCGCATCTGAAAGTGACCTTTGCCAGTTGTGTTAGAGGCCCTTTTCTTGAGAAACATTGCATAAGGTCGCCTAGTTCTTGGTGCAAGTTTGGTTGCGGCAGTCTATTGAGTTCAAATCGCTGGAGAATCTCCTTCCATATCCATTTTGTATAATCACAAGCAAAATAGAGGTGGTCAACAGTTTCTTCTTGTTGCAAACAAAGGGAGCATCGGTTAACATGATAGATACCTCTTCTTTTCATATTGTCTATTGTAGGTAGTTTATTGAGAAGGGTCTGCCATGTACATAAGGAGTGTCTTTGTGATCCCGGTCGATCCCATGTCCAACTGCTTGGGACCCACTTGTTATTTCTTTGCCTAATTTGATTCCATGCAGATGTGGCACTAAATTTGCCATTGTCATGAGGCCAAATAAGTATATCTGAAGAGTTGTTCCTGATTGGAATAGCTATGATAGTCGGCCAAAGTGATAACATTTCGGGAGAAATAGGATTAGGGAGACACCAGGTACCGTTAGCAATGAACTCGGAAACCTTCCAATCTTTGGGAGCCCCAAGATCTTTTTGTATTCTGTCGCCATATAATTGAAATATACTATTCCCACTCACCCAAGGATCGTACCACATATTAGTACTAGTTCCAGAAGAGATTGCATAAGAGATGTGTTTGATTAGCCAATTCCTTGCATTTAAAATTCCTTTCCAAGCTGCAGAGTGGTATGTTCTTGTTGAAATTTCCCAGATTGATTCCTTTGAAAGATACCTAGCAGAAACCCATTGTGACCATAAGGAACATTTGTTTTGCAAAAGATCCCACAATTGTTGTACCAGGCATGCTTGATTCCAATCTCTAGTATTTCTCAAGTTTAGCCCCCCTTCATCTTTCGGTTTGCAAATGCTATCCCAATTTACCATATGCATTGCCTTATCATTTGTGCCATTTCAAAAGAAGTTCATTAATAACCGTTCAATATCTTGGAGAAGTCTAGCAGGCAGAAGAAATGCATTACACCAATATATAGAGTAGGAGTGCAATACAGAATGGATGAGTTCGAGTCGTCCTGCTTTTGATAGAAGCCTATTTTTCCATAAAGAAATTCTATTCTCTATTTTTTGCAGGATAGGCTGACAGTGGGTTTTGTGAATGCTTGTGGATATGAGCGGGAGACCCAAATAAGGAACTGGCAGGCTTCCCTCACTAACCCCCAAAGTTTGTGCAATAAAGACCTTATCCTCAACGTAAGGGCTCATATATACTTTACTTTTCGCATGATTTAATTGAAGTTCAGAAACCATACCAAAGTCATTCATAATAGTAGCCAGGTTCTTTACTGAAGTTGGATCATTTTGGAGAAAGATAAGTAAATCATCTGCAAATGTTATATGTGATATATGAATAGAGCCAGCATTGGGTACCTTAATGCTGCCATTTAAGACTGCATGTTCCAACATACAGCTAAGTCCTTCCATCGCAATAGTAAAGAGATATGGAGAGAGTGGACCACCTTGTCGGATGCCATTCGTGCTCCCAAAAAAACCAATAGGTGAGCCATTAAAGAGTATCAAAAACTTTGGAGTTTCCAGGCAAGATTGAATCCAATTAACCCATTGCTGTGGGAAGTTCATATCGAGGAGCATCTTATAGATAAATTTCCTATTAACTGAATCAAAGGCTTTCCATAAATCAGCTTTAAAACATATTTTTGTCCCTCTTGCTTTTGAATGCAAATCTTTGACCAAGTCATTAGCAAGCAAAATGTTATGATGTATACTTCTCCCTTTGATGAAAGCAGCTTGATTTGGACTAATTGTAATATCCCTCACTTTTAAAAATTATTAATAAATATTTATTTATAAATCGGAGGACCTATATGTAAATATGAAAATTTCAAGGACTAAACTGTTAAGTTGTAAAAAGAAGAAAATAAAGAAAACCGAAAACTTCGGTTTTATCCCACCGCCTCCCACGCTCTCTCTGTTTCTTTGAGAAACAGAGAGAAGCGGTGGGGCGTGGGGAGAAGAAGAAGAGAAGTAGAGGGAGAAGAGAAGAAGAGGGAAAAGAAGAGAGGAAGAAGAGGGAGAAGAGAAGAAAAGAAGAAGTAGAAGAGAGAGAAGATGGAGAGGAGAAAGAGAGGCAGCTGCAGCAGCTAGGGCTGCAGCACTTCTGTTTCCCGCAGGTTGAAACAGAGGAGAGGATGTGTGGGGCGTTGAGGATGAAATGGGAAGAAGAAGAAGAAGAAGAAGAAGAAGAAGAAGGGAGGAGGATAGTTGCGGCAAGGCTGCAGCGAGGAGGTGTGTGGCGTTGGGGAGGAAAAAGGGAAGAGGAGAAGAAGAGAAGGAGAAGAAGAGGGAAAAGAGAGGGAAGACGGAGAGGAGCGAGAGGTGGCAGCAGCTAGGGCTGCAGCACCTCTGTTTTCTGCAGGTGGAAACAGAGGAGACGTGTGGGGTGTCGGGTAGGTGAAGAGCAGAAGAAGAAGAAGAGGAAGAGAAGAAGAAGGGGAAGCAGGAGAAGAGGTTGTGATACCTCTGTTCCCTGCAGAGGAAACAGAGGAGAGGGTGTGTGTGACGCCGGGAAGAAGAAGGGGAGGAAGGAGAAGAAGAGAAGAAGAAGAAAGGAAGGAGAAGGAAGAGGAGAAGGGAAAGAAGTAGCTGCGGCTGCGGCTGTTGCAGCTGCAGCTATGGCAGGGAAAGAGGAAGAGAAAGGAAGAAGGGAAGGAGAGGAAGAAGAGAAGGGAAAGAAGGGGTTGCGGCTGCGGCGGCAGTTGCAGTTGGAAGAGAAGAAGGGGAGGAAGGAGAAGAAGAGAAGAAGAAGAAAGGAAGGAGAAGGGAAAGAAGTAGCTGCGGCTGCGGCTGTGGCAGCTGTAGCTATGGCAGGGAAAGAGGAAGAGAAAGGAAAAAGGGAAGAAGAGAGGAAGAGGAGAAGGAGAGGCAGCTGTGGCAGTGGCAGCTGCAGCTGGAAGAGAAGGAGAGGAAATAGAGCAGGGGAGAAAGAAGAGGCTGCGGCTGTGGTGGCTGCGGCCATGGTTGCAACTACGACTGCGGCAGTTGCAGCTGGGAAAGAAAAGAAAGGAAAGGGGGAAAAAGGGGCTGCGGACGGGATTGCGGCCGCAGCGGCAGCGACTGCGTATGCAGCAGTTATGTCTGCGAGAGAAGGGAGAAAGGAAGGTAGTGCGGTGGAAGGGGCTGCGATTGTAGCAGCGGCAGCGGCGACGGCTGTGGCAGCTGCGTTTGGGAAAGAAAAAGAAGGAATGAGAGTAAGGGAGAGCAGGTGACTGTGCCTCGATGTTCGACACGTGGTGTAGTTGCGAAGAAAGGAAGAAAACGAGAGCACAAAACGAAACAGAGAGAAGACACGGAGGAAAAGTAGAAGGATTTGGGCTGGCACCTTCTTTGGATCTTCGGATCGAAATCTTTGAAAGGCAAGTTTCCCGCTTGTTTCAATCCTTTCTATTGCAAGTTCCCTGTTCGTTTCTCCTATAATTGCTCTGATATGTCTTATTGCAAGTTCCCGGATCGTTTCTCCAATAATTGCTCTGATATGTCTTATTGCAAGTTTCCTGATCTTTCCTCACTGCCAATTTTATCTCCACATTTGCTTTGAATATGAGGAACTTTGAATTGTTCTAGCCTTGCATTTGATATATCTCCTGTTTAGACGTAACAATTCGAATCTGTGCAACTTCTGAGATTCTGATCTTTTGATATCGAACTGCCTATAAGACTTTGTGGAAACTCTGATTTGTTCAAAACTGATTTCATTAGAAACTAGACTCGTAGACCTTTCTTTGATATATGGATTGAAAGATTTGAAATCCAAACACCTGCCCAGTTATCTGTTGAATCTGACATTATGAATTCTGCCAATAGAGATTCTATTCTATGACACTTGCTTACCAAATTATTTGTAACTCTCTCTGTTGGACAGTTCAATTCATATGAAGCCTGTCTTATCTGAAAGTATCATCCAATGATTATTTCTGAGTAAATTGGAGCACGATTGATAGTTTGAATCATTTGTTCAATGTGCCTCTTGTATTCTGCCAGAAATCGAGCTTTGGTCGATTTCTCATATTCTGGTTTCATTCCTTTGGAAGTTGATACCCTTTAGCTTTCTTATTCAATTGAGCTTTATATTACTGCTTTGAATTATTGTATGCTCTTGTCCTTAAAATTATTGCATTCTTGGAAAACTGTTGTGTAACGTTTATGCTATATCGTATTGACTCATATAGGCACATGTATATCCTATTGTTCCGCATTTGCTTTCGATATGTGCCTATTCCAGTTTCATTCCTTTGGACATTGAATTCATCAAATCTTCTTATTGAATTGAGTTATATGTGATTGCTTGGATTCCATATGTGCCCTTGCTTTCAATTCCTTTCAAATCTGAATATACTTGTGAAAGATTATTGCTTACTTCGGATTGACTCATAAAGGCACATGTAAGCTTCGTTGTTCCGCGTGTGCTTCCGATATATGCTACTTATTGTTGAAACTGCCCTTTTGTACTATGGTGTGTGGGATTGTCTGGACCTTTGCCAGAAATGGTAAAGGGTATGCGCTGATTTGCCCGCTTTGTGGGGTCCCGCTTTGTGGGATATTCTGGTATGCGCATATTTGCCCGCTTTGTGGGGTCCCGCTTTGTGGGATATTGCTTAGAGCCTGCGATGCTCTGCCGGCCCCTTTGACTTCACCTAGACGTGGGTGGATGGAGCTCCCAGACGTGGGAGACTTTTGTCAGGTGGTCATTCAGAAATGGATGAATCACATTCTGACTGAGATCCCACTACACCTTCTGTATGTTTGATATGATATCCAGAGCTTTGGTTATGTGTTTCTGTACATGCTTTGGATAAGATTGATATGTTTGCAACATCAAAGACGACGTTTGAGCTTCTGTACGATATTTGATTTTGATATGCTCTGAAATGCTTCATTCACTAATGATTATGTTTCAAAATGTTCCATATGTCGTTGATATGCTCCGGAACTTTTCATACGCTATTGATATACTCCCATTTCTCTGTGCTCCATTTGCTATGAACTGATATGTTCTGAAATGTCCTATCTGCCATTGATATGCTCCCATTACTCTGTGCTCCATTCGTTATGGATCAAATATGTTTTGAATGACATGATACGTATGATTTGGTATCTATTGAGATGGTATCCTTGAGAATTCTTGTATTCTGCCTTGCATTATGATACCTTACTCGTTTCAAACCGTTCCTTTTGTTCTGAATATGCTTTGTTACTTGCTGAGCCGTTTTTGGCTCACTCCGTTGTTATATAAATCTTTCAGGTCAGCTTGTCACTCTTCGAGATGTTTGATTTGGGCTGAGGCAGTGGATAGCTATTCAGAATAATGGGCAAGTCTGGTTGGTTATTACGATATTGTTGTATAAGTATGTCTTGTATGTAATGAAATGTTGTCGATGAACCGAAATGGATATACTGTGTCAAAGTGTTAGGAGATCTCTCTTATTTGGAATTTCAGAATGTTAAGTCTAATTTATGGTGATATGAACTTGTGGTGAATAGTTGGAGTTCTGATTGTATAATTTATTTAGCTTGTGGATTTATAAATGTTGTTCATTTTCTGTCAAGTTGGTTTGGGTTGCCATAAATGTGAATTATCGAGTGATGTGATATATGATTTTAAACTGTACAGGTTTTATGGATGTGAATATGAACAGAATGTTTTTCAGTGTCCTCAAACGTTAGTTTGGATCCTAGATTGGTCTGTGATGAAGAAGATTTTAAAAAATCATGGATATTTTGAGGGGCGTGACAGAGGTGGTATCAGAGCATAGTTTGAGGATCACTGAAATATTTGATATGTTGACAAAATATATTGAGGTCTAGTGAACTATAGTGATTGGTGGAAAATTTTCTTTGATGTATTTTAGGAATCTAGGATGATGAGGACATTTGGTTCTCCTATTTCATTTGTTTTTGATTAATTAAGGGGAATGAAAGGATTGATCGGGGATATTGAATCAGAGTGACGCAGCAGAAGCGTGGTGGACCTAATTTCCTTGGTGGTAGAAAAATGAATGATGCAAACGGAGAAGATATATGATGTACAAAATTGTTCTGATACTCGAAAGATTTCTTTTGCCACCTTATATTGTAAGTAGAGGATGATCATTGATGGCAACAATGAAAAGAATTTTTGAAGATCAATGGCAAGAATGACAAGAACAAGTTTACCAATAAAAATATGATTGGAAATGAATCAGTAAGTAATAACAGGAGGGTCAAGACATTTGGATTTGAAAAAGGAAGTCACCACAAAAGACTCAATCACGTGTGAATTGTAAGTTAAATTATGAAACAAGTTTGTGTTTTCAAATGACTGGAGTCTATTTTGCTTGTGGAAAGTTGGATCATAAGATAAAAGACTGCCCCTTGAATAAGAAGAAAGTGTCACTGCCTCATAAATCATCAGCCCATGTCAGAGTGTATGCTATCACTGAATATGATTCTGAAACTTCTGAATTAGTGGTCAAAGGTATTATGCATGTTTATGAAAGAATGCAAATATTTGTTTGACCATGGGTCCCATCTATGATTTGATTCGAAATATTTTGCCTATCACGTGGGTATTCAACCTAGACCACTAGCATTATGTGCTATATGTAAATACGATCATTGGAGATTCTTTGATAACGAACTTGAATCTGGTCCTCTTGTCTGATTTTTATTGGAGAACTTGAACTTTTGCTGATTTAGTTCTCCTAGAGATCTGGAGTTTTAATATTATACTTGGTATGGATTGGCTATCTTCCTATCATACCAGTATGGATTGGTATATAACAAATGATCACTTTTTGCATATTTGATCAGCCGATCTTTTATTTTGAGAGTATTGGACATTATTTATCTCTTTGCCTAATGTATTCCAAGATGACTTGTTTGGATTACCTCCAAATGTGATCTTGCTTTTGATTTGGTCCTTGAGATAATCCCAATATCTAAGCCTCTCTACACAAGGATATCATTTGAGTAAGTGGAATTAGAAAAGCAACTACAAGAACTATTAAATAAGGATTTTATTTGGCTTAATATTTCATCATGGGGTGCTCTGGTGTAAGTTAAAAAGATTGAGGGAACATTGAGGCTTTATATTGATTATAGACAATTGAATCAAGTGACCATCAAAAATGAGTATTTCCTGAAGTAACGACTTGCTTGATTAACTGTAGGGTACGCAAGTACTTTTAGAAATTGATTGAAAGTCGGGTTACCGTCTATTGAGGATCAAGGAGGAGAATATTTCGGTCACTCGTGGATAATTATGTAATTGTATTGTATTGATGAAACTATTTAAGAGCAGAGGAGGAAATAAAGATATCATAATCCTCATCTTTTCATCGATTGATCTATGATCAATTTAGAGGACTAAATTTTCTTTTAAGGAGGGGAGAGTGTAATATCCTTCACTTTTGAAAATTATTAATAAATATTTATTTATAAATCGGAGGACCTATATGTAAATATGAAAATTTCAAGGACTAAACTGTTAAGTTGTAAAAAGAAGAAAATAAAGAAAACCGAAAACTTCGGTTTTATCCCACCGCCTCCCACGCTCTCTCTGTTTCTTCGAGAAACAGAGAGAAGCGGTGGGGCGTGGGGAGAAGAAGAAGAGAAGTAGAGGGAGAAGAGAAGAAGAGGGAAAAGAAGAGAGGAAGAAGAGGGAGAAGAGAAGAAAAGAAGAAGTAGAAGAGAGAGAAGATGGAGAGGAGAAAGAGAGGCAGCTGCAGCAGCTAGGGCTGCAGCACCTCTGTTTCCCGCAGGTTGAAACAGAGGAGAGGATGTGTGGGGCGTTGAGGATGAAATGGGAAGAAGAAGAAGAAGAAGAAGAAGAAGAAGAAGAAGAAGAAGAAGAAGGGAGGAGGATAGCTGCGGCAAGGCTGCAGCGAGGAGGTGTGTGGCGTTGGGGAGGAAAAAGGGAAGAGGAGAAGAAGAGAAGGAGAAGAATAGGGAAAAGAGAGGGAAGACGGAGAGGAGCGAGAGGTGGCAGCAGCTAGGGCTGCAGCTGTAACACCCCTCATTTCCGAATGTTCGTATAAATTTTTGGTGATAATGAAATATGATGAAAAAAATATATATATATATGATTAAGCATCTATTTTAATTGACAAAAGAAATAGAGTATGAATCAGAGGTAACTTATTTATAAGATTTGGGAGATCTGTTCAAAAAAAAAAAAAGAAAGAATCTGAGGACCTATATGTAAACCCTAAGGACCTAATCGTGAATATGATGAAAACAAGGACTAAACTGCAAAATGCACCAAATGACAAATTCCACCGCTTAAGCCTCTCTGCCTTCGTTGTTAAGGAAGCAGAGAAGGCAGCTCGTGGGTGATCAGGGAAAGAAAGAAAGAAAGAAGAAGAAGAAGAAGAAGAAGAAGAAGAAGAGGAAGAAGAGAAAGAAAATTGGGGCTTTTAGGGTTCTTGCTTTAATCTTGTCATTTCGGGTCAAAATTTCCAAAGGCAAGTGTTCTAACCCCATCCTACAGAAGTATTAGACTCTGTTTTTATGTTGATTCAAAATAAATTGGAAGATTTCTATTTAGAAACTGATATGTATCTCTTTGGACATAAAACCATGGATTCTGAAAGTTTTTCGGTAAACTGACCCCTAAGCACTGTTTCGGCTATAGGTTTTAATACAGAATGAGAATTCAGGTAGGAACTATTTTTGTTTGAAATTAGACTCGTATATATTTCTTTTGACACCGATTTTGTAGATTTTGGACACCGAATACTTACCCAAAAATTTGTTTCAAAAGAGCCTATAGACGCTGTAAAACAGAGTTCAAGATTTCTGACCTTTCGATACTAAAACGCCTATAACTCCCTGTTGAAAATTCTGATTTATACCAAACTGATTTTATTTGAAACTAGACTTGAAATTATCTCTTTTGACATATAGTTTGAAAATTTTGGAGTTCAATTGCCCACCCTATCGTCTGTTGATTCCGACCCTATAAATTCTGCAAAACAGTGATTGTGATTTCGACCATGTGTTACCAAATCAGAGATAATTTTGTGTTGGGAGCCCTGTTTCATATGAAATTTGTTCCATCCGAATATAGATTGATATATGGTTCGACCATAGCCTTCTTATGGGTATTGGAGCATAATTGTTATTCTGAAATATTTGTTTGATGTGCCACTGGAATTCTGTCCGAAATCGAGCTTTGGTCGATTTCGCGTATTCTATTCCATTTCCTTTGGATACTTGAATTCGCCTAATCTTCTTATTGGAATTGAGCTGATTATGATTGCTTGGAATCCCTGTACACTCTTGCTTTCATTTCTTTCCTAAAATGAATACTTTTGTGAGAGATTTGTTCCTTGCATCACATTGCTTTTGAAAAGGCACATGTACGTTTGGTTGTTCCGCGTGTGCTTCCGTTATATGCTACTTATTGTTGAAACTGCCTTCTTGTACTCTGGTGTGTGGGATTGTCTGGACCTTTGCCAGAAATGGTAAAGGGTATGCGCTGATTTGCCCGCTTTGTGGGGTCCCGCTTTGTGGGATATTCTGGTATGCGCTTATTTGCCCGCTTTGTGGGGTCCCGTTTTGTGGGATATTGCTTAGAGCCTGCGATGCTCTGCCGGCCCCCTTTGACTTCACCTAGACATGGGTGGATGGAGCTCCCAGACGTGGGAGACTTTTGTCAGGTGGTCATTCAGAAATGGATGAATCACATTCTGACTGAGATCCCACTACACCCTCTATATGTTGGATATGACATCCAGAGTTTTGGTGAGTTATTTCTGTTCGTGCTCTGGATAAGTATGATATGATTGCAACGTCAAGGACGACGTTTGAGCTTCTGTACTACATATGAGTTTGATATGCTCTGAAATGCTTCATTCACTGTTGATTTTGCTTCGTAATGTTCCATATGTCGTTGATGTGTTTTGGAACATTTTATATGCCATTGATAAGCTCCGATATGTTTCCTTTGTTTCTGATATGCTCCAATTACTCTATGCCCCATCTGTCAGGAACCAAATATGTATGATTAAAAAGGACAATTATGATTCTGCTCCTAATGATATTATGTATACGAAATCGTATATTCTGCTTTGTGTTTGAAACTGCATCTCTTTGGAAATTGTACTATTTTGATATGGATATGTTAGTCACTTGCTGAGCTCTTTATGCTCACCCCATTTGTTGATAAATTTTTCAGGATAGCGTATCGCTTGCTTAAATGTTAAGAATGGGCTGAGGCAGTGGAAAGTTTAGAAGACGTTGGGCAGAACTTTTGTTAGCATATATGTAGTTGTGTATAAGCTACCTTGCATCTATTGAAATGTGACTATGAATCCAAACCTATGGATTTTGTGTAAGTTAAAGGATCCCTCATGTAAAGGGTTTTGGAATGTTAAATTAAATTCGTGTAATGATATGAACTTATGGTAAATCGATGATTGTGGTGACTGCATAGATTTCCCCACTTGTGGATTTATATTGTGGTTTTTATTTTGATGAGTTGAGTTCAGATTGTATAAATTATCGAGTGATGTGTGCTATGTTTATGAATTGCACAGGGTTATGAATTGATAGATTATAGAAGTGAAATTTTTGATCTGAATGTTTTCTTAGTGACCTCAAATGTGTGTTTGGATCCTGGGTTAGTTGTGACGAAAAGTTTTAAATATCATGGACATTTGTAGGGGCGTGACAGCAGCACCTCTGTTTTCTGCAGGTGGAAACAGAGGAGACGTGTGGGGTGTCGGGTAGGTGAAGAGCAGAAGAAGAAGAAGAGGAAGAGAAGAAGAAGGGGAAGCAGGAGAAGAGGTTGTGATACCTCTGTTCCCTGCAGAGGAAACAGAGGAGAGGGTGTGTGTGACGCCGGGAAGAAGAAGGGGAGGAAGGAGAAGAAGAGAAGAAGAAGAAAGGAAGGAGAAGGAAGAGGAGAAGGGAAAGAAGTAGCTGCGGCTGCGGCTGTGCCAGCTGCAGCTATGGCAGGGAAAGAGGAAGAGAAAGGAAGAAGGGAAGGAGAGGAAGAAGAGAAGGGAAAGAAGGGGTTGCGGCTGCGGCGGCAGCTGCAGTTGGAAGAGAAGAAGGGGAGGAAGGAGAAGAAGAGAAGAAGAAGAAAGGAAGGAGAAGGGAAAGAAGTAGCTGCGGCTGCGGCTGTGGCAGCTGCCGCTATGGCAGGGAAAGAGGAAGAGAAAGGAAAAAGGGAAGAAGAGAGGAAGAGGAGAAGGAGAGGCAGCTGTGGCAGTTGCAGCTGCAGCTGGAAGAGAAGGAGAGGAAATAGAGCAGGGGAGAAAGAAGAGGCTGCGGCTGTGGTGGTTGCGGCCATGGTTGCAACTGCGACTGCGGCAGTTGCAGCTGGGAAAGAAAAGAAAGGAAAGGGGGAAAAAGGGGCTGCGGACGGGATTGCGGCCGCAGCGGCAGCGACTGCGTATGCAGCAGTTATGTCTGCGAGAGAAGGGAGAAAGGAAGGTAGTGCGGTGGAAGGGGCTGCAATTGTAGCAGCGGCAGCGGCGACGGCTGTGGCAGCTGCGTTTGGGAAAGAAAAAGAAGGAATGAGAGTAAGGGAGAGCAGGTGACTGTGCCTCGATGTTCGACACGTGGTGTAGTTGCGAAGAAAGGAAGAAAACGAGAGCACAAAACGAAACAGAGAGAGGACACGGAGGAAATGTAGAAGGATTTGGGCTGGCACCTTCTTTGGATCTTCAGATCGAAATCTTTGAAAGGCAAGTTTTCCGCTTGTTTCATTCCCTTCTATTGCAAGTTCCCTGTTCGTTTCTCCTATAATTGCTCTGATATGTCTTATTGCAAGTTCCCTGATCGTTTCTCCTATAATTGCTCTGATATGTCTTATTGCAAGTTTCCTGATCTTTCCTCACTACCAATTTTATCTCCACATTTGCTTTGAATATGAGGAACTTTGAATTGTTCTAGCCTTGCATTTGATATATCTCCTGTTTAGACGTAACGATTCGAATCTGTGTAACTTCTGAGATTCTGATCTTTTGATACCGAACTGCCTATAAGACTTTGTGGAAACTCTGATTTGTTCAAAACTGATTTCATTGGAAACTAGACTCGTAGACCTTTCTTTGATATATGGATTGAAAGATTTGAAATCCAAACACCTGCCCAGTTATCTGTTGAATCTGACATTATGAATTCTGCCAACAGAGATTCTGTTCTATGACACTTGCTTACCAAATTATTTGTAACTCTCTCTGTTGGACAGTTCAATTCATATGAAGCCTGTCTTATCTGAAAGTATCATCCAATGATTATTTCTGAGTAAATTGGAGCACGATTGATAGTTTGAATCATTTGTTCAATGTGCCTTTTGTATTCTGCCAGAAATCGAGCTTTGGTCGATTTCTCATATTCTGGTTTCATTCCTTTGGAAGTTGATACCCTTTAGCTTTCTTATTCAATTGAGCTTTATATTACTGCTTTGAATTCTTGTATGCTCTTGTCCTTAAAATTATTGCATTCTTGGAAAACTGTTGTGTAACGTTTATGCTATATCGTATTGACTCATATAGGCACATGTATATCCTATTGTTCCGCATTTACTTTCGATATGTGCCTATTCCAGTTTCATTCCTTTGGACATTGAATTCATCAAATCTTCTTATTGAATTGAGTTATATGTGATTGCTTGGATTCCATATGTGCCCTTGCTTTCAATTCCTTTCAAATCTGAATATACTTGTGAAAGATTATTACTTACTTCGGATTGACTCGTAAAGGCACATGTAAGCTTCGTTGTTCCGCGTGTGCTTCCGATATATGCTACTTATTGTTGAAACTGCCCTTTTGTACTCTGGTGTGTGGGATTGTCTGGACCTTTGCCAGAAATGGTAAAGGGTATGCGCTGATTTGCCCGCTTTGTGGGTTCCCGCTTTGTGGGATATTCTGGTATGCGCTTATTTGCCCGCTTTGTGGGGTCCCGCTTTGTGGGATATTGCTTAGAGCCTGCGATGCTCTGCCAGCCCCTTTGACTTCACCTAGACGTGGGTGGATGGAGCTCCCAGACGTGGGAGACTTTTGTCAGGTGGTCATTCAGAAATGGATGAATCACATTCTGACTGAGATCCCACTACACCTTCTGTATGTTTGATATGATATCCAGAGCTTTGGTTATGTGTTTCTGTACATGCTTTGGATAAGATTGATATGTTTGCAACGTCAAAGACAACGTTTGAGCTTCTGTACGATATTTGATTTTGATATGCTCTGAAATGCTTCATTCACTGATGATTATGTTTCGAAATGTTCCATATGTCGTTGATATGCTCCGGAACATTTCATACGCCATTGATATGCTCCCATTACTCTGTGCTCCATTTGCTATGAACTGATATGTTCTGAAATGTCCTATCTGCCATTGATATGCTCCCATTACTCTGTGCTCCATTCGTTATGGATCAAATATGTTTTGAATGACATGATACGTATGATTTGGTATCTATTGAGATGGTATCCTTGAGAATTCTTGTATTCTGCCTTGCATTATGATACCTTACTCGTTTCAAACCGTTCCTTTTTGTTCTGAATATGCTTTGTTACTTGCTGAGCCGTTTTTGGCTTACTCTGTTGTTATATAAATCTTTCAGGTCAGCTTGTCACTCTTCGAGATGTTTGATTTGGGCTGAGGCAGTGGATAGCTATTCAGAATAATGGGCAAGTCTGGTTGGTTATTACGATATTGTTGTATAAGTATGTCTTGTATGTAATGAAATGTTGTCGATGAACCAAAATGGATATACTGTGTCAAAGTGTTAGGAGATCTCTCTTATTTGGAATTTCAGAATGTTAAGTCTAATTTATGGTGATATGAACTTGTGGTGAATAGTTGGAGTTCTGATTGTATAATTTATTTAGCTTGTGGATTTATAAATGTTGTTCATTTTCTGTCAAGTTGGTTTGGGTTGCCATAAATGTGAATTATCGAGTGATGTGATATATGAATTTAAACTGTACAGGTTTTATGGATGTGAATATGAATAGAATGTTTTTCAGTGTCCTCAAACGTTAGTTTGGATCCTGGATTGGTCTGTGATGAAAATTGTTTTAAAAATCATGGATATTTTGAGGGGCGTGACACTAATGATCTTGTGTATTACCTTTTGCATTCTATTTGCCAATACTTTGGAGATGATCATGTAAATAAAGTTGCATAATGATATGGGTCGATAGTTCTCTAGTGAATCAGCCCCTACATTCTTCGGAATTAAAGAAATAAAAGTACAATTCATCTCTCTAAGAATATGACCTGAAGAGAAAAAATGTTGGCAAGCCTTGATCACATCATTTCAAATAATAGACCAAGCAGTTTGATAAAATTCAGTTGGAAATCCATCTGGACCTGGGCTTTTGTGCTTTGGTGACTTAAAGACAACACATACAATTTCGTTGTCTGTAATTGGGGCATTGAGGATTGAAATAGCTTCCGAATCAAGTTTTCTAGTCGGCTCCACATGAATGTTATTAGTTTTCCCAGCTTGATTGAGTAAGGAATAAAAAAATTGCTCTGTGTGTGCTTTAACCTCATCTAAATTCTTAATAAGATTATCATCTTTGTCTCTGCATTTGCTGATACGGTTAACAGCCCTTCGAGTAGCAATTGAAGCATAGAAAAATTTAGTATTGGAATCTCCTAGTGTAAGCCAATGCTGTCGAGACTTCTGCTTTGCAAAACTTTCCTCCTGTTTTAAGGCTTGCATGAAGTTATTTCTAGCTTCTGTCTCTTTGTAGATAATATTCTCATCATTTGGCTGAAGTTGCAGCTCATGTTGCAATGACATTAGTTCCTTCCTGCAAAATTGAACTGTGGTGATAATATTGCCAAAGGTATTTGTATTCCACTCCTTTAGTGCTGCTTTACAGGCATTTGAACTGTGGTGATAATATTGCCAAAGATAACATGAGCAGCAACTTTAGCCAAATGATGAGAATATTATCTACAAAGAGATAGAAGCCATAAATGACTTCATGCAAGCCTTAAAACAGGAGGAAAGTTTTGCAAAACAGAAGTCTCGACAACATTGGCTTACACTAGGGGATTCCAATACTAAATTTTTCTATGCTTCAATTGCTACTCGAAGGGCTGTTAACCGTATCAGCAAATGCAGAGACAAAGATGATAATCTTATTGAGAATTTAGATGAGGTTAAAGCACACACAGAGCAATTTTTTTATTCCTTTTTTTTTTTGGTAAGTAAAAGTAAATTGATTATGTGTAAAGTTTCTACAAATAGCTTTATCTATACAAGTCATAGACAAAGCCAAGTAACTCATAGAGTGCGAATGCGATAGTTATGACTACACATGTTGTAGACTATAACTACCTGTGGGTATATTATTTGGCATCATTCCCAAGATCTTTTGCTAATAGCAAAATTAAATTTGATAAAAATATCTTTTTCTCTTCGGGTGAAGTGCTCGGTTTTGAGATCATGCTCCAAACAGGATCTTGAGACTCTAATAATCTCTTTCAAGAGCTGAGCATTGTTTGTGTGTTGACATTCAAAGATTCTATTACCTCTCTCCTTCCACATCCACCAAATAGCGCATCTGAAAGTGACATTTGCCAGTTGTGTTAGAGGCCCTTTTCTTGAGAAACATTGCATAAGGTCACCTAGTTCTTGGTGCAAGTTTGGTTGCGGCAGTCTATTGAGTTCAAATCGCTGGAGAATCTCCTTCCATATCCATTTTGTATAATCACAAGCAAAATAGAGGTGGTCAATAGTTTCTTCTTGTTGCAAACAAAGGGAGCATCGGTTAACATGATAGATACCTCTTCTTTTCATATTGTCTATTGTAGGTAGTTTATTGAGAAGGGCCTGCCATGTACATAAAGAGTGTCTTTGTGATCCCGGTCGATCCCATGTCCAACTGCTTGGGACCCACTTGTTATTTCTTTGCCTAATTTGATTCCATGCGGATATGGCACTAAATTTGCCATTGTCATGAGGCCAAATAAGTGTATCTGAAGAGTTGTTCTTGATTGGAATAGCTATGATAGTCGGCCAAAGTGATAACATTTCGGGAGAAATAGGATTAGGGAGACACCAGGTATCGTTAGCAATGAACTCGGAAACCTTCCAATCTTTGGGAGCCCCAAGATCTTTTCGTATTCTGTCGCCATATAATTGAAATATATTCTTCCCATTCACCCAAGGATCGTACCACATATTAGTACTAGTTCTAGAAGAGATTGCATAAGAGATGTGTTTGATTAGCCAATTCCTTGCCTTTAAAATTCCTTTCCAAGCTGCAGAGTGGTATGTTCTTGTTGAAATTTCCCAGATTGATTCCTTTGAAAGATACCTAGCAGAAACCCATTGTGACCATAAGGAACATTTGTTTTGCAAAAGATCCCACAATTGTTGTACCAGGCATGCTTGATTCCAATCTCTAGTATTTCTCAAGTTTAGCCCCCCTTCATCTTTCGGTTTGCAAATGCTATCCCAATTTACCATATGCATTGCCTTATCATTTGTGCCATTTCAAAAGAAGTTCATTAATAACCGTTCAATATCTTGGAGAAGTCTAGCAGGCAGAAGAAATGCATTACACCAATATATAGAGTAGGAGTGCAATACAGAATGGATGAGTTCGAGTCGTCCTGCTTTTGATAGAAGCCTATTTTTCCATAAAGAAATTCTATTCTTTATTTTTTGCAGGATAGGCTGATAGTGGGTTTTGTGAATGCCTGTGGATATGAGCGGGAGACCCAAATAAGGAACTAGCAGGCTTCCCTCACTAACCCCCAAAGTTTGTGCAATAAAGACCTTATCCTCAATGTAAGGGCTCATATATACTTTACTTTTCGCATGATTTAATTGAAGTCCAGAAACCATACCAAAGTCATTCATAATAGTAGCCAGGTTCTTTACTGAAGTTGGATCATTTTGGAGAATACAACTAAGTCCTTCCATCGCAATAGTAAAGAGATACGGAGAGAGTGGATCACCTTGTCGGATGCCATTCGTGCTCCCAAAAAAACCAATAGGTGAGCCATTAAAGAGTTGAATCCAATTAACCCATTGTTGTGGGAAGTTCATATCAAGGAGCATCTTATAGATAAATTTCCTATTAACTGAATCAAAGGCTTTCCGTAAATCAGCTTTAAAATATATTTTTGTCCCTCTTGCTTTTGAATGCAAATCTTTGACCAAGTCATTAGCAAGCAAAATGTTATGATGTATACTTCTCCCTTTGATGAAAGCAGCTTGATTTGGACTAATGATCTTGTGTATTACCTTTTGCATTCTATTTGCCAATACTTTGGAGATGATCTTGTAAATAAAGTTGCATAATGATATGGGTCGATAGTTCTCTAGTGAATCAGCCCCTGCATTCTTCGGAATTAAAGAAATAAAAGTGCAATTTATCTCTCTAAGAATATGACCTGAAGAGAAAAAATGTTGGCAAGCCTTGATCACATCATTTCCAATAATAGACCAAGCAGTTTGATAAAATTCAGTTGGAAATCCATCTAGACCTGGGCTTTTGTGCTTTGGTGACTTAAAGACAACACATACAATTTCGTCGTCTGTAATTGGGCCATTGAAGATTGAAATAGCTTCCGAATCAAGTTTTCTAGTCGGCTCCAAATGAATGTTATTAGTTTTTCCAACTTGATTGAGTAAGGAATAAAAAAATTGCTCTGTGTGTGTTTTAACCTCATCTAAATTCTCAATAAGATTATCATCTTTGTCTCTGCATTTGCTGATACGGTTAACAGCCCTTCGAGTAGCAATTGAAGCATAGAAAAATTTAGTATTGGAATCTCCTAGTGTAAGCCAATGCTGTCGAGACTTCTGCTTTGCAAAACTTTCCTCCTGTTTTAAGGCTTGCATGAAGTTATTTCTGGCTTCTATCTCTTTGTAGATAATATTCTCATCATTTGGCTGAAGTTGCAGCTCATGTTGCAATGACATTAGTTCCTTCGTGCAAAATTGAACTGTGGTGATAATATTGCCAAAGGTATTTGTATTCCACTCCTTTAGTGCTGCTTTACAGGCTTTGAGCTTTTGACATAAGATGTAAGGGGGGGATCCATGCACATTAACATTCCAAGCAGATCTGATAACATCAAGAAATTGAGGATGAGTACTCCACATGTTAAAGAATCTAAACGGTTTCTTGCCTCTTGGTATCGCTTTGTCTACGTGTATATACATTAAAGAATGGTCAGAAAACAAAGGAGCACCATACTCAAGAAGTGAATCTAGATAAACTGTTAACCATTCATGATTAATCAAACACCTATCAAGTCGAGCCATTATTTTTCTGTTAGCAGCACCTTGATTACTCCAGGAGAGCCAATTACCCACAGATTTCATATCAAACAAAGCTGCAGTGTCAATGTAATCATTAAAACTTTGAAGCTGGCTTTCTGAAAGTTGTTTACCCCCTTCTTTTTCATTTGTGTACCGAACAGTGTTAAAGTCTCCAAGAACAATCCAAGGTACATTGAGACAACCATTTGCAATATTAGTCAGGTCAGACCAAAGAGTATTTCTTTCTTGCATACTATTTGAAGCATATATACCAGTGAGATTGAATTGACAGCCATTCTTTTTGTCCTCTACCTTAAGATGAATGAATTGATCAGTAGCAGAAATAAACCAAGCATTAATAGAGTTAGGATGCCATAAGACCCATATTCTACCAAAAGTTTCATTTGAGTCATTGGTAAACAGTTCTGCGTCCGGCCATATTAAATTCTTTTGAGCTTGAATGCGTGATTGTTGAATTTTCGTTTCTACTAGAATAACAATATCACATGCGGCAGACTTGATTATTCTGTTGAGCTCCCGACATTTCTCCGGCTTATTAAGTCCGCGAACATTCCAACATGTTATCTTCATCAGTAATAAAGAAATGAAAAGGTGGTAAGGTATTCATCCTACGACTTTGGATAGATTGTACCATCCTTTTTCTTATCCTTCGGTTTTGTATTTTCCTCCCGCACAATATCCTTACCTTTTATGGCTTTATTCCTATATTTATCCACTTCATCTACAGCTTACAGATTTTTAAACTTTAAAATACCTTGAATCAGGTGGTCATGATTGGCAGGGTTTGTCGAAGCTCGATAAGATTGTTGCAGCACAATATCCTGGATAGTACTTGTTGGAGTAGCCTGGCTAGAGAGGTTTGTTGGGGCATGAGTTTGTTGAGACAGAATATCCTTGTTGGTGATGTTTGTTGTGGCCTGAGTTTGTTGAGGAAGAATATCCTTGCTGGCGAGATTTGTTTGGGCTTGAGTTTGTTGAGTTATTGTGGACGGATCCAATGATATTGGAAGAGATGAAGTTCCTGACTTATGTTTCTCCTGTACACTAGTACTAAGGGAAACCTCTATTGTGGAAGGCTCCGACACTAGCTCCGACATTATTCCTCACTCAATCAAGCTGGGAAAACTAATAACATTCATGTGGAGCCGACTAGAAAACTTGATTCGGAAGCTATTTCAATCCTCAATGCCCCAATTACAGACGACGAAATTGTATGTGTTGTCTTTAAGTCACCAAAGCACAAAAGCCCAGGTCCAGATGTGTTGAATCTCGTATTTTGATGATGAAACTACTTGATATATGTTTATGATTTAATCTGCGTTTTGAGTGACGTAGGATGCTTCGATCTGGATGAGACAATTAAAGCAGGAAAATCATGTTGTGCCGGAAGAACATGTCAGAAGATTGGACATCGGGCCGGTGGATCGGTCGACGTATCGACAGAAGGCTTCGGGTCGTGGACTCGGGCATCGGGCCAAGAAGAGTGGGTATTGTGCCAAAGATATTGGAGTTGCGGAGTCAATTGGCCGATTGGGCAATAGGCTGCAGGAAAGGACGATGCGCCGAAGAATCGGACGAAGCGTCGAGGGACCAATGACATGCCGGACAACTTGGTTAATTGCTTAGGATTAATTGTCTCGATCGAAGTTTTTATTTTTGTGTGTGCAGGATTAACTACCATTAAAGTAAGACATGCAGCAGGAGTTGCGCTGGTGTCATGACAATGATCACATTGGGAGTTCGAGAGCTCGACGGAAGTTCGGACAGTCGTCGGAGGTTCTGCGGGAACAAATCTGAGAAGTCCAGAAGCTTGCCAAAAGAGCTCGTCGGAACTTTGTCACGCCCCTAAAAATATCCATGATATTTAAAATTTTTCGTCACAACTAACCCAGGATCCAAACACACATTTGAGGTCACTAAGAAAACATTCAGATCAAAAATTTCACTTCTATAATCTACCAATTCATAACCCTGTGCAATTCATAAACATAGCACACATCACTCGATAATTTATACAATCTGAACTCAACTCATCAAAATAAAAACCACAATATAAATCCACAAGTGGGGAAATCTATGCAGTCACCACAATCATCGATTTACCTTAAGTTCATATCATTACACGAATTTAATTTAACATTCCAAAACCCTTTACATGAGGGATCCTTTAACTTACACAAAATCCATAGGTTTGGATTCATAGTCACATTTCATTAGATGCAAGGTAGCTTATACACAACTACATATATGCTAACAAAAGTTCTGCCCAACGTCTTCTAAACTTTCCACTGCCTCAGCCCATTCTTAACATTTAAGCAAGCGATACGCTATCCTGAAAAATTTATCAACAAATGGGGTGAGCATAAAGAGCTCAGCAAGTGACTAACATATCCATATCAAAATAGTACAATTTCCAAAGAGATGCAGTTTCAAACACAAAGCAGAATATACGATTTCGTATACATAATATCATTAGGAGCAGAATCATAATTGTCTTTTTTAATCATACATATTTGGTTCCTGACAGATGGGGCATAGAGTAATTGGAGCATATCAGAAACAAAGGAAACATATCGGAGCTTATCAATAGCATATAAAATGTTCCAAAACACATCAACGACATATGGAACATTACGAAGCAAAATCAACAGTGAATGAAGCATTTCAGAGCATATCAAACTCATATGTCGTACAGAAGCTCAAACGTCGTCCTTGACGTTGCAATCATATCATAACTATCCAGAGCACGAACAGAAATAACTCACCAAAACTCTGGATGTCATATCAAACATATAGAGGGTGTAGTGGGATCTCAATCAGAATGTGATTCATCCATTTCTGAATGACCACCTGACAAAAGTCTCCCACGTCTGGGAGCTCCATCCACCCATGTCTAGGTGAAGTCAAAGGGGGCCGGCAGAGCATCGCAGGCTCTAAGCAATATGCCACAAAGCGGGCAAATAAGCGCATACCATAATATCCCACATAGCGGGACCCCACAAAGCGGGCAAATCAGCGCATACCCTTTACCATTTCTGGCAAAGGTCCAGACAATCCCACACACCAGAGTACAAGAAGGCAGTTTCAACAATAAGTAGCATATAACGGAAGCACACGCGGAACAACCAAACGTACATGTGCCTTTTCCAAAGCAATGTGATGCAAGGAACAAATCTCTCACAAAAGTATTCATTTTAGGAAATAAATGAAAGCAAGAGTGTACAGGGATTCCAAGCAATCATAATCAGCTCAATTCCAATAAGAAGATTAGGCGAATTCAAGTATCCAAAGGAAATGGAACAGAATACGCGAAATCGACCAAAGCTCGATTTCGGACAGAATTCCAGTGGCACATCAAACAAATATTTCAGAATAACAATTATGCTCCAATACCCACAAGAAGGCTATGATCGAACCATATATCAATCTATATTCGGATGGAACAGATTTCATATGAAACAGGGCTCCCAGCACAGAGTTACCTCTGATTTGGTAACACAAGGTCAAAATCACAATCACTGTGTTGCATAATTTATAGGGTCGGATTCAACAGACGATAGGGTGGGCAATTGAACTCCAAAATTTTCAAACTATACGTCAAAAGAGATAATTTCAAGTCTAGTTTCAAATAAAATTAGTTTGGTACAAATCAGAATTTTCAACAGGGAGTTATAGGCGTTTTAGTATCGAAAGGTTAGAAATCTTGAACTCTATTTTACAGCGTCTATAGGCTCTTTTGAAACAAATTTTTGGGTAAGTATTCGGTGTCCAAAATCTACAAAATCAGTGTCAAAAGAAATACATACGAGTCTAATTTCAAACAAAAATAGTTCCTGCCTGAATTCTCATTCTGTATTAAAACGTATAGCCGAAACAGTGCTTAGGGGTCAGCTTACCGAAAAAACTTTCAGAATCCATGGTTTTATGTCCAAAGAGAGACATATCAGTTTCTAAATAGAAATCTTCCAATTTATTTTGAATCAACATAAAAACAGAGTCTAATACTGCTGTAGGATGGGGTTAGAACACTTGCCTTTGGAAATTTTGACCCGAAATGACAAGATTAAAGCAAGAACCCTAAAAGCCTCAATTTTCTTTCTCTTCTTCCTCTTCTTCTTCTTCTTCTTCTTCTTCTTCTTATTTCTTTCTTTCTTTCCCTGATCACCCACGAGCTGCCTCCTCTGCTTCCTTAACAACGAAGGCAGAGAGGCTTAAGCGGTGGAATTTGTCATTTGGTGCATTTTGCAGTTTAGTCCTTGTTTTTATCATATTCACGATTAGATCCTTAGGGTTTACATATAGGTCCTCAGATTCTTTCTTTTCTTTTTTTTTTTTTTGAACAGATCTCCCAAATCTTAGAAATAAGTTACCTCTGATTCATACTCTATTTCTTTTGTCAATTAAAATAGATGCTTACATTATCACCAGAAATTTATACGAACATTCGGAAATGAGGGGTGTTACACTCTCCCCCCCTTAAAAGAAAAATTTAGTCCTCTAAATTTATCGTACCTCTATTCGATGAAAAGACGAGGATACACCTTTTTCATTTCCTCTTCTAGCTCCCAAGTTGTCTCTTCTCCAGAATGATGTCTCCAATTTACTTGAACCAGTGGGATGACCCGATTCCTTAGGACTTTTTCTTTCTTATCAATAATCTGAATAGGCTCTTCCACATAGGATAAATCTTTATCGAACTCCACCAGCTCATACTTAATGATGTGAGAAGGGTCATACATATACTTTCTAATCATCGAGACATGAAATATATCATGGACATGGCTCAATGCTGGCGGTAAGGCAATCCTGTAAGCGACAGAACCAACCCTCTCAAGAACCTCAAAACGTCCAATAAATCTTGGGCTTAACTTTCCTTTCTTCCCAAACCTTATAATTCCTTTGGAAGGGGAGACTTTTAAGAATACAAAATCTCCGATTTCAAACTCAATATCTCGTCTCCTATTATCGGCATAACTCTTTTGACGACTCTGAGCAGCTTTTAACCTTTTCCTTATAACTTGAATTTTCTCGGTAGTTTCTTGTACCTGGTCCGGTGCTAACAACTTTCTGTCCCCAACTTCCTCCCAACATATAGGTGTTATACACTTTCGCCCATATAAAGCTTCATAAGGAGCCATCTGAATACTTGAATGATAACTATTGTTATACGTGAA
The DNA here is from genome assembly GCF_036884655.1 of Musa acuminata AAA Group. NCBI lineage: Eukaryota > Viridiplantae > Streptophyta > Magnoliopsida > Zingiberales > Musaceae > Musa > Musa acuminata. The sequence goes on along the minus strand of NC_088330.1, from coordinate 18,576,504 downwards.
CTCAACAAGTGAAATATCCTTATCCCATTCACCTTTCCAATCCATAACATAGGCTCTAAGCAAATCCTCAAGTGTTTGAATTGTTCTTTCTGACTGACCATCAGTCTGAGGATGATATGCAGTACTAAACTTAACTTTAGTGCCCATAGATTCCTGTAATCTTCTCCAGAATCTAGAGAGAAATCTGGAGTCTCTATCAGAGATGATCTCCTTTGGAATACCATGAAGTCTTACTATTTCATTAACATATAAATCTGCAAGTCTATCAAGCGAATAAGTCATATTAATCGGAAGGAAATGTGCAGATTTTGTTAACCTATCAATGATAACCCAAATAGCATCATGCTTCCTCGAGGTTCTGGGTAGTCCTGAAACAAAATCCATAGTAATACATTCCCATTTCCATTCAGGTATAACTAAAGGTTGCAGCAACCCTCCAGGTCTTTGGTGTTCTACTTTGATTTGCTGACACGTCAAACATTTTGAAACATACATTGCAATTTCCTTCTTCATGCCTTCCCACCAATAATAACTTTGGAGATCTCTATACATCTTAGTGCTCCCAGGGTGTAGGGCGTACTTTGAAGTATGACTTTCATTTAGGATTTGATTCTTGATATCTAGTTCATTTGGTACACATACTCTCTCCCCAAATCTCAATAGGCCATCCTTTGAAACTTGAAATTGTGGCTTCAATTCCTTTTCTACTTCACTCCTCAAGTAGATTAAGTGTGGATCTCGTAATTGTCCCTCCTTAATTTGTTGCATAAGATCAGACTGCACTTGAATGGAGGCCATCAAAATCATCGAGTCTTGCTCTTTCCTCAAAGCTTTCAAATCAAAATTTTCTTCTATTTGCTTCCATTGCTTCACGACCAGACTAGCCATAAAACTTGTAGATTTCCTACTAAGTGCATCAGCTACAACATTGGCCTTGCCCGGGTGATAACGGATGGCACAATCATAATCCTTCAGAAGTTCTATCCATCTTCGCAGCCTCATGTTTAACTCTTTCTGAGTGAAAATATATTTTAAACTCTTGTGATCAGTGAAGATTTCAAACTGTCGACCATACAAATAATGTCTCCAAATCTTTAGAGCAAAAATGATTGCTGCTAATTCCAAATCATGAGTTGGATAATTCAATTCATAACCTTTAAGTTGCCTAGAAGCATAAGCAATTACTCTCCCTTCCTGCATCAAAACACATCCTAGGCCCTTTCTTGAAGCATCAGTATAAACTACAAATCCCTCACTACCACTTGGAATAGTGAGAATAGGGGCACTAGTCAATCTTCTTTTTAACTCTTGAAAGCTTTGCTCACAATCATCGCCCCATACAAATTTCATATTCTTCTTAGTGAGTTTGGTGAGAGGTTGAGCAATTCGAGAAAATCCCTCCACAAATCTCCTGTAATAACCTGCCATGCCCAAGAAACTTCTAACCTCTGTTACATTTGTTGGTACTTCCCATTCAACTACAGCTTCTATTTTCCTTGGATCAACAGATATACCCTTCCCTGAAATCACATGGCCTAAGAAAGCAACTTCATTCAACCAAAATTCACATTTGCTGAACTTCGCATACAACTTCTTTTCTCTTAGTATGGACAACACATCTCTCAAGTGTTCCTCATGCTCCTGGCTACTCTTTGAATACACCAATATGTCATCAATAAATACAATTACACAGATATCCAAGAGCGGTTGAAATATCCTATTCATTAGTTCCATAAAAGCTGCAGGGGCATTTGTCAAACCAAACGGCATCACCAAGAATTCATAATGATCATATCGAGTTCTGAAAGCTGTTTTTGAAATATCCTCCTCCTTGATCTTTAACTGATAGTAACTTGACCTCAGGTCAATCTTAGAGAATACTTGTGCACCCTGCAGTTGATCAAACAAATCATCAATTCTAGGTATGGGATATTTGTTTTTGATGGTCACCTGATTCAACTGTCTATAATCAATACAAAGCCTCAATGTTCCATCCTTCTTCTTCACTAATAGTACCGGAGCACCCCATAGGGACACACTGGGTCGTATGAAACCCTTATCTAATAATTCTTGTATTTGCTTCTTTAATTCTTCTAGCTCAAGTGGTGCCATTCTGTAGGGAGGCTTAGATATTGGGGTGGTACTGGGGACTAGATCAATAGCAAATTCACCCTCTCTATCTAGAGGTAAACCAGGCAAGTCGTCTGGAAATACATCAGGGAATTCTTTGACCACTGAAATTTCATCTAGGTGGGTTTCCTGATTTGAATGCTCCTTTACACACACCATATAACAAAAACAACCTTTCTGCATAAGATGATAAGCTTGAAGTGCGGATATTAAGCAAGGAGGCAAATCATGCTTAATGCCCTTAAAGAAAAATATAGGCTGATCTGGTATGCAGAAAGTAATTATTTTTTTGTAACAATCAATACTAGCGTGATGAGAAGATAACCAATCCATGCCAAGTATAATATCAAAGCCCTGGATCTCTAGGAGAATCAAATCAGCAAGGAATTCGTGGTCTCCAATAGAGATCAAACAAGATGGGTAGACAGAGTTTGTTGCCAATGAATCTCCAACAGCAGTTGTTACATATAACATATAATCCAGGGGTTTAGGTGGAATATCCAAGTGGCAAGCAAAGTACTTTGAAACAAACGATAAGTTGGAGCCGGGATCAAACAAAACTTTTGCATTTCTTTTAGAAACATGAAGAATACCTTCCACCACTGATTTAGAAGCTCTAGAATCTTATTCAGTGATAGCGTATACTCTAGCATGGGCTGAGGGTCTAGGAGACAGTGGCTCTCTTTTCCTGTTCAGTGGGCAATCTTTTATTTGATGACCTAGCTTTCCACAACTAAAACATGCTCCAGTCACCCGAAAACACCGACTTGTCTCATGATTTAATCCGCATTTTTCACATAACTGAGTCCTCCCCCATGGTTTCCTTTTCTCAAATCCAGATGTCTTAAACCTCTTGTTACTATCTTCATATTCATTTTCTCTCCTGCTTTTGCTAGTAAATTTGTCCCTTTGGTTCTTGCCAATGATTTCTTGAATTTCCTCCATGTCTCTTTCAATTTTCAAAGCTCTTTCTACCGTATCAGCATATGTTTGTAATTTTAAAGCTGACATTCGGCTTCTTATTGTCGGCCGTAATCCCCTTTCAAACCTTCTTGCCTTTCTAGATTCATCATCAGTCATATGTGTGGCAAACCTGAAGAGCTCAGTAAATTTAGATTCATACTTTGTAACCGTCATACTTCCCTGGATAAGATTCAAGAACTCCAATTCTTTTTGCTCTCTCATGCAATCTGGAAAATATTTGTCGTAAAACTTTTCTTGGAATAACTTCCATGTCATTGGCTCATGTTTGATTTCAGACATCCTCTTAATCATTCTCCACCAGTGTTCAGCTTCTCCTTCCAGCATAAAGGTGGCAAGAAAAACCTTTCGTTCATCAGAGTAACTTAAGGCATCAAATATTTTCTCTATCTGCATCATCCATCGTTCCGCCACCATTGGATCAGACTCACCACTGAAACTGGGAGGACTAAGCTTCTTAAACTGTCCAATTGCCAACCCCGTCTGGTTTGATGTCTCTGTCCCATCATTATTTCCTTGTTGGACAGGTTGTTGTTGTTGTTGCATCACTTGTGCCATAGTCTCCAAAGTCCGCATAATACCACTCAATTGATCAGCAGTAGATGCAACAGGAGAACCAGATGATCTCGTCATCCTCGCTTCCTAAAACATCAAAAGAACATTTTCTTTGATCAATCTCTAAATGGTAGTCAATAAACCTAAAAAAAAAACATAATATTCTTAGTGATTCTCAAATCATGCTCTGATACCACCTCTGTCACGCCCCTAAAAATATCCATGATATTTAAAATTTTTCGTCACAACTAACCCAGGATCCAAACACACATTTGAGGTCACTAAGAAAACATTCAGATCAAAAATTTCACTTCTATAATCTACCAATTCATAACCCTGTGCAATTCATAAACATAGCACACATCACTCGATAATTTATACAATCTGAACTCAACTCATCAAAATAAAAACCACAATATAAATCCACAAGTGGGGAAATCTATGCAGTCACCACAATCATCGATTTACCATAAGTTCATATCATTACACGAATTTAATTTGACATTCCAAAACCCTTTACACGAGGGATCCTTTAACTTACACAAAATCCACAGGTTTGGATTCATAGTCACATTTCATTAGATGCAAGGTAGCTTATACACAACTACATATATGCTAATAAAAGTTCTGCCCAACGTCTTCTAAACTTTCCACTGCCTCAGCCCATTCTTAACATTTAAGCAAGCGATACGCTATCCTGAAAAATTTATCAACAAATGGGGTGAGCATAAAGAGCTCAGCAAGTGACTAACATATCCATATCAAAATAGTACAATTTCCAAAGAGATGCAGTTTCAAACACAAAGCAGAATATACGATTTCGTATACATAATAGCATTAGGAGCAGAATCATAATTGTCTTTTTTAATCATACATATTTGGTTCCTGACAGATGGGGCATAGAGTAATTGGAGCATATCAGAAACAAAGGAAACATATCGGAGCTTATCAATAGCATATAAAATGTTCCAAAACACATCAACGACATATGGAACATTACGAAGCAAAATCAACAGTGAATGAAGCATTTCAGAGCATATCAAACTCATATGTCGTACAGAAGCTCAAACGTCGTCCTTCACGTTGCAATCATATCATAACTATCCAGAGCACGAACATAAATAACTCACCAAAACTCTGGATGTCATATCAAACATATAGAGGGTGTAGTGGGATCTCAGTCAGAATGTGATTCATCCATTTCTGAATGACCACCTGACAAAAGTCTCCCACGTCTGGGAGCTCCATCCACCCACGTCTAGGTGAAATCAAAGGGGGCCGACAGAGCATCGCAAGCTCTAAGCAATATCCCACAAAGCGGGACCCCACAAAGCGGGCAAATAAGCGCATACCAGAATATCCCACATAGCGGGACCCCACAAAGCGGGCAAATCAGCGCATACCCTTTACCATTTCTGGCAAAGGTCCAGACAATCCCACACACCAGAGTACAAGAAGGCAGTTTCAACAATAAGTAGCATATAACGGAAGCACACGCGGAACAACCAAACGTACATGTGCCTTTTCAAAAGCAATGTGATGCAAGGAACAAATCTCTCACAAAAGTATTCATTTTAGGAAAGAAATGAAAGCAAGAGTGTACAGGGATTCCAAGCAATCATAATCAGCTCAATTCCAATAAGAAGATTAGGCGAATTCAAGTATCCAAAGGAAATGGAACAGAATACGTGAAATCGACCAAAGCTCGATTTCGGACAGAATTCCAGTGGCACATCAAACAAATATTTCAGAATAACAATTATGCTCCAATACCCACAAGAAGGCTATGATCGAACCATATATCAATCTATATTCGGATGGAACAGATTTCATATGAAACAGGGCTCCCAACACAGAGTTACCTCTGATTTGGTAACACAAGGTCAAAATCACAATCACTGTGTTGCAGAATTTATAGGGTCGGATTCAACAGACGATAGGGTGGGCAATTGAACTCCAAAATTTTCAAACTATACGTCAAAAGAGAGAATTTCAAGTCTAGTTTCAAATAAAATCAGTTTGGTACAAATCAGAATTTTCAACAGGGAGTTATAGGCGTTTTAGTATCGAAAGGTCAGAAATCTTGAACTCTGTTTTACAGCGTCTATAGGCTCTTTTGAAACAAATTTTTGGGTAAGTATTCGGTGTCCAAAATCTAAAAAATCGGTGTCAAAAGAAATACATACGAGTCTAATTTCAAACAAAAATAGTTCCTGCATGAATTCTCATTCTGTATTAAAACGTATAGCCGAAACAGTGCTTCGGGGTCAGCTTACCGAAAAAACTTTCAGAATCCATGGTTTTATGTCCAAAGAGAGACATATCAGTTTCTAAATAGAAATCTTCCAATTTATTTTGAATCAACATAAAAACAGAGTCTAATACTGCTGTAGGATGGGGTTAGAACACTTGCCTTTGGAAATTTTGACCCGAAATGACAAGATTAAAGCAAGAACCCTAAAAGCCCCAATTTTCTTTCTCTTCTTCCTCTTCTTCTTCTTCTTCTTCTTCTTCTTCTTCTTCTTTCTTTCTTTCTTTCCCTGATCACCCACGAGCTGCCTCCGGAATTTGTCATTTGGTTCATTTTGCAGTTTAGTCCTTGTTTTTATCATATTCACGATTAGGTCCTTAGGGTTTACATATAGGTCCTCAGATTCTTTCTTTTTTTTTTTTTTTTTTTGAACAGATCTCCCAAATCTTAGAAATAAGTTACCTCTGATTCATACTCTATTTCTTTTGTCAATTAAAATAGATGCTTACATTATCACCAGAAATTTATACGAACATTCGGAAATGAGGGGTGTTACAAACTTGCCAAGTGGATCGTCGCAGTCCAGGAGTTTGCCGGAAGTCCGCAGGAGCATCACCGAGGGTTCATCGGATGATCGACGGAAGTTCGTCGGAAACTCGCCGGAAGAAGTGAGTGACGCACCGAAGCAAGCTGCAGAATATGTCTTAGGAAATAATCGTAGTTAGCACTTTGATTGAGTTAGAAATGGGAGGTGATCCCATTAGCTTAATCCTGGGGCAATTGGGCCCCTGAAGAACTCAAATTGGGTCGAATGGTTCAACCCATTCGGACCCAGGTTGCTGTGGGAGGTGCAATCGCCCAGACAGGGAGGTAGCACCGCCCAGGCTATGTCTCCCAACGAGACTGGGCGGTGCAACCGCCCCAGCCAAGAGGTGCAACCGCCCAGGGCTCAGTCTCCAAGCAAGACTGGGCGGTGCAACCTCCTCTGTCAAGAGGTAGCACCGCCAGAGCTCAAGTTTCGAGCTCTGCCAGGCGGTGCAACCTCTCCAGTCAGGCGGTGCAACCGCCTGAGCTCGGTCTGCGAGCTCTGGCAGAGCCCTTGACAGAGGTAGCACCGCCCAGAGGCTCAGTCTTCGAGCTCTGCCAGGCGGTGCAACCACCCCAGTTTTTCGCTGCACTAATTCACCCCCCCCTCCCCCCCCCCCCTCTTAGTGCTCTCGATCCTAACAAGATGGATTTCCAGCTGAATTTTACCAAACTGCTTGGTCTATTATTGGAAATGATGTGATCAAGGCTTGCCAACATTTTTTCTCTTCAGGTCATATTCTTAGAGAGATGAATTGCACTTTTATTTCTTTAATTCCGAAGAATGCACGGGCTGATTCACTAGAAAACTATCGACCCATATCATTATGCAACTTTATTTACAAGATCATCTCCAAAGTATTGACAAATAGAATGCAAAAGGTAATACACAAGATCATTAGCCCAAATCAAGCTGCTTTCATCAAAGGGAGAAGTATACATCATAACATTTTGCTTGCTAATGACTTGGTCAAAGATTTACATTCAAAAGCAAGAGGGACAAAAATATGTTTTAAAGCTGATTTACGGAAAGCCTTTGATTCAGTTAATAGGAAATTTATCTATAAGATGCTCCTCGATATGAACTTCCCACAGCAATGGGTTAATTGGATTCAATCTTGCTTGGAAACTCCAAAGTTTTCGATACTCTTTAATGGCTCACCTATTGGTTTTTTTGGGAGCACGAATGGCATCCGACAATGTGATCCACTCTCTCCGTATCTCTTTACTATTGCGATGGAAGGACTTAGCTGTATGTTGGAACATGCAGTCTTAAATGGCAGCATTAAGGTACCCAATGCTGGCTCTATTCATATATCACATATAACATTTGCAGATGATTTACTTATCTTTCTCCAAAATGATCCAACTTCAGTAAAGAACCTGGCTACTATTATGAATGACTTTGGTATGGTTTCTGGACTTCAATTAAATCATGCGAAAAGTAAAGTATATATGAGCCCTTACGTTCTGGATAAGGTCTTTATTGCACAAACTTTGGGGGTTAGTGAGGGAAGCCTGCCAGTTCCTTATTTGGGTCTCCCGCTCATATCCACAGGCATTCACAAAACCCACTGTCAGCCTATCCTGCAAAAAATAAAGAATAGAATTTCTTCTTGGAAAAATAGGCTTCTATCAAAAGCAGGACGACTCGAACTCATCCGTTCTGTATTGCACTCCTACTCTATATATTAGTGTAATGCATTTCTTCTGCCTGTTGGACTTCTCCAAGATATTGAACGGTTATTAATGAACTTCTTCTGGAATGACACAAATGATAAGGCAATGCATATGGTAAATTGGGATAGCATTTGCAAACCGAAAGATGAAGGGGGGCTAAACTTGAGAAATACTAGAGATTGGAATCAAGCATGCTTGGTACAACAATTGTGGGATCTTTTGCAAAACAAATGTTCCTTATGGTCACAATGGGTTTCTGCTAGGTATCTTTCAAAGGAATCAATCTGGGAATTTTCAACAAGAACATACCACTCTGCAGCTTGGAAAGGAATTTTAAAGGCAAGGAATTAGCTAATCAAACACATCTCTTATGCAATCTCTTCTGGAACTAGTACTAATATGTGGTATGATCCTTGGGTGAGTGGGAAGAGTATATTTCAATTATATGGCGACAGAATCGGTACCTGGTGTCTCCCTAATCCTATTTCTCCCGAAATGTTATCACTTTGGCCGACTATCATAGCTATTCCAATCAGGAACAACTCTTGGCCTTGGGTGAGTGGGAAGTCCTTCCATCGCAATAGTAAAGAGATATGGAGAGAGTGGATCACCTTGTCGGATGCCATTCGTGCTCCCAAAAAAACCAATAGGTGAGCCATTAAAGAGTATCGAAAACTTTGGAGTTTCCAGGCAAGATTGAATCCAATTAACCCATTGCTGTGGGAAGTTCATATCGAGGAGCATCTTATAGATAAATTTCCTTTTAACTGAATCAAAGGCTTTCCGTAAATCAGCTTTAAAACATATTTTTGTCCCTCTTGCTTTTGAATGCAAATCTTTGACCAAGTCATTAGCAAGCAAAATGTTATGAAGTATACTTCTCCCTTTGATGAAAGCAGCTTGATTTGGACTAATGATCTTGTGTATTACCTTTTGCATTCTATTTGCCAATACTTTGGAGATGATCTTGTAAATAAAGTTGCATAATGATATGGGTCGATAGTTCTCTAGTGAATCAGCCCCTGCATTCTTCGGAATTAAAGAAATAAAAGTGTAATTCATCTCTCAAAGAATATGACCTGAAGAGAAAAAATGTTGGCAAGCCTTGATCACATCATTTCTAATAATAGACCAAGCAGTTTGATAAAATTCAGCTGGAAATCCATCTGGACCTGGGCTTTTGTGCTTTGGTGACTTAAAGACAACACATACAATTTCGTCGTCTGTAATTGGTGCATTGAGGATTGAAATAGCTTCCGAATCAAGTTTTCTAGTCGGCTCCACATGAATGTTATTAGTTTTCCCAGCTTGATTGAGTAAGGAATAAAAAAATTGCTCTGTGTGTGCTTTAACCTCATCTAAATTCTCAATAAGATTATCATCTTTGTCTCTGCATTTGCTGATACGGTTAACAGCCCTTCGAGTAGCAATTGAAGCATAGAAAAATTTAGTATTGGAATCTCCTAGTGTAAGCCAATGCTGTCGAGACTTCTGCTTTGCAAAACTTTCCTCCTATTTTAAGGCTTGCATGAAGTTATTTCTGGCTTCTGTCTCTTTGTAGATAATATTCTCATCATTTGGCTGAAGTTGCAGCTCATGTTGCAATGACATTAGTTCCTTCCTGCAAAATTGAACTGTGGTGATAATATTGCCAAAGGTATTTGTATTCCACTCCTTTAGTGCTGCTTTACAGGCTTTGAGCTTTTGACATAAGATGTAAGGGGGGGATCCATGCACATTAACATTCCAAGCAGATCTGATAACATCAAGAAATTGATGATGAGTACTCCACATGTTAAAGAATCTAAACGGTTTCTTACCTCTTGGTGTCGCTTTGTTTGCGTGTATATACATTAAAGAATGGTCAGAAAACAAAGGAGCACCATACTCAAGAAGTGAATCTGGATAAACTGTTAACCATTCATGATTAATCAAACACCTATCAAGTCGAGCCATTATTTTTCTGTTAGCAGCACCTTGATTACTCTAGGAGAGCCAATTACCCACAGATTTCATATCAAACAAAGCTGTAGTGTCAATGTAATCATTAAAACTTTAAAGCTGGCTTTCTGAAAGTTGTCTACCCCTCTCTTTTTCATTTGTGTACCGAACAGTGTTAAAGTCTCCAAGAACAATCCAAGGTACATTGAGACAGCCATTTGCAATATTAGTCAGGTCAAACCAAAGAGTATTTCTTTCTTGCATACTATTTGAAGCATATATACTAGTGAGATTGAATTGACAGCCATTCTTTTTGTCCTCTACCTTAAGATGAATGAATTGATCAGTAGCAGAAATAAACCAAGCATTAATAGAGTTAGGATGCCATAAGACCCATATTCTACCAAAAGTTTCATTTGAGTCATTGGTAAACAGTTCTGCGTCCGGCCATATTAAATTCTTTTGAGCTTGAACGCGCGATTGTTTAATTTTCGTTTCTACTAGAATAACAATATCACATGCGGCAGACTTGATTATTCTGTTGAGCTCCCGACATATCTCTGGCTTATTAAGTCCGCGAACATTCCAACATGTTATCTGTTAGGACTCTAGCTATGAGAGTCCTAATTGAGAGGGACATTCATGTAAAACTGTTAGGACTTTAGCTATGAGAGTCCTAATTGAGAGGGACATTCTGTTAGGACTCTAGCTAGGAGAGTCCTAATTGAGAGGGACATTCTGTTAGGACTATAGTTAGGAGAGTCATAATTGAGAGGGACATTAATGTAGGAGGTTTTTTCTTAGAGAAGAATTAGGAGTTGTAAGGGAATAGGAGTCTTGAGTAGGAGTCCTATTAGGAGTTAGGGTTTAGAAGCCCTAAAAATAACCATGTATTCCTCCTCTTTTCTCAAGCAATAGATGAATCTTTTCTGCAGCCTTTGAGCAGCAACTTGGAGGGAGGAACCCCTATAGAGTTCTAAGGAAGCCGATCCCCTAAAGAGATCAACCCCAAGTTTAGAATCTGCAAGGGTTCTACCACCTGGTATTAGAGCAGCGTTCTTGGCGTCTCGCTGCCCTTCCACAGCCATCCATCAACCCTCCACAACCACCCAAAGCAATTCCCACAATTGCTTAAAAGATCGTCGCCGAATTCCGCCATCATCTCCACCACCGCGGATCATCTTTGATCTCCCCGTGAATTGCAACAGGTTCTAGTTTTCTACCTTACTGCTGTTGTAATTTAGTTATCTTTATTTGAAAATCTCAAAAAAATTATTCCTATATTGTTGTATAAACTTTTCGTCATAAAGTTTTCATCTCTACGACGAAAGATACATTGCAGAATTCCAACCGTATAGCACTGTCTGTTTGATCTTGCTACTATGTTTTTTCTATCCAAATCTCCACGAAATTTTATGACATCTTTGACACTTCCTAACAGCAGATTTTCCTTTGGTTTTGTCAAAAAATTCTCAATATAAACCATTGATATTTTACATCTAATCTGCTATACTTGAAAATCTGCACCATAAAATTTCAGCCGCATAGCACTGATTGTTTGATCTTGATACTACGTTGTTTCTATCCAAATCTCTACGAAATTTTTATGATAGCTTTGATACTTCCTAATAGTGGATTTCCCTTTGGTTTCATCAAAAAATTCTCAATATAAACTTCTGATCTTTTACGTCCAATCTGCTATACTTAAAAATCTATGCTGCAGAAAATTTCAGCCGCATATTGTTACCTTAACCCATCTATTTGCAATCTTTTTTGAATGAAATTTCTTATACACTTTATAGATCATCTTGGCTTCCATCTAAGATTGATCTATTGAGGAATTCATCTCTAAAACCGATTTTTGAGTTGATATAAATTTTCATCGTAAACTGCTGAAAATTTTCGACGAGAATTCTGCTATCGCAACTTGCACCAATTTCCTTACTGTTATACTGCCGAAATTTTCTTGATTAAATTAGTCATCCATGCTGTCATATAAACAGTGATTTTGCTATCAATTCTCTCCTCAATTCTCTCAAGTTTTTGGTGGAAATTATATCGAGAAACCGCTGTTTCTTCGACGATAATTCTGCTCTTACAAGACAGCACATACTTGCTGCAACTTCCACTGATTTCTCTCAAACCTTTGCTGCCATCTACCACAGATCCAAAACTTTCATCCACAGCCCTAAAACTCCACCAAACCATACCCTCAAACTGCACCCAAAACAGCCACAAAACAAGCCTAAATCGTAGCCTACATCCACCGATCCACCAACCCTTTCGACCATCACTTCTCTCAACCTATACATGCCTTTAACCTGACAACAAAAGAGAGATCTTAACATCATAGATTTGGAGGCATATACTATGGCATCTAAGGAGGCAATCGATGCTAAATTCGAAGCCTTGGAGGCGCGAATGGAGGATAAGATTCGGACGCTCTTTACCGAACTCAGATTGGGCCGACTACTAAGCCCGAAAAAATCATATCACGGAGAGAGCTTTGCCCAATCGCACCAGGCCCGAATAGATGAGTTCCAAGGGAGGGGAGGCTCTATGATCGATCCCAACTATCCACGCATAAGGGTGGACTTCCCTAGATGGGAAGAAGGAGACCCGATTGGTTGGATCTTGCACGCGGAGCGATATTTTCGGTACCATAAAACAGTGGATGCATCTATGGTGAAAATTGCAGCTATACATCTTGAAGGGGATGCTATACAGTGGTTTGACTGGTTTGAACATACTTATGGAGTCCTTTCATGGCAACAATTCAAAGAAGGACTGCTGATCCGCTTCAGACCAACCGATTACGAGAATATTGACGGACAACTAGCAAAGATCCGACAAACCTCCACCATTCAGGAGTACCAAACCAAGTTTGAAAGGTTATCTAATCAAACTCTTGATTGGTCTCAAAAACAGCTATTGAGAACCTTTATTGAGGGCTTAAAGCCGGAGATCCGAGGAGAAGTTAAAGCGCGACAACCGTACACGCTTATGGCAGCCATCTCTTTCGCATGACATCAAGAGGAGCAATTGAACCATGAAGCTCGAAGGACTAGGGTCACTCCTCAACTAGTAATATTGAAGCCCTTAGCCACCCCTACTGTTGACTGAGTCCCTGCACCAAAAAGGTTGACAAGAGAAGAGCTTCAGGAGCGATCTGCGAAGGGGTTATGTTGGCATTGCGACGAGCCGTGGAGCCATGAGCATCGCTGTAGTAAAGGGAGACTTTTTATCATTGAACCAGTAGAAGAAGAGGTCATTGAACATCCAGAAGAGAGCATTGAACATAAAGAAGAAGATGCAAAAGAAGAGCCACAACCGACCGAAGTTACGGTACATGCACTAGCCGGCTACTCAAACCCGCAAATGATGAAAATTGGAGGCCTTCTCAAACAACAACTGATCACTATTTTCATCGACACGGGCAGCACTAATAATATTCTAAACAGTAAGGTTGCTATCCGAATGGCATTACCTATCGAGAATCGTTGCAGGTTTGATGTTAAGGTCACCGACAGACGGATTTTGAAGTGTGATCGTAGGCGCCCGCAGGAGAAACTATTGCTGCAGGACCAAGAGATAATTGCAGATTTCTTCCTTCTCCCTCTTGATGATCATGAGGCCATGCTCAGAATTAAATGGTTGACAACATTAGGTGATTTTTCTTGGAATTTTATGAAACTAATTATGAAATTTTACAGTAAGGAGAAACAGGTGATACTGCACGGGAAACGTGGAGGTGACGTAACGATGATTTGCACACAACAAATGAACAAGGTTTTGCATAAAGCATGCAGTGGCTTTTTGGTACAACTTGAGCAGCAAACTAAGGGAGAGCCAACAAAATTGGAAGATCCAAATCTACTTCCTTTGCTTGCTGAATTTTCAGATATATTTGACGAACTACGCAACCTACCTCTTACCCGTCGGCATGATCATTGTATAACGATTCTTCCAGGACAAACACCAGCAAATGCTCAGCCATATCAGTATCCACATCTCCAGAAGGATGAAAAAGAAGGGATTGTAAAAGAGATGCTTAAAACAGGAGTTATTCGGCCATGTTGTAGCCCCTACTCTTCACCGGTGCTCCTCACACGAAAGAAGGATGGAATATGACAATTATATGTTGATTACCGAACTCTCAATGGCATAACCATCAAGGATAAATACCCTATTCCAGTAGTAGATGAGTTGCAAGCTGAAAGGGAGCACAAATCTTCACAAAGCTGGACCTTCGATCCGGATATCATCAAATACGAGTATGCGAAGAAGACATACCGAAAACCACCTTTTGAAGACACGATACTGATGCGGCTTAGGACGTATCGAATGGTGTTCAATTTACTTTTACTTACCAAAAAAAAAAAAAAATACCGAAAACCACCTTTTGAACACACAATAACCACTATGAATTTTTGCTTTCTTCAAAAGAAGGTGGAATATCTTGGGCATATCATATCAGAGGAAGATGTGGCGGTAGACCCCTTCAAAATTGGAGCAATGAAAAATTGGCTGACCCCGAGGAACATAAAATTGCTACATGGCTTTCTGGGTTTAACAGGCTACTACTGCAAGTTCGTGAAAAACTATGGAGAGATCAGTGCACCACTTACTTCCTTTCTGAAAAAAGATGTCTTCCAATGGTCGGACAGAGCCTCCGTTGCCTTCGACAAACTTAAGGCAGCCATGACGACGACGCCGGTGCTAACACTACCAGATTTCAACCGACCCTTCATTATTGAGGCCGACGCATCTGGAGTCGGAATTGGAGCGATTCTCATGCAAGATGGTCGACCACTCGCATACACTAGCAAGGCATTATCTCCCTCCCCTCAAAATAAGTCAACATATGATAAGGAGATGTTCGCCATTGGGCGCGCAGCAACGAGGTGGAGACCCTACTTGATTGGTCGACGAATTCAAATTAAAACCGACCATAAAAGCCTCAAGTACTTTTTGGAGCAAAAGATATCATCCCCTGAGCAGCAAAACTGGGTAACAAAACTTCTTGGATTTGATTATGAAATAACTTACAAAAAGGGGAAAGAGAATGTTCTTGCAGATGCGCTTTCGCAGCTACCCGAGCAAGCTGAAGTTTTGGTCATTTCACTTCCGACCAGCGACTTCCTTGAGGATATTAAAATGGAATGGCAGGAAGATTCAGAGACTAGTAAGATTATAAAAAAATTGGAGGAAGCACCAAGCTCCGTAGCTCATTACAATTGTGACTCAAAAGAATTACACTATAAGAGTACTAAATTGAAAAGGAGTATGGCATATCACTCACAAACCGATGGCCAGATAGAAGTTGTAAATAAGTGTTTGGAGATAGCCCAAAGCCACCCACCAAATATGACTAACCAAGGAGGACTTCAGACTCAGCCAAGTGCCATTATTGATCGACGGATTATGACTCGACGACGATGATCCACTACTGAATTGCTAACACAGTGGGCAAACCTACTAACAGAAGATGCCACTTTGGAGAACTATGAAGACTTGAAGATCAAATTCCCAAAATTCATGAATCGTCAGCCTCGAGGACAAGGCTGATTTGAAGAGGGCGGGTTTGTTAGGACATTCATATAAAACTATTAGGACTTTAGCTATGAAAGTCCTAATTGAGAGGGACTTTAGCTAGGAGAGTCCTAATTGAGAGGGACATTCATGTAAAACTGTTAGGACTTTAGCTATGAGAGTCATAATTGAGAGGGACATTCTGTTAGGACTCTAGCTAGGAGAGTTCTAATTGAGAGGGACATTCTGTTAGGACTCTAGTTAGGAGAGTCCTAATTGAGAGGGACATTAATGTAGGAGGTTTTTTCTTAGAGAAGAATTAGGAGTTGTAAGGGAATAGGAGTCTTGAGTAGGAGTCCTATTAGGAGTTGGTTAGAAGTAAGAGTCTTAAGTAGGAGTCCTATTAGGAGTTAGGGTTTAGAAGCCCTAAAAATAACCATGTATTCCTCCTCTTTTCTCAAGCAATAGATGAATCTTTTCTGCAACCTTTGAGCAGCAACTTGGAGGGAGGAACCCCTATAGAGTTCCGAGGCCGATCCCCTAAAGAGATCAACCCCAAGTTTAGAATCTGCAAGGGTTCTACCATTATCTTCATCAGTAATAAAGAAATGAAAAGGTGGTAAGGTATTCATCCTACGACTTTGGATGGACTGTACCATCCTTTTTCTTATCCTTCGGTTTTGTATTTTCCTCCCGCACAATATGCTTACCTTTTATGGCTTTATTCCTATATTTATCCACTTCATCTACAGCTTGCAGATTTTTAAACTTTAAAATACCTTGAATCATGTGGTCTTGATTGGCAGGGTTTGTCGAAGCACGATAAGATTGTTGCTGCACAATATCCTGGATAGTACTTGTTGGAGTAGCCTGGCTAGAGAGGTTTGTTGGGGCATGAGTTTGTTGAGACAGAATATCCTTGTTGGTGATGTTTATTGTGGCCTGAGTTTATTGAGGAAGAATATCCTTGCTGGCGAGATTTGTTTGGGTCTGAGTTTGTTGAGTTATTGTGGACGGATCCAATGATATTGAGGTTTCTGGTATGGTTTCTGGACTTCAATTAAATCATGCGAAAAGTAAAGTATATATGAGCCCTTACGTTGAGGATAAGGTCTTTATTGCATAAACTTTGGGGGTTGGTGAGGGAAGCCTGCCAATTCCTTATTTGGGTCTCCCGCTCATATCCACAGGCATTCACAAAACCCACTGTCAGCCTATCCTGCAAAAAATAAAGAATAAAATTTCTTCTTGGAAAAATAGGCTTCTATCAAAAGCAGGACGACTCGAACTCATCCGTTCTGTATTGCACTCCTACTCTATATATTGGTGTAATGCATTTCTTCTGCCTGCTGGACTTCTCCAAGATATTGAACGATTATTAATGAACTTCTTCTGGAATGGCACAAATGATAAGGCAATGCATATGGTAAATTGGGATAGCATTTGTAAACCGAAAGATGAAGGGGGGCTAAACTTGAGAAATACTAGAGATTGGAATCAAGCATGCCTAGTACAACAATTGTGGGATCTTTTGCAAAACAAATGTTCCTTATGGTCACAATGGGTTTCTGCTAGGTATCTTTCAAAGGAATCAATCTGGGAAATTTCAACAAGAACATACCACTCTGCAGCTTGGAAAGGAAATTTTAAAGGCAAGGAATTGGCTAATCAAACACATCTCTTATGCAATCTCTTCTGGAACTAGTACTAATATGTGGTACGATCCTTGGGTGAGTGGGAAGAGTATATTTCAATTATATGGCGACAGAATACGAAAAGATCTTGGGGCTCCCAAAGATTGGAAGGTTTCCGAGTTAATTGCTAACGGTACCTGGTGTCTCCCTAATCCTATTTCTCCCGAAATGTTATCACTTTGGCCGACTATCATAGCTATTCCAATCAGGAACAACTCTTCAGATATACTTATTTGGCCTCATGACAATGGCAAATTTAGTGCCACATCCGCATGGAATCAAATTAGGCAAAGAAATAACAAGTGGGTCCCAAGCAGTTGGACATGGGATCGACCGGGATCACAAAGACACTCCTTATGTACATGGCAGACCCTTCTCAATAAACTACCTACAATAGACAATATGAAAAGAAGAGGTATCTATCATGTTAACCGATGCTCCCTTTGTTTGCAAGAAGAAGAAACTGTTGACCACCTCTATTTTGCTTGTGATTATACAACATGGATATGGAAGAAGATTCTCCAGCGATTTAAACTCAATAGACTGCCGCAACCAAACTTGCACCAAGAACTAGGCGACCTTATGCAATGTTTCTCAAGAAAAGGGCCTCTAACACAACTGGCAAAGGTCACTTTCAGATGCGCTATTTGGTGGATGTGGAAGGAGAGATGTAATAGAATCTTTGAATGTCAACACACAAACAATGCTCAGCTCTTGAAAGAGATTAAAGATCTCAAAACCGAGCACTTCACCCGAAGAGAAAAAGATATTTTTATCAAATTTAATTTTGCTATTAGCAAAAGATCTTGGGAATGATGCCAAATAATGTACCCACAGGTAGTTATAGTCTACAGCATGTGTAGTCATAACTATCGCATTCGCACTCTATGAGTTACTTGGCTTTGTCTATGACTTGTATAGATAAAGCTATTTGTAGAAACTTTACACATAATCAATTTACTTTAACTTATCAAAAAAAAAAAAAAATCAGTAAGCAATTGGGCAAGATTTTGATCTTCAATTTCTATTTTCTTCTCTTCTGGTTGTGGCTGGAGATGCATCAAAAAGCCACCATTTACCTTGTACAAAACTTTCTCCATTCGTTGGGTCGAAACGGTGGTTACGTTGCTTCCACGCTTCCCGCGTAGGTTGATCTGTTTGCCCTTACAGTAGAATTTCATAATTAATTTGGAAAAGTTCTAAGAGACATCACCTAGTGTAGTCAGCCATTCTATGCCAAGCATGGCCTCATAGTCATCGATTGGTAGGAGGAAGAAATCGGTGATAATTTTTTGGTCTTGCAGTAATAGTTTCACTTGCGGGCATCTTTGGTTGCACTTTAGGATTCTGCCGTCGGCAAACTTTACATCGAACTTGCTGCAACCTTCAATATGCAGTGCCATCCGAGTAGCAACCTTATTATTCAGGAACTTATTAGTGCTACCCGTGTCGATGAGAACAGTGATCGGCTGTTGTTTGAGAAGGCCTCCAACTTTCATCGTTTGCGGATTAGAGTAGCCAGCTAGTGCGTGTACCGTAATGTCGGTCGGCTGTGACCCTTCTTCCATATCTTCTTCTTCATGTTGAAGGCTCTCTTCTAGATGTTCAATGACCTCTTTTCTACTAGTTCAATCATAAGAAGTCTATCTTCTTTACAACGATGCTCGCGGCTCCACGGCTCGTCACAATGCTAACATAACCCCTTCGTAGATCGCTCCCGAAGTTCTTCTCTTGTCAACCTTTTTGGTGTAGAGACTCGGTTGATAGTAGAGGGGGCTGAGGGCTTCAGTATTGTAGGTCGAGGAGTGATCCTAGTCCTTCGGGCTTCAAGGTTCAATCGCTCCTCTTGAAGTCGTGCGAAAGAGATGGCTGCCATAAGCGTATATAGTTGTCGCGCTTTAACTTCTCCCCAGATCTCCGGCTTCAAGCCCTCAATGAAGGTCCCCAATAGCTATTTTTTAGACCAATCATGAGTTTGATTAGATAACCTTTCAAACCTAGTTTGGTACTCCTTAATGGTGGAGGTTTGTCGGATCTTTGCTAGTTTTCCGTCAATGTTCTCGAAATCGGTTGGTCCGAAGCGGATCAGCAGTCCTTCTTTGAATTATCGCTATGAAAGGACTCCATAAGTGTGTTCAAACCAGTCAAACCACTGTATGGCATCCCCTTCAAGATGTATAGCTACAATTTCCACCAAGGATGCATCCGCAGTTTTATGGTAGCGAAAATATCGCTCCGCGCGTGAGATCCAACCAATTGGGTCTCCTTCTTCCCATCTAGGGAAGTCCACTCTCATACGCGAATAGTTGGGGTCGGTCATAGAGCCTCCCCTCTCTTGGAAGTCATCTCTTTGGGCATGATGTGATTGGTTAGAGCTCTCTCCTTGATGTGATTTCTTCGGGCTTGGTGGTCGACCCAAACTGAATTCGGTAAGGAGAGTCTGAATCTTATCCTCCATTCATGCCTTAAAGGCTTCAAATTTAGCATTGATTACCTCCTCAGATGCCATAGTATATGACTACAAATCTGTGATATTAAGATCTCTCTTTTGTTGATGGGTTAAAGGCATGTATAGGTTGAGAGAAGTGATGGTTTAAAGGGTTGGTGGATTAGTAGATGTAGGCTGCAGTTTAGGTTTGTTTTGTGGCTTTTTTGGGTGCAGTTTGAGGGTGTGGTTTAGTGGAGTTTTAGGACTGTAGATGAAAGTTTTGGCTCTGTGGTTGATGGCAGCAAAGGTTTGACAGAAATCAATGAAAGTTTACTGCAGAATTGTGTTGTCTTGTAAGAGCAGAATTGTCGTCGAAGAAACAGCGGTTTCTCGACGAAATCTCCACAAAAAATTTGACAGATTTGAGGAGGGAATTGACAGTAATATCTTAGTTTATATGACATTAAAAATATAGTATCAAGATCAAACAAATAGTGCTATGCGGTTGAAATTCTGCAATGTATCTTTCGTTGTAGAGATGAAAACTTTGTGCCAAATAATGTACCCACAGGTAGTTATAGTCTACAGCATGTGTAGTCATAACTATCGCATTCGTACTCTATGAGTAACTTGGCTTTGTCTATGACTTGTATAGATAAAGCTATTTGTAGAAACTTTACACATAATTAATTTACTTTTACTTACCAAAAAAAAAAACTTTGTGACAAAAAGTTTATGCAGCAATATAGGAATAATTTTTTTTTTTTGGATTTTCGGATTGGGATAACTAAATTGCAGCAGTAATAAGGTATGAAACCAGAACCTGTTGCAATTCATGGGATGATCAGCGGTGGTGGAGATGATGGTGGAATTTGGCGACGATATTTTAAGCAATTGTGGGAATTGCTTTGGGCAGCTGTGGAGGGCTGATGGATGGCTATGGATGGGCAGCGAGATGCCAAGAACACTGCTCTGATACCAGGTGTTAGAACCCTTGCAAATTCTAAACTTGTTGATCTCTTTAGGGGATCGGCCTCCTTGGAACTCTATAGGGGTTCCTCCCTCCAAGTTGCTGCTCAAAGGCTGCAGAAAAGATTCATCTATTGCTTATGAAAAGAGGAGGAATACATGGCTATTTATAGGGCTTCTAAACTCTGACTCCTAATAGGATTCCTACTCAAGACTCCTACTTCTAACCAACTCCTAATAGGACTCCTACTTAAGACTCCTATTCCCTTACAACTTCTAATTCTTCTCTAAGAAACAACCTCCTAACCCTAGCCGGCCTCTTCACCTCTTTAATAAGAGTTGGCTTAGGTAGGCTTTACATGAATATCCCTCTCAATTAGGACTCTCCTAGCTAGAGTCCTAACAACATCTTTTTTATTCAAGATAAAACATTTATGACCAAAAACTTTAAAATATGAAACATTAGGTTTTTTGTTATTCAATAATTCATAAGGAGTTTTTGGAAAGTAATAGTCTTACTAGAACCCTATTCATAACATAGCATGCCTTATTAATGGCTTCGGCCCAAAAATATTTAGGTAGGCTATGTTCGTTCAACATGGTTCTTGTCATTTCTTATAAATTTTTAATTTTTTTTCTACTACATTTTATTGAGGATTTCTCAGAGTAGAGAAATTATGGTTGTATCTATTAGATTCACAAAAATTTTGGAAATCATGGTTTTGATATTTGCCCCTGCGATCACTACGAATTGATAAAATCAAAAAGCCTTTTTCATTTTGAACAAGTTTACAAAACATAGAAAATTATCTAAAGAATTATAAAAGTGTATTTACAATAATCATCCATAATTACAAGTGTATTTACTATAATCATCCATAATTACAAAAGTGTATTAGCTACCTCCTAGGCTTAATGTATCAATTGGTCCAAATAAATCCATATGGATCAATTGAAATGGTCTAGAGGTGCTTATTTAATTCTTTAGTTTGAAACTACCTTTTATTTGTTTTCCTAGTTGACATGCATCACACACATTATTTTTAACGAACTTAATGTTAGGAATATGTTAGAACCCTTGCAGATTCTAAACTTAGGGTTGATCTCTTTAGGGGATCGGCCTCCTTGGAACTCTATAGGGGTTCCTCCCTCCAAGTTGTTGCTCAAAAGCTGCAGAAAAGATTCATCTATTGCTTCTGAAAAGAGGAGGAATATATGGCTATTTATAGGGCTTCTAAACCCTAACTCCTAATAGGACTCGTACTTAAGACTCTTACTTTTAACCAACTCCTAATAGGACTCCTACTCAAGACTCCTATTCCCTTACAACTCCTAATTCTTCTCTAAGAAAAAATCTCCTAACCCTAGCCGGCCTCTTCATCTCTTTAATAGGGGTCAGCTTAGGTAGGTTTTACATGAATGTCCCTCTCAATTAGGACTCTCCTAGCTAGAGTCCTAACAGACTCGCCCTCTTCAAATCAGCCTTGTCCTCAAGGCTGAGATTCCATGAACTCAGGGAACCGGGTCTTCAGCTCCTCATATGGTTCTTATGTGGCATATTCAAGTGGTAAATTATTCCAATGCACTAGTACTTTAGTAGAGGGACGTCGGCGATGCATCACGATCCTATGATCGAGGATGACTTGTGGTTGAGCTTGAATAACTTCATCCTCAGTGGTGTTGGGCAGTTGGATCTGGGGTGACTCGTGTTCTCCCAACTTGGGCTTCAAGCATGACACGTGGAAGACAGGGTGAATTTTGGCATCCTCAGGTAATTTAAGTCTATAAGCCAATGCTCCAATACGCTCTGTAATCTGATAGGGCCCAAAAAATCATGGAGATAGCTTCATGGAGACTCGAGTGTTGATGGAGAGTTGCTTGTATGGTTGTAGGTGAAGATAAACCCAATCTCCTACTGAAAATTCTCTTTCGCTTCGTCGTGTGTCGGCTTGCTGCTTCATTTTGGCTTGAGTTGTAGAGAGATTATCTTTTAACAATTGTAGGAGTTTGTCCTATCAATCAATTCTTGTTCAACCTGATCTACCTTGGCCGAGCCAATTACATACTTTGGAATCACAAGGGCCGGTCGACCATACAATGCTTCATAAGGGGCACATTTTGTAGATGAATGATATGTAGTGTTATACCACCATTCGGCCTAGGGAAGCCATTTTGCCTACTCTTTTGGTTGGTCGCTAGCGAAACACCGAAGGTACGTCTCTAAACACCTATTTACCACCTCTGTTTGGCCGTCAGTTTGTGGATGATACGCTGTGCTCATCTTGAGTTTGGTGCCTTGTAACTGGAATAACTCTATCCAAAATTTACTAGTAAAGATCCTATCACGATCACTTATAATGGACCTTGGCATCCCGTGCAGTTTAACAATATTTTCTATGAAAACTTGGGCAATACTAGCAGTAGTGTAGGGACTTCTCATAGCACAAAAATGAGCATATTTCGTAAGTCGATCAACCACCACGAGAATTGTGCTTTTACCTTTGGCAGGTGGTAGCCCTTCAATGAAGTCCATGGAGATGTCACTCCACACCGAGTCCAGTATAGGTAGTGGTTGTAGTTTCCTTTGATTTGTCATAGTTTCACCCTTGTGTTGTTGACATGCATCACATTGTGCCACATATTCAGCAATAATTTTTTTCATCCCTCTCCAATAAAAATTTTGCTTCACTCTTTTGTAGGTTCTTAGGAATCCAGAGTGCTATGCTGAAGGTATGGAGTGCATTTCATGCAGGATGATTGTGATACAAGGGGAGTCAGGTATAAGCACAATACGACCTTTGTAGCATAGATCCCTCGAATCCCAAGTGTAGTTGGCTATTGCACTTGGATCCTCCTCCAATTTTTTTATAATGTTGCTGATCTCTAGATCCTTCTTCCATTCTTCCCTAATGTCCACGAGGAGACTAGTGGTAGGAAGGGAGATAGTTGAAACCTTAGCTTACTCAGGTAGCCATGAGAGTGCATCTGCAACAACGTTTTCTTTCCCCTTTTTGTAAATAATTTCATAATCAAATCCAAGAAGTTTGGTTACCCATTTTTGTTGCTTAGGAGATGATATCTTTTGCTCTAAAAAATACTTGAGGCTTCTATGGTTGGTTTTAATTTGAAATCGTCGGCCGATCAGGTAGGGTCTCCACCTCATTACTGTGTGTACAATGGCGAGTATCTCCTTATCATATACTGACATATTTTGATGGGAGGGAGATAATGCCTTGCTAGTGTATGCAAGTGGTCAACCATCTTGCATGAGAACGACTCCAATTTAAGACTCCAAATGCGTCGGTCTCAATGATAAAGGGTCGGTTGAAATCTGGTAGCGCTAGCACCGGTGTCGTTGTCATGGCTAGCTTAAGTTTGTCGAATGCAGCAGAGGCTTTGTCCGACCATTGAAAAGCATCTTTTTTCAATAGAGAAGTGAGTGGTTCACTAATCTTCCCATAGTCCTTAACAAATTTTCGGTAGTAGCCTGTTAGTCCAAGGAACCCGCGTAGTAATTTCACGTTTGTAGGTTTCGGCCAGCCTTACATTGTCTCAATTTTTGTTGGGTCTACTGCCACTCCTTCTTCTGATATTATGTGCCCAAGGTACTATACTTTTTGCTAGAGAAAGCTACACTTTGGTTGCTTAACAAAAAGAGTATTCTCCCGAAGGATCATCAGAACAATTCGTAAATGCTGAAACTGAGTCTCAAGAGAAGGGCTGTAAATGAGAATATCATCGAAAAATACCAGTACAAATTTGCAAAGAAAGCTCCAAAAAATATCGTTTATGAGACTTTAAAAGGTTGAAGGAGCATTAGTGAGTCCAAAAGGCATTACCAAGAATTCATAATGACCATCTTGTGTGTGGAATGCAGTTTTTGAAATGTCATCTTCACATACCCAAATTTGGTAGTTACCGGATCGGAGGTCCAACTTCGTGAAGACTCGAGCTCCTTTTAATTCATCAAGAAGTTCATCCACCACTGGTATTGGGTACTTGTCCTTGACGGTTATGCCATTTAAAGCTCGGTAGTCGATGCACATCCGCCAAGTTCTGTCCTTCTTGCGTACAAGTAGCACTGGTGAGGAATAGGGGCTACAACTTGGCCGAATCACCCCTGTTTCAAGCATCTCCTTTACGATCTTTTCAATTTCATCTTTTTGGAGGTGAGGATATCGGTATGGTCGAGTGTTCACTGGTGGCTTGCCCGGAAGGATTGGAATTCGATGGTCATATTGTCGAGAAGAAGGAAGACCGCATGGTTCAGCAAAAATGTCGGTAAATTCAGTAAGCAATTGGGCAAGATTTTGATCTTCAATTTATATTTTCTTCCCCTCTGGTTGCTGCTGGAGGTGCATCAAAAAGCCACCATTTACATTGTGTAAAACTTTCACCATTCGTTGGGTCGAAACAGTGGTAACGTTGCTTCCGCGCTTCCCGCATAGGATGATCTGTTTGCCCTTATAGTAGAATTTCATAATTAATTTAGAAAAGTTCCAAAAGACATCACCTAGTGTAGTCAGCCATTCTATATCAAGCACTTCCTCATTGTCATCAAGTGGTAGGAGGAAGAAATCGGTGATAATTTCTTGGTCTTGTAGTAATAGTTTCACCTGCGAACATCTTTGGTCGCACTTTAGGATTCTACCGTCGGCCACCTTTACATCGAACTTGTTGCAACCTTCAATATGCAGTGTCATATGAGCATCAACCTTACTATTCAGGAAGTTATTAGTGCTGCCCGTGTCGATGAGAACAGTAATCGGCTGTTGTTTGAGAAGGCCTCCAACTTTCATCGTTTGCGGGTTTGAGTAGCCGGCTAGTGCGTGTACCGTAATGTCGGTCAGTTGTGGCTCTTCTTCCATATCTTCTATTTCATATTCAAGGCTCTCTTCTAGATGTTCAATGACCTCTTCTTCTACTGGTTCAATCATAAGAAGTCTCCCTTTTCTATAGCGATGCTCGTGGCTCCACGGCTCGTCGCAATGCCAACATAACCCCTTCGCAGATCACTCCCGAAGTTCTTCTCTTGTTAACCTTTTCAGTGCAGGGACTCGGTTGATAGTAGGGGGGGCTGAGGGCTTTAGTATTGTAGGTCGAGGAGTGATCCTAGTCCTCCGGGCTTCATGGTTCAATCGCTCCTCTTGAAGTCGTGCGAAAGAAATAGCTGCCATAAGCGTGTATGGTTGTCACGCCTTAACTTCTCCCCAGATCTCTAGCTTTAAGCCCTCAATAAAGGTACCCAATAGTTGTTTTTCATACCAATCACCAGTTTAATTAGATAACCTTTCAAACCTGGTTTGGTACTCCTGAATGGTGGAGGTTTGTTGGATCTTTGCTAATTGTCCGTCAATGTTCTCGTAATAAGTTGGTCCGAAGCGAATCAGCAGTCCTTTTTTTTTTTTTTTGGTAAGTAAAAGTAGAATCAGCAGTCCTTCTTTGAATTGTCGCCATGAAAGAACTTCATAAGTGTGTTCAAACTAGTCAAACCACTGTATGGCATCCCCTTCAAGATGTATAGCTACAATTTCCACCATGGATGCATTCGCAGTTTTATGGTACCGAAAATATCGCTCCACGAGCGAGATCCAACCAATTGGGTCTCCTTCCCATCTAGGGAAGTCCACTCTCATACACAAATGGTTGGGGTCGGTCATAGAGCCTCCCCTCTCTTGGAAGTCATCTCTTTGGGCATGATGTGATTGGTTAGAGCTCTCTACTTGTTGTGATTTCTTCGAGCTTGGTGGTCGGCCCAAACTAAATTTGGTAAGGAGAGTCCGAATCTTATCCTCCATTCGTGCCTCGAAGGCTTCAAATTTAGCATTGATTGCCTCCTCAGATGCCATAGTATATGACTCCAAATCTGTGATGTTAAGATCTCTCTTTTGTTGACGGGTTAAAGGCATGTATAGGTTGAGAGAAGTGATGGTTGAAAGGGTTGGTGGATTGGTAGATGTAGGCTGCAGTTTAGGTTTGTTTTGTGGCTTTTTTGGGTGCAGTTTGAGGGTGTGGTTTGGTGGAGTTTTAGGGCTGTGGATGAAAGTTTTCGTTCTCTGATGGATGGCAGCAAAGGTTTGATAGAAATCAGTGAAAGTTTGCT
This sequence comes from Musa acuminata AAA Group, assembly GCF_036884655.1. Taxonomy (NCBI): domain Eukaryota; kingdom Viridiplantae; phylum Streptophyta; class Magnoliopsida; order Zingiberales; family Musaceae; genus Musa; species Musa acuminata. Next base: position 18,549,655 of record NC_088330.1, on the reverse strand, counting down.
GTAGAATTGTGTTGTTTTGTAAGAGCAGAATTATCGTCGAAGAAACAGCGGTTTCTCGATGAAATCTCCACTAAAATTTTGAGAGATTTGAGGAGGAAATTGGTAGTAATATCTTAGTTTATATGACAGCAAGGATGTCAAATTTAATCAATAAAATTCTGTAGAGGTTTGGACAGAGAAAATATAGTATCAAGATCAAACAAATAGTGCAATGCGGCTGAAATTCTGCAATGTATCTTTCGTTGTAGAGATGAAAACTTTGTGACAAAAAGTTTATGCAGCAATATAGGAACATTTTTTTTTTTTTCGGATAGGGATAACTAAATTGTAGCAGCTGTAAGATAGGAAACAAGAACCTATTGCAATTCATGGGGAGATCAAAGGATAATACGCGGTGATGGAGATGATGGCGGAATTTGGCAACGATCTTTTAAGCAATTGTGGGAATTGCTTTGGGCGACTGTGGAGGGCTGATAGATGGCTATGAAAGGGCAGCGAGATGCCAAGAACGCTGCTCTGATACCAGGTGTTAGAACCCTTGCGGATTCTAAACTTAGAGTTGATCTCTTTAGGGGATCGGCCTCCTTGGAACTCTATAGGGGTTCCTCCCTCCAAGTTGCTGCTCAAAGGCTGCAGAAAAGATTCATCTATTGCTTATGAAAAGAGGAGGAATACATGGCTATTTATAGGGCTTCTAAACCCTAACTCCTAATATGACTCCTATTTAAGACTCTTACTTCTAACCAACTCCTAATAGGACTCCTACTCAAGACTCCTATTCCCTTACAACTCCTAATTCTTCTCTAAGAAAAAACCTCCTAACCCTAGCCGGCCTCTTCATCTCTTTAATTGGGGTCGGCTTAGGTAGGTTTTACATGAATGTCCCTCTCAATTAAGACTCTCCTAGCTAGAGTCCTAACAGAATACCTCTAACAAGTTCTTCAGATGAGATTTGAGAGATTTTTTTTTGGTAAGTGAGATTTGAGAGATTAGTTTTATGCTTGCATGACCTAATCTCCTATGTTAAAGCCAAGCATCATCAGTCAAAACCGAAAAACATATTTTATTACATAGATCATTAATGTCGATATTGTATACATTATTTTATTTTAGGGTAATCATAGATATATTTTTGTGTAGTTTTTCAATAAGGCAAGCATTGAATTCAAATCAAATGATGTATCCTTTATCACATAATTGACTAATGCTCAAAATATTTTGCTTTAAGCTATCACCCAACAACATATCTTCAATCAAAAAGGTAGATTTGTTATCTATAGTTCCTTTTGCCAATGATTTTTAACCTTTGTTGTTGTCTCCGAAGGTGACATACCCTTCGTTTAGGCTAATGAGTTTAGAGAATTGAGATGGGTATTCGGTCATATGCCTTGAGCTCAAGGTGCCAGCTCTTGCTCCTAGCTTGTGATGGTAAACATTTTTATAAAAAAGGGTGATTTTTAGGTACCTATTTGACCTTGGATGCCTCAAAAATTGATCGACTTAACTTATGATTTTGCATGGAGTTCTTTATAGTTCCTTTAGGAACTGTATAGGTAATATGTTTAACTTGAAAGCATACAGAAGCATAACGAAAGTAAAGTGGTTTGCAGTAAAGGTAAATTGTATAAAAGAAATGGAAACCAGATTTTTATAGTGGTTCGGTCGTCGTGACCTACATCCACTCCGTCAATTCCCTTTCCGTCGAGGCCACCAGAATCCACTAATGATCTTCTTTCAATGGGCGAAGATCAACTACCCTTTTATACCCCTCTTCTCCTTTTCATAGGTTTAGGAGACAACCTTTTACAACCCTCTTTTATAAGATATCCCTCACACACCTCCCTTAGAACTCTCTCTAAGCTTTAGGAGGAGGGAACTCAACTTTGTAATAGGGTTTACAACTTTAGAATCACAGAGTTTTGCTCAACTTTCTTGCATTTCCATACAGGAATAGCTGGGGTATTCATAGACCCCAATTGACTTCAAAAATAGAGCAAAAAAAGGTCTCATCCTGGGTTTCCCGGGTACAGGCGGTACCACCTCCATTATTGGGCGGTACCATCGCTTGATAGTTTGACACTAAGCGGTACCACCGCCTAGTTTATGCGATACCACCGTTTGATAGAGCTCAGAGACCAAGCTATGGTGGTACCACCGCCTAACAGGAGCGGTACCACCGCTTGATAGCATTAACTGCCGACGAACTCTCGACGAACTCTCAGTGAACTCCCAACAAACTCTCGACGAGCTTCTAGCAAACTTCCGGCACATTATTTGAATTTTTGATGTATCATCCGATTTTTGACACCAGCCCAACATATGCTTTATGCCTTACTACTATCATAGTTTGTAATATCCCTCACTTTTGAAAATTATTAATAAAGATTTATTTATAAATCGGAGGACCTATATGTAAATATGGAAATTTCAAGGACTAAACTATTAAGTTGTAAAAAGAAGAAAATAAAGAAAAATCGAAAACTTCGGTTTTATCCCACCGCCTTCCACGCTCTCTCTGTTTCTTCGAGAAACAGAGAGAAGCGGTGGGGCGTGGGGAGAAGAAGAAGAGAAGTAGAGGGAGAAGAGAAGAAGAGGGAAAAGAAGAGAGGAAGAAGAGAGAGAAGAGAAGAAAAGAAGAAGTAGGAAGAGAGGGAAGATGGAGAGGAGAAAGAGAGGCAGCTGCAGCAGCTAGGGCTGCAGCACCTCTGTTTTCCGCAGGTTGAAACAGAGGAGAGGATGTGTGGGGCGTTGAGAATGAAAAGGGAAGAAGAAGAAGAAGAAGAAGAAGAAGAAGAAGAAGAAGAAGAAGAAGAGAGGAGGATAGCTACAGCAAGGCTGCAGCGAGGAGGTGTGTGGCCTTGGGGAGGAAAAGGGAAGAGGAGAAGAAGAGAAGGAGAAGAAGAGGGAAAAGAGAGGGAAGACGGAGAGGAGCGAGAGGTGGCAGCAGCTAGGGCTGCACCACCTCTGTTTCCCTGCAGGTGGAAACAGAGGAGACGTGTGGGGTGTCGGGTAGGAGAAGAGCAGAAGAAGAAGAAGAGGAAGAGAAGAAGAAGGGGAAGCAGGAGAAGAGGTTGTGATACCTCTGTTCCCTGTAGAGGAAACAGAGGAGAGGGTGTGTGTGACGCCGGGGAAGAAGGGGCTGCAGCTGCGGCGATGGCAGCTGCAGCTGGAAGAGAAGAAGAAGAGGAAGATGAGCAGGGGAGGAGGGAGAGGTTGCGGCCGTGGCTGCGGCCGCGACTGCAGCTGTTGCAGCGGGGAGAGAAGAAGAAGAAAGGAAGGAGAAGGAAGAGGAGAAGGGAAAGAAGTAGCTGCGGCTGCGGTTGTGGCAGCTGCAGCTATGGCAGGGAAAGAGGAAGAGAAAGGAAGAAGGGAAGGAGAGGAAGAAGAGAAGGGAAAGAAGGGGCTGCGGCTGCGGCGATGGCAGCTGCAGTTGGAAGAGAAGAAGGAGAGGAAGATGAGCAGGGGAGGAAGAAGAGGCTGTGGTCGCGGCTGAGGCTGCGACTGCAGTAGTGCAGCTGGGAAAGAAGAGAAGGAAAGGAAGAAGACGAGAAAGGAAAAGGGAAGAAGAGAGGAAGAGGAGAAGGAGAGGCAGCTATGGCAGTGGCAGCTGCAGCTGGAAGAGAAGGAGAGGAAATAGAGCAGGGGAGAAAGAAGAGGCGGCTGTGGTGGCTGCGGCCATGGTTGCGACTGCGACTGCGGCAGTTGCAGCTGGGAAAGAAAAGAAAGGAAAGGGGGAAAAGTGGGCTGCGGATGGGAATGCGGCCGCAGCGGCAGCGACTGCGTATGCAGCAGTTATGTCTGCGAGAGAAGGGAGGAAGGAAGGTAGTGCGGTGGAAGGGGCTGCGATTGTAGCAGCGGCAACGGCGGCGGCTGTGGCAGCTGCGTTTGGGAAAGAAAAAGAAGGAATGAGAGTAAGAGAGAGCAGGTGACTGTGCCTCGATGTTCGACACGTGGTGTAGTTGCGAAGAAAGGAAGAAAACAAGAGCACAAAACGAAACAGAGAGAGGACACGGAGGAAAAGTAGAAGGATTTGGGCTGGCACCTTCTTTGGATCTTCGGATCGAAATCTTTGAAAGGCAAGTTTCCCGCTTGTTTCGATCCTTTCTATTGCAAGTTTCCCGCTTGTTTCGATCCTTTCTATTGCAAGTTTCCCGCTTGTTTCGATCCTTTCTATTGCAAGTTTCCCGCTTGTTTCGATCCTTTCTATTGCAAGTTCCCTGATCGTTCCTCCTGTAATTGTTCTAATTTTTCTTATTGCCAGTATTATGATCTTCCTCGTGCAAGTGTTTCGATCCTTTATATTGCAAATGTTACGATCCTTTCTATGGCAAGTTCCCTGATCGTTTCTCCTATAATTGCTCTGATATGTCTTATTGCAAGTATCCTGATCTTTCCTCACTGCCAATTTTATCTCCACATTTGCTATGAATATGAGGAACTTTGAATTGTTCTAGCCTTGCATTTGATATATCTCCTGTTTAGACGTAACGATTCGAATCTGTGCAACTTCTGAGATTTTGACCTTTTGATACCGAGCTGCCTATAAGTCTTTGTGGAAACTCTGATTTGTTCAAAACTGATTTCATTGGAAACTAGACTCGTAGACCTTTCTTTGATTTATGGATTGAAAGATTTGGAATCCAAACACCTATCCAGTTATCTGTTGAATCTGACATTATGAATTCTGCCAACAGAGATTTTGTTCTATGACACTTGCCTACCAAATTATTTGTAACTCTCTCTATTGGACAGTTCAATTCATATGAAGCTTGTCTTATCTGAAAGTATTATCCAATGATTATTTCTGAGTAAATTGGAGCACGATTGATAGTTTGAATCATTTGTTCAATGTGCCTTCTGTATTCTGTCAGAAATCGAGCTTTGGTTGATTTCTCATATTCTGGTTTCATTCCTTTGGAAATTGATATCCTTTAGCCTTCTTATTCAATTGAGCTTTATATTACTACTTTGAATTCTTGTATGCTCTTGTCCTTAAAATTATTGCATTCTTGAAAACTGTTGTGTAACGTTTATGCTATATCGTATTGACTCATATAGGCACATGTATATCCTATTGTTCCGCATTTGCTTTCGATATGTGCCTATTCCAGTTTCATTCCTTTGGACATTGAATTCATCAAATCTTCTTATTGAATTGAGTTATATGTGATTGCTTGGATTCCATATGCGCCCTTGCTTTCAATTCCTTTCAAATCTGAATATACTTGTGAAAGATTATTGCTTACTTCGGATTGACTCGTAAAGGCACATGTACGCTTTGTTGTTCCGCGTGTGCTTCCGATATATGCTACTTATTGTTGAAACTGCCCTTTTGTACTCTGGTGTGTGGGATTGTCTGGACCTTTGCCAGAAATGGTAAAGGGTATGCGCTGATTTGCCCGCTTTGTGGGGTCCCGCTACGTGGGATATTTTGGTATGCGCTTATTTGCCCGCTTTGTGGGGTCCCGCTATGTGGGATATTGCTTAGAGCCTGCGATGCTCTGCCGGCCCCCTTTGACTTCACCTAGACGTGGGTGGATGGAGCTCCCAGACGTGGGAGACTTTTGTCAGGTGGTCATTCAGAAATGGATGAATCACATTCTGACTGAGATCCCACTACACCTTCTGTATGTTTGATATGATATCCAGAGCTTTGGTTATGTGTTTCTGTACATGCTTTGGATAAGATTGATATGTTTGCAACGTCAAAGACGACGTTTGAGCTTCTGTACGATATTTGATTTTGATATGCTCTGAAATGCTTCATTCACTAATGATTATGTTTCGAAATGTTCCATATGTCGTTGATATGCTCCGGAACATTTCATACGCCATTGATATGCTCCCATTACTCTGTGCTCCATTTGCTATTAACTGATATGTTCTGAAATGTCCTATCTGCCATTGATATGCTCCCATTACTCTGTGCTCCATTCGTTATGGATCAAATATATTTTGAATGACATGATACGTATGATTTGGTATCTATTGAGATGGTATCCTTGAGAATTCTTGTATTCTGCCTTGCATTATGATACCTTACTCGTTTCAAATCGTTCCTTTTGTTCTGAATATGCTTTGTTACTTGCTGAGCCGTTTTTGGCTCACTCCGTTGTTATATAAATCTTTCAGGTCAGCTTGTCACTCTTCGAGATGTTTGATTTGGGCTGAGGCAGTGGATAGCTATTCAGAATAATGGGCAAGTCTGGTTGGTTATTACGATATTGTTGTATAAGTATGTCTTGTATGTAATGAAATGTTGTCGATGAACCGAAATGGATATACTGTGTCAAAGTGTTAGGAGATCTCTCTTATTTGGAATTTCAGAATGTTAAGTCTAATTTATGGTGATATGAACTTGTGGTGAATAGTTGGAGTTCTGATTGTATAATTTATTTAGCTTGTGGATTTATAAATGTTGTTCATTTTTTTGTCAAATTGGCTTGGGTTGCCATAAATGTGAATTATCGAGTGATGTGATATATGATTTTAAACTGTACAGGTTTTATGGATGTGAATATGAATAGAATGTTTTTCAGTGTCCTCAAACGTTAGTTTGGATCCTGGATTGGTCTGTGATGAAAATTTTAAAAATCATGGATATTTTGAGGGGCGTGACATAGTTAATCCTGCACACTTATCTCAACATATAGATTAGATCAAATAATTTATCAATTGATTTCATCATCAAAATCTGATATTCAAAAGGGAAATCTAGGGGCGACATCACATGCATAGCGGAAGAACATTAAAAACAAAATCACCAATTTCCCAAAAGATGTGTTTGTCATCGTGCGAAGATTGGTGCATAAAAATTGCGAAACTTAAAACCACACGTGAGATAGTTGTGTTACCTAGGGAGATCGTATATCCTAGAATTCTTGCAGATCTCTAGGAGAGGGTGAAAGAGGTCAAGTGTCCTCCTCTCTAGTGGTGATCCACACAATAGGACTGCGATTATGCTCCCCAAAACTCAAAGCCTACTATTTGAGGAGGAGAAGGGGAGGAGAATAGGAGAGGTAACCCAAAAAGCTCTAGCCTATGAATCATTAGTTCCCTCCTATTTATAAAGGTCCCCTCTTAACTTAACCCTAATGGATTATTACCCTATTGGGTATTGGATCTCCATCTAACTACTGGTCATAGGTGCCCTACAAGCCAATCATGTGAGTGATGGCACGTGTGACTTGATAAGTAGTCTTTTTGCTTATTATTATTATTTGGTATTTTATCACTTTATATTACCTATTTCTTGACTATATTATGATATCCATGGATTTATGCAATGGCCATCAGATCGTGATGAGATCACAATAATGAGACTGATTCACCTTTAAATACAGACCCTAAATAATTTCAATCATAGGTTACTTGAGAGGGACATCGAGATAACCGGACAGACTAGTGTACTATATACTTGTCGATATGATTGATGTAGCTGGTCTCATAGATGCTCATGTGAGGACACTAGGGATACAATGCAGGTGCTCATTGGAGAATGAGTTCACTAATTGATCCGCTTATGGAATACTGGATGGTTGATGATGCCTTATTGTCATACATCGATTCCGTAGTCCCAGTGGTGTATCTGGTCCTTAGACTTCAAACACCAAGGATATCCTATATGAGTACTCTACTCTTTAATACCGGACTTATAGGTCTGGAGGTTCTAGATCTAGTACAACCGATCATCCAGAGTAGTAGTCAACCTTATGAGGACTATTAAGTGTCGATAGATGATCATCCACTCTCGTTGTCATGAGAGGAATATCTCATGTATTCTTGCTCAAACAAATCCCTAGAGAGAGAAAGATTTCTCCGGAAGAATCCAATTAGAGCAAGACTCGAGTAGAAACCGTATAGGTCTAATAGCACCATGCCCGGTATATGATCTCTGGGATATTAGATGGATGAGCGGTAATTGAGGATAGATAGGTCCAATGGATTGGATTCCCCTGTCTCGTTTGGGGACTGCGATATAGTGGCTTAGTACGTCCGCAATCGATAAGTTGAGTGAATTATTATAGAGATAATAATTCACTAACCCAAAAGGAGTTCTAACATGTATGACTCACTACCAGCTCGATATTGGGCCTAGAGGATTACATACATATGGTAGGTATTGTGATGAGTAGAGGTTCGGATATGAGATATCCGTCGGATAGAGCGAGACATACATCACTTCCAAATCTAGGGGGTGACATCACATGCGTAGTGGAAGAACATTAAAAATAAAATCCCCAATTTCCCAAAGATATGTTCATCGTCGTGCGAAGGGGATCCGACAGATATCTATATCTGAACCTCTACTCATTACAATATCTACCATATGTGTGTGATCCTCTAGGCCCAATATTGATTAGCCGTGAGTCTTACTTGTCATAACTTCTTCTAGCTCAGTGAATTATTATCTCCAAAATAATTCACTCGACTCATCAACTATAGACGTAGTAAGCCACTACGCCGTAGTCCTTAGACGATGCAAGAGAATCCAATCCTTTGGACCTATCTATCCTCAATTATCATATACATATAGTTCCTTATCCATCTAATACCGAGCATGGTGCTGTTTGGCCCATATGGTTTCTTCTCAAGTCTCACTCTAATTATATTCTCCCAAACAACTCTTTTTCTCTCAATATGAATGACCTTGGCCAAGAATTTATCTAAGCAAGAACACATAGGATATTTCTCTCATGATACTAAGAGTGGATAATCTTCTATCGACAATCAATAGCCCTTGTAAGGTTGGTTGTCACTCCCGATGACCAGCTATATTGGATCTAAAACATCCAAACCTATAAGTCCAGTATCAAAGAGTGGAGTACGCATATAGGACATTCTTAGTATCTCAAGTCTAAGTACCGAGTACACCACTAGGATGATAGAATCGTTGTATGACAATGAGGTATTATCAACCATCTAGCATTCCGTGAGTGGATCAATCAGTGAATTAAATCCCCACATAAGCAGTTGTGAGACTAACCACCTCCATCATATGGACGGAGATACAACATACTAGCTTGTCCAATTATCTCGATATCCCTCTCGAGTAACCTATAAATATGATTATTTAGGATCTATGTTTAAAGGTGAATCGGTCTCATTATCGTGATCTTATCACGATCTGATTCCCATTGCACAAATCCATAGACATCATTATATATATACATATATACATATGTATATATACATACATATATATACATACATATATATACATACATATGTATATATACATACATATACATATATATATATATATATGCAATAAGCAATATAAAGTGAGAAAGTATCATAATAATAATAAGTAAAAAGACTGTGTGTCATGTCACATGTGTCATCACTCATATGATTGGCTTGCATGACACCTATGACTAGTAGTTGCCCCAAGCAGTCAGGAGTCCTAACTGCTAGGGCAACCCCTACGACCAAGAAACCCTGGCTGCTAGGGGTGCCCTTCGCAGTTAGGAAACCTGGCTGTAGTGGCTACTGGTAGAACCCTTATGGATTCTAAGCTTGGGGTTGATCTCTTTAGGGGATTAGCCTCCTTGGAACTCTATAGGGGTTCCTTCCTCCAGATTGCTACTCAAAGGCTGCTAAAAAGATTCATCTATTCATTAAGAAAAGAGGATGAATACATGACTATTTATATGGCTTCTAAACCCCAACTCCTAATAGGACTCCTACTCAAGACTATTAATTCTAACTAACTCTTAATGCTTCTCTAAGAAGCAACCTCCAAACTAATCCTAACCTTAGCTGGCCTCTTCACCTCTTTAATAGGGGTCGGCTAGGTAGGTTTTACATGAATGCCTTTCAATGAAACTCAATCAAGACTCTCCTAGCTAGAGTCCTAATAGACCCCTAGGCTGACGATCCATAAATTTTGAGAATTTGATCTTCAAGTCGTCATAGTTCTCCCAAGTGGCATCTTCTGCTGGTAGGTTCGCCCACTTTATTATCACTTCAATAGTGGGAAGTCATCGAGTCACGATCTATCGATCAATAATAGCACTCGGTTGGGTCTAAAGTTCTCCTTGGGTAGTCATATTTGGTAGATGGTTTTGGGTTGTCTCATTTTGTCACAGCTTGAGCTTTAAACACGACACATGGAAGATTGGATGGATTCGGGAGCTGGCAGGTAAGTCCAATTTGTATGGTACCACTCCGATGCGCTCCAAAATTTGATAGGGTCCATAGAATCGAGGTGAAAACTTCATAGATTTTTTTTTGGTAAGTAAAAGTAAATTGATTATGTGTAAAGATTCTACAAATAGCTTTATCTATACAAGTCATAGACAAAGCCAATTAACTCATAGAGTGCGAATGCGATAGTTATGACTACACATGCTGTAGACTATAACTACCTGTGGGTACATTATTTGACATCATTCCCAAGATCTTTAGCTAATAGCAAAATTAAATTTGATAAAAATATCTTTTTCTCTTCGGGTGAAGTGCTCGATTTTGAGATCATGCTCCATACAGGATCTTGAGTCTCTAATAATCTCTTTCAAGAGCTGAGCATTGTTTGTGTGTTGACATTCAAAGATTCTATTACATCTCTCCTTCCACATCCACCAAATAGCGCATCTGAAAGTAACCTTTGCCAGTTGTGTAAGTGGTCCTTTTCTTGAGAAACATTGCATAAGGTCGCCTAGTTCTTGGTGCAAGTTTGGTTGCGGCAGTCTATTGAGTTCAAATCGCTGGAGAATCTCCTTCCATATCCATTTTGTATAATTACAAGCAAAATAAAGGTGCTCAACAGTTTCTTCTTGTTGCAAACAAAGGGAGCATCGGTTAACATGATAGATACCTCTTCTTTTCATATTGTCTATTGTAGGTAGTTTATTGAGAAGGGCCTGCCATGTACATAAGGAGTGTCTTTGTGATCCCGGTCGATCCCATGTCCAACTGCTTGGGACCCACTTGTTATTTCTTTGTCTAATTTGATTCCATACAGATGTGGCACTAAATTTGCCATTGTCATGAGGCCAAATAAGTATATCTGAAGAGTTGTTCCTGATTGGAATAGCTATGATAGTCGGCCAAAGTGATAACATTTCGGGAGAAATAGGATTAGGGAGACACCAGGTACCGTTAGCAATGAACTCGGAAACCTTCCAATCTTTGGGAGCCCCAAGATCTTTTCGTATTCTGTCGCCATATAATTGAAATATACTCTTCCCATTCACCCAAGGATCGTACCACATATTAGTACTAGTTCCAGAAGAGATTGCATAAGAAATGTGTTTGATTAGCCAATTCCTTGCCTTTAAAATTCCTTTACAAGCTGAAGAGTGGTATGTTCTTGTTGAAATTTCCCAGATTGATTCCTTTGAAAGATACCTAGCAGAAACCCATTGTGACCATAAGGAACATTTGTTTTGCAAAAGATCCCACAATTGTTGTACCAGGCATGCTTGATTCCAATCTCTAGTATTTCTCAAATTTAGCCCCCCTTCATCTTTTGGTTTGCAAATGCTATCCCAATTTACCATATGCATTGCCTTATCATTTGTGCCATTCCAGAAGAAGTTCATTAATAACAGTTCAATATCTTGGAGAAGTCTAGCAAGCAGAAGAAATGCATTACACCAATATATAGAGTAGGAGTGCAATACAGAACGGATGAGTTCGAGTCGTCCTGCTTTTGATAGAAGCCTATTTTTCCAAGAAGAAATTCTATTCTTTATTTTTTGTAGGATAGGCTGACAGTGGGTTTTGTGAATGCCTGTGGATATGAGCGGGAGACCCAAATAAGGAACTGGCAGGCTTCCCTCACTAACCCCCAAAGTTTGTGCAATAAAGATTTTATTCTCAACGTGAGGGCTCATATATACTTTACTTTTCGCATGATTTAACTGAAGTCCAGAAACCATACCAAAGTCATTCATAATAGTAGCCAGGTTCTTTACTGAAGTTGGATCATTTTGGAGAAAGATAAGTAAATCATCTACAAATGTTATATGTGATATATGAATAGAGCCAGCATTGGGTACCTTTATGCTGCCATTTAAGACTGCATGTTCCAACATACAGCTAAGTCCTTCCATCGCAATAGTAAAGAGATACGGAGAGAGTGGATCACCTTGTCGTATGCCATTCGTGCTCCCAAAAAAAGAAAACTTCATAGATGCTCTAGTCTGGATTGATGTTTGCTTATATGACTAGAGTTATTGGAAGACCCACCCTTTCAGCACTGAAAGGGCACCGAAAACACACCAAAATCCTGATCTTATTCTGTGATTTTTAGAGCTCAAAATTGTTGTAAAGGCCAAAAGTTCTTCTCCCTCTTTTCTTCCAAGTTATGATCTTTAAAGAGAGGAGAGAAAATTCTGTAAGGGTTGTCTCCTAAGCCCATCAAAAGGATTGAAACTGTAAAAGGGTGGTTGGCCTTCGCCTATTGAAGGAAGGCCTCTAGTGGATGTCGGTGACCTCGTCGGAGGAGGAAGCCAAAAGTGGATGTAGGTCAAGATTGACCGAACCACTCTAAATCTCGGTTTGCATTTACTTTGAGCATCTTGTCTTTACTACAAACATCCTCAAAAGCTTACTGCCTTCTGCGCATATATGATCGTGTTTCAAGCTCTACATTTTCCGAATCGGCGTTTAGACGTAAATCGTTTTTATCGTACCAACATCATATTTCAGTTTGCGTTTACGTTCTGATGTCTATCATAACTGGAAACTGCCTTTATATCTTTGCTTTAATTGCATCTTTCTTGGTTACAAGTTAAAGTGATTCACGAATCGGATTTTTTATCGAAATCGCTCTTATCGTATGGGTTGGAAGACCCAATCTCCCACTGAAAATTCTCTTTCACCTCTAAAGTAGACCAAGTAGATAAGGAATTACAGGATAGAGACAAAATACTGAAGTTGCTAAAAGATAATGTCACTATAGCTTAAGCAAGGATGAAATAGAAATATGATCAACACAAAGGTGAAAGAGAATCCGATTTGAACTCAATGGGAGATTGGTCTACTTTAGAGGTGAAAGAGAATTTTCAGTGGGAGATTGGGTCTTCCAACCCGTACGATAAGAGCGATTTCGATAGAAAATCCGATTCGTGAATCACTTTAACTTGTAACCAAGAAAGATGCAGTTAAAGCAAAGATATAAAGGCAGTTTCCAGTTATGATAGACATCAGAACGTAAACGCAAGCTGAAATATGATGTTGGTACGATAAAAACGATTTACGTCTAAACGCCGATTCGGAAAATGTAGAGCTTGAAACACGATCATATATGCGCAGAAGGCAGTAAGCTTTTGAGGATGTTTGTAGTAAAGACAAGATGCTCAAAGTAAATGCAAACCGAGATTTAGAGTGGTTCGGTCAATCTTGACCTACATCCACTTTTGGCTTCCTCCTCCGACGAGGTCACCGACATCCACTAGAGGCCTTCCTTCAATAGGCGAAGGCCAACCACCCTTTTACAGTTTCAATCCTTTTGATGGGCTTAGGAGACAACCCTTACAGAATTTTCTCTCCTCTCTTTAAAGATCATAACTTGGAAGAAAAGAGGGAGAAGAACTTTTGGCCTTTACAACAATTTTGAGCTCTAAAAATCACAGAATAAGATCAGGATTTTGGTGTGTTTTCGGTGCCCTTTCAGTGCTGAAAGGGTGGGGTATTCATAGGCCCCAACCCAGTTTGAATTTCGAGCTCAAAACTGTCAATTCCTGGAATTCTGGGATCTAGCAGTTGCACCGCCTGGCAGAGCTCGAAGACTAAGCCTCTGGGCGGTGCCACCTCCTGTCATGGGCGGTTGCACCTCCTGCCAGAGCTCGAAGACCGAGCTCAGGCGGTGCCACCGCCTGATTGAGGCGGTTGCACCTCTTGCCAGAGCTCGAAGACCGAGCTCAGGCAGTGCCACCTCTTGTCAGGGGTGGTTGCACTGCCCAGTCTCGCTCGGAGACTGAGCCCAAGCAATGCCACCGCCTGGCTGGGGCGGTTCAACCGCTTGGCAGAAATCAGGGTCCGAATGGGTTGATCCATTCGGCCAAATTTGGGTTTTTCAGGGGCCCAATTGCCCCAAGATTAAGTTAATGGGATCACCTCCCATTTCCAACTTAATCATTGTGCTAACTATGATATTTCCTAAGACATTTACTACAACTTGCTCCGGTGCGTCAATCGCTTCTTCCGGCGAGCTTCCGGCGAACTTCCATCGATCATCCGATGAACCCTCGGTGATGCTCCTGCGGACTTCCGGCAAACTCCTGGACTTGCGACGATCCACTTGGCGAGTTCCGACGAGCTTCTTTGGCAAGCTCATGGACTTCTCGGATTTGTTCCCGTAGAACCTCCGACGATTGTCCGAACTTCTGTCGAACTCTCGAACTCCCAACGTGATCATTGTCTTGATTCCGGCGCAACTCTTGCTACATGTCTTTCTTCCATCGTAGTTAATCCTGCACACTTAAAACAAAACTTCGATCGAGACAATTAATCATAAGCAATTAACCAAGTTGTCCGGCATGTCATTGGTCCCTCGATGCTTCGTCCGATTCTTCGGCGCATCGTCCTCTCCTGCAGCCTATTGCCCAATCGGTCAGTTGACTCCGCAACTCCGATATCCTTGGCACAATACCCGCTCTTCTTGGCCCGATGCCCGAGTCCACGGCCCGAAGCCTTCTGTCGATACGTCGACTGATCCACCGACCCGACGTCCAATCTTCTGACATGTTCCTCCGGCACAACATGATTTTCCTGCTTTAATTGTCTCATCCTGATAGAAGCTTCCTATGTCACTTAAAATGCAGATTAAATCATAAACATATATCAAGTAGTTTAATCATCAAAATACGAGATTTAATAATCTCCCCCTTTTTGATGATGACAACCACTTGTTGACGGAGTTAAACTTAACTCCCGGAGTTTAAACAAACTCCCCCTATCAATATGTCATATTGATAGAACCTTGAATTCAAACTGAATTCAAGTCATTGCAATGTTCATCATGAATACTTGCAACACGTCATCATGAACTTATGCATAAACTTATGCATAACATCATACTTCTCCCCCTTTATCATCAACAAAAAGGAGAAGTCCAACTATTCTTGTGTTTGGAATATTAGTTTAACTTATTGCATGAAAAACATAATATCAAGTTTTATCATCATGTAGTTTTGAAGCCAGAAAATTTAGCAAATGTTACATCCTGCTTAGAACATTCAAGCTATCAAGTTTTAGATATGCAAGTTTTACAGCATACAAGATAGCACTTTTAAAACATGCAAGCTAGCAATGTTACAACATTTTAGAACTTGCAAGCTAGCAATTTAGAGATGTTCAAGAAGGCAACTCTTGCTTCTTGAAATATGCAAGTTGCAAGCTAGCAAATTTTTGCTTCCTTTGCAATGTTTGAGCTCACAATTTTGCTTCCATTGCAAGGTGTAAGTTTAGCATGTTTAATTTTCTTGAGATAGCAACTATTTGCTTCTCTTTATACTACAAGCTAGCAATTTTTACGATATGCAAGTTTTACTACATACAAGCTAGCAAAAATTTCAAAAGCAAATGCAAGATAGCTTTCTTGTGTAAGCTTATGATTCTTGCTTCCTATTGCAATGTGCAAGTTGTAAGTTTTGCTTTTTGAGATAGGCAAGATAGCACTTTTGTAATTTTTGTTTCTTAAGATAGGCAAGCTTGTGATGTTCAAAAGAACAAGCTCTTTCTTCTAGAAGTGCTATTTTTGCTTTCTTTGCAAAGTGTAAGCTAGCAAAATGTTTGAAAAAGGTGATCAAGTTTTGCAACATACAAGCTAGCAAAAATGCCAAACTAGCAAGAGATAATGTTTTACATGAGGCAAGCAAACAATTTGGCAAATGTTACATTTGCATCTTCTCTTTTGAGAAGTGCAATTTTTTGCTTTCATCTTGAATTGTGCAAGCTAGTTAGTTTGCCTCTTTTCATGATGTCCACGCTAGAAATTCTTGCTCCCCCTTTGTTATTGTCAAAAAGAAGGGAAGACCCTTATCAATTTTCATATTATGACAAAGGTAAGTATCATTCTTATTTGTGTATCATTATATATTCAAATTAAAACATACACAATTTCAATAACATTATTTTTCATGCACGATACCGAAAAATAAATCAATCATCATTAATAAGCATATCATACATGATACTCAAACATTAAAATTTTCAAGCATTTATCAACATGTTGATCATGATACCAAACATTCATCATTTAAAGCATTCATGATACAAATCATATGCAATAAATACATCATGTACATCATTATCATAAGTATTGCATACATCATTTTAACTTTGTGAATATTTCATCATTGCATGCATCATACCAAAACATTTCAAGCCATGCAAGCCATAAATACAAAGAAATCATGTCATGAAAGATAAAATCATTTGCAATTTTTGTTTGGCAAGCTTGTGATGTTCAAGATAACAAGCTCTTTCTTCTTTTGTTTTTTTTTTTTGGCAAGTAAAAGTAAATTGATTATGTGTAAAGTTTCTACAAATAGCTTTATCTATACAAGTCATAGACAAAGCCAAGTAACTCATAGAGTGCGAATGCGATAGTTATGACTACACATGCTGTAGACTATAACTACATGTGGGTACATTATTTGGCATCATTCCCAAGATCTTTTGCTAATAGCAAAATTAAATTTGATAAAAATATCATTTTCTCTTCGGGTAAAGTGCTCGGTTTTGAGATCATGCTCCAAACAGGATCTTGAGTCTCTAATAATCTCTTTCAAGAGCTGAGTATTGTTTGTGTGTTGACATTCAAAGATTCTATTACATCTCTCCTTCCACATCCACCAATTAGTGCATCTGAAAGTGACCTTTGCCAGTTGTGTTAGAAGCACATTGCATAAGGTCGCCTAGTTCTTGGTGCAAGTTTGGTTGCGGCAGTCTATTGAGTTCAAATCGCTGGAGAATCTCCTTCCATATCCATTTTGTATAATCACAAGCAAAATAGAGGTCGTCAACAGTTTCTTCTTGTTGCAAACAAAGGGAGCATCGGTTAACATGATAGATACCTCTTCTTTTCATATTGTCTATTGTAGGTAGTTTATTGAGAAGGGCCTGCCATGTACATAAGGAGTGTCTTTGTGATCCCGGTCGATCCCATGTCCAACTGCTTGGGACCCACTTGTTATTTCTTTGCCTAATTTGATTCCATGCGGATGTGGCACTAAATTTGCCATTGTCATGAGGCCAAATAAGTATATCTGAAGAGTTGTTCCTGATTGGAATAGCTATGATAGTCGGCCAAAGTGATAACATTTCGGGAGAAATAGGATTAGGGAGACACCAGGTACCGTTAGCAATGAACTCGGAAACCTTCCAATCTTTGGGAGCCCCAAGATCTTTTCGTATTCTGTCGCCATATAATTGAAATATACTCTTCCCATTCACCCAAGGATCGTACCACATATTAGTACTAGTTCCAGAAGAGATTGCATAAGAGATGTGTTTGATTAGCCAATTCCTTGCCTTTAAAGTTCCTTTCCAAGCTGCAGAGTGGTATGTTCTTGTTGAAATTTCCCAGATTGATTCCTTTGAAAGATACCTAGCTGAAACCCATTGTGACCATAAGGAACATTTGTTTTACAAAAGATCCCACAATTGTTGTACCAAGCATGCTTGATTCCAATCTCTAGTATTTCTCAAGTTTAGCCCCTCTTCATCTTTCGGTTTGCAAATGCTATCCCAATTTACCATATGCATTGCCTTATCATTTGTGCCATTCCAGAAGAAGTTCATTAATAACCGTTCAATATCTTGGAGAAGTCCAGCAAGCAGAAGAAATGCATTACACCAATATATAGAGTAGGAGTGCAATACAGAACGGATGAGTTCGAGTCGTCCTGCTTTTGATAGAAGCCTATTTTTCCAAGAAGAAATTTTATTCTTTATTTTTTGCAGGATAGGCTGATAGTGGGTTTTGTGAATGCTTGTGGATATGAGTGGGAGACCCAAATAAGGAACTGGCAGGCTTCCCTCACTAACCCCCAAAGTTTGTGCAATAAAGACCTTATCAAGAACGTAAGGGCTCATATATACTTTACTTTTCGCATGATTTAATTGAAGTCCAGAAACCATACCAAAGTCATTCATAATAGTAGCCAGGTTCTTTACTGAAGTTGGATCATTTTGGAGAAAGATAAGTAAATCATCTGCAAATGTTATATGTGATATATGAATAGAGCCAGCATTGGGTACCTTAATGCTGCCATTTAAGACTGCATGTTCCAACATACAGCTAAGTCCTTCCATCGCAATAGTAAAGAGATACGGAGAGAGTGGATCACCTTGTCGGATGCCATTCATGCTCCCAAAAAAACCAATAGGTGAGTCATTAAAGAGTATCGAAAACTTTGGAGTTTCCAAGCAAGATTGAATCCAATTAACCCATTGCTGTGGGAAGTTCATATCGAGGAGCATCTTACAGATAAATTTCCTATTAACTGAATCAAAGGCTTTCCGTAAATCAGCTTTAAAACATATTTTTGTCCCTCTTGCTTTTGAATGCAAATCTTTGACCAAGTCATTAGCAAGCAAAATGTTATGATGTATACTTCTCCCTTTGATGAAAGCAGCTTGATTTGGACTAATGATCTTGTGTATTACCTTTTGCATTCTATTTGCCAATACTTTGGAGATGATCTTGTAAATAAAGTTGCATAATGATATGGGTCGATAGTTCTCTAGTGAATCAGCCACTGCATTTTCGGAATTAAAGAAATAAATTTGCAATTCATTTCTCTAAGAATATGACCGGAAGAGAAAAAATGTTGGCAAGCCTTGATCACTTCATTTCCAATAATAGACCAAGCAGTTTGATAAAATTCAGCTGGAAATCCATCTGGACCTGGGCTTTTGTGCTTTGGTGACTTAAAGATAACACATACAATTTCGTCGTCTGTAATTGGGGCATTGAGGATTGAAATAGCTTCCGAATCAAGTTTTCTAGTTGGCTCCACATGAATGTTATTAGTTTTCCAAGCTTGATTGAGTAAGGAATAAAAAAATTGCTCTGTGTGTGCTTTAACCTCATCTAAATTCTCAATAAGATTATCATCTTTGTCTCTGCATTTGCTGATACGGTTAACAGCCCTTCGAGTAGCAATTGAAGCATAGAAAAATTTAGTCTCCTAATGTAAGCCAATGCTGTCGAGACTTCTGCTTTGCAAAACTTTCCTCCTGTTTTAAGGCTTGTATGAAGTTATTTCTGGCTTATGAGAAGTGTCATTTTTGCTTTCTTTGCAAAGTGCAAGCTAGCAAAATGCCAAACTAGCAAGAGATAATGTTTTAATGAGGCAAGCAAATAATTTGGCAAGTGTTACATTTGCATCTTCTCTTTAGAGGAGTGTAATTTTTGCTTTCATCTTGAATTGTGGAAGCTAGCTAGTTTGCCTCTTTTCATGATGTCCACGCTAAAAATTCTTGCTCCCAATTTGTCATTGTCAAAAAGAAGGGAAGACCCTTTTTTTTCAATTTTCAGATTATGACAAAGGTAAGTATCAATTTTATTTATTCATCATTATATATTCAAATTAAAACATACACAATTTCAAAAACCTTATTTTTCATGCATGATACCGAAAAATAAATCAATCGTCATTAATGGGTATATCATACATGATACTCAAACATTAAAATTTTTAAGCATTTATCAACATGTTGATCATGATACCAAACATTCATCATTTAAAGCATTCATGATACATATCATATGCAATACATCATGTACATCATTGTCATAAGTATTGCATGCATCATTTCAAATTCATGAATATTTCATCATTGCATGCATCATGCCAAATCATAAAATATACAATCATCATTAATGCATGATTCCTAATCATCATTTATTTTGCAACATGATGGTACCAAATTTGTCAAATTACATTCTACCATACATGATCGAAACTTCTTATTTGTATACATCAAAACAAATTAATGAATATTTCATGTATTCTTATCATCACATAAGGAATATCAAGAAGAATTATTAAGTGATGAGATAAACATTTTATGAATACAAGGAATTGTATAAAAATCATATCATGAAAGATTAGAACATGTACTATTGTTACATGTTCTTAGTACATGTTCTAATCTTTCATGATATGATTTTTATACAATTCCTTGTATTCATGAAATGTTTATCTCATCACTTAATAATTCTTTTTGATATTCCTTATGTGATGATAAGAATACATGAAATATTCATTAATTTGTTTTGATGTATACAAATAAGAACATGTGAATACCAAAAGACATGATTTTTTTTTGAAAAAACTACTCCATAATTAATCAAAAGAAAATCTTAGGAGAACGATTAATGAAAAAATCTTGATTCATAATAAATCTTAATTTGTAAATATCACAAACCAAGATCATGATTGTGGATAAAACTCATTCAAATTCAAATCACCAAAAATCATTTTGATGGTTCACAAAATTCGTAATATAAGTAGATTCATGATTTCATTGATAATATATTTTTCCTTTTTTAAGTATTTCATTTTAAGTGATTGATTTCATGTTGGCATGCTTTTTCATTTATGTTAAACATGCATCAACGTTTAGGATCGAAAAATGAATTTCATCATAAAACCATCAAGATCAATAGATTCTTAAAAATAAATTATTATAATCAAGAAAATTCGAAAATAAAATTTAACACTTTCGTGCATTCGGATAAGGTTTTGCTATAGATTTTCAAGTTCAATCATGAAGATAAAACATGCTCATGATCATAAAAATTTTGTATCAAAAACACATAATTTCCAACATATTATTAAGGCATGTAATAGTGTAAAATCATCATGGCAATTAAGTGATTTGAACGTTGAATCAAGAAAGTCCGAAAAATAATCTTAACAAGTTCATGCATTCGAGCACATTTTTGTCATAGTTTTTCAAATACACTCATGAAAATAACACATGCTTATCATCATGTATAGCTTAAAATCTCATGCATAAAATTGTTAATCAAAATATTTAATATTACATCATTATGCATTTCTTCAAATCAAACATAATTTTTTTTAATCAAAATCGAGAAATAACAATGGAAATCAACGTAATACATATTATTACTTCTTAACCATGATTTCATATTTTCAATCAAAATCATTTTATTTGTTTATCATAAAATATGCAATATTATCATTTTCGAAATTACTTAGCATGATCATAATTTTTTTTAAAAAAGATGTAATTTTTAAGAAAATTAATTCTAAACTAAAAAAGAAAATACATCATGAAAGCATCAAGTAATTTCAAAATAAATTAGGGGGATTTCGATTACCTTATCATTGAAAGCGGTTAAGGCGTAGTTTGCCACCTCGCCTTTCTTGATTTTCTCCTCGTCATCGGAGGAGCTCGATTCATCCCACTTTGTGTCTTCTTCTTTGGCCTCTTCCTTCGTTCTAGTTTATTGTTTATTTTAGATTTTTGTTTAATAAACTTATTAAGATTTAGTGTTCGAAGTTCAAGTTCATCATTGTCCTCATCACTTGAGTCATCGCTCAAGTGGTATTCATTTGTCTGGAGTTCCAAATCCTTCCTGTTCTTTGGAAGGTGATTTTGTTCATCATGTTCATCATGTGCATTATGCACCATTTCATATGTCATCAATGAACCAATTAGTTCTTCAAGTGGTAAGTTGTTTAGGTTATTAGCTTCTTGTATTGTAGTTACTTTTGAATCCCACTTCTTAGAAAGAGAACGCAAAATCTTGTTTACGAGTTCAAAATCCAAAAAACATTTTCCAAGAGCTCTTAAACTATTGACAACATCCGTGAAACAAGTGTACATGTCGCCTATAGTCTCGCTTGGTTGCATTCGAAAAAGCTCAAAATCATGCAATAAAATGTTAACTTTCGAGTCTTTGACTCTACTAGTTCCCTCGTGCGTGATTTCAAGTGTTTGCCAAATGTCAAAAGCCGTTTCGCACGTAGAAATCCGATTGAACTCATTTTTGTCCAAAGCGTAAAATAAGGCATTCATAGCCTTTGCGTTTAAAGAAAAATACTTCTTCTCCAAATCCAACCATTCGTTCATCGATTTAGAGGGAAGTTGAAAACCATTTTCAACGATATTCCATAAATCCAAATTCATAGAAATAAAAAAAACTCTCATTCGAGTTTTCCAATAAGTGTAGTCCAATCCGTTAAACAACGGTGGACGAACAACCGATAAGCCCTCTTGAAATCCATGAAGAGCCATTTCTCTCGGGTGTAAATCCGAAATGAGAAATATCGGACTCTGATATCAATTGTTAAGGATCAAGAGCACTAAGAGGGGGGGGGGGGGTGAATTAGTGCAGCAGAAAACTTTCGACGATTAAAATCGTGTTCGTACGATAAGAGTGATTTCGGTAGAAAATCTGATTCATAAATCACTTTAACTTGTAACCAAGCAAGATGCAGTTAAAGCAAAGATATAAAGACAGTTTCCAGTTATGATAGAAATCAGAATGTAAACGCAAACTGAAATATGATGTTGGTACGATAAAAACGATTTACGTCTAAACGCCGATTCAGAAAATGCAGAGCTTGAAACACGATCGTATATGTGCAGAAGGCAGTAAGCTTTTGAGGAGGTTTGGAGTAAAGATAAGATGCTCAAAGTAAATGCAAATTGAGATTTAGAGTGGTTCGGTCAATCTTGACCTACATCCACTTTTGGCTTCCTCCTCCGACGAGGTTGTTGAATCTCGGATTTTGATGATAAAATCAATTGATGGGTTAATTGATCTAATCCATATTATTGAGTTAAGTGTGCAGGATTAACTATGACACGGGAGTGTCTAATTTACTACAATCTGATTATATGAGCCTTGATTATGATCTAGTATCTTTTTCAGTCAATAATGATGCCTCATAATCTTTATCTCAGCACACTAAAAAATGACAGCTCATCAGCATATTCTCTGCACAAAGTTAAAGCTGTTTCATGGTGCTTTTCTTCAAGACAAAGGAATGCATTAAAGGAGTTGGTTGGCAGTTGTGAACATTTCTTCATTACCAATGAGTGCATTAAAATAGTTGGTTAGAAGCTGTAAACACTTAATTTCAAAATTCCCTATGCATGAAGGGTTGTTTCATGCACCAGTATTTATTTTGGTGTTTAGGACTTAGAAAGGATTTTAGAAACTGATGATATCTGGGCAGAAGCTCTTAGAGAACCCCTTAAACTCTGTATCTCTTGGATGCATCCTTGAGTGGTGAGTCTTTTATTTTCTAGTTCTGTATCCTCGTTTAATTTCCATTGGGTGGTGAACTTTCTGTATCCCATTGCGATTTTAAACTTGGTGGTGAGCTATATTTCGTTTTACCGAAGTTTCTTCAAGAGTTCGTTCATTGCCTTCTGTGATATTTTCTATCTGTACAACTGTTCTATTGGTATTCTTTCGAAATCCATTCTGCATTTTTACCCTCCCCGGTATCAGTTTGGTATCAGAGCTAAAGGCTAGAGATCATGGCAAGGCGGAATGGAAAAGATGTAGTTGGTGAAGGTAGCGATCACGAAGATGACGCTGAGTCGTTGAGGCTGCAGCTACGAAAATTGCTGCGTAGCCTACAAGAAAAAAATGAGATAATCGATGAACTTCAGAGTAGACATAACAAATATGAAAATGAAGCTCGAGAGTTTACTTCTGATGATGATACACTTCTTCCAAGAGAGTCGAGAAGATGTCGGAGAAGAAATGAAGTCCAAGACGAGTGGCAGAATAAATATAACCCCAGATTTGATATTCCTGAATTTGAAGGTAAAATAAATGTTGATGACTTTATCGATTGGCTTAATACAGTAGAAAGAATTTTCGATTTTCATGAACCACCGGAACAAAAGAAGGTCAAACTTGTGGCACTCAAACTCAAGCGGAATGCATCTTTTTGGTGGGAAAATCTGAAGAAACAAAGAGAACGTGAGGGGAAGAGTAAGATCGTTACATGGGAGAAAATGAAAAGGGAGCTAAAGAGAAAATATTTACCTGATAATTATAGACAAGAAATCTTTCTCAAAATACATGATTTCAAGCAAAAGGAGAGCTTGTGGAACCGGAAGAGCAAACAATTGCAAGATACTTGGGAGGTCTGAAGTATGAGATTGCTAAAGTTGTTCAGCTACAGCCATATTGGTCTTTAAATGATGTGAGCAAGCTGGCATTAAAAGTTGAAAAGCAACAGAAGTTTGAAAATAATTTTCGGTATAGCTCAAAAGAAGGCTACACAAAAGGAGGAAGTTCCAAGCCTATTGTCCAAAGCAAGGTGATATCGAAGGTGCAAGAAAATGGTGAAGAATCTGTTGGCAGCAAAAAAACACCTAATTCTTCTACCCCAAGTGGCCGAAAATGCTTCAAATGTCATGGTTTTGGGCATATCGCATCAGATTGTCCAAATAGTAGGATTGTAACTTTGGTTGAAGATCATAGTGATGGAGGAGAAGATGAAACTGACAACGAACCAAAATACGATGATGATGAGGAAGAGATTACTTATGCTGATCATGGTTTGTCTATTGTATTGCAACGTAGTTTACAAGTGTCATATATGGCCGACGATGAAAGTTGGGTGAAAAAAAATGTGTTTCACACTAAATGCACTTCTCTTGGCAAGGTGTGCTTAGTGATCATCGACTGTGGCAGTTTTGAGAACGTGGTTTCTTTGGAGATGGTGCAGAAGCTGAAGTTGGATACGATCCCTCATCCACATCCATACCAATTATGTTGGTTGCAAAAAGGAAATGACATCAAGGTAACTAAAAGATGTTTAGTTTCATTTTCTATTGGCAAGTATTATAAAGATAAAGTGTGGTGTGATGTTGCCCCTATGGATGCTTGTCATTTACTATTGGGAAGACCTTGGCATTATGATAGAAGAGTGTTGTATGATGGTTATAAACATACTTATTCTTTTAAAGTGAATGAAAAGAAGATTATCTTAGCTCCATTACAACCTTCCGAAATCAATGCGCCAAAGAAGGAAGTTAGTGCTTTTATTTCTTATAGAGAATGCAGATATGAATTGGACAAGGGCGGTCATGTTTTGGCCCTAATGGTAGTAGAGGAGAACGAACAACATAAGGAGACACCGAAAATCATGCAACCAATCCTAGAAGAATTTCAAGATGTTATACCGGAAGAGATTCCACATGGCCTTCCACCTTTGAGAGACATTCAACATCACATTGATCTTATTCCGGGGGCTGTTCTACCTAATAAGGTTGCGTACAGAATGAGTCCTAAAGAACATGAAGAGCTTCAAAGGCAAGTTGATGAATTAGTGAAAAAGGGGTTAATTCGGGAGAGCATGAGTCCCTGTGCAGTTCCAGCCTTGTTGGTGCCTAAGAAAGATGGTTCTTGGAGAATGTGCGTGGACAGTCGCACCATCAACAAAATCACAGTGGACTATCGCTTTCCTATTCCAAGGTTAGATGACTTACTTGATCAATTGTGTGGTGCTTGTATTTTCTCAAAAATTGATTTGAGGAGTGGCTATCACCAAATAAGAATGAGGCCCGGAGATGAGTGGAAAACAACGTTTAAAACTAGAGAAGGCTTATATGAATGGTTGGTTATGCCATTTGGACTATCTAATTCTCCTAGCACATTCATGAGATTTATGAATCACATACTTAAGCCATTCATTGGAATATTTGTTGTTGTTTATTTTGACGATATATTGGTGTACAGCAAGAGTGAAGAGGAGCATATGAGTCATCTGAAAGAAATCTTTCTTATTTTGAGGCAGCAAAAACTTTATGCTAATCTAAACAAATGTGATTTCTTTACTTCTAGTGTGGTGTTTTTGGGGTATGTTGTTTCAAAAGATGGAATCATGATGGATCAAAGTAAGGTGAAAGCTATTCTCAATTGGCCAACACCTGCTTCATTACATGATGTGAGGAGTTTCCATGGCTTAACATCTTTTTATAGAAGATTCATCAAGAGTTTCAGCTCTATTGTCGCTCCAATCACCGAATGTCTGAAATGTGACAAATTCAAATGGACTAGTGAGGCTAACGATGCTTTTGAGCTTTTGAAAAAAAGGTTACTGAGGCTCCTATCTTAGTTCTACCAAATTTTGATAATGTGTTTGAAGTTGAATGTGATGCATCTAATGTGGGAATTGGTGCTGTTTTGAGTCAAGACGGAAGGCCCATTTCATTTTTTAGTGAAAAGCTGAATGATACAAGAAAGAAATACTCTACTTATGATAAGGAGTTTTATGCGATTTATCGAGCTTTGTCGCATTGGAGCCAATATCTTCTCGCCAAGCCATTTGTTCTATATTCTGATCACGAGGCATTAAAGTTCATTAATCATCAGCACAAGCTAAACAAGAGACATGCAGCTTGGGTGGAGTTCTTACAATCTTACAACTTTACAATCAAGCACAAATCTGGTGTTCAAAATGTAGTTGCTGACGCATTGAGCAGAAAGCATTCTTTATTTTTTTTTGGTAAGTAAAAGTAAATTGATTATGTGTAAAGTTTCTACAAATAGCTTTATCTATACAAGTCATAGACAAAGCCAAGTTACTCATAGAGTGCGAATGCGATAGTTATGACTACACATGCTGTAGACTATAACTACCTGTGGGTACATTATTTGGCATCATTCCCAAGATCTTTTGCTAATAGCAAAATTAAATTTGATAAAAATATCTTTTTCTCTTCGGGTGAAGTGCTCGGTTTTGAGATCTTGCTCCAAACAGGATCTTGAGTCTCTAATAATCTCTTTCAAGCGCTGAGCATTGTTTGTGTGTTGACATTCAAAGATTCTATTACATCTCTCCTTCCACATCCACCAAATAGCGCATCTGAAAGTAACCTTTACCAGTTGTGTTAGAGGCCCTTTTCTTGAGAAACATTGCATAAGGTCGCCTAGTTCTTGGTGCAAGTTTGGTTGCGGCAGTCTATTGAGTTCAAATCGTTGGAGAATCTCCTTGCTTATCCATTTTGTATAATCACAAGCAAAATAGAGGTGGTCAACAGTTTCTTCTTGTTGCAAACAAAGGGAGCATCGGTTAATATGATAGATACCTCTTCTTTTCATATTGTCTATTGTAGGTAGTTTATTGAGAAGGGCCTGTCATGTACATAAGCAGTGTCTTTGTGATCCCGGTCGATCCCATGTCCAACTGCTTGGGACCCACTTATTATTTCTTTGCCTAATTTGATTTCATGCGGATGTGGCACTAAATTTGCCATTGTCATGAGGCCAAATAAGTATATCTGAAGAGTTGTTCCTGATTGGAATAGCTATGATAGTCGGCCAAAGTGATAACATTTCGGGAGAAATAGGATTAGGGAGACACCAGGTACCGATTCTGTCGCCATATAATTGAAATATACTCTTCCCACTCACCCAAGGATCGTACCACATATTAGTACTAGTTCCAGAAGAGATTGCATAAGAGATGTGTTTGATTAGCTAATTCCTTGCCTTTAAAATTCCTTTCCAAGCTGCAGAGTGGTATGTTCTTGTTGAAAATTCCCAGATTGATTCCTTTGAAAGATACCTAGCAGAAACCAATTGTGACCATAAGGAACATTTGTTTTGCAAAAGATCCCACAATTGTTGTACCAAGCATGCTTGATTCCAATCTCTAGTATTTCTCAAGTTTAGCCCCCCTTCATCTTTCGGTTTGCAAATGCTATCCCAATTTACCATATGCATTGCCTTATCATTTGTGTCATTCCAGAAGAAGTTCATTAATAACCGTTCAATATCTTGGAGAAGTCCAACAGGCAGAAGAAATGCATTACACTAATATATAGAGTAGGAGTGCAATACAGAACGGATGAGTTCGAGTCGTCCTGCTTTTGATAGAAGCCTATTTTTCCAAGAAGAAATTCTATTCTTTATTTTTTGCAGGATAGGCTGACAGTGGGTTTTGTGAATGCCTGTGGATATGAGCGGGAGACCCAAATAAGGAACTGGCAGGCTTCCCTCACTAACCCCCAATGTTTGTGCAATAAAGACCTTATCCAGAACGTAAGGGCTCATATATACTTTACTTTTCGCATGATTTAATTGAAGTCCAGAAACCATACCAAAGTCATTCATAATAGTAGCCAGGTTCTTTACTGAAGTTGGATCATTTTGGAGAAAGATAAGTAAATCATCTGCAAATGTTATATGTGATATATGAATAGAGCCAGCATTGGGTACCTTAATGCTGCCATTTAAGACTGCATGTTCCAACATACAGCTAAGTCCTTCCATCGCAATAGTAAAGAGATACGGAGAGAGTGGATCACATTGTCGGATGCCATTCGTGCTCCCAAAAAAACCAATAGGTGAGCCATTAAAGAGTATCGAAAACTTTGGAGTTTCCAAGCAAGATTGAATCCAATTAACCCATTGCTGTGGGAAGTTCATATCGAGGAGCATCTTATAGATAAATTTCCTATTAACTGAATCAAAGGCTTTCCGTAAATCAGCTTTAAAACATATTTTTGTCCCTCTTGCTTTTGAATGCAAATCTTTGACCAAGTCATTAGCAAGCAAAATGTTATGATGTATACTTCTCCCTTTGATGAAAGCAGCTTGATTTGGACTAATGATCTTGTGTATTACCTTTTGCATTCTATTTGCCAATACTTTGGAGATGATCTTGTAAATAAAGTTGCATAATGATATGGGTCGATAGTTCTCTAGTGAATCAGCCCCTGCATTCTTCGGAATTAAAGAGATAAAAGTGCAATTCATCTCTCTAAGAATATGACCTGGAGAGAAAAAATGTTGGCAAGCCTTGATCACATCATTTCCAATAATAGACCAAGTAGTTTGATAAAATTCAGCTGGAAATCCATCTGGACCTGGGCTTTTGTGCTTTGGTGACTTAAAGACAACACATACAATTTCGTCGTCTGTAATTGGGGCATTGAGGATTGAAATAGCTTTCGAATCAAGTTTTCTAGTCGGCTCCACATGAATGTTATTAGTTTTCCCAGCTTGATTGAGTAAGGAATAAAAAAATTGCTCTGTGTGTGCTTTAACCTCATCTAAATTCTCAATAAGATTATCATCTTTGTCTCTGCATTTGCTGATACGGTTAACAGCCCTTCGAGTAGCAATTGAAGCATAGAAAAATTTAGTATTGGAATCTCCTAGTGTAAGCCATAGCATTCTTTATTATCAGCAATGGAAGTCAAAGTGGTTGGATTTGAAACATTCAAAGATCTATATGAGAATGATGTGGATTTTGGCTCGATATGGCAGAATTGCAAATCAGGTTCCTTTCAACAATTTTCGATCTTTGATGGTTTTCTTTTTCGAGCTAATGCTTTATGTGTTCCAACTTGTTCTTTGAGACAAGTAATTCTAGCTGAAGCTCATGGTGGTGTTTTGGGAGGACATTTCGGTAGGGACAAGACTCTAGCTCTTGTTCAATCAAATTTCTACTGGCCTAAAATGTTCAGAGATGTGGATAGACATGTGAAGCAATGCCGATTATGTCATTTAGCAAAAACAAGAAGTCAAAATTCTGGGTTGTACACTCCATTGCCAGTGCCAAATGCTCCATGGGAGGATGTGAGTCTTGATTTCGTTTTGGGACTGCCAAGAACTCAAAGGAACAAGGATTCTATCATGGTTGTTGTTGATAGATTTTCAAAAATGACTCACTTTGTTCCATGCAATAAATCAAATGATGCATCTCATATTGCTGATTTATATTTTAAGGAGATTGTTAAATTGCATGGTATTCCAAGAACTATGGTGTCTGATCGAGATTCAAAATTTGTTAGTCATTTTTGGAGAACTCTTTGGAGGAAGCTGGGTACTTCTTTGAATTTCAGTAGCTCGCATCATCCACAAACCGATGGGCAAACTGAGGTAACAAACCGAAGCTTGGGAAATTTACATAGAAGCTATGTTGGCAAGAATATTAAGCAATGGGAGATGTCATTCTTCCACAAATTGAGTTTGCTTACAATCGTTCTATGCATCATAGTATTGGTAAGAGTCCTTTTGAGGTAGTTTATTGTGCTAATCCTGCTGGTCCTTTGGACTTAATCCCTCACTCTATAACAAAGCAATTTAGTGGAGATGCTGATGAAAGAGCTAAGCAGATAAAGAAGCTGCATGAGGGTGTGAAAGCAACCATTGAGAAGCAAAATGAGAGGTACATGCATGCTGCCAACAAACACAGAAAACATGTGGAGTTTAATGTAGGTGATTTGGTCTGGATTCATCTAAGGAAGGAGAGGTTTCCACCGGGCAAATTTGGAAAATTGAAACCAAAGGCTGATGGTCCATTCAAGGTGCTTAAGAGAATTGGCAGAAATGCTTATGAGATAGAGCTACCTGAAGATTACGGAGTATCCCCAACATTTAATGTGGCTGATTTGAGTCCTTTTTATAATCATGTTGATGAATCAAACGAAGACTTGAGGACAAGTCTCATTCAACCGGGGGAGATTGACACGGGAGTGTCTAATTTACTACAATCTGATTATATGAGCCTTGATTATGATATAGTATCTTTTTCAGTCAATAATGATGCCTCATAATCTTTATCTCAGCACATTAAAAAATGACAGCTCATCAGCATATTCTCTGCACAAAGTTAAAGCTGTTTCATGGTGCTTTTCTTCAAGACAAAGGAATGCATTAAAGGAGTTGGTTGGCAGCTGTGAACATTTCTTCATTACCAATGAGTGCATTAAAATAGTTGGTTAGAAGCTGTAAACACTTAATTTCGAAATTCCCTATGCATGAAGGGTTGTTTCATGCACTAGTATTTATTTTGGTGTTTAGGACTTAGAAAGGATTTTAGAAACTGATGATATCTGGGCAGAAGCTCTTAGAGAACCCCTTAAACTCTGTATCTCTTGGATGCGTCCTTGAGTGGTGAGTCTTTTATTTTCTAGTTCTGTATCCTCGTTTAATTTCTGTTGGGTGGTGAACTTTCTGTATCCCATTGCGATTTTAAACTTAGTGGTGAGCTATATTTCGTTTTACCGAAGTTTCTTCAAGAGTTCGTTCATTGCCTTCTGTGATATTTTCTATCTGTACAACTGTTCTATTGGTATTCTTTCGAAATCCATTCTGCATTTTTACCCTCCCCGGTATCAAACTACGATAACCAGAAAACACAAAGCAAGAATACCGGAGTCAAGTTCGATGGACGTTTAAGAGTCCGAAGAATCGTCGGAGATGCTGCCGGAACCAACCGTGAAGAAATCGGGAACCTATCGAAATTTTCGGAAGTTCGCCGAAGAGATCGTCGGAGGTTCACGGAGATCACCGAGAAGGCTCGGCTACTCATTAAAGTCATCACAAGATCGGGAGCTTGCTGGGAGTCCGTCGGAAGAAGTTCGTCGGAAAGCTCACCGAAACAAGACTCGACGTTCGCGGTTGAAAACTTGCTTAGGATGTTTTTTTTGTTATGTAGTTCACTTGTAATTAGGATTAGGATTATGAGATAATCCTATATCCTGGTTAGGGGCCAACTGGGCCCAAAATTAGACTTGGTTTGGGCTAAATTTGAAGCCCAACCAGTGAACCGAAGGGTCTAGCGGTGGCATCGCTAGACTGGGCGGTGGCATCGTTTGGCTGGGCGATGGCACCGCCAGTCCATGGTCAGTGTTAGAAACTGACAGGCGGTGGCACCGCCAGCATCGGGAACCAAAGAAGATTCAAATTTTGGAGCCCAAATTTGAATCCTCTTGAGGCCTATAAATACCCCTCAAATCTCAGATGAGATTACAACTTTTTGAGAAGCAATTGATTGAGAGAAAGATCTTAGAAAAGTCTTTGCTACTCTTGTTTTCAATTTGCTAGTGTTCACCTCCTTTTTTCTTGCTGAAAATCTGTAAGAGAGTGAACCGCTTGTAAAAAGTTGTAAGAGGGGTATTTACCCTTCCCCTTCAAGAGATTTGCTAGTGGAAGGTGGGAGCCTCATCGAAGAGGGGCCTCGCATGTGGATGTAGGTCATTTGACCGAACCATTATAAAATCGGCGTGATCTCTGGTTTACATTTACTTATTGTCATTTATATTACTGCAAACCATTTGCACTTTAATGCTCTGCTTCTCTATCTCCGTCTTACTCATCCCTTCAAGTTAGAACGCAATCGAAACGGTTTCAAACGAAAACGTTACTTTTATCGTACGAAGTTTCCGAAAGTGTTTAAATCATCAAAAGTTTATCGTACTTTACCGCTGCACTAATTCACCCCCCCCCCCCCCCCCCCCCTCTTAGTGTCGCTCCGATCCTAACAATTGGTATCAGAGCTAAGCTCACTCTCATATTTGGTTTGATACCCAAGAGAGATGGCTTACTCCGGCATACATGAGGGTCATTCTATCACACGTCCACCCTTGTTTAATGGGTCAGATTATACTTATTGGAAGACTCGTATAAGGATCTTCCTCATTTCTATGGATTTCGAGCTTTGGACTATTGTTGAAAACGGATTTCAAAAATCTTCTCTTCCGATGAGCGAATGGAATGAATCGGAGAAGAAGGTTTTTGCTTTAAACGCAAAGGCTATAAATGCCTTGTTTCGTGCACTAGACAAAAATGAATTTAATCATGTTTCAATTTGTGATTCGGCTTTTGATATTTAGAGAACTCTTGAGGTCACTCATGAAGGCACTAGCCGAGTGAAAGAGTCTAAAATCAACATCCTTGTGCACTTTTACGAACTTTTCCGAATGAAACCAAGTGAGTCCATCGGAGACATGTCATCAATGGACTCAAAGCTCTTGGTAAAGATTTTACTAACTTTGAACTAGTAACTAAAATCTTAAGATCCCTCCCTAAAAGTTGGGATCCAAAAGTTACGGCAATTCAAGAGGCTAAAGACCTTAAAACATTCCCTCTTAAAAAACTTATTGGGTCTCTAATGACCTACGAAATGACATGTCAAGCTCATGACGAGCTCGAGAACCCCCTTCCAAAGAACAGGAAGGATATGACACTCACATCACAAGAAGACCACTTGAAAGGAACATCAAGTGATGAGGACAGTGACAATGACATTGCACTTTTGACTCAAAAATTTAAAAAATATTTAAGAAAGAATAAATTTAAAAATAATATAAAAAATAAATTCGAACACAAGAAGGACCAAGTGATTTGCTATGAGTGCAAAAAATCGGGACACTACAAGAACGATTGTCCTTAAGCCAAAAAGAGAACATCAAAGAAGAAGGCGTTCAAGGCAACGTGGGATGATTCAAGCGCGTCCGAAGAAGAGGAGTCCAACACCGAGCAAGTTTCTCATTACGCCCTAATGGCCATCGGAGAAGAGGTAACGGATTTAATTGATGCAGATTTACCTTGTCATAAATTATTAAATGCTTTCCATGAGTTATTTGATGAATGTAAGACAATTAGTAAAAAATATAAACTACTAAAAAAGGAGCATGATAGTCTCACTTGTGATATCGATAAATTAAAAACTGAATATCATGATAGTTTAGCTCCATGTATAAAATGCCATGATCTAGAGTCTCTCCAAAAGGAGAACTTGCTACTTAAGGACACTTTGAAGAAATTCGAGGTTGGTAGAAAATCTTTGAACATGATCCTTACAAATAAGGGTCACGTTCCAAAAAGAAGTGGAATCGGATTTGTGAGAAGTCCTCACCAAAATCCAACCACCTTCAGTAAAGGCCCCATATTACATGTTCGGCACCAAAGCAATTGCAACTTTTGTTGCAAATATGGACATAAAAATTATAAATGTCCATTCAAGAAAATTAGTCCGAACAAACTAATTTGGGTTCCTAAAGGAACCATGATCAATTCTATGCAATATGATGAACAAGTTAAATCAGTTTTTAAGGCACCCAAAAGAAAATGGGTACCTAAAAATAATCCCTTCTTGTAGAAACATACACCATCACAAGCTAGGAGCAAGAGATGGTATCTAGATAGTGGATGCTTAAGACATATGACTGGAGATCCATCTCATTTCTCTATGCTCACTAGCAAAGAAGAAGGGTACGTCACCTTCGGAGACAACAACTAAAGCAAAACCATTGGCAAGGGAACCATAGGTAACAAATTAAAATTTTCTATTGATGATGTCTTACTAGTTGATGGATTGAAACAAATTAAAATGTGTGTATTATTGAAAAACCAAACCATAACATAACTATGATTGCATTAAAATAAAATAATGTCTACACCATCAATCTTGATGAACTAAGTAATGAAATGTGCTTCTCTGCTTTAAATGATGATGCTTGGCTTTGGCATAGGAGACTAGGCCATGCAAGCATGAAACTAATATCTAAGATCTCATCTAGAGAATTAGTGCGAGGAATTCCAAATATAAAGTTTATTAAGGACAAAGTATGCGATGCATGTCAACTAGGTAAACAAATAAAAACTAGTTTCAAACCAAAAACTCAAATTAGCACCACTAGACCATTACAATTGATTCATTTGGACTTATTTGGACCAATTGACACGACAAGTTTAGGAGGAAGCAAATATGCATTTGTAATTGTGGATGACTATACTAGATACACTTGGACCTATTTCTTAGCTCACAAAAGTGATTGCTTCAAGTGTTTCTCTAAATTTTGTAAACTCACTCAAAACGAAAAAGGTTTCATGATTTCATCAATTCGGAGTGATCACGGTAGCGAATTTTAAAACCGTGACTTTCAAAATTTTTGTGAAGTTAATGGATACAATCATAACTTCTCCACTCAGAGGAATCCCCAACAAAATGGAGTAGTTGAAAGAAAAAATAGAAACCTACAAGAAATGGCAAGAACGATATTAAATGAACATAGTCTACCCAAGTATTTTTGGGCCGAAGCCGTAAATACGGCTTGTTACATCTTGAATAGGGTCCTAATAAGACCATCCCTATCAAAAACTCTCTATGAATTATGGAATAACAAAAAACCAAATATTTCCTATTTTAAAGTTTTTGGTTGTAAATGCTTTATTTTGAATGAAAGGGATGCCTTAGGAAAATTTGATGCTAAATCCGATGAAGGCATCTTTCTTGGTTACTCTTCCGTTTCTAAGGTTTTTCTTTTTTTGGTAAGTAAAAGTAAATTGATTATGTGTAAAGTTTCTACAAATAGCTTTATCTATACAAGTCATAGACAAAGCCAAGTAACTCATAGAGTGCGAATGCGATAGTTATGACTACACATGCTGTAGACTATAACTACCTGTGGGTACATTATTTGGCATCATTCCCAAGATCTTTTGCTAATAGCAAAATTAAATTTGATAAAAATATCTTTTTCTCTTCGGGTGAAGTGCTCGGTTTTGAGATCTTGCTCCAAACAGGATCTTGAGTCTCTAATAATCTCTTTCAAGAGCTGAGCATTGTTTGTGTGTTGACATTCAAAGATTCTATTACATCTCTCCTTCCACATCCACCAAATAGCGCATCTGAAAGTGACCTTTGCCAGTTGTGTTAGAGGCCCTTTTCTTGAGAAACATTGCATAAGGTCGCCTAGTTCTTGGTGCAAGTTTGGTTGCGGCAGTCTATTGAGTTCAAATCGCTGGAGAATCTCCTTCCATATCCATTTTGTATAATCACAAGCAAAATAGAGGTGGTCAACAGTTTCTTCTTGTTGCAAACAAAGGGAGCATCGGTTAACATGATAGATACCTCTTCTTTTCATATTGTCTATTGTAGGTAGTTTATTGAGAAGGGCCTGCCATGTACATAAGGAGTGTCTTTGTGATCCCGGTCGATCCTATCTCCAACTGCTTGGGACCCACTTGTTATTTCTTTGCCTAATTTGATTCCATGCGGATGTGGCACTAAATTTGCCATTGTCATGAGGCCAAATAAGTATATCTGAAGAGTTGTTCCTGATTGGAATAGCTATGATAGTCGGCCAAAGTGATAACATTTCGGGAGAAATAGGATTAGGGAGACACCAGGTACCATTAGCAATGAACTCGGAAACCTTCCAATCTTTGGGAGCCCCAAGATCTTTTCGTATTCTGTCACCATATAATTGAAATATACTCTTCCCACTCACCCAAGGATCATACCACATATTAGTACTAGTTCCAAAAGAGATTGCATAAGAGATGTGTTTGATTAGCCAATTCCTTGCCTTTAAAATTCCTTTCCAAGCTGCAGAGTGGTATGTTCTTGTTGAAATTTCCCAGATTAATTCCTTTGAAAGATACCTAGCAGAAACCCATTGTGACCATAAGGAACATTTGTTTTGCAAAAGATCCCACAATTGTTGTACCAGGCATGCTTGATTCCAATCTCTAGTATTTCTCAAGTTTAGCCCCCCTTCATCTTTCGGTTTACAAATGCTATCCCAATTTACCATATGCATTGCCTTATCATTTGTGCCATTCCAGAAAAAGTTCATTAATAACCGTTCAATATCTTGGAGAAGTCCAGCAGGCAGAAGAAATGCATTACACCAATATATAGAGTAGGAGTGCAATACAGAGCGGATGAGTTCGAGTCGTCCTGCTTTTGATAGAAGCCTATTTTTCCAAGAAGAAATTCTATTCTTTATTTTTTGCAGGATAGGCTGACAGTGGGTTTTGTGAATGCCTGTGGATATGAGCGGGAGACCCAAATAAGGAACTGGCAGGCTTCCCTCACTAACCCCCAAAGTTTGTGCAATAAAGACCTTATCCTCAACGTAAGGGCTCATATATACTTTACTTTTCGCATGATTTAATTGAAGTCCAGAAACCATACCAAAGTCATTCATAATAGTAGCCAGGTTCTTTACTGAAGTTGGATCATTTTGGAGAAAGATAAGTAAATCGTCTGCAAATGTTATTTGTGATATATGAATAGAGCCAGCATTGGGTACCTTAACGCTGCCATTTAAGACTGCATGTTCCAACATACAGCTAAGTCCTTCCATCGCAATAGTAAAGAGATATGGAGAGAGTGATTCACCTTGTCGGATGCCATTCGTGCTCCCAAAAAAACCAATAGGTAAGCCATTAAAGAGTATCGAAAATTTGGAGTTTCTAGGCAAGATTGAATCCAATTAACCCATTGCTGTGGGAAGTTCATATCGAGGAGCATCTTATAGATAAATTTCCTATTAACTGAATCAAAGGCTTTCCGTAAATCAGCTTTAAAACATATTTTTGTCCCTCTTGCTTTTGAATGCAAATCTTTGACCAAGTCATTAGCAAGCAAAATGTTATGATGTATACTTCTCCCTTTGATGAAAGCAGCTTGATTTGGACTAATGATCTTGTGTATTACCTTTTGCATTCTATTTGCCAATACTTTGGAGATGATCTTGTAAATAAAGTTGCATAATGATATGGGTCGATAGTTCTCTAGTGAATCAGCCCCTGCATTCTTCGGAATTAAAGAAATAAAAGTGCAATTCATCTCTATAAGAATATGACCTGAAGAGAAAAAATGTTGGCAAGCCTTGATCACATCATCTCCAATAATAGACCAAGCAGTTTGATAAAATTCAGCTGGAAATCCATCTGGACCTGGGCTTTTGTGCTTTGGTGACTTAAAGACAACACATACAATTTCGTCGTCTGTAATTGGGGCATTGAGGATTGAGATAGCTTCCGAATCAAGTTTTCTAGTCGGCTCCACATGAATGTTATTAGTTTTCCTAGCTTGATTGAGTAAGGAATAAAAAAATTACTCTGTGTGTGCTTTAACCTCATCTAAATTCTCAATAAGATTATCATCTTTGTCTCTGCATTTGCTGATACGGTTAACAGCCCTTCGAGTAGCAATTGAAGCATAGAAAAATTTAGTATTGGAATCTCCTAGTGTAAACCAATGCTGTCGAGACTTCTGCTTTGCAAAACTTTCCTCCTGTTTTAAGGCTTGCATGAAGTTATTTCTGGCTTCTGTCTCTTTGTAGATAATATTCTCATCATTTGGCTGAAGTTGCAGCTCATGTTGCAATGACATTAGTTCCTTCCTGCAAAATTGAACTGTGGTGATAATATTGCCAAAGGTATTTGAATTCCACTCCTTTAGTGCTGCTTTACAGGCTTTGAGCTTTTGACATAAGATGTAAGGGGGGGATCCATGCACATTAACATTCCAAGCAGATCTGATAACATCAAGAAATTGAGGATGAGTACTCCACAAGTTAAAGAATCTAAACGGTTTCTTGCCTCTTGGTGTCGCTTTGTCTGCGTGTATATACATTAAAGAATGGTCAGAAAACAAAGGAGCACCATACTCAAGAAGTGAATCTGGATAAACTGTTAACCATTCATGATTAATCAAACACCTATTAAGTCGAGCCATTATTTTTCTGTTAGCAGCACCTTGATTACTCCAGGAGAGCCAATTACCCACATATTTCATATCAAACAAAGCTGCAGTGTCAATGTAATCATTAAAACTTTGAAGCTGGCTTTCTGAAAGTTGTCTACCCCCCTCTTTTTCATTTGTGTACCGAACAGTGTTAAAGTCTCCAAGAACGATCCAAGGTACATTGAGACAGCCATTTGCAATATTAGTCAGGTCAGACCAAAGAGTATTTCTTTCTTGCATACTATTTGAAGCATATATACCAGTGAGATTGAATTGACAGCCATTCTTTTTGTCCTCTACCTTAAGATGAATGAATTGATCAGTAGCAGAAATAAACCAAGCATTAATAGAGTTAGGATGCCATAAGACCCATATTCTACCAAAAGTTTCATTTGAGTCATTGGTAAACAGTTCTGCGTCCGGCCATATTAAATTCTTTTGAGCTTGAACACGTGATTGTTTAATTTTCGTTTCTACTAGAATAACAATATCACATGCAGCAGACTTGATTATTTTGTTGAGCTCCCGACATTTCTCCGGCTTATTAAGTCCGCGAACATTCCAACATGTTATCTTCATCAGTAATAAAGAAATGAAAAGGTGGTAAGGTATTCATCCTACGACTTTGGATGGACTGTACCATCCTTTTTCTTATCCTTCGGTTTTGTATTTTCCTCCCGCACAATATCCTTACCTTTTATGGCTTTATTCCTATATTAATCCACTTCATCTACAGCTTGCAGATTTTTGAACTTTAAAATACCTTGAATCATGTGGTCTTGATTGGCAGGGTTTGTCGAAGCACGATAAGATTGTTGCAGCACAATATCTTGGATAGTACTTGTTGGAGTAGCCTGGCTAGAGAGGTTTGTTGGGGCATGAGTTTGTTGAGACAGAATATCCTTGTTGGTGATGTTTGTTGTGGCCTGAGTTTGTTGAGGAAGAATATCCTTGCTGGCGAGATTTGTTTGGGCCTGAGTTTGTTGAGTTATTGTGGACGGATCCAATGATATTGGAAGAGATGAAGTTCCTGACTTATGTTTCTCCTGTCCACTAGTACCAAGGGAAACCTCTGTTGTGGAAGGCTCCGACATTGTAGGAAGAGATATAGTTTTGGATTTGTCCTTCTGTCCGCGGTGCTGTCCTTGCGAGTCGGAATGCTCAATAGTCTTCGCCACCATCGGTGCTACTGCCATTAGAGAAGATTCGCTTTGTTGCTGAGGCGCTTGACGTGGTCGATAGACCTTTGTGATTTGTTTTGGAGTTTGCTGACAAGCTCCATTTGCAAGACCAAAAGATAAGCAATGCTGACATCGTTGTGGCTTCCAGGAATATGAGACATGTACCTTCCGAGTTTTCCCGTCAAGATCACGATAGAGAACCTCATTTGGAAGATCTTCGTCGGAAGAAACCAGTACACATGCTCGTGCAAATGCTAATCTCGTCTGAGCAGCTGTTGCTTTGTCGATGTAGAGTGGCTGTCCCAGAGTGCTGCATAACTTTGCAATAAAACGTCGACTCCAAAGATGTAGAGGAAGTCCTTGAAAGGATACCCATAATGGAATAGACTGTAGGCTATCTAACTCCAAACGGACATCAGGAGACCAGCGTCGTAGAATCATTGGATGGCCGCGAATAGTCCAGAATCCTTCGAGGACCTGTTGTAAATCTTCTTCAGAGTAGAACTTGCAAACAAAGAATCCGTTCTCCAGCATATGAAGATCAAATGACGATATTCCCCATCGAGTTTTGATAAATGAGGATAGTGGGAAATAAGATGTTTTTAGACCTACCACATAGCCAACAATCGCCATAGACCATGTCTCAATAAGCTCTACTGAATCAGTAGTCTCGTATACAGTAATCTTCTTATCAGCCTGAACTTCTGGAGTAAAGAATTCCAAGCTTAGATCCGGACTTCCAACCGGAGCCTTGAAGAGACTAGTCCAAGGCCTAGGGTCATTGGAAATGAGGGCAGGCTGCCGCGATCTAGAGCGCGACCTACTTCGATGCTGTTTCATCGAAGGAGTTTCTCTCTGGAGAGGATATGGACGAGGAGCCAATTGAGGGGTAACGGTAGGGAGTCTTACCATCGTATCAACCCTCCCGCCACCGTCGCCAGCCCTAGGGGTCGTCGCTGCCATGTTAGATCCCTCTTCTGGTCGCCGCTATAGAATCGTCTCCATAGGGAAAAGCCACTGTCGCTATATATTAGATCGCCGCTACAGTACCGTCGCCCTATGGAGATCTGGTCGCCGCTATAGTATCGTCGCCCTTGGGGAGAAGCCGACGCTGCAGGAGATCCGATCACCACTACTGTAAGGGAGATCAGATCGTTGCTATAATATCGTCGCCCGTAAGAGAAAGCCAACGTTGCAGGAGTCAGATCGCCCTAGGGAGATCTCGTCGCCGCTACAGTGTCGTCGCGTCGCTACAGTACCGTCGCCTTTGGGAAACAACCGACGCTGTAGGAAATCAGATCGCCGCTACAGTGTCGTCGCCCGTCGCCCGTGGGAGAAAGCCGACGCTGCAGGAGTCAGATCGCCCTAGGGAGTTCTGGCCGCCGCTACAGTGGTCGCCCTAGATCTGGTCGCCGCTACAGTGTCGTCGCCGCTACAGTGTCGCCCAAGATCTGGTCGCCGCTATAGTGTCGTCGTCGCTGCAGGAGTCAGATCGCCCTAGGGAGATCTGGCCACCGCTACAGTGTCGTCGCCACTATAGTGGTCGCCCTAGATCTGGCCGCCGCTACAGTGGTCGCCGCTACAGTGTCGTCGCCCTAGACTTGCAACAGGTCTCCACTATTGCAGATCATCCTTTGATCTCGTTTCTAAGGTTTTTCGGGTTTTTAACAAAAGAATCTTAGTAATAGAAGAGTTTATTCATGTAGTTTTTAATGAAATTTCTAATTT
Organism: Musa acuminata AAA Group; assembly: GCF_036884655.1. Taxonomy (NCBI): domain Eukaryota; kingdom Viridiplantae; phylum Streptophyta; class Magnoliopsida; order Zingiberales; family Musaceae; genus Musa; species Musa acuminata. The sequence goes on along the minus strand of NC_088330.1, from coordinate 18,508,500 downwards.
AAAGAAAAATAATTTTGATGATGATCTTGGTTTTGATAATTTGAATTTAAATGAACCCCCTCCTCAAAATAGCAACTTGGATGCACCTTCTTCCGAAATTTCCTTACCCAAGGAATGGAAGTATATATATGCTCATCCAAAGGAGCTAATTATAGGAGATACATCAAAAGGGGTTCAAACTCGTTCCTTTTTCAAGAATTTTTGTGCTAACACCGCCTTCCTTTCTCAAATCGAACCTAAATGCATTGACGAGGCCATAAAAGATGATTTTTGGGTTATTGCAATGCAAGAGGAATTGAATCAATTTGAGAGGAATAAGGTATGGAAGCTTGTTCCTAGACCTAGTGACCATTTAGTCATTGGTACTAAATGGGTCTTTAGAAACAAGCAAAACGAAAATGGTATCGTGGTTAGAAACTGCTAGTCATAGGTGCCTAGCAAGCCAATCACGTGAGTGATGGCACGTGTGACTTGATACAGAATCTTTTTGCTTATTATATTTTGGCGTATATCACTTTATAACTATTGCATAAATGCATATATATATTGTGATGTCCTTGGATTTGTGCAATGGGAATCGGATCGTGATGAGATTACGATAATGAGATCGATTCACCTTTAAACACATATCCTAAATAATCCCGGTCATAGGTTACTCGAGAGGGACATCGTGATAACCAGATAGACTGGTGTACTGTATACCCGTCCATATGATGGATGCAGCTGGTCTCATAGCTGCTCGAGTAGGGACACTAGGGATACAGTACAGGTGCTCATTGGAGAATGAGTTCACTGATTGATCCGCTTACGGAATGCTGGATGGTTGATGATGCCTTATTGTCAGACAGCGATTCCGTAGTCCTAGTGGTGTATCTGGTCCTTAGACTTGAGACACCAAGGATGTCCTGTATGAGTGCTCCACTCTTTGATACCAGACTTATAGGTTTGGCTGTCCCCAAATCTAGTACAGTTGGTCATTGGGAGTGGTAGTCGACCTTACGAGGGCTATTGAGTGTCAATAGAGGATCATCCACTCTCGGCGTCATGAGAGGAATATCCTATGTGTTCTTGCTCAGACAAATCCCTGGCCAGGGTCATTCGGGTTGAGAGAGAAAGAGTTCTCCGGAAGAATCCGATTAGAGCGAGACTCGAGTAGACACCGTATAGGTCTGACAGCACCATGCTCGATATACGGTCTCTAGGATATTAGATGGATGAGGGACTATAGGTACATGGTAACTGAGGACAGACAGGTCCAATGGATTGGACTCCCCTGTATCGTCTGGGGACTACGACGTAGTGGCCTAGTACGTCCGTAGTCGATGAGTCGAGTGAATTATTACAGAGATAATAATTCACTGAGTTAGAAGGAGTTCTGACAGGTATGACTCACGGCCAGCTCGATATTGGGCCTAGAGGGTCACACACATATGGTAGGCATTGCGATGAGTAGAGGTTCGGATATGAGATATCCGACGGAGCCCTTGTCTTATTGGATGCAGATCCAATACCCACTAGGGAAGGACCCATTAGGGTTTGACACGGGATCTCTATAAATAGGAGGGATTCACAGCCTCATAGGCTAGAGTCTTTACTTGTCTTTCCTATTCTCCTCTCCCTCTCCACCTCAAAGCAGGCCTGGAGTTTTGAGGAGCGTCGTCGCAACCCTACTGTGTGGATCACCGCTAGAGAGGAGGACGCTTGACCTCCTTCACCCTCTCCTAAGGATCTGCAAGGAAACAGGGATATACGATCTCCCTAGGTAACACAATCTCTATACGCAGTTTTGTGTTTTGCGGATTTTTGCGCACCAATCTTCGCACGACGACGAATATCTTTCTGGGAATCGGGGATTTTTGTTTTCTTGTTCTTCCGCTACGCATATGATCTCGCCCCCCAATGATTTTCCAACAGTGGTATCAGAGCCAGGTTGTTCGTGCGAATGATTGGTTTTGAACTGAGTGTGTTGTGTTTAGCGAGAAAGGGCAGCAACAGTTGATGCCCTCGATCTGCGTGCGTGAAGCGCAGCCGAAGGCAGGCAGCACAGCGCCAGCGCATGCACAAGCGCTGTGCCTGTAGCAGCCTGCCGGCGGTCTGCTTGCAGCAGGCTTGCTGCTGGCGGGGCTGGCAACTCACGGGCAGAGGCGCCGCAGGGCAGCGGCGCTTGCCGCCGAAAGGAAGCGGCGCCTACCGCCGCAGGGCAGCGACGCGCGACGCCTGCCGCCGCTACTCCCGCGGGCGAAACCCCCCCCCACAGGGGCGGCCGCCCGGCGGTACAGCACCGCCTGCGGAGGCAGCGGCGCCCGAAGGGGGCGCCCACCCGCAGCGGCATCGCCGCCAGCGGGCGTGCCGCCTGCAGGCGAGGGCAGTGCCCTCGCCCCGCCGCACAGGCCGCCGCCGGCAGGGTGGCGGCGGCGGCAGCAGCGAAAGGAGGAAAGGGCATTAGGGTTTTCTGGGAAAAAGATAATTTTGCCCCTTCGGAATTTGAGAAATTCCAGTTTTGCCCCTGGGAAAAAGAGTTCCTTACCGGGGTGATGATGAATTAAGGATCGGTGGCTGCTTCTTCCAGCGGTCGGCGCTCTTTCCTCTTTGCAGCTTTGACTGCCTCGGCCTCCGTTCTCGACTCTCGCCTATTACAATATAAGATCGCGGGCGGCGCTCTTCACCGCTGGACGACGGCGGCGGCGAGCTTCAGGTAAAGGGGCGACTGCTGGAGACCTGCAAGATCGACCAGAGGAGGGAGGTCGCACTCTCTGCTCTCCTCCTTCCTCTTACGCGAACAAGAAGATCTGCAAGAAGAACGAACAGAAGGAGAAAGCTTGCCGTTGGGAGAATTTTGTTCCTCTTGCGCGAAATCGAAGGAGGGAGATCCCTCTTTCCTCTCCATCGGCGAAGGGAGGAAGTGGACGGTCATCAATTCCGCTATCTGGTCTCCTTCTTCTTCTTCTTTGCAGAAGGGTACAGAACCCTATCGTCTCTGCGGTCGGCTTTCTTCTTGCGTTGTGAAAACAGAGGAGGGCGAAGACGAGGAAAGGGGCTGAGGTTTCTGCTCCAAAGGAGCGACTGACCAGCTGTGCTGTCAAGGAAAGAAAGCGGCGCCTTGGTTCTTCCTCGCAGAAGGGAACGGAAGAAAGAGGGGGAAACGGAACCTGTTCTGCTCTCTTCTTTCAGCGAGATCGAAGAAGGTGGGAGATCTACTCTGTTTCTCTTGAACAAAGGAGGGGTCTCCTTCTTCCTCTTCTAATCGGGAAAAAAGGAGCCCGAACAGAGGAGATCTGCTCTTCCAGCGAGATCTGAGAAGGAAGAAGAGAGGTTCTTTGCACCGCCCCCTTTCACCTGCTTCTCATCGGGGAAAAGGGGCTCGGAGGCTGATTCCTTCCAGCGGAGGTGAGGGACGCTCTGCTCTTTCAAGACCGAGATCGGTTCTTGAAACTGAAACGGGAACAGAGTGGGAGAATTCTGTTCTTCGCAGAAAGGAATGGAACAGAGGAAAAATTTCAGTTATTCTTTCCTCTCTGATTGGTAGCAACGGGAAGGCTGAAATCGAACCTTTCTCTCCTTCTCTGCTCGGTGAAACAGAGTTCCTTACCGGAGTGGCAGTTGCATAAAGGAGAGTTCCTTCTTTAAAAAAAAAAAAAAAAGCGCCGAGACATGGCAGCGATGGTCCCTGGGTCTGGTGACAGTGGCGAGAGGGTAGATTCGACGACGAGGCTCCCTTCTCAAGTTGCTCGTCCAATACCTTCTTTTCGGTGAGATGTTCCTTTGACGAAGCAGCATCAAAGTAGGTCGCGCTCTAGATCGCAACCTCCTGCTCTTATTTCCAATGAACCTCGGCCATGGACTAGCCTCTTCAAGGCTCCAATTGGAAGCCCGGACCTCAGTTTGGAATTCTTTGCTCCAGAAGTTCAGGCTGAAAAGAAGATTGCTGTGTATGAGATAGATGATTCCGCAGAGTTAATTGAGACATGGTCTATGGCGATTGTTGGTTATGTGGTAGGTCTCAAAACATCATATTTCCCACTATCGTCATTTATAAAAACTAGATGGGGAACATCGGCATTTGACCTTCATATGCTGGAGAACGATTTCTTTGTTTGCAAGCTATACTCTGAAGAAGATTTGCAACGGGTCCTTGAAGGGTTTTGGACTATTCGTGCCCATCCAATGATTCTACGACGCTGGTCCCCTGATGTCCGTTTGGAGTTAGACAGTCTACAGTCTATTCCCTTATGGGTATCGTTTCAAGGTCTCTCTCTACATCTTTGGAGTCGACGTTTTATTGCAAAGTTATGCAGTACTTTGGGACAGCCACTCTATATTGATAAAGCAACAGCTGCGCAGACGAGATTAACATTTGCTCGAGCATGTGTACTGGTTTCCTCTGACGAAGATCTCCCTAATGAGGTTTTTTATCGAGATCTTGAAGGGAACACTCGTAAGGTACATGTCTCATATTCTTGGAAGCCACAATGATGCAAGAGTTGCTTATCTTTTGGTCATGCAACTGGAGCCTGTCAACAAACCCCGAAACCAATTAATAAGATCTACAGGCCACGTCAGATGCTTTAGCAACAAGGCGAACCTCCTCTAATGGTAGTAGAACCGGTGGTGACACAAACGTGTGAGCATTTCGACTCGCAGGGACAGCGCCATAAACAAGACAAATCAGGAACTTTATCTCTCCCTATTATGTCGGAGCTTTCCACAACAGCCCATGGTACTCATGGACAAGAGAAGCAGAAGTTGGAAACTTCATCTCTTACTATATTACAGGATCCATCCACAACAGGAATTCCAATATCCACTCAAAATTTTTTTTTTTTTTTTGGTAAGTAAAAGTAAATTGATTATGTGTAAAGTTTCTACAAATAGCTTTATCTATACAAGTCATAGACAAAGCCAAGTTACTCATAGAGTGCGAATGCGATAGTTATGACTACACATGCTATAGACTATAACTACCTGTGGGTACATTATTTGGCATCATTCCCAAGATCTTTTGCTAATAGCAAAATTAAATTTGATAAAAATATCTTTTTCTCTTCGGGTGAAGTGCTCGGTTTTGAGATCTTGCTCCAAACAGGATCTTGAGTCTCTAATAATCTCTTACAAGAGCTGAGCATTGTTTGTGTGTTGACATTCAAAGATTCTATTACATCTCTCCTTCCACATCCACCAAATAGCGCGTCTGAAAGTAACCTTTGCCAGTTGTGTAAGAGGCCCTTTTCTTGAGAAACATTGCATAAGGTCGCCTAGATGGGAAGACCGACCCCAACTATTCGCGCATGAGAGTGGACTTCCCTAGATGGGAAGAAGGAGACCCAATTGGTTGGATCTCGCGCGCTGAGCGATATTTTCGGTACCATAAAACTACGGATGCATCCATAGTGGAAATTGCAGCTATACATCTTAAAGGGGATGCCATACAATGGTTTGATTGGTTTGAACACACTTATGGAGCCCTTTCATGGCGACAATTCAAAGAAGGACTACTGATCCGCTTCGGACCAACTTATTACGAGAACATTGACGGACAACTAGCAAAGATCCGACAAACCTCTACCATTCAAGAGTACCAAACCAGGTTTGAAAGGTTATCTAATCAAACTCGTGATTGGTCTAAAAAACAGTTATTGTGGACTTTTATTGAGGGCTTAAAGCCGGAGATCCGGGGAGAAGTTAAGGCGCGACAACCATACACGCTTATGGCAGCCATCTCTTTCGCACGACTTCAAGAGGAGCGATTGAACCATGAAGCCCGGAGGACAAGGATCACTCCACGACCTACAATACTAAAGCCCTCAGCCTCCCCTACTATCAACCGAGTCCCTGTACCGAAAAGGTTAACAAGAGAAGAACTTCGGGAGCGATCTGCGAAGGGGTTATGTTGGCATTGCGACGAGCCGTGGAGCCGCGAGCATCGCTGTAAAAAAGGTAGACTTCTTATGATTGAACCAGTAGAAGAAGAGGTCATTGAACATCTAGAAGAGAGCCTTGAACATGAAGAAGGAGATATGGAAGAAGAGCCACAGCCGACCGACATTACGGTACACGCACTAGCCGGCTATTCAAATCCGCAAACGATGAAAGTTGGAGGCCTTCTCAAACAACAGCCGATCACTGTTCTCATCGACACGGGTAGCACTAATAACTTCCTGAATAGTAAGGTTGCTGCTCGGATGGCACTGCATATTGAAGGTTGCAGCAAGTTCGATGTAAAGGTTGCCGATGGTAGAATCCTAAAGTGCGACGAAAGATGCCCGTAGGTGAAACTATTACTGCAAGACCAAGAAATTATCACCGATTTCTTCCTCCTACCAATCGATGACTATGAGGCAGTGCTTGGTATAGAATGGCTAACTACACTAGGTGATGTCTCTTGGAACTTTTCTAAATTAATTATGAAATTCTACTGTAAGGGAAAGCAGATCATCCTACGCGGGAAGCGCGGAAGCAATGTTACCACTGTTTCGACCCAACGAATGGAGAAAGTTTTACACAAGGTAAATGGTGCCTTTTTGATGCACCTCTAGCAGCAACCAGAGGGGAAGAAAATAGAATTTGAAGATCAAAATCTTGCCCAATTACTTACTGAATTTGCCGACATATTTGTTGAACCTCGCGGTCTTCCTCCTTCTCGGCAACATGACCATCGAATTCCAATTCTTCCGGGCAAGCCACCAGCGAACACTCGACCATACCGATATCCTCACCTCCAGAAAGATGAAATTAAAAAGATCGTAAAGGAGATGCTTGAAACGGGGGTGATTCGACCAAGTTGCAGCCCCTATTCCTCACCGGTGCTACTTGTACGCAAGAAGGACGGAACTTGGCAGATGTGCATCGACTACCGAGCTTTAAATGGCATCACCGTCAAGGACAAATACCCAATACCAGTGGTGGATGAACTTCTTGATGAATTGAAAGGAGCTCGAGTCTTCACGAAGTTGGACCTTCGATCCGGTTACCACCAAATTCGGATTGTTTTGACGATCCTTCGGGAGAATACTCTTTTTGTTAAACAACCGAAGTGCAGTTTTCTCCAGCAAAAAGTAGAGTACCTTGGGCATATAATATCTGAAGAAGGAGTGGCGGTAGACCCAACAAAAATTGAGGCAATGCAAGGCTGGCCGAAACCTACAAACGTGAAATTACTGCGGGGGTTCCTTGGACTAACGGGCTACTACCGAAAATTTGTTAAGGACTATGGGAAGATCAGTGCACCACTCACTTCTTTACTGAAAAAAGATGCTTTCCAATGGTCGGACAAAGCCTCTGCTGCCTTCGACAAACTTAAAGCAGCCATGACAACGACGCCGGTGCTTGCACTACCAGATTTCAATAGACCCTTCATCATTGAGGCCGACGCATCTGGAGTCGGAATTGGAGCCGTTCTCATGCAAAATGGTCGACCACTCGCATACACTAGCATGACATTATCTCCCTCCCATCAAAATATGTCAGTATATGATAAGGAGATGCTTGTCATTGTACACGCAGTAACGAGGTGGAGACCCTACCTGATCGGCCGGCGATTTCAAATTAAAACTGACCATAAAAGCCTCAAGTACTTTTTGGAGCAAAAGATATCATCCCCTGAGTAGCAAAAATGGGTAACCAAACTTCTTGGATTTGATTATGAAATTATTTACAAAAAGGGGAAAGAAAACGTTGTTGCAGATGCACTCTCACGGCTACCTGAACAAGCTAAGGTTTCAACCATCTCCCTTCCTACCACCGGTCTCCTCGAGGACATTAGGGAAGAATGGAAGAAGGATCCAGAGATTAGCAAGATCATAAAAAAATTGGAGGAGGATCCAAGTGCAATAGCCCACTACACTTGGAATTCGAGGGATTTACGCTACAAAGGTCGCATTGTGCTTATACCTGACTCCCCTTGCATCGCAATCATCTTGCATGAAATGCACTCTATACCTTCAGCAGGGCACTCTGGATTCCTAAGAACCTACAAAAGAGTGAAGCAAAATTTTTATTGGAGAGGGATGAAAAAAATTATTGCTGAATATGTGGCACAATGTGATGTATGTCAACAGCACAAGGGTGAAACTGTGGCAAATCCAGGGAAGCTACAACCAGTACCCATACCAGACTCAGTGTGGACTGACATCTCCATGGACTTCATTGGAGGGCTGCCATCTTCTAAAGGTAAAAGCACGATTCTCGTGGTGGTTGATCGACTTACGAAATATGCTCATTTTTGTGCTGTGAGAAATCCCTACACTGCTGCTAGTATTGCTCAGATTTTCATAGAAAATATTGTTAAACTGCATGGGATGCCAAGGTCCATCGTAAGTGATCATGACAGGATCTTCACTAGTAAATTTTGGACCGAGTTATTTCAGTTACAAGGCACCAAACTCAAGATGAGCACAGCATATCATCCACAAACTGACGGCCAAACAAAGGTGGTAAATAGGTGCTTAGAGACGTACCTCCGGTGTTTCGCTAGCGACCGACCAAAAGAGTGGGCAAAATGGCTTCCTTGGGTCGAATGGTGGTATAATACTACATATCATTCATCTACAAAATGTGCTCCTTATGAAGCATTGTATGGTCGACCAGCACCTGTGATTCCAAAGTATGTAATTGGCTCGGCCAAGGTAGATCAGGTTGACCAAGAATTGATTGATAGGGACAAACTCTTACAACTGTTAAAAGATAATCTCTCTACCGCTCAAGCCAGAATGAAGCAGCAAGCCGACACACGACGAAGTGAAAGAGAATTTTCAGTGGGAGATTGGGTTTATCTTCGCCTACAACCATGAAGCTATCCCCACGTTTTTATGGGCCCTATCAGATCACAGAGCGTATTGGAGCCGTGGCATACAGACTTAAATTACCTGAAGATGCCAAAATTCACCCTGTCTTCCACGTATCATGCCTAAAGCCCAAGTTGGGAGAACACGAGTCACCCCAGATCCAACTGCCCAACACAACTGAGGATGGAGTTATTCAAGCCCAACCACAGGCCATCCTCGATCGTAGGATTGTGATGCGTCGCCGACATCCCTCTACTGAAGTACTAGTGCATTGGAATAATCTACCACTTGAAGACGCCACATGGGAACCATATGAGGAGCTGAAGACCCGGTTCCCTGAGTTCATGTAATCTCAGCCTTGAGGGTAAGGCTGATTTGAAGAGGGCGGGTCTGTTAGGACTATAGCTAGGAGAGTCCTAATTGAGAGGAACATTCTGTTAGGACTCTAGCTAGGAGAGTCCTAATTGAGAGGGACACTCTGTTAGGACTCTAACTAGGAGAGTCCTAATTGAAAGGGACATTCTGTTAGGAGGTTTTTTCTTAGAGAAGAATTAGGAGTTGTAAGGGAATAGGAGTCTTGAGTATGAGTCATATTAGGAGTTGGTTAGAAGTAAGAGTCTTAAGTAGGAGTCCTATTAGGAGTTAGGGTTTAGAAGCCCTATAAATAGCCATGTATTCCTTCTCTTTTCTTAAGCAATAGATGAATCTTTTCTGCAGCCTTTGAGCAGCAACTTGGAGGGAGGAACCCCTATAGAGTTCCAAGGAGGCCGATCCCCTAAAGAGATCAACCCCAAGTTTAGAATCTGCAAGGGTTCTAACATATTCTGCTTGCTAATGACTTGATAAAGGACCTGCACTCAAATGCAAGAGGGACGAAAATATGTTTTAAAGCTGATTTACGGAAAGCCTTTGATTCAGTTAATAGGAGTTTTATCTATAAGATGCTCATCGATATGAACTTCTCACATAAATGGGTAAATTGGATTCAAAGTTGCTTGGAAACTCTAAAGTTTTTGATACTTTTTAATGGCTCACCTATTGGTTTTTTTGGGAGCACGAATGGCATCCGACAAGGTGATCCACTTTCTCCATATCTCTTTACTATTGCAATGGAAGGACTTAGCTGTATGTTGGAACAAGCAGTCTTGAATGGCGGTATTAAGGTACCAAATGCTGGTTCTATTCACATATCACACATAACATTTGCAGATGATTTACTTATATTTCTCCAGAATGATCCAACTTCAGTGAGGAACCTAGCTACTATTCTAAATGACTTTGGTATGGTTTCTGGCCTTCAGTTAAATCATGCAAAAAGTAAAGTCTATATGGGTCCTTGCATTGAGGACAAGGACTTTATTACACACACTCTGGGGGTTAATAAGGGAAGTTTGCCAGTTCCTTATTTGGGTCTCCCACTCATATCCACTGGCATTCATAAAACCCACTGTCAACCTATCCTGCAAAAAATAAAGAATAGAATTTCTTCCTGAAAAAATAGGCTTCTATCAAAAGCAGGACGACTTGAACTCATCCGTTCGGTGTTGTACTCTTACTCTATATATTGGTCTAATGCTTTTCTTCTGCCTGTTGGACTTATCCAAGATATTGAACGGCTATTAATGAACTTCTTCTGGAATGGTACAAATGATAAGGCAATGCATATGGTAAATTGGGACAACATCTGTAAACCGAAAGATGAAGGGGGGCTGAACTTGAGAAATATTAGAGAGTGGAATAAAGCATGTTTGGTACAATAATTGTGGGACCTTTTGCAAAACAAATGTTCCTTATGGTCACAATGGGTTTCTGCTAGGTATCTTTCGAAGGAATCGATTTGGGAAATTTCAACAAGAACATACCACTCTGCAGCTTGGAAAGGAATTTTAAAGGCAAAGAATTGGATAATTAAACACATTTCTTATGCAATCTCTACTGGAACTAATACTAATATGTGGTATGATCCTTGGGTGAATGGGAAAAGTATATTTCAATTATATGGTGACAGAATACGAAAAGATCTTGGGGCTCCCAAAGATTGGAAGGTTTCCGAGTTCATTGCTAATGGTACTTGGTGTCTCCCTACTCCTATTTCTCCTGAAATGTTATCACTTTGGCCGACTATCACAGCTATTCCAATCAGGAACAACCCTTCAGATGTACTTATTTGGCTTCATGACAATGGTAAATTTAGTGCCACATCCGCATGGAATCAAATTAGGCAAAGAAATAACAAGTGGCTCCCAAGCAGTTGGACATGGGATCGACCGGGATCACAAAGACATTCCTTATGTACATGGCAGGCCCTTCTGAATAAACTACCTACAATAGATAATATTAAAAGAAGAGGTATCTATCATGTTAACCGATGCTCCCTTTATTTGCAACAAGAAGAAACTATTGACCACCTCTATTTTGCTTGTGAATATACTAAATGGATATGGAAGGAGATTCTCCAGCGATTTGAACTCAATAGGCTGCCGCAACCAAACTTGCATCAAGAATTAGGCGACCTCATACAAAGTTTCTCAAGAAAAGGACCTCTTACACAATTGGCAAAAGTTACTATGTGCTATTTGGTGGATGTGGAAGGAGAGATGTAGCAGAATCTTTGAATGTCAACACACAAACAATGCTCAGCTCTTGACAGAGATTATTAGAGACTCAAGATCATGCATGGAGCATAATCTCAAAATGGAGCACTTTACACAAAGAGAAAGAGATATTTTTATCAAATTCAATTTTACTATTAGCTAAAGATCTTGGCAACGATGTTAAATGCTGTAACCAATGGTAGTCTTGGCACATCTTAACATGCTCGTTACAGTTAGGAGTTAAAGTCTACAACATGTGTAGTCATAACTATCACATGTGTACTCAATGAGTTACCTAACTTTGTCTATGACTTGTATAGACAAAGCTATTTGTAGAAACGTTACACATAATCAATTTACTTTTACTTACCAAAAAAAGAAATTCCAGTTTCTGTCTTTTATCCAAATTACAAAAATAACCTTAAGAATTGAGAAATTCCCTACATGTCCCTGATTTCAGAAAATATTAATTAATTAAAAGGTTTAGTTGATTATTATTTTTATTATTATCTAGTAGTCCTACATGATGATGATTATTTATACATTTGATGTATGATGTGTGGACGGATGATCATGGACCGTGTGATGTGTGTACTTGTGATTATTATTATTGAGGTCTGCGAACCTCCATTATATTTCTCGTTTATTGTCGGGCCTGCGTGCCTATGATTAAGTTGTAATCACATGAGGAGGCGTAGCGGGAGCGTGGATGCGATAGCGGGACCCACGAGACGGACGATCGTGATGCATGGAGATGCATCAAGATGTCGACGAAACCGACGAGGACGAGATGGACGATCACAGGGCATGGAGATGCACCGTTGCACACATAGATCTTGATGTGAGTGATTAGGCCTACTGGCTCGGGCCTAATCATATTAGGTTGTGGTCCATGATCATCTGGTGTGATTGCTTATACACATACTAGATATGTATATATATTTGCATGTGATGTAGATATATATTAAATATGTATATGTGTGACATGTCATATTAGGAGACCAAATTATAGAAACATTTCTCGATAATATTAAGTCGGTAAACGTGAGGCAATTAGATTGACCCACGTGGCCTTCCATCGTTATGAGTAGGAACCGAATCCCGGTGTAGGTTGAGTTGGTCGAGTCCCTACAGACTCACCTATATCGCGATTCGCTATCTTGCTTACGACATAGAGATGTCACCGGTGACCTGAGGACATGGTATGCTTGGTCGAGTCCCTCGAGGGTATATCAACAAATCAGACTCATCTTGTAACGAAGGTGTTGACTTAACCGAGCATCTGTTAGGATCGGAGCGGCACTAAGAGGGGGGGTGAATTAGTGCAGCGGATTAAAACGTTGATTTCGACAAAACTTTCGTACGAAAAGAACGAAACTTGAAAAGCTTAACTTTAAGGCGTATTCTTAAAGTTGTGCAGCAAAGGTAATAAGGAACTAAAGCATGTAAGAAGGTTTGCAATAATGTAAATGACAATAATGAAATGCAAACCAAGGATGACGCCGATTTTAGAGTGGTTCGGTCAAATGACCTACTCCACTTGCGAGGCCCCTCTTCGATGAAGCTCCCACCTTCCACTAGCAAATCTCTTGAAATGGAAAGGTAAATACCCCTCTTACAACCTTTTACAAGCAGTTCAACCTCTTACAAAATTTCAGCAAGAAAGAATGAGGAGAACTCTCTAACAAAATGAAAACAAGACTTGTTAAGACTTTCTAAGACCTTTTTTTTTCTCAATCAAATTGCTTCTCAAAAGTTGTTATCTCAGCTGAGATTTGAGGGGTATTTATAGGCCTCAAGAGGATTCAAATTTGGGCTCCAAATTTGAATTCTCGTGGAGTTCCCGATGCTGGCGGTGCTACCGCCTGTCAGTGGCGGTTCCACCGCCTGTTAGTGTCAGGCGCTGACAGTGCTGGGTGGTGCCACCGCCCAGCTCAGGCGGTGCCACCGCCTGGCTCTCGGGCACTGGGCGGTGCCACCGCCCAAACCAGGCGGTGCCACCGCCCAGCTCTCGGGTGCTGGGCGGTGCAACCGCCCAGTCTGGCAGCTCCACCGCCAGACTCTTTGGTGACTGGTTGGGCTTCAAACTTAGCCCAAACCAAGTCTAATTTTGGGCCCAGTTGGCCCCTAACCAGGATATAGGATTATCTCTTAATCCTAATCCTAATTACAAGTTAACTACATAACAAAAAAACACCTCCTAAACAAGCTTTCAACCGCGAACGTCGAGTCTTGTTTCGGCGAGCTTTCCGACAAACTTCTTCCGACGGACTCCCATCAAGCTCCCGATCTTGTGATGACTTTAACGAGTAGCCAAGCCTTCTCGGTGATCTCCGTGAACCTCCGACGATCTCTTCGGGGAACTTCCGAAAATTCCGATAGGTTCCCGATTTCTTCTCGGTTGGTTTCGGCAGCATCTCCGACGATTCTTCGGACTCTTAAACGTCCATCGATCTTGACTCCGGTATTCTTGCTTTGTGTTTTCTGGTTATCATAGTTAATCCTGCACACTTAACTCAATAATATGGATTAGATCAATTAACCCATCAATTGATTTCATCATCAAAATCCGACATTCAACAATCTCCCCCTTTTTGATGATGACAATCAATTGATGATGGATTTAAACATAACTCCCCCTATCTATATGCCATTTAATGAGAAGATGAAAACACTTGAATTTCATCCATTGAATTCAAGCATAAATCGATAAGTTCTAACCGTAGAACTTATCGTTATTCTCATTAAGCAATAGTAAATGCGAAACTTCGATGAAAATCATAAGTCAAATGATATTGGACGATTTTTACTATGATAGGAGATAAAGATTTTCAACATGAATTTCATGATATCGATGTAAGGCATGCTTTCAAAATGATCAATCAATCTTGTGATATTCTCAAGGATTTTGCAAGGCATATAAGACATTCATATCACACAAGCTTTTGCAATTCATATAAGTCATGCTATTAAAATGATACAAGTCATCACTTTTCTCCCCTTTTGTCATCAACAAAAAGGGAATGAGACTTGAAGCACATAATTTATCATACAAAGATTTTATCATTGATCATACATCACTCATCTATATTATCATTGATCATACAAAGATTTTATCATTCAAAAATAAGTATACTAAAATATTTACGCAGAGTTCATCTTAAAGGAAAATTCAGCATTCATCCATATTATCAAATCTCTTCTTTTTATAATTAACAAAAATTGTAGATGTACAAAGAAGAGATTGGGATAAGAAAAAAAATTTTAAGTAGTAACTCCAATAAGTCAATATCATAATTCGAATACAAATCCATTCAAATTCAATTCGTCAACTCATAATCAAGCCATCAAAATCAATTTCGAGATTCAAAATGTCATAAAATCATTAATCTTGATCAGATGGAAGCGGTGTTTAACTCAAGATAGGATAAGATAATTTAACAAGTCACCGAGGAACGGAGAGAGAATGAAAAACTTTACGGAAAATCCATTCAAACAAGTTTATTCTTAGGGACAATTTAACATACCTAATTCCCTTCTAATGAATTCAAATTGGTCTTCATTCAAAGCTTTTGTAAATATATCTGCTAATTGATGCTTTGTGTCAATGAATTCTAGAACAACATGTTAGGACTCTAGCTAGGAGAGTCCTAATTGAGAGGGACATTCTGTTAGGACTCTAGCTAGGAGAGTCCTAATTGAGAGGGACACTCTGTTAGGACTCTAACTAGGAGAGTCCTAATTGAAAGGGACATTCTGTTAGGAGGTTTTTTCTTAGAGAAGAATTAGGAGTTGTAAGGGAATAGGAGTCTTGAGTATGAGTCATATTAGGAGTTGGTTAGAAGTAAGAGTCTTAAGTAGGAGTCCTATTAGGAGTTAGGGTTTAGAAGCCCTATAAATAGCCATGTATTCCTTCTCTTTTCTTAAGCAATAGATGAAACTTTTCTGCAGCCTTTGAGCAGCACTTGGAGGGAGGAACCCATATAGAGTTCCAAGGAGGCCGATCCCCTAAAGAGATCAACCTCAAGTTTAGAATCTGCAAGGGTTCTATCACCTGGTATCAGAGCAGCGTTCTTGGCGTCTCGCTGCCCTTCCATAGCCATCCATCAACCCTCCACAACCATCCAAAGCAATTCCCACAATTGCTTAAAAGATCGTCGCCCAATTCCACCATCATCTCCACCACCGCAGATCAACCTTTGATCTCCCCGTGAATTGCAACAGCAAACTTTCACTGATTTCTATCAAACCTATACATGCCTTTAACTCGTCAACAAAAGAGAGATCTTGACATCACAGATTTGGAGTCATATACTATGGCATCTGAGGAGGCAATCAATGCTAAATTTGAAGCCTTTGAGGCACGAATGGAGGATAAGATTCAGACTCTCCTTACCGAATTCAGTTTGGGCCGACCACCAAGCCCGAAGAAATCACATCAAGGAGAGAGCTCTAACCAATCACATCATGCCCAAAGAGATGACTTCCAAGAGAGGGGAGGCTCTATGACTGACCCCAACTATTCGCGCATGAGAGTGGACTTCCCTAGATGGGAAGAAGGAGACCCAATTGGTTGGATCTCGCGCGCTGAGCGATATTTTCGGTACCATAAAACTGCGGATGCATCCATGGTGGAAATTGCAGCTATACATCTTGAAGGGGATGCCATACAATGGTTTGACTAGTTTGAACACACTTATGGAGCCCTTTCATGGCGACAATTCAAAGAAGGACTACTGATCCGCTTCGGACCAACTTATTACGAGAACATTGACGGACAACTAGCAAAGATCCGACAAACCACTACCATTCAAGAGTACCAAACCAGGTTTGAAAGGTTATCTAATCAAACTCGTGATTGGTATAAAAAACAGTTATTGTGGACTTTTATTGAGGGCTTAAAGCCGGAGATCCGGGGAGAAGTTAAGGCGCGACAACCATACACGCTTATGGCAGCCATCTCTTTCGCACGACTTCAAGAGGAGCGATTGAACCATGAAGCCCGGAGGACAAGGATCACTCCACGACCTACAATACTAAAGCCCTCAGCCTCCCCTACTATCAACCGAGTCCCTGCACCGAAAAGGTTAACAAGAGAAGAACTTCGGGAGCGATCTGCGAAGGGGTTATGTTGGCATTGCGACGAGCCGTGGAGCCGCGAGCATTGCTGTAAAAAAGGTAGACTTCTTATGATTGAACTAGTAGAAGAAGAGGTCATTGAACATCTAGAAGAGAGCCTTGAACATGAAGAAGAAGATATGGAAGTAGAGCCACAGCCGACCGACATTACGGTACATGCACTAGCCGGCTATTCAAATCCGCAAACGATGAAAGTTGGAGGCCTTCTCAAACAACAGCCGATCACTGTTCTCATCGACACGGGTAGCACTAATAACTTCCTGAATAGTAAGGTTGCTGCTCGGATAGCACTGCATATTGAAGGTTGCAGCATGTTCGATGTAAAGGTTGCCGATGGTAGAATCCTAAAGTGCGACCAAAGATGCCCGCAGGTGAAACTATTACTGCAAGACCAAGAAATTATCACCGATTTCTTCCTCCTACCAATCGATGACTATGAGGCAGTGCTTGGTATAGAATGGCTGACTACACTAGATGATGTCTCTTGGAACTTTTCTAAATTAATTATAAAATTCTACTGTAAGGGCAAGCAGATCATCCTACGCGGGAAGCGCGGAAGCAACGTTACCACTGTTTCGACCCAACGAATGGAGAAAGTTTTACACAAGGTAAATGGTGCCTTTTTGATGCACCTCCAGCAGCAACCAGAGGGGAAGAAAATAGAATTTGAAGATCAAAATCTTGCCCAATTACTTACTGAATTTGCCGACATATTTGCTGAACCGCGCGGTTTTCCTCCTTCTCGGCAACATGACCATCGAATTCCAATCCTTCCGGGCAAGCCACCAGCGAACACTCGACCATACCGATATCCTCACCTCCAGAAAGATGAAATTGAAAAGATCGTAAAGGAGATGCTTGAAACCGGGGTGATTCGACCAAGTTGCAGCCCCTATTCCTCACCGGTGCTACTTGTACGCAAGAAGGACGGAACTTGGCGGATGTGCATCGACTACCGAGCTTTAAATGGCATCACCGTCAAGGACAAATACCCAATACCAGTGGTGGATGAACTTCTTGATGAATTGAAAGGAGCTCGAGTCTTCGCGAAGTTGGACCTTCGATCCGGTTACCACCAAATTCGGGTATGTAACGATGACATTCCAAAAACTGCAATTCGCACACATGATGGCCATTATGAATTCTTGGTAATGCCTTTTGGACTCACTAATGCTCCTTCAACCTTTCAAAGTCTCATGAATGATATATTTTGGAGCTTTCTTCGTAAATTTGTGCTGGTATTTTTCGATGATATTCTCGTTTACAGCCCTTCTCTTGAGACTCACTTTCAGCATTTAGGGATTGTTTTGACGATCCTTCGGGAGAATACTCTTTTTGTTAAGCAACCAAAGTGCAGCTTTCTCCAGCAAAAAGTAGAGTACCTTGGGCATATAATATCTGAAGAAGGAGTGGCGGTAGACTCAACAGAAATTGAGGCAATGCAAGGCTGGCCGAAACCTACAAACGTGAAATTACTGCGGGGGTTCCTTGGACTAACGGGCTACTACCGAAAATTTGTTAAGGACTATGGGAAGATCAGTGCACCACTCACTTCTTTACTGAAAAAAGATGCTTTCCAATGGTCGGACAAAGCCTCTGCTGCCTTCGACAAACTTAAAGCAGCCATGACAACGACGCCGGTGCTTGCACTACCAGATTTCAATAGACCCTTCATCATTGAGGCCGACGCATCTGGAGTCGGAATTGGAGCTGTTCTCATGCAAAATGGTCGACCACTCGCATACACTAGCGAGGCATTATCTCCCTCCCATCAAAATATGTCAGTATATGATAAGGAGATGCTTGCCATTGTACACGCAGTAACGAGGTGGAGACCCTACCTGATCGGCCGACGATTTCGAATTAAAACTGACCATAAAAGCCTCAAGTACTTTTTGGAGCAAAAGATATCATCCCCTGAGCAGCAAAAATGGGTAACCAAACTTCTTGGATTTGATTATGAAATTATTTACAAAAAGGGGAAAGAAAACGTTGTTGTAGATGCACTCTCACGGCTACCTGAACAAGCTAAGGTTTCAGCCATCTCCCTTCCTACCACCGGCCTCCTCGAGGACATTAGGGAAGAATGGAAGAAGGATCCAGAGATTAGCAAGATCATAAAAAAAATTGGAGGAGGATCCAAGTGCAATAGCCCACTACACTTGGAATTGGAGGGATTTACGCTACAAAGGTCGCATTGTGCGTATACCTGACTCCCCTTGCATCGCAATCATCTTGCATGAAATGCACTCTATACCTTCAGCAGGGTACTCTGGATTCCTAAGAACCTACAAAAGAGTGAAGCAAAATTTTTATTGGAGAGGGATGAAAAAAATTATTGCATCCTCAATGCCCCAATTACAGACGACGAAATTGTATTTGTTGTCTTTAAGTCACCAAAGCACAAAAGCCCAGGTCCAGATGGATTTCCAGCTAAATTTTATCAAACTGCTTGGTCTATTATTGGAAATTATGTGATCAAGGCATGCCAACATTTTTTCTCTTCAGGTCATATTCTTAGAGAGATGAATTGCACTTTTATTTCTTTAATTCCGAAGAATGCAGGGGCTGATTCACTAGAGAACTATCGACCCATATCATTATGCAACTTTATTTACAAGATCATCTCCAAAGTATTGGCAAATAGAATGCAAAAGATAATACACAAGATCATTAGTCCAAATCAAGCTGCTTTCATCAAAGGAAGAAGTATACATCATAAAATTTTGCTTGCTAATGACTTGGTCAAAGATTTGCATTCAAAAGCAAGAGGGACAAAAATATGTTTTAAAGTTGATTTACGGAAAGCCTTTGATTCAGTTAATAGGAAATTTATCTATAAGATGCTCCTCGATATGAACTTCCAACAGCAATGGGTCAATTGGATACATTCTTGCCTGGAAACTCCAAAGTTTTCGATACTCTTTAATGGCTCACCTATTGGTTTTTTTGGGAGCACGAATGGCATCCGACAAGGTGATCCACTCTCTCCGTATCTCTTTACTATTGCGATGGAAGGACTTAGCTGTATGTTGGAACATGCAGTCTTAAATGGCAGCATTAAGGTACCCAATGCGGGTTCTATTCATATATCACATATAACATTTGCAGATGATTTACTTATCTTTCCAAAATGATCCAACTTCAGTAAAGAACCTGGCTACTATTATGAATGACTTTGGTATGGTTTCTGGACTTCAATTAAATCATGCGAAAAGTAAAGTATATATTAGCCCTTACGTTGAGGATAAGGTCTTTATTGCACAAACTTTGGGGGTTAGTAAGGGAAGCCTGCCAGTTCCTTATTTGGGTCTCCCGCTCATATCCACAGGCATTCACAAAACCCACTGTCAGCCTATCCTGCAAAAAATAAAGAATAAAATTTCTTCTTGGAAAAATAGGCTTTTATCAAAAGCAGGACGACTCGAACTCATCCGTTCTGTATTGCACTCCTACTCTATATATTGGTGTAATGCATTTCTTCTGCCTGCTGGACTTCTCCAAGATATTGAACGGTTATTAATGAACTTCTTTTGGAATGGCACAAATGATAAGGCAATGCATATGGTAAATTGGGATAGCATTTGCAAACCGAAAGATGAAGGGGGCTAAACTTGAGAAATACTAGAGATTGGAATCAAGCATGCCTAGTACAACAATTGTGGGATCTTTTGCAAAACAAATGTTCCTTATGGTCACAATGGGTTTCTGCTAGGTATCTTTCAAAGGAATCAATCTGGGAAATTTCAACAAGAACATACCACTCTGCAGCTTCGAAAGGAATTTTAAAGGCAAGGAATTGGCTAATCAAACACATCTCTTATGCAATCTCTTCTGGAACTAGTACTAATATGTGGTACGATCCTTGGGTGAGTGGGAAGAGTATATTTCAATTAAATGACGACAGAATACGAAAAGATCTTGGGGCTCCCAAAGATTGGAAGGTTTCCGAGTTCATTGCTAACGGTACCTGGTGTCTCCCTAATCCTATTTCTCCCGAAATGTTATCACTTTGGCCGACTATCATAGCTATTCCAATCAGGAACAACTCTTCAGATATACTTATTTGGCCTCATGACAATGGCAAATTTAGTGCCACATCCGCATGGAATCAAATTAGGCAAAGAAATAACAAGTGGGTCCCAAGCAGTTGGACATGGGATCGACCGGGATCACAAAGACACTCCTTATGTACATGGCAGGCCCTTCTCAATAAACTACCTACAATAGACAATATGAAAAGAAGAGGTATCTATCATGTTAACCGATGCTCCCTTTGTTTGCAACAAGAAGAAACTGTTGACCACCTCTATTTTGCTTGTGATTATACAAAATGGATATGGAAGGAGATTCTCCAGCGATTTGAACTCAATAGACTGCCGCAACCAAACTTGCACCAAGAACTAGGCGACCTTATGCAATGTTTCTCAAGAAAAGGGCCTCTTACACAACTGGCAAAGGTTACTTTCAGACGCGCTATTTGGTGGATGTGGAAGGAGAGATGTAATAGAATCTTTGAATGTCAACACACAAACAATGCTCAGCTCTTGAAAGAGATTATTAGAGACTCAAGATCCTGTATGGAGCATGATCTCAAAACCGAGCACTTCACCCGAAGAGAAAAAGATATTTTTATCAAATTTAATTTTTCTATTAGCTAAAGATCTTGGGAATGATGCCAAATAATGTACCCACAGGTAGTTATAGTCTACAGCATGTGTAGTCATAACTATCGCATTCGCACTCTATGAGTTACTTGGCTTTGTCTATGACTTGTATAGATAAAGCTATTTGTAGAAACTTTACACATAATCAATTTACTTTTACTTACCAAAAAAAAAAAAAAAAATTATTGCTGAATATGTGGCACAATGTGATGTATGTCAACAGCACAAGGGTGAAACTGTGGCAAATCCAAGAAAGCTACAACCACTACCCATACCAGACTCAGTGTGGACTGACAACTCCATGGACTTCATTGAAGGGCTGCCATCTTCCAAAGGTAAAAGCACGATTCTCGTGGTGGTTGATCGACTTACGAAATATGCTCATTTTTGTGCTGTGAGAAATCCCTACACTGCTGCTAGTATTGCTCAGATTTTCATAGAAAATATTGTTAAATTGCATGGGATGCCAAGGTCCATCGTAAGTGATCGTGACAGGATCTTCACTAGTAAATTTTGGACTGAGTTATTTCAGTTACAAGGCACCAAACTCAAGATGAGCATAGCATATCATCCACAAACTGACGGCCAAACAGAGGTGGTAAATAGGTGCTTAGAGACGTACCTCCGGTGTTTCGCTAGCGACCGACCAAAAGAGTGGGCAAAATGGCTTCCTTGGGCCGAATGGTGGTATAATACTACATATCATTCATCTACAAAATGTGCCCCTTATGAAGCATTGTATGGTCGACCAGCACCTGTGATTCCAAAGTATGTAATTGGCTCGGCCAAGGTAGATCAGGTTGACCAAGAATTGATTGATAGGGACAAACTCTTACAACTGTTAAAAGATAATCTCTCTACCGCTCAAGCCAGAATGAAGCAGCAAGCCGACACACGATGAAGTGAAAGAGAATTTTCAGTGGGAGATTGGGTTTATCTTCGCCTACAACCATACAAGCAACTCTCTATCAACACTCGAGCATCCATGAAGCTATCCCCACATTTTTATGGGCCCTATCAGATCACAGAGCGTATTGGAGCCGTGGCATACAGACTTAAATTACCTGAAGATGCCAAAATTCACCCTATCTTCCACGTATCATGCCTAAAGCCCAAGTTGGGAGAACACGAGTCACCCCAGATCCAACTGCCCAACACCACTAAGGATGGAGTTATTCAAACCCAACCACAGGCCATCCTCGATCGTAGGATCGTGATGCATCGCCGACATCCCTCTACTGAAGTACTAGTGCATTGGAATAATCTACCACTTGAAGACGCCACATGGGAACCATATGAGGAGCTGAAGACCCGGTTCCCTGAGTTCATGTAATCTCAGCCTTGAGGACAAGGCTGATTTGAAGAGGGCGGGTCTGTTAGGACTCTAGCTAGGAGAGTCCTAATTGAGAGGGACATTTTGTTAGGACTCTAGCTATGAGAGTCCTAATTGAGAGGGACACTCTGTTAGGACTCTAACTAGGAGAGTCCTAATTGAAAGGGACATTCTGTTAGGAGGTTTTTTCTTAGAGAAGAATTAGGAGTTGTAAGGGAATAGGAGTCTTGAGTATGAGTCATATTAGGAGTTGGTTAGAAGTAAGAGTCTTAAGTAGGAGTCCTATTAGGAGTTAGGGTTTAGAAGCCCTAAAAATAGCCATGTATTCCTTCTCTTTTCTTAAGCAATAGATGAAACTTTTCTGCAGCCTTTGAGCAGCACGTGGAGGGAGGAACCCCTATAGAGTTCCAAGGAGGCCGATCCCCTAAAGAGATCAACCCCAAGTTTAGAATCTGCAAGGGTTCTATCACAACATCATTGTTAAGGACATGATCGCGTATGAAATGATGCCTAACGTCGATGTGCTTAGTTCTAGAGTGCTGAATTGGATTCTTAGTAAGACATATGACACTAGTATTTTCACATTTTATGGGAATGTTTTTAAAGTGAATTCCGTAGTCTTCTAATGTATTTCTCATCCAAACAACTTGTGCACAGCATGCACTTGCAGCAATGTATTCGGCTTCTGCCGTAGATAGTGCAACTGAATTTTGTTTCTTGGAAGTCCAAGAAACAAGTGCATGTCCTAAAAATTGGCATGTTCCGGATGTACTTTTTCTGTCTATCCTACATCCGCCAAAATCGGCATCCGCATAAGCTATTAAATCAAAATTTTCAGATTTTGGATACCACAATCCTAAATTTGGAGTTCCTTTAAGATACCTAAATATTCTTTTAACACTTTTGAGATGAGATAATTTAGGATTAGATTGAAACCTAGCGCAAAGTCCTACACTAAACATAATATCCGGTCTAGTCGCGGTGAGGTAGAGTAGGCTACCTATCATTCCCCTATATGTTTTTTGATCGAAATGTTCACTATTTTCATCCATATCTAACTTAGTTGCAGTACTCATAGGAGTGTTTATTGCTTTTGAATTATCCATGTTAAATCGTTTTAACAATTCTAATGTGTATTTAGATTGGTTAAGAAATATACCATCCTTAAGTTGTTTGATTTGTAATCCTAAAAAGAAAGTTAATTCACCCATTAAACTCATTTCAAATTCATGACTCATAGATTTGGCAAATGATTCACATAGTGATTCATCCGAAGAGCCAAAAATGATATCGTCAACATAAATTTGCACAATAAGAAAATTCTTTTCAAAATGTTTAATAAACAATGTAGTATCAACCTTGCCTTTGATAAAATTATTTAAAATAAGAAAGGAACTAAGCCTTTCATACCAAGCTCTAGGGGCTTGTTTCAAGCCATAGAGAGCCTTAGTCAATTTGAATACATGATTAGGAAGAAGAGAATTTTCAAATCCGGGAGGTTGTTCGACATATACTTCTTCGGAAATAAAACCATTCAAGAAGGCACTTTTGACATCCATTTGAAATAGTTTAAAATTATAACTACTAGCATAGGCAAGGAGCATCCTTATGGCTTCTAATCGAGCCACGGGAGCGAAGGTTTCTTCGTAATTGATACCTTCTTCTTGGTTAAAACTTTTGGCCACTAATCTAGCCTTGTTTCTAACCACGATACCATTTTCGTCTTGCTTGTTTCTAAAGACCCATTTAGTACCAATGACTAAATGGTCACTAGGTCTAGGAACAAGCTCCCATACCTTATTCCTCTCAAATTGATTCAATTCCTCTTGCATTGCAATAACCCAAAAATCATCTTTTATGGCCTCGTCAATGCATTTAGGTTCGATTTGAGAAAGGAAGGCGGCATTAGCATAAAAATTCTTGAAAGAGGAATGAGTTTGAACCCCTTTAGATGTATCCCCTATAATTAGCTCCTTTGGATGAGAATCTATATACTTCCATTCCTTAGGTAAGGAAATTTCGGAAGAAGGTGCATCCAAGATGCTATTTTGAGGAGGGGGTTCATTCAAATTCAAATTATCAAAACCAAGATCATCATCAAAATCATTTTTCTTTAAATTTGAAACTTCATTAAAAACTACATGAATAGACTCTTCAATTACTAAAGTTCTTTTATTAAAAACCCGAAAAGCTTTAGAAACGGAAGAGTAACCAAGAAAGATGCCTTCATCGGATTTAGCATCAAATTTTCCTAAGGCATCCCTTTCATTTAAAATAAAGCATTTACAACCGAAAACTTTAAAATAGGAGATGTTTGGTTTTTTGTTATTCCATAATTCATAGGGAGTTTTTGATAAGGATGGTCTTATTAGGACTCTATTCATGATGTAGCAAGCCGTATTTACGGCTTCGACCCAAAAGTACTTAGGTAAACTATGTACATTCAACATAGTTCTTGCCATTTCTTGTAGGTTTCTATTTTTTCTTTCAACTACTCCATTTTGTTAGGGATTTCTTTGAGTGGAGAAGTTGTGATTGTATCCATTAACTTCACAAAAATTTTGAAAGTCATGGTTTTGAAATTCGCCACCATGATCACTCCGGATTGATGAAATCATGAAACCTTTTGCATTTTGAGTGAGTTTACAAAATTTAGAGAAGCACTTGAAACAATCACTTTTGTGAGTTAAGAAATAGGTCCAAGTGTATCTAGAGTAGTCATCCACAATCACAAAAGCATATTTGCTTCCACCTAGAGTTGTCGTATCAATTGGTCCAAATAAGTCCAAATGGATCAATTGTAATGGTCTAGTGGTGCTAATTTGATTTTTTGGTTTGAAGCTTGTTTTTATTTGTTTCCCTAGTTGACATGCATCGCATACCTTATCCTTAATAAACTTCATATTCGGAATCCCTCGGACTAATTCTTGAGATGAGATTTTAGATATTGTTTTCATGCTTGCATGGCCTAATCTCCTATGCCAAAGCCAAGCATCATCATTTACGGCGGAGAAACACATTTAATTTCTTAGTTCATCAAGATTGATGGTATAGACATTATTTTGTTTTAAAGCAATCATAGTCATGTTAAGATTTGGTTTTTCAATAATGCACATATTTGATTCAAATCTAACGATATAGCCTTTATCGCATAATTGACTAATGCTCAATAGATTATGTTTCAATCCATCAACTAGTAACACATCATCAATGGAAAAACTTGATTTGTTACCTATGGTTCCCTTGCCAATGATTTTGCCTTTGTTGTTGTCTCCGAAGGTGACATAGCCTTCGTCCATGCTAGTGAGCTTGGAGAATTGGGATGGATCTCCGGTCATATACCTTGAGCATCCACTATCAAGATATCATCTCTTGCTCCTAGCATGTGATGGTGTATGTTTCTACAAGAAGGAATTATTTTTAGGTACCCATTTACTTTTGGGTGCCTCAAAAACTAATCTAACTTGTTTATCATGTTGCATAGACTTGATCATGGTTCCTTTAGGAACCCAAATCAATTTGTTCGGACTAATTTTCTTGAATGGACATTGGTAAGTTATATGTCCATATTTGCAACAAAAGTTGCAATTGCTTTGGTGTTGAACATGTAAGATAGGACCTTTAATAAACGTGGTTGGATTTTGGTGAGTACTTCTCACAAATCCGATTCCACTCCTTTTGGGAACGTGACCCTTATTTGTAAGGATCATGTTTAAGAACTTGCTACCGACCTCGAATTTCTTCAAGGTATCTTTAAGTACCAAGTTCTCAATTTGGAGAGTTTCTAGATCATGGCATTTAGCACATGGAGCTATACTATCATGATATTCAGTCTTTAATTTATCAAGATCACAAGTAAGGCTATCATGCTCCTTTTTTAGCATTTTATACTTTCTACTAATTGTCTTACATTCATCAAATAACTCATGGAAGGCATTTAATAATTCATGATAAGGTAAATCTGCATTAATTAAATCCGTTTACTCTTCTTCGAAGGCCATTAGGGCGTAGTGAGCAACTTGCTCGGTGTTGGACTCCTCTTCTTCGGACGTGCTTGAATCATCCCATGTTGCCTTGAGCGCCTTCTTCTTTGATGCTTTCTTTTTGGCTTGTGGACAATCGTTCTTGTAGTGTCCCGGTTTCTTGCACTCATAGCAAATTACTTGGTCCTTCTTGTGTTCGAATTTATTTTTTGTATTATTTTTAAATTTGTTCTTTCTTAAATATTTTTTAAATTTTTGAGTCAAAAGTGCAATGTCATTGTCACTGTCCTCATCACTTGATGTTCCTTTCAAGTGGTCTTCTTGTGATGTGAGTGTCATATCCTTCCTGTTCTTTAGAAGGGAGTTCTCAAGCTCGTCATGAGCTTGACATGTCATTTCGTAGGTCATTAGAGACCCAATGAGTTCTTCAAGAGGGAATGTTTTAAGGTCTTTGGCCTCTTGGATGGCCGTAACTTTTGGATCCCAACTTTTAGGGAGGGATCTTAAGATTTTAGTTACTAGTTCAAAGTTAGTAAAATCTTTACCAAGAGCTTTGAGTCCATTGATGACATCCGTAAACCGGGTGTACATGTCTCCGATGGACTCACTTGGTTTCATTCGGAAAAGTTCGTAAGAGTGCACAAGAATGTTGATTTTGGACTCTTTCACTCGACTAGTGCCTTCATGAGTGACCTCAAGAGTTCTCCAAATATCAAAAGCCGAATCACAAATTGAAACACGATTAAATTCATTTTTGTCTAGTGCACAAAACAAGGCATTCATAGCCTTTGCATTTAAAGCAAAAACCTTCTTCTCCGATTCATTCCATTCGCTCATCGGAAGAGAAGATTTTTGAAATCCGTTTTCAACAATAGTCCAAAGCTCGAAATCCATAGAAATGAGGAAGATCCTCATTCGAGTCTTCCAATACGTGTAATCCGACCCATTAAACATAGGTGGACGTGTGGTCGAAAGAGTTGGTGGATCGGTGGATGTAGTGTTAGGACTCTAGCTAGGAGAGTCCTAATTGAGAGGGACATTCATGTAAAACTGTTAGGACTTTAGCTAGGAGAGTCTTAATTGAGAGGGACATTCTGTTAGGACTCTAGCTAGGAGAGTCCTAATTGAGAGGGACATTCTATTAGGACTCTAGTTAGGAGAGTCCTAATTGAGAGGGACATTCATGTAGGAGGTTTTTACTTAGAGAAGAATTAGGAGTTGTAAGGGAATAGGAGTCTTGAGTAGGAGTCCTATTAGGAGTTAGGGTTAAGAAGCCCTATAAAAAGCCATGTATTTCTCCTCTTTTCTCAAGCAATAGATGAATCTTTTCTGCAGCCTTTGAGCAGCAACTTGGAGGGAGGAACCCCTATAGAGTTCCAAGGAGGTCGATCCTCTAAAGAGATCAACCCCAAGTTTAGAATCTGCAAGGGTTCTATCACCTGGTATCAGAGCAGCGTTCTTGGCATCTCGCTGCCCTTCCATAGCCATCCATCAACCCTCCACAACCGTCCAAAGCAATTCCCACAATTGCTTAAAAGATCATCGCCGAATTCCGCCATCATCTCCACCACCACGGATCATCCTTTGAACTCCCCGTGTATTGCAACAGGTTTTGGTTTTCTACCTTACTGCTGCTGCAATTTAGTTATCTTTATTTGAAAATCCCAAAAAAAAATTATTCCTATATTGCTACATAAACTTTTCGTCATAAAGTTTTCATCTCTACGACGAAAGATACATTGCAGAATTCCAACCGTATAGCACTATCTGTTTGATCTTGCTACTATATTTTTTCTATCCAAATCTCCACGAAATTTTATGACATCTTTGACACTTCCTAACAGCAGATTTTCCTTTGGTTTTGTCAAAAAATTCTCAATATAAACCATTGATGTTTTACATCTAATCTGCTATACTTGAAAATCTGCACCGCAAAATTTCAGCAACATAGCACTGATTGTTTGATCTTGATACTATATTATTTCTATCCAAATCTCTACAAAATTTTTATGATAGTTTTGACACTTCCTAATAGTGGATTTCCCTTTGGTTTCATCAAAAAATTCTCAATATAAACTTCTGATCTTTTACGTCCAATCTGCTATACTTAAAAATCTATGCTGCAGAAAATTTCAGCTGCATATTGTTGCCTTAACCCATCTATTTGCAATCTTTTTTGAATGAAATTTCTTATACACTTTATAGATCATCTTGGCTTCCATCTAAGATTGATCTATTGAGGAATTCATCTCTAAAACCGATTTTTGTGTTGCTATAAATTTTCATCGTAAACTACTGAAATTTTTCGATGAGAATTCTGCTATCGCAACTTGCACCAATTTCCTTGCTGTTATACTGCCGAAATTTTCTTGATTAAATTAGTCATCCTTGCTGTCATATAAACTGTCATTTTGCTATCAAGTCCCTCCTCAATTCTCTCAAGTTTTTGGTGGAAATTACGTCAAGAAACCGCTGTTTCTTCGACGACAATTCTGCTCTTACAAGACAGCACATACTTGCTGCAACTTCCACTGATTTCTCTCAAACCTTTGCTGCCATCTACCACAGATCCAAAACTTTTATCCACAGCCCTAAAACTCCACCAAACCACACCCTCAAACTGCACCCAAAACAGCCACAAAACAAGCCTAAATCGTAGCCTACATGTTAGAACCCTTGCAGATTCTAAACTTGGGGTTAATCTCTTTAGGGGATCGGCCTCCTTGGAACTCTATAGGGGTTCCTCCCTCCAAGTTGCTGCTCAAAGGCTGCATAAAAGATTCATCTATTGCTTGAGAAAAGAGGAGGAATACATGGCTATTTATAGGGCTTCTAAACCCTAACTCCTAATAGGACTCCTACTTAAGACTCTTACTTCTAACCAACTCCTAATAGGACTCCTACTCAAGACTCCTTCTTCCTTACAACTCCTAATTCTTCTCTAAGAAAAAACCTCTGTTAGGACTCTAGCTAGGAGAGTCCTAATTGAGAGGGACACTCTGTTAGGACTCTAACTAGGAGAGTCCTAATTGAGAGAGACATTATGTTATGAGGTTTTTTCTTAGAGAAGAATTAGGAGTTGTAAGGGAATAGGAGTCTTGAGTATGAGTCATATTAGGAGTTGGTTAGAAGTAAGAGTCTCAAGTAGGAGTCCTATTAGGAGTTAGGGTTTAGAAGTCCTATAAATAGCCATGTATTCCTTCTCTTTTCTTAAGTAATAGATGAATCTTTTCTGCAGCCTTTGAGCAGCAACTTGGAAGGAGGAACCCCTATAGAGTTCCAAGGAGGCCGATCCCCTAAAGAGATCAACCCCAAGTTTAGAATCTGCAAGGGTTCTATCACCTGGTATCAGAGCAGCGTTCTTGGCATCTCGCTGCCCTTCCACTGCCATCCATCAACCCTCCACAACCGCCCAAAGCAATTCCCACAATTGCTTAAAAGATCGTCGCCAAATTCCTCCGTCATCTCCACCACCGCAGATAATCCTTTGATCTCCCTGTGAATTGCAACAGCAAACATTCACTGATTTCTATCAAACCTATACATGCCTTTAACCCGTCAACAAAAGAGAAATCTTAACATCACAGATTTGGAGTCATATACTATGGCATCTGAGGACGCAATCAATGCTAAATTTGAAGCCTTTGAGGCACGAATGGAGGATAAGATTCGGACTCTCCTTACCGAATTCAGTTTGGGCCGACTACAAAGCCCGAAGAAATCACATCAAGGAGAGAGCTCTAATCAATCAAATCATGCCCAAAGAGATGACTTCCAAGAGAGGGGTGGTTCTATGACCGACCCCAACTATTCGCGCATGAGAGTGGACTTCCCTAGATGGGAAGAAGGAGACCCAATTGGTTGGATCTCACGCGCGGAACGATATTTTCGGTACCATAAAACTGCGGATGCATCCATGGTGGAAATTGCAGCTATACATCTTGAAGGGGATGCCATACAATGGTTTGACTGGTTTGAACACACTTATGGAGCCCTTTCATGGCGACAATTCAAAGAAGGACTATTGATCCGCTTCGGACCAACTTATTACGAGAACATTGACGGACAACTAGCAAAGATCCGACAAACCTCCAAAATTCAGGAGTACCAAACCAGGTTTGAAAGGTTATCTAATCAAACTCGTGATTGGTCTGAAAAACAGTTATTGGGGACTTTTATTGAGTGCTTAAAGCCAGAGATCTGGGGAGAAGTTAAGGCGCGACAACCATACACGCTTATGGCAGCCATCTCTTTCGCACGACTTCAAGAGGAGCGATTGAACCATGAAGCCCGGAGGACAAGGATCACTCCACGACCTACAATAATACTAAAGCCCTCAGCCCCCCCTACTATCAACCGAGTCCCTGCACCGAAAAGGTTAACAAGAGAAGAACTTCGGGAGCGATCTGCGAAAGGGTTATGTTGGCATTGCGACGAGCCGTGGAGCCGCGAGCATCGCTGTAAAAAAGGTAGACTTCTTATGATTGAACCAGTAGAAGAAGAGGTCATTGAACATCTAGAAGAGAGCCTTGAACATGAAGAAGGAGATATGGAAGAAGAGCCACAGCCGACCGACATTACGGTACACGCACTAGCCGGCTATTCAAATCCGCAAACGATGAAAGTTGGAGGCCTTCTCAAACAACAGCCGATCATTGTTCTCATCGACACGGGTAGCACTAATAACTTCCTGAATAGTAAGGTTGCTGCTCGGATGGCACTGCATATTGAAGGTTGCAGCAAGTTCGATGTAAAGGTTGCCGACGGCAGAATCCTAAAGTGCGACCAAAGATGCCCGCAGGTGAAACTATTACTGCAAGACCAAGAAATTATCACTGATTTCTTCCTCCTACCAATCGATGACTATGAGGCAGTGCTTGGTATCGAATGGCTGACTACACTAGGTGATGTCTCTTGGAACTTTTCTAAATTAATTATGAAATTCTACTGTAAGGGCAAACAGATCATCCTACGCGGGAAGCGCGGAAGCAACGTTACCACTGTTTCGACCCAACGAATGGAGAAAGTTTTACACAAGGTAAATGGTGCCTTTTTGATGCACCTCCAGCAGCAACTAGAGGGGAAGAAAATAGAATTTGAAGATCAAAATCTTGCCCAATTGCTTACTGAATTTGCCGACATATTTGCTGAACAGCGCGGTCTTCCTCCTTCTCGGCAACATGACCATCGAATTCCAATCCTTCCGAGCAAGCCACCAGCGAACACTCGACCATACCGATATCCTCACCTCCAGAAAGATGAAATTGAAAAGATCGTAAAGGAGATGCTTGAAACGGGGGTGATTCGACCAAGTTGCAGCCCCTATTCCTCACCGGTGCTACTTGTACGCAAGAAGGACGGAACTTGGCGGATGTGCATCGACTACCGAGCTTTAAATGGCATCACCGTCAAGGACAAATACCCAATACCAATGGTGGATGAACTTCTTGATGAATTGAAAGGAGCTCGAGTCTTCACGAAGTTGGACCTCCGATCCGGTTACCACCAAATTCGGGTATGTGACGATGACATACCAAAAACTGTATTTCGCACACATGATGGCCATTATGAATTCTTGGTAATGCCTTTTGGACTCACTAATGCTCCTTCAACCTTTCAAAGTCTCATGAATGATATATTTCGGAGCTTTCTTCGTAAATTTGTGCTGGTATTTTTCGATGATATTCTCGTTTACAACCCTTCTCTTGAGACTCACTTTCAGCATTTACGGATTGTTTTGACGATCCTTCGGGAGAATACTCTTTTTGTTAAGCAACCAAAGTGCAGCTTCCTCCAGCAAAAAGTAGAGTACCTTGGGCATATAATATCAGAAGGAGTGGCAGTAGACCCAACAAAAATTGAGGCAATGCAAGGCTGGCCGAAACCTACAAACGTGAAATTACTGCGGGGGTTCCTTGGACTAACGGGCTACTACCGAAAATTTGTTAAGGACTATGGGAAGATCAGTGCACCACTCACTTCATTACTGAAAAAAGATGCTTTCCAATGGTCGGACAAAGCCTCTGCTGCCTTCGACAAACTTAAAGCAGCCATGACAACGACGTCGGTGCTTGCGCTACCAGATTTCAATAGACCCTTCATTATTGAGGCCGACGCATTTGGAGTCGGAATTGGAGTTGTTCTCATGCAAAATGGTCGACCACTCGCATACACTAGCAAGGCATTATCTCCCTCCCATCAAAACATGTCAGTATATGATAAGGAGATGCTTGCCATTGTACACGCAGTAACGAGGTGGAGACCCTACCTGATCGGCCGACGATTTCGAATTAAAACTGACCATAAAAGCCTCAAGTACTTTTTGGAGCAAAAGATATCATCCCCTGAGCAGCAAAAATGGGTAACCAAACTTCTTGGATTTGATTATGAAATTATTTACAAAAAGGGGAAAGAAAACGTTGTTGCAGATGCACTCTCACGGCTACCTGAACAAGCTAAGGTTTCAGCCATCTCCCTTCCTACCACCAGTCTCCTCGAGGATATTAGGGAAGAATAGAAAAAGGATCCAGAGATCAACAAGATCATAAAAAAATTAGAGGAGGATCCAAGTGCAATAGCCCACTACACCTGGGATTCGAGGGATTTACGCTACAAAGGTCGCATTGTGCTTATACCTGACTCCCCTTGCATCGCAATCATCTTGCATGAAATGCACTCTATACCTTCAGCAGGGCACTCTGGATTCCTAAGAACCTACAAAAGAGTGAAGCAAAATTTTTATTGGAGAGGGATGAAAAAAATTATTACTGAATATGTGGCACAATGTGATATATGTCAACATAACAAGGGTGAAACTGTGGCAAATCCAGGGAAGCTACAACCACTACCCATACCAGACTCAGTGTGGACTGACATCTCCATGGACTTCATTGAAGGGCTGCCATCTTCCAAAGGTAAAAGCACGATTCTCGTGGTGGTTGATCGACTTAAGAAATATGCTCATTTTTGTGCTGTGAGAAATCCCTACACTGCTGCTAGTATTGCCCAGATTTTCATAGAAAATATTGTTAAACTGCATGGGATGCCAAGGTCCATCGTAAGTGATCGTGACAGGATCTTCACTAGTAAATTTTGGACCGAGTTATTTCAGTTACAAGGCACCAAACTCAAGATGAGCACAGCATATCATCCACAAACTGACGGCCAAACAGAGGTGGTAAATAGGTGCTTAGAGACGTACCTCCGGTGTTTCGCTAGCGACCGACCAAAAGAGTGGGCGAAATGGCTTCCCTGGGCCGAATGGTGGTATAATACTACATATCATTCATCCACAAAATGTGCCCCTTATGAAGCATTGTATGGTCGACCAGCACTTGTGATTCCAAAGTATGTAATTGGCTCGGCCAAGGTAGATCAGGTTGACCAAGAATTGATTGATCGGGACAAACTCTTACAACTGTTAAAAGATAATCTCTCTACCGCTCAAGCCAGAATGAAGCAGCAAGCCGACACACGACGAAGTGAAAGAGAATTTTCAGTGGGAGATTGGGTTTATCTTCGCCTACAACCATACAAGCAACTCTCTATCAACACTCGAGCCTCCATGAAGCTATCCCCACGTTTTTATGGGCCCTATCAAATCACAGAGCGTATTGGAGCCGTGGCATACAAACTTAAATTACCTGAGGATGCCAAAATTCACCCTGTCTTCCATGTATCATGCCTAAAGCCCAAGTTGGGAGAACACGAGTCACCCCAGATCCAACTGCCCAACACAACTGAGGATGCAGTTATTCAAGCCCAACCACAGGCCATCCTCGATCGCAGGATCGTGATGCGTCGCCGACATCCCTCTACTGAAGTACTAGTGCACTGGAATAATCTACCACTTGAAGACGCCACATGGGAACCACATGAGGAGCTGAAGACCCGGTTCCCTGAGTTCATGGAATCTCAGCCTTGAGGACAAGGCTGATTTGAAGAGGGCGGGTCTGTTAGGACTCTAACTAGGAGAGTCCTAATTGAGAGGGATACTCTGTTAGGACTCTAACTAGGAGAGTCCTGATTGAGAGAGACATTATGTTATGAGGTTTTTTCTTAGAGAAGAATTAGGAGTTGTAAGGGAATAGGAGTCTTGAGTATGAGTCATATTAGGAGTTGGTTAGAAGTAAGAGTCTCAAGTAGGAGTCCTATTAGGAGTTAGGGTTTAGAAGTCCTATAAATAGCCATGTATTCCTTCTCTTTTCTTAAGCAATAGATGAATCTTTTCTGCAGCCTTTGAGCAGCAACTTGGAGGGAGGAACCCCTATAGAGTTCCAAGGAGGCCGATCCCCTAAAGAGATCAACCCCAAGTTTAGAATCTGCAAGGGTTCTATCAACCTCCTACATGAATGTCCCTCTCAATTAGGACTCTCCTAACTAGAGTCCTAACAGAATGTCCCTCTCAATTAGGACTCTCCTAGCTAGAGTCCTAACAGAATGTCCCTCTCAATTAGGACTCTCCTAGCTAAAGTCCTAACAGTTTTACCTGAATGTCCCTCTCAATTAGGACTCGCCTAGCTAGAGTCCTAACAAACCTGCCCTCTTCAAATCAGCCTTGTCCTCGAGGCTGACGATTCATGAATTTTGGGAATTTGATCTTCAAGTCATCATAGTTCTCCAAAGTGGCATCTTCTGTTAGTAGGTTTGCCCACTGTATTAGCAATTCAGTAGTGGATCGTCGTCGACGAGTCATAATCCGTCGATCAATAATGGCACTTGGCTGAGTCTGAAGTCCTCCTTGGGTAGGCATATTTGGTGGGTGGCTTTGGGCTATCTCCAAGCACCTATTTACAACTTCTGTCTGGCCGTCGGTTTGTGAGTGACATGCCATACTCCTTTTCAATTTAGTACTCTTATAGTGTAATTCTTTTGAGTCCCAATTATAATGAGCTATGGAGCTTGGTGCTTCCTCTAATTTTTTTATAATCTTACTAGTCTCAGAATCTTCCTGCCATTCCATCTTAATATCCTCAAGGAAGTCGCTGGTCGGAAGTGAAATGGCCAAAACTTCAGCTTGCTCGGGTAGCTGCGAAAGCGCATCTGCAAGAACATTCTCTTTCCCCTTTTTGTAAGTTATTTCATAATCAAATCCAAGAAGTTTTGTTACCCAGTTTTGCTGCTCAGGGGATGATATCTTTCGCTCTAAAAAGTACTTGAGGCTTTTATGGTCGGTTTTAATTTGAAATCGTCGACCAATCAAGTAGGGTCTCCACCTCGTTGCTGCGCGCACAATGGCGAGCATCTCCTTATCATATGTTGACTTATTTTGATGGGAGGGAGATAATGCCTTGCTAGTGTATGCGAGTAGTCGACCATCTTGCATGAGAATTGCTCCAATTCCGACTCCAGATGCGTCGGCCTCAATATTGAAGGGTCGGTTGAAATCTGGTAGTGTTAGCACCGGCGTCGTCGTCATGGCTGCCTTAAGTTTGTCGAAGGCAACGGAGGTTCTGTCCGACCATTGGAAGACATCTTTTTTCAGAAAGGAAGTAAGTGGTGCACTGATCTCTCCATAGTTTTTCACGAACTTGCAGTAGTAGCCTGTTAAACCCAGAAAGCCATGTAGCAATTTTATGTTCCTCGGGGTCAGCCAATTTTGCATTGCTCCAATTTTGAAGGGGTCTACTGCCACACCTTCCTCTGATATGATATGCCCAAGATATTCCACCTTCTTTTGAAGCAAGCAAAAATTCATAGTGGTTATTGTGTGTTCAAAAGGTGGTTTTCGGTATGTCTTCTTCGCATACTCGTATTTGATGATACCCGGATCGAAGGTCCAGCTTTGTAAAGATTTGTGCTCCGTTTCATCTTGCAACTCATCTACTACTGGAATAGGGTATTTATCCTTGATGGTTATGCCATTGAGAGTTCGGTAATCAACACATAATCGCCATATTCCATCCTCCTTTCGTATGAGGAGCACCGGTGAAGAGTAGGGGCTACAACATGGCCGAATAACTCCTGTTTTGAACATCTCTTTTACAATCCTTTCTATTTCATCCTTCTGGAGATGTGGATACTGATATGGCTGAGCAATTGCTGGAGATTGGCCTGGAAGAATCGTTATACAATGATAATGCCGACGGGTAAGAGGTAGGTTGCGTAGTTCGTCAAATATATCTGAAAATTCATCAAGCAAAGGAAGTAGATTTGGATCTTCCAATTTTGTTGGCTCTCCCTTAGTTTGCTGCTCAAGTTGTACCAAAAAGCCACTGCATGCTTTATGCAAAACCTTCTTCATTTGTTGTGTGCAAATCATCGTTACGTCGCCCCCACGTTTCCCGTGCAGTATCACCTGTTTCTCCTTACTGTAAAATTTCATAATTAGTTTCATAAAATTCCAAGAAAAATCACCTAATGTTGTCAACCATTTAATTCTGAGCATGGCCTCATGATCATCAGGAGGGAGAAATCTGCAATTATCTCTTGGTCCTACAGCAATAGTTTCTCCTGCGGGCGCCTACGATCACACTTCAAAATCCGTTTGTCGGTGACCTTAACATCAAACCTGCAACGATTCTCGATAGGTAATACCATTCGGATAGCAACCTTACTGTTTAGGATATTATTAGTGCTGCCCGTGTCGATGAAAACAGTGATCAGTTGTTGTTTGAGAAGGCCTCCAACTTTCATCATTTGCGGGTTTGAGTAGCCGGCTAGTGCATGTACTGTAACTTCGGTCGGTTGTGGCTCTTCTTCTGCATCTTCTTCTTTATGTTCAATGCTCTCTTCTGGATGTTCAATGACCTCTTCTTCTACTGGTTCAATGATAAAAAGTCTCCCTTTACTACAGCGATGCTCATGGCTCCACGGCTCGTCGCAATGCCAACATAACCCCTTCGCAGATCGCTCCTGAAGTTCTTCTCTTGTCAACCTTTTTGGTGTAGGGACTCGGCCAACAGTAGGGGGGGCTAAGGGCTTCAATATTACTGGTTGAGGAGTGACCCTAATCCTTCGAGCTTCATGGTTCAATTACTCCTCTTGATGTCGTGCGAAAGAGATGGCTGCCATAAGCGTGTACGGTTGTCACGCTTTAACTTCTCCTCGGATCTCCGGCTTCAAGCCCTCAATAAAGGTCCTCAATAGCTGTTTTTGAGACCAATCAAGAGTTAGATTAGATAACCTTTCAAACCTGGTTTGGTACTCCTGAATGGTGGAGGTTTGTCGGATCTTTGCTAGTTGTCCGTCAATATTCTCGTAATCGGTTGGTCTGAAGCGGATCAGCAGTCCTTCTTTGAATTGTCGCCATGAAAGGACTCCATAAGTATGTTCAAACCAGTCAAACCACTGTATAGCATCCCCTTCAAGATGTATAGCTGCAATTTTCACCATAGATGCATCCGCGGTTTTGTGGTACCGAAAATATCGCTCCGCGTGCAAGATCCAACCAATCGGGTCTCCTTCTTCCCATCTAGGGAAGTCCACCCTTATGCGTGGATAATTGGGATCGATCATAGAGCCTCCCCTCCCTTGGAACTCATCTCTTCGGGCCTGGTGCGATTGGGCAAAGCTCTCTCCGTGATATGATTTTTTCGGGCTTAGTAGTCGGCCTAATCTGAGTTCGGTAAAGAGCGTCCGAATCTTATCCTCCATTCGCGCCTCCAAGGCTTCGAATTTAGCATCGATTGCCTCCTTAGATGCCATAGTATATGCCTACAAATCTATGATGTTAAGATCTCTCTTTTGTTGTCAGGTTAAAGGCATGTATAGGTTGAGAGAAGTGATGGTCGAAAGGGTTGGTGGATCGGTGGATGTAGGCTATGATTTAGGCTTGTTTTGTGGCTGTTTTGGGTGCAGTTTGAGGGTGTGGTTTGGTGGAGTTTTAGGGCTGTGGATGAAAGTTTTGGATCTGTGGTAGATGGCAGTAAAGGTTTGAGAGAAATCAGTGGAAAGTTGCAGCAAGTATGTGCTATCTTGTAAGAGCAGAATTGTCGTCGAAGAAACAGCGGTTTCTCGACGTAATTTCCACCAAAAACTTGAGAGAATTGTGGAGGGAATTGATAGCAAAATCACAGTTTATATGACAGCAAGGATGACTAATTTAATCAAGAAAATTTTGGCAGTATAACAGCAAGGAAATTGGTGCATGTTGCGAAAACAGAATTCTCGTCGAAAAATTTCAGCAGTTTACGATGAAAATTTATAGCAACACAAAAATAGGTTTTAGAGATGAATTCCTCAATAGATCAATCTTAGATGGAAGCCAAGATGATCTATAAAGTGTATAATAAATTTCATTAAAAAAAGATTACAAATAGATGGGTTAAGGCAAGAATATGCGGCTGGAATTTTCTGCAGCAAAGATTTTTAAGTATAGCAGATTGGACGTAAAAGATCAGAAGTTTATATTGAGAATTTTTTGATGAAACCAAAGGGAAATCCACTATTAGGAAGTGTCAAAGCTATCATAAAAATTTCGTAGAGATTTGGATAGAAACAACGTAGTATCAAGATCAAACAATCAGTGCTATGCGGTTGAAATTTTACGGTGCAGATTTTCAAGTATAGCAGATTAGATGTAAAATATCAATGGTTTATATTGAGAATTTTTTGAAAAAACCAAAGAGAAATCTGCTGTTAGGAAGTGTCAAAGATGTCATAAAATTTCGTGGAGATTTGGATAGAAAAAACATAGTAGCAAGATCAAACAGATAGTGCTATACGGCTGGAATTCTGCAATGTATCTTTCGTCGTAGAGATGAAAACTTTATGACGAAAAGTTTATGCAGCAATATAGGAATAATTTTTTTGGGATTTTCAAATAAAGATAACTAAATTACAGCAGCAGTAAGGTAGAAAACCAGAACCTGTTGCAATTCACGGGGAGATCAAAGGATGATCCGTGGTGGTGGAGATGATGGCGGAATTCGGCGATGATCTTTTAAGCAATTGTGGGAATTGCTTTGGACGGTTGTGGAGGGTTGATGGATGGCTATGGAAGGGCAGCGAGACGCCAAGAACGCTGCTCTAATACCAGGTGTTAGAACCCTTGCAGATTCTAAACTTGGGGTTAATCTCTTTAGGGGATCGGCCTCCTTGGAACTCTATAGGGGTTCCTCCCTCCAAGTTGCTGCTCAAAGGCTGCAGAAAAGATTCATATATTGCTTGAGAAAAGAGGAGGAATACATGGCTATTTATAGGGCTTCTAAACCCTAACTCCTAATAGGACTCCTACTTAAGACTCTTATTTCTAACCAACTCCTAATAGGACTCATACTCAAGACTCCTTCTTCCTTACAACTCCTAATTCTCTTCTCTAAGAAAAAACCTCCTACATGAATGTCCCTCTCAATTAGGACTCTCCTAACTAGAGTCCTAACAGAATGTCCCTCTCAATTAGGACTCTCCTAGCTAGAGTCCTAATAGAATGTCCCTCTCAATTAGGACTCTCCTAACTAAAGTCATAACAGTTTTACCTGAATGTCCCTCTCAATTAGGACTCTCCTAGCTAGAGTCCTAACACTACATCCACCGATCCACCAACCCTTTCGACCATCACTTCTCTCAACCTATACATGCCTTTAACCTGACAACAAAAGAGAGATCTTAACATCATAGATTTGGAGGCATATACTATGGCATCTAAGGAGGAAATCGATGCTAAATTCGAAGCCTTGGAGGCGCGAATGGAGGATAAGATTCGGACGCTTTTTACCGAACTCAGATTGGGCCGACTACTAAGCCCGAAAAAATCATATCACGGAGAGAGCGTTGCCCAATCGCACCAGGCCCGAAGAGATGAGTTCCAAGGGAGGGGAGGCTCTATGATCGATCCCAACTATCCACGCATAAGGGTGGACTTCCCTAGATGGGAAGAAGGAGACCCGATTGGTTGGATCTTACACGCGGAGCGATATTTTCTGTACCACAAAACCGAGGATGCATCTATGGTGAAAATTGCAGCTATACATCTTGAAGGGGATGCTATACAGTGGTTTGACTGGTTTGAACATACTTATGGAGTCCTTTGTTTTTGTAAGTAAAAGTAAATTGATTATGTGTAAAGTTTCTACAAATAGCTTTATCTATACAAGTCATAGACAAAGTCATATGAGTTACTTGGCTTTGTCTATGGAGTCCTTTCATGGCAACAATTCAAAGAAGGACTGCTGATCCGCTTCAGACCAACCGATTACGAGAATATTGACGGACAACTAGCAAATATTCGACAAACCTCCACCATTCAGGAGTACCAAACCAGGTTTGAAAGGTTATCTAATCAAACTCTTGATTGGTCTCAAAAACATCTATTGAGGACCTTTATTGAGGGCTTGAAGCCGGAGATCCGAGGAGAAGTTAAAGCGCGACAACCGTACACGCTTATGGCAGCCATCTCTTTCGCACGACATCAAGAGGAGTAATTGAACCATGAAGCTCGAAGGACTAGGGTCACTCCTCAACCAGTAATATTGAAGCCCTTAGCCCCCCCTACTGTTGACCGAGTCCCTGCACCAAAAAGGATGACAAGAGAAGAGCTTCAGGAGCGATCTGCGAAGAGGTTATGTTGGCATTGCGACGAGCCGTGGAGCCATGAGCATCGCTGTAGTAAAGGGAGACTTTTTATCATTGAACCAGTAGAAGAAGAGGTCATTGAACATCCAGAAGAGAGCATTGAACATAAAGAAGAAGATGCAGAAGAAGAGCCACAACCGACCGAAGTTACGGTACATGCACTAGCCGGCTACTCAAACCCGCAAATGATGAAAGTTGGAGGCCTTCTCAAACAACAACTGATCATTGTTTTCGTCGACATGGGCAGCACTAATAATATCCTAAACAGTAAGGTTGCTATCCGAATGGCATTACCTATCGAGAATCGTTGCAGGTTTGATGTTAAGGTCACCGACAGACGGATTTTGAAGTGTGATCGTAGGCGCCCGCAGGAGAAACTATTGCTGCAGGACCAAGAGATAATTGCAGATTTCTTCCTTCTCCCTCTTGATGATCATGAGGCCATGCTCAGAATTAAATGGTTGACAACATTAGGTGATTTTTCTTGGAATTTTATGAAACTAATTATGAAATTTTACAGTAAGGAGAAACAGGTGATACTGCACGGGAAACGTGGGGGCGACGTAACGATGATTTGCACACAACAAATGAAGAAGGTTTTGCATAAAGCATACAGTGGCTTTTTGGTACAACTTGAGCAGCAAACTAAGGGAGAGCCAACAAAATTGGAAGATCCAAATCTACTTCCTTTGCTTGCTGAATTTTCAGATATATTTGACGAACTACGCAACCTACCTCTTACCCGTCGGCATGATCATTGTATAACGATTCTTCCATGCCAATCTCCAGCAAATGCTCAGCCATATCAGTATCCACATCTCCAGAAGGATGAAATAGAAAGGATTGTAAAAGAGATGCTCAAAACTGGAGTTATTCGGCCATGTTGTAGCCCCTACTCTTCACCGGTGCTCCTCATACGAAAGAAGGATGGAATATGGCGATTATGTGTTGATTACCGAACTCTCAATGGCATAACCATCAAGGATAAATACCCTATTCCAGTAGTAGATGAGTTGCAAGATGAAAGGGAGCACAAATCTTCACAAAGCTGGACCTTCGATCCAGGTATCATCAAATACGAGTATGCGAAGAAGACATACCGAAAACCACCTTTTGAACACACAATAACCCCTATGAATTTTTGCTTTCTTCAAAAGAAGGTGGAATATCTTGGGCATATCATATCAGAGGAAGGTGTGGCAGTAGCCCCCTTCAAAAATAGAGTAATGTAAAATTGGCTGACCCCGAGGAACATAAAATTGCTAAATGGCTTTCTGGGTT
This sequence comes from Musa acuminata AAA Group, assembly GCF_036884655.1. Taxonomy (NCBI): domain Eukaryota; kingdom Viridiplantae; phylum Streptophyta; class Magnoliopsida; order Zingiberales; family Musaceae; genus Musa; species Musa acuminata. Next base: position 18,466,209 of record NC_088330.1, on the reverse strand, counting down.
TAACAGGCTACTACTGCAAGTTCGTGAAAAACTATGGATAGATCAGTGCACCACTTACTTCCTTTCTGAAAAAAGATGTCTTCCAATGGTCGGAGAGAGCCTCCGTTGCCTTCGACAAACTTAAGGCAGCCATGATGACGACGCCGGTGCTAACACTACCAGATTTCAACCGACCCTTCATTATTGAGGCCGACGCATCTGGAGTCAGAATTGGAGCAATTCTCATGCAAGATGGTCGACCACTCGCATACACTAGCAAGGCATTATCTCCCTCCCATCAAAATAAGTCAACATATGATAAGGAGATGCTCGCCATTGTGCGCGCAGCAACGAGGTGGAGACTCTACTTGATTGGTCGACGATTTCAAATTAAAACCGACCATAAAAGTCTCAAGTACTTTTTGGAGCGAAAGATATCATCCCCTGAGCAGCAAAACTGGGTAACAAAACTTCTTGGATTTGATTATGAAATAACTTACAAAAAGGGGAAAGAGAATGTTCTTGCAGATGCGCTTTCGCAGCTACCCGAGCAAGCTGAAGTTTTGGCCATTTCACTTCCGACCAGCGACTTCCTTGAGGATATTAAGATGGAATGACAGGAAGATTCAGAGACTAGTAAGATTATAAAAAAATTGGAGGAAGCACCAAGCTCGGTAGCTCATTACAATTGGGACTAAAAAGAATTACACTATAAGAGTACTAAATTGAAAAGGAGTATGACATATCACTCACAAACCGACGGCCAAACAGAAGTTGTAAATAGGTGCTTGGAGAAAGCCCAAAGCCACCCACCAAATATGACTACCCAAGGAGGACTTCAGACTCAGCCAAGTGCCATTATTGATCGACGGATTATGACTCGACGACGACGATCCACTACTGAATTGCTAATACAGTGGGCAAACCTACTGTTAGGACACTTGCTTGGAGAGTCCTAATTGAGAGGGACATTCATGTAAAACTGTTAGGACTCTAGCCAGGAGAGTCCTAATTGAGAGGGACATTTTGTTAGGAATCTAGCTAGGAGAGTCCTAATTGAGAGGGGCATTCATGTAGGAGGTTTTTTCTTATAGAAGAATTAGGAGTTGTAAGGGAATAGGAGTCTTGAGTAGGAGTCCTATTAGGAGTTGGTTAGAAGTAAGAGTCTTAAGTAGGAGTCCTATTATGAGTTAGGGTTTAGAAGCCCTATTAATAGCCATGTATTCCTTCTCTTTTCATAAGTAATAGATGAATCTTTTCTGCAGCCTTTGAGCAGCAACTTGGAGGGAGGAACCCCTATAGAGTTCCAAGGTGGCCGATCCCCTAAAGAGATCAACCCCAAGTTTAGAATCTACAAGGGTTCTAACACCTGGTATCAGAGCAGCGTTCTTGGCATCTCGCTGCCCTTCCACAGCCATCCATCAACCCTCCACAACCGTCCAAAGCAATTCCCACAATTGCTTAAAAGATCATCGCCGAATTCCGCCATCATCTCCACCACCACGGATCATCCTTTGATCTCCCCGTGAATTGCAACAGGTTCTGGTTTTCTACCTTACTGCTGCTGCAATTTAGTTATCTTTATTTGAAAATCCCAAAAAAATTATTCTTATATTGCTGCATAAACTTTTTGTCATAAAGTTTTCATCTCTACGACGAAAGATACATTGCAGAATTCCAACCGTATAGCACTGTCTGTTTGATCTTGCTACTATGTTTTTTCTTTTCAAATCTCCACGAAATTTTGACATCTTTGACACTTCCTAACAGCAGATTTCCCTTTGGTTTTGTCAAAAAATTCTCAATATAAACCATTGATATTTTACATCTAATCTGCTATACTTGAAAATTTGCACCGTAAAATTTCAGCCGCATAGCACTTATTGTTTGATCTTGATACTACGTTGTTTCTATCCAAATCTCTACGAAATTTTTATGATAGATTTGACACTTCCTAATAGTGGATTTCCCTTTGGTTTCATCAAAAAATTCTCAATATAAACTTCTGATCTTTTACGTCCAATCTGCTATACTTAAAAATCTATGCTGCAGAAAATTTCAGCCGCATATTCTTGCCTTAACCCATCTATTTGCAATCTTTTTTGAATGAAATTTCTTATACACTTTATAGATCATCTTGGCTTCCATCTAAGATTGATCTATTGAGGAATTCATCTCTAAAACCAATTTTTGTGTTGCTATAAATTTTCATCGTAAACTGCTGAAATTTTTCGACGAGAATTCTGCTATCGCAACTTGCACCAATTTCCTTGCTGTTATACTGCCGAAAGTTTCTTGATTAAATTAGTCATCCTTGCTGTCATATAAACTGTGATTTTGCTATCAATTCCCTCCTCAATTCTCTCAAGTTTTTGGTGGAAATTACGTCGAGAAACCGCTGTTTCTTCGACGACAATTCTGCTCTTACAAGACAGCACATACTTGCTGCAACTTCCACTGATTTCTCTCAAACCTTTGCTGCCATCTACCACAGATCCAAAACTTTCATCCACAGCCCTAAAACTCCACCAAACCACACCCTCAAACTGCACCCAAAACAGCCACAAAACAAGCCTAAATCATAGCCTACATCCACCGATCCACCAACCCTTTCGACCATCACTTCTCTCAACCTATACATGCCTTTAACCAGACAACAAAAGAGAGATCTTAACATCATAGATTTGGAGGCATATACTATGGCATCTAAGGAGGCAATCGATGCTAAATTCGAAGCCTTGGAGGCACGAAAGGAGGATAAGATTCGGACGCTCTTTACCGAACTCAGATTGGGCATATCATGGAGAGAGCTTTTCCCTATCGCACCAGGCCCGAAGAGATGAGTTCCAAGGGAGGGGAGGCTCTATGATCGATCCCAACTATCCACACATAAGGGTGGATTTCCCTAGATGGGAAGAAGGAGACCCGATTGGTTGGATCTTACACGCGGAGCGATATTTTCGGTACCACAAAACCGCGGATGCATCTATGGTGAAAATTGCAGCTATACATCATGAAGGAGATGCTATACAGTGGTTTGACTGGTTTAAACATACTTATGGAGTCCTTTCACGGCAACAATTCAAAGAAGGACTGCTGATCCGCTTCAGACCAACCGATTACGAGAATATTGACGGACAACTAGCAAAGATCCGACAAACCTCCACCATTCAGGAGTACCAAACCAGGTTTGAAAGGTTATCTAATCAAACTCTTGATTGGTCTCAAAAACAGATTTTGAGGACCTTTATTGAAGGCTTGAAGCCGGAAATCCGAGGAGAAGTTAAAGCGCGACAACCGTACACGCTTATGGCAGCCATCTCTTTTGCACAACATCAAGAGGAGCAATTGAACCATGAAGCTCGAAGGACTAGGATCACTCCTCAACCAGTAATATTGAAGTCCTTAGCCCCCCCTTCTGTTGACCGAGTCCCTGCACCAAAAAGGTGTTAGAACCCTTGCAGATTCTAAACTTGGGGTTGATCTCTTTAGGGGATCGGCCTCCTTGGAACTCTATAGGGGTTCCTCCCTCCAAGTTGCTGCTCAAAGGCTGCAGAAAAGATTCATCTATTCCTTTTGAAAAGAGAAGGAATGCATGGCTATTTATAGGGCTTCTAAACCCTAACTCCTAATAGGACTCCAACTTAAGACTCTTACTTCTAACCAACTCCTAATAGGACTCCTACTCAAGACTCCTATTCCCTTACAACTCCTAATTCTTCTCTAAGAAAAAACCTCCTACATGAATGCCCCTCACAATTAGGACTCTCCTAGCTAGAGTCCTAACAGAATGTCCCTCTCAATTAGGACTCTCCTAGCTAGAGTCCTAACATTTTTACATGATTGTCCCTCTCAATTAGGACTCTCCAAGCTAGAGTCCTAACAGACCCGCCCTCTTCAAATCAGCCTTGTCCTCGAGGCTGATGATTCATGAATTCTAGGAATTTGATCTTCAAGTCGTCATAGTTCTCCCAAGTGGCATCTTCTTTTGGTAGGTTCGCCCACTGTATTAGCACTTCATTAGTGGGTCGTCGTCGTCGAGTCACGATCCGTCGATCAATAATGGCACTTCGCTGGGTCTGGAGTTCTCTTTGGGTAGTCATATTTGGTGGGTGGCTTTGGGCTGTCTCCAAGCACCTGTTTAAAACTTCCGGTTGGCTGTTGGTTTGTGGGTGATATGTCGTACTCCTTTTCAATTTAGTACCCTTATAGTGTAATTCTTTTGAGTCCCAATTGTAATAAGCCATGGGGCTTGGTGCTTCCTCCAATTTTTTTATAATCTTACTAGTATCTGAATCTTCCTGCCATTCCATCTTAATATCCTCAAGGAAGTCGCTGGTCGGAAGTGAAACGGTCGAAACTTCAACTTGCTCAGGTAGCTGCGAAAGCGCATCTGCAAGAACATTCTCTTTCCCCTTTTTGTAAGTTATTTCAAAATCAAATCCAAGAAGTTTTGTTACCCATTTTTGCTGTTCGGGGGAAGATATCTTCTGCTCCAAGAGATATTTTAGGCTTTTATGGTCGGTCTTGATTTGAAAGTATCGCCTGATCAAGTACAATCTCCACCTCGTTGCTGCGCGCACAATGGCGAGCATCTCCTTATCATATGTTGACATATTTTGATCGGAGGGAGATAATGCCTTGCTAGTGTATGTGAGTAGTCGACCATCTTGCATGAGAATGGCTCCAATTCTGACTCCAGATGTGTCGGCCTCAATAATGAAGGGTCGGTTGAAATCTGGTAGTGTTAGCACCGGCATCGTCGTCATGGCTGCCTTAAGTTTGTCGAAGGCAGCGGAGGCTCTGTCCAACCATTGGAAGACATCTTTTTCTAGTAAGGAAGTAAGTGGTGCACTGATCTTTCCATAGTTTTTCACGAACTTGCGGTAGTAGCCTGTTAAACCCAGAAAGCCATGTAGCAATTTTATGTTTCTCGAGGTCGGCCAGTTTTGCATTGCTCCAATTTTGAAGGGGTCCACTGCCACACCTTCCTCTGATATGATATGCCCAAGATATTCCACCTTTTGTTGAAGAAAGCAAAAATTCGTGGTTGTTGTGTGTTCAAAAGGTGGTTTTCCATATGTCTTCTTCGCATGCTCGTATTTGATGATACCTGGATCAAAGGTCCAGCTTTGTAAAGATTTGTGCTCCCTTTCATCTACTATTGGAATAAAGTATTTGTCCTTGATGATTATGCCATCGAGAGCTCGGTAATCAACACATATTCGCCTTGTTCCGTCCTTCTTGCGTACAAGTAGCACCGGCGAAGAGTAGAGGTTGCAACTTGGCCGAATAACTCCTGTTTCAAGCATCTCTTTTATAATCCATTCTATTTCATCCTTCTGGAGATGTGGATACTGATATGGCTGAGCATTTGCTGAAGATTTGCCTGGAAGAATCATTATACAATGATCATGCCGATAGGTAAGAGGTAGGTTGCGCGGTTCGTCAAATATATTTGAAAATTCAGCAAGCAAAGGAAGTAGATTTGGATCTTCAAATTCTGTTGGCTCTCCCTTAGTTTGCTGCTCAAGTTGTACCAAAAAGCCGCTGCATGCTTTATGCAAAACATTCTCCATTTGTTGTGTGCAAATCGTTGTTATGTCGTCCCCACGTTTCCCGTGCAATGTCACCTGTTTCTCCTTACTGTAAAATTTCATAATTAGTTTCATAAAATTCCAAGAAATATCACCTAATGTCGTCAACCATTTAATTCTGAGCATGGCCTCATGATTGTTAAGAGGGAGAAGGAAGAAATCTGCAATTATCTCTTGGTCCTGCAGCAATAGTTTCTCCTGCAAGCGCCTATGATCACAATTCAAAATCCGTCCGTCGGTGACCTTAACATCAAACCTGCAGCGATTCTCGATAGGTAATGATATCCGAACAGCAAGCTTACTATTTAGGAAGTTAGTAGTACTGCCCGTGTCGATGAGAACAGTGATTGGTTGTTGTTTGAGAAGGCCTCCAATTTTCATCGTTTGCGGGTTTGAGTAGCTAGCTAGTGTATGTACCGTAACTTCGGTCGGTTGTGGCTCTTCTTCTGCATCTTCTTCTTCATGTTCAAGGCTCTCTTTTGGATGTTCAATGACCTCTTCTTCTATCGGTTCAATCATAAGAAGTCCCCCTTTACTACAGCGATGCTCACGGCTCCACGGCTCGTCACAATGCCAACATAACCCCTTCGCATATCGCTCCCGAAGATCTTCTCTTGTTAACCTCTTTAGTGTAGGGACTTGGTCGACAGTAGGGGGGGCTAAGGGCTTCAATATTACTGGTTGAGGAGAGACCCTAGTCCTCTGAGCTTCATGGTTCAATTGCTCCTCTTGATGTCGTGCGAAAGAGATGGCTGCCATAAGCGTATACGGTTGTCGCGCTTTAACTTCTCCTCGGATCTCCGGCTTCAAGCCCTCAATGAAGGTCCACAATAGCTGTTTTTGAGACCAATCATGAGTTTGATTAGATAACCTTTCAAACCTGGTTTGGTACTCCTGAATGGTGGAGGTTTGTTGGATCTTTGCTAGTTGTTCATCAATATTCTCGTAATCGGTTGGTCTGAAGCGAATCAGCAGTCCTTCTTTGAATTGTCGCCATGAAAGGACTCCATAAGTATGTTCAAACCAGTCAAACCACTATATACCATCCCCTTCAAGATGTATAGCTGCAATTTTCACCATAGATACATCAGCGGTTTTGTGGTACCGAAAATATCGCTCCGTGCGCGAGATCCAACCAATCGGGTCTCCTTCTTCCCATCTAGGGAAGTCCACTCTCATGCATGGATAGTTGGGGTTGGTCATAGAGCTTCCCCTCTCTTGGAAGTCATATCTTTGGGGTTGGTGTGATTGGGCAAAGCTCTCTCCTTGATGTGATTTCTTCGGGCTTAGTGGTCGGCCCAATCTGAGTTCGGTAAAGAGCATCCGAATCTTATCCTCCATTCGCGCCTCCAAGGCTTCGAATTTAGCATCGATTGCCTCCTTAGATGCCATAGTATATGCCTCCAAATCTATGATGTTAAGATCTCTCTTTTGTTGTCAGGTTAAAGGCATGTATAGGTTGAGAGAAGTGATGGTCGAAAGGGTTGGTGGATCGGTGGATGTAGCTACGATTTAGGCTTGTTTTGTGGCTGTTTTTGGTGCAGTTTGAGGGTGTGGTTTAGTGGAGTTTTAGGGCTGTGGATGAAAGTTTTGGATCTGTGGTAGATGGCAGCAAAGGTTTGAGAGAAATCAGTGGAAGTTGCAGCAACTATGTGCTGTCTTGTAAGAGCAGAATTGTCGTCGAAGAAACAGCGGTTTCTCGACGTAATTTCCACCAAAAACTTGAGAGAATTGAAGAGGGAATTGATAGCAAAATCACAGTTTATATGACAGCAACGATGACTAGTTTAATCAAGAAAATTTCGGCAGTATAACAGCAAGGAAATTGGTGCAATTTGTGATAGCAGAATTCTCGTCGAAAAATTTCAGCAGTTTACGATGAAAATTTATAGCAACACAAAAATCAGTTTTAGAGATGAATTTCTTAATATATCAATCTTAGATGGAAGCCAAGATGATCTATGAAGTGTATAAGAAATTTCATTCAAAAAAGATTGCAAATAGATGGGTTAAGGCAACGATATGCAGCTGAAATTTTCTACAGCATAGATTTTCAAGTGCAGCAGATTGGACATAAAAGATCAGTAGTTTATATTGAGAATTTTTCGATGAAACCAAAGGGAAATCCACTGCTAGGAAGTGTCAAAGATGTCATAAAAATTTCGTAGAAATTTGGATAGAAAAAGTACAGTAGCAAGATCAAACAGATGGTGCTATGCGGCTTGAATTCTGCAATTCAAGTGCAGCAGATTGGACATAAAAGATCAGTAGTTTATATTGAGAATTTTTGGATGAAACGAAAGGCAAATCCACTGTTAGGAAGTGTCAAAGATGTCATAAAAATTTCGTAGAAATTTGGATAAAAAAAGCACAGTAGCAAGATCAAACAGATGGTGCTATGCGGCTGGAATTCTGCAATGTATCTTTCGTCGTAGAGATGAAAACTTTGTGACGAAAAGTTTATGCAGCAATATAGGAACAATTTTTTTTTTTTTTTTTTGAATTTTCGAATAAGGATAACTAAATTGCAGCAGCAGTAAGGTAGGAAACCAGAACCTGTTGCAATTCACGGGGAGATCAAAGGATGATCCGCGGTGGTGGAGATGATGGCGGAATTCGGTGACGATCTTTTAAGCAATTGTGGGAATTGCTTTGGATGGTTGTAGAGGGTTGATGGATGGCTGTGGAAGGGCAGCGAGACGCCAAGAACGCTGCTCTGATACCAGGTGTTAGAACCCTTGCAGATTCTAAACTTGGGGTTGATCTCTTTAGGGGATCGGCCTCCTTGGAACTCTATAGGGGTTCCTCCCTCCAAGTTGCTGCTCAAAGGCTGCAGAAAAGATTCATCTATTCCTTTTGAAAAGAGAAGGAATACATGGCTATTTATAGGGCTTCTAAACCCTAACTCCTAATAGGACTCCAACTTAAGACTCTTACTTCTAACCAACTCCTAATAGGACTCCTACTCAAGACTCCTATTCCCTTACAACTCCTAATTCTTCTCTAAGAAAAAACCTCCTACATGAATGCCCCTCACAATTAGGACTCTCCTAGCTAGAGTCCTAACAGAATGTCCCTCTCAATTAGGACTCTCCTAGCTAGAGTCCTAACATTTTTACATGATTGTCCCTCTCAATTAGGACTCTCCAAGCTAGAGTCCTAACAAAAGGTTGACAAGAGAAGAGCTTCAGGAGCGATCTGCGAAGGGGTTATGTTGGCATTGCGACGAGCCGTGGAGCCATGAGCATCGCTGTAGTAAAGGGAGACTTTTTATCATTGAACCAGTAGAAGAAGAGGTCATAGAACATCCAAAAGAGAACATTGAACATAAAGAAGAAGATGCAGAAGAAGAGCCACAACCGACCGAAGTTACGGTACATGCACTAGCCGGCTACTCAAACCCGCAAATGATGAAAGTTGGAGGCCTTCTCAAACAACAACTGATCACTGTTTTCATCGACACGGGCAGCACTAATAATATCCTAAACAGTAAGGTTGCTATCCGAATGGCATTACCTATCGAGAATCGTTGCAGGTTTGATGTTAAGGTCACCGACAGACGGATTTTGAAGTGTGATCGTAGGCGCCCGCAGGAGAAACTATTGCTGCAGGACCAAGAGATAATTGCAGATTTCTTCCTTCTCCCTCTTGATGATCATGAGGCCATGCTCAGAATTAAATGGTTGACAATATTAGGTGATTTTTCTTGGAATTTTATGAAACTAATTATGAAATTTTACAGTAAGGAGAAACAGGTGATACTGCACGGGAAACGTGGGGGCGACGTAACGATGATTTGCACACAACAAATGAAGAAGGTTTTGCATAAAGCATGCAGTGGCTTTTTGGTACAACTTGAGCAGCAAACTAAGGGAGAGCCAACAAAATTGGAAGATCCAAATCTACTTCCTTTGCTTGCTGAATTTTCAGATATATTTGACGAACTACGCAACCTACCTCTTACCCGTCGGCATGATTATTTTATAACGATTCTTCCAGGCCAATCTCCAGCAAATGCTCAGCCATATCAGTATCCACATCTCTAGAAGGATGAAATAGAAAGGATTATAAAAGAGATGCTCAAAACAGGAGTTATTCGGCCATGTTGTAGCCCCTACTCTTCACCGGTGCTCCTCATACGAAAGAAGGATGGAATATGGCGATTATGTGTTGATTACCGAACTCTCAATGGCATAACCATCAAGGATAAATACCCTATTCCAGTAGTAGATGAGTTTCAAGATGAAAGGGAGCACAAATCTTCACAAAGTTGGACCTTCGATCCGGGTATCATCAAATACGAGTATGCGAAGAAGACATACCGAAAACCACCTTTTGAACACACAATAACCACTATGAATTTTTACTTTCTTCAAAAGAAGGTGGAATATCTTGGGCATATCATATCAGAGGATGGCTACTACTGCAAGTTCGTGAAAAACTATGGAGAGATCAGTGCACCACTTACTTCCTTTCTGAAAAAAGATGTCTTCCAATGGTCGGACAGAGCCTCCGTTGCCTTCGACAAACTTAAGGCAGCCATGACGACGACGCCGGTGCTAACACTACCAGATTTCAACCGACCCTTCATTATTGAGACCGACGCATCTGGAGTCGGAATTGGAGCAATTCTCATGCAAGATGGTCGACCACTCACATACACTAGCAAGGCATTATCTCCCTCCCATCAATATAAGTCAACATATGATAAGGAGATTCTCGCCATTGTGCGCGCAGCAACGAGGTGGAGACCCTACTTGATTGGTCGATGATTTCAAATTAAAACCGATCATAAAAGCCTCAAGTACTTTTTGGAGCGAAAGATATCATCCCCTGAGCAGCAAAACTGGGTAACAAAACTTCTTGGATTTGATTATGAAATAACTTACAAAAAGGGGAAAGAGAATGTTCTTGCAGATGCGCTTTCGCAACTACCCGAGCAAGCTGAAGTTTTGGCCATTTCACTTCCGACCAGCGACTTCCTTGAGGATATTAAGATGGAATGGCAGGAAGATTCAGAGACTAGTAAGATTATAAAAAAATTGGAGGAAGCACCAAGCTCCGTAGCTCATTACAATTGGGACTCAAAAGAATTACACTATAAGAGTACTAAATTGAAAAGGAGTATGGCATATCACTCACAAACCGACGGCCAGACAGAAGTTGTAAATAGGTGCTTGGAGATAGCCCAAAGCCACCCACCAAATATGACTACCCAAGGAGGACTTCAGACTCAGCCAAGTGCCATTATTGATCGACAGATTATGACTCGACGACGACGATCCACTACTGAATTGCTAATACAGTGGGCAAACCTACTAACAGAAGATGCCACTTTGGAGAACTATAATGACTTGAAGATCAAATTCCCAAAATTCATGAATCGTCAGCCTCGAGGACAAGGCTGATTTGAAGAGGGCAGGTTTGTTAGGACTCTAGCTAGGAGAGTCCTAATTGAGAGGGACATTCTGTTAGGACTCTAGCTAGGAGAGTCCTAATTGAGAGGGACATTCTGTTAGGACTCTAGTTAGGAGAGTCCTAATTGAGAGGGACATTCATGTAGGAGGTTTTTTCTTAGAGAAGAATTAGGAGTTGTAAGGGAATAGGAGTCTTGATTAGGAGTCCTATTAGGAGTTGGTTAGAAGTAAGAGTCTTAAGTAGGAGTCCTATTAGGAGTTAGGGTTTAGAAGCCCTATAAATAGCCATGTATTCCTTCTCTTTTGATAAGCAATAGATGAATCTTTTCTGCAGCCTTTGAGCAGCAACTTGGAGGGAGGAACCCCTATAGAGTTCCAAGGAGGCCGATCCCCTAAAGAGATCAACCCCAAGTTTAGAATCTGCAAGGGTTCTAACAGTACAATACCTTTAGGTGCATCAACTAGGTTTCAAACCTTGTTAGAGTACATAGAATCCATCTCAGAATTCATGGCTTCTTGCCACTTCCCGGAGTCTATACTCATAATAGCCTCCTCGTAGGTCTGAGGATCAATGTCCTCAACATCCTCTCCTCTAATATGTCCCACATATCTCTCAGGAGGATGGGATACTCTGCCAGACCTACGTAAAGTTGAAACTTGTGTGATAGATGTTGGGAAATCATGGGGGCGACATCACAAACGCAGCGAAAGAATAAGAAAACAAAATCCCCGATTCCCAAAAAGATGTTCGTCGTCGTGCGAAGATTGGTGCGCAAAAATCCGCGAAACATGAAACTGCGTATAGAGTAGATTGTGTTACCTAGGGAGATCGTATATCCCTGTTTCCTTGCAGATCCTTAGGAGAGGGTAAAGGAGGTCAAGCGTCCTCCTCTCTAGCGGTGATCCACATAGCAGGGTTGCGACGACGCTCCTCAAAAACTCCAGGCCTGATCTGAGGTGGAGAGGAAGAGGAGAATAGGAAAGGCAAGCAAAGGCTCTAGCCTATGAGACTCTGAATCCCTCATATTTATAGAGGTCCCTTGTCAAACCCTAATGGGTCCTCCCCTAGTGGGTATTAGATCTGCATCCAATAAGACAAGGGCTCCGTCGGATATCTCATATCTGAACCTCTACTCATCGCAATGCCTACCATATGTGTGTGACCCTCTAGGCCCAATATCGAGCTGGCCATGAGTCATACCTGTCAGAACTCCTTCTAACTCAGTGAATTATTATCTCTGTAATAATTCACTTGACTCATCGACTACGGAAGTACTAGGCCACTACGCCGTAGTCCCCAGACGATACAGGGGAATCCAATCCATTGGACTTGTCTATCCTCAGTTACCGTGTACCTATAGTCTCTCATCCATCTAATATCCCAGAGACCGTATATTGAGCATGGTGTTGTCAGACCCATACGGTTTCTACTCGAGTCTCGCTCTAATCGGATTCTCCCGGAGAACTCTTTCTCTCTCAACCCGAATGACCCTGGCCAGGGATTTGTTTGAGCAAGAACACATGGGATATTCCTCTCATGACGCCGAGAGTGGATGATCCTCTATCGATACTCAATAGCCCTCGTAAGGTCGACTACCACTCCCAATGACCAGCTGTACTAGATCTGGGACAACCAAACCTATAAGTCTGGTATCAAAGAGTGGAGCACTCATACAGGACATCCTTGGTGTCTCAAGTCTAAGGACCAAATACACCACTAGGACTACGAAATTGCTGTCTGACAATAAGGCATCATCAACCATCCAGCATTCCGTAAGCGGATCAATCAGTGAACTCATTCTCCAATGAGCACCTGTACTGTATCCCTAGTGTCCCTACACGAGCAGCTATGAGACCAGCTGCATCCATCATATGGACGGGTATACAGCACACCAGTCTATGCGGTTATCACGATGTCCCTCTCGAGTAACCTATGACCGGGATCATTTAGGATATGTGTTTAAAGGTGAATCGATCTCATTATCGTGATCTCATCACGATCCGATTCCAATTGCACAAATCCAAGGACATCACAATATATGTATGCATTTATGCAATAGTTATAAAGTGATATACGCCAAAATATAATAAGCAAAAAGATTCTGTATCAAGTCACACGTGCCATCACTCACGTGATTGGCTTGTTGGGCACCTATGACTAGCAATCTGCCACTTGACCTAAAGCCAATCACCTATGTGTCTGATTCCCATCAGACCCCTGTGACTCTCAAAAGACAAAATGAGACAACGGCTTTGTCAGTGGATCTGCAATGTTATCTTCGGATGGAACATTTTCTATTGCTACATCTCCTCTGGTTACGAACTCTCTGATAAGTTGGAACCTCCTCAGAACACTTCTGATGAGACCCGGGTTCCCTTATTTGAGTAATCGCCCCATAGTTGTCGCAATATAAGGAAGTCGACTTCTCGCTATCCGGAACGACTCCTAAATCTTTGATGAACATCTTCAACCAGACTCCCTCATTTGCTGCATCTAATGCAGCAATATACTCCGCCTCTATAGTCGAGTCAGCAGTAGTATCTTGCTTGGAACTCTTCCAGCACACTGCTCCTCCATTCAAGGTGTACATATACCCTGAATTTGACTTGTTATCATCGACATCAGATTGAAAACTTGAGTCAGTGTAGCCTTCAACCTTAAGGCTATTACCTCCATATACTAGTGAAAGATCCTTAGTCCTTCTCAAGTACTTAAGAATACACTTTACTGCTTTCCAGTGCTCCAAGCCTGGATCCGCCTGATACCTACTCATGACACTCAGAGCATGCGCTATATCAGGCCTAGTACATAGCATGGCATACATGATAGACCCTATTGCTGAGGCATATGGTATCATTTTCATGTTCGCCCTTTCTTCTAGAGTCTTTGGGGACATACTCGTAGAAAGCGATATCCCATGTCTCATCGGTATGAGACCTCTCTTGGAATTTTCCATGCCAAACCTTTTGACAATGGTTTCTATGTACTTGGACTGGGACAAGCCAAGCATCCTTTTAGATCTATCTCTATAGATTCTAATCCCCAAGGTATAGGATGCTTCCCCTAAGTCCTTCATGGAGAAGTGTCTAGATAACCAAGCCTTTACTGTGGATAGCATTCCTACGTCGTTCCCAATGATGAGGATGCCATCCACATATAACACCAAAAAGGTGATAGCGCTCCCACTTACCTTTTTTTTTTTTTTTTGGTAAGTAAAAGTAAATTGATTATGTGTAAAGTTTCTACAAATAGCTTTATCTATACAAGTCATAGACAAAGCCAAGTGACTCATAGAGTGCGAATGCGATAGTTATGACTACACATGCTGTAGACTATAACTACCTGTGGGTACATTATTTGACATCATTCCCAAGATCTTTTGCTAATAGCAAAATTAAATTTGATAAAAATATCTTTTTCTCTTCGGGTGAAGTGCTCGGTTTTGAGATCTTGCTCCAAACAGGATCTTGAGTCTCTAATAATCTCTTTCAAGAGCTGAGCATTGTTTGTGTGTTGACATTCAAAGATTCTATTACATCTCTCCTTCCACATCCACCAAATAGCGCATCTGAAAGTGACCTTTGCTAGTTGTGTTAGAGGCCCTTTTCTTGAGAAACATTGCATAAGGTCGCCTAGTTCTTGGTGCAAGTTTGGTTGCGGTAGTCTATTGAGTTCAAATCGCTGGAGAATCTCCTTCCATATCCATTTTGTATAATCACAAGCAAAATAGAGGTGGTCAACACTTACCTTTCTGTATACACAAGGCTCATCTTCGTTCTTAACGAAGTCATAAGGTCTGATTGCCTCATCAAATCTTATGTTCCAACTTCCGGAAGCTTGCTTTAGTCCATAAATGGATCTAAGCAACCTACACACCTTTATACACCTCCTCCTCAAGGTTCCCGTTGAGGAATGCGGTTTTCACATCCATCTGCCAGATCTCATAATCATAGTGTGCTGCAATAGCCAATAGAATTCTGATGGATTTTAGCATTGCTACGGGTGAGAAGGTTTCGTCGTAGTCAACACCTTACCTTTGACGATACCCCTTAGCAACTAGCCTTGCTTTATAGGTCTCTACCTTTCCATCTACTCCGATCTTTTTCTTAAAGATCCACTTACAACCGTTGGGTACAATACCTTCGGGCGCATCAACTAGGTTCCAAACCTTATTGGAGTACATAGAATCCATCTCAGAATTCATGGCTTCTTGCCACTTTCCGTAGTCTATACTCATAATAGTCTCCTTATAGGTCTGAGGATCAATATCCTCAACATCCTCTCCTCTAATATGTCTCACATATCTCTCAAGAGGATGAGATACTCTATCAGACCTGCGTAAAGTTGAAAATTGTGTATTAGGTACCTGAACAGACTTGGGCTGTAGAGTGGTGCTTGAGCTTGGTTCTCCAACCTCGCTCAATTCTATAATTCTCCCACTGTCTCCGCCAAGAATGTGTTCCTTCTCAAGGAACACTGCTCTCTTAGCTACAAAGACCTTTTGATCCTCGAGATGATAGAAATAATACCCACAAGTTTCCTTGGGGTGTTCCACAAATTTGCATCGCTCTGTCCTTGATTCTAACTTATCGGGGTTGTGTCTTTTAATGTGGGCAGGGCAGCCCCAAATCTTAACAACCTTAAGATCAGGCTTCTTCCCTTTCCATATCTCATATGGTGTAGACACTACCGACTTAGTTGGAACTCTGTTCAGAAGGTAAGCTGCGGTCTCTAGGGCATATCCCTAGAATAAGATGGGTAGGTCAGCGAAACTCATCATGGACCGTACCATATCTAATAGCGTACGATTCCTCCTTCCAAAGACACCAGCTGAGGTGTATAAGGAGGTGTCCATTGGGATAATATCCCATGGTCCTTGAGGAACTGAGTAAACTCTGTACTTAAGTACTCATCTCCTCGATCTGATCGAAGAGTTTTGATACTCTTTCAAGTCTGGTTCTCCACCTCATTCTTATACTCTCTGAATTTCTCAAAGGCCTCGGACTTGTACTTCATTAAGTACACATATCCATACCTTGAGAAATCATCAGTAAATGTAATGAAGTAGGAGTAACCTCCAATGGCATGAGTTGACATGGGTCCACATACATCACTATGTATGAGTTCCAACAACTCAGTGGCTCTCTCTCCAGTTCCACTAAATGGAGAGTTGGTCAGTTTTTCACGAAGGTAAGGCTCGCAAGTTGCATATGACACATAGTCGAATGGATCTAGATATCCATTATTTAGTAACTTTTGAATCCTTCTTTCATGAATGTGACCTAGCCTACAATGCTATAGGTATGCACTGTTCACCTCATTTCGTTTCCTCTTAGACACTTACATTCATGATATGTGGAGTAGTGTCTTGCATAAACAAACCTTTATGCAATATTCCTCTCGTCAATCTCCCCTCGGCTTTGCTAGAATTTACAATAAATTGTAGATGTGATAAGCAATATTGGTATCCAATACCAATGCATTATCACAAAAATCTGTCAATTGGAGATTGATCATGAATATACCTGAAGCTTCTCCAAGCTTCTATTTCGCCCTTTCTACAAGGTACTCTTTGTAGTTCCTCTTCTAGTGCCCATCTTTACCACAGTGGAAGCATTGGCCTTTGTCCTTTACTGGGTCTTTCTTAGCAACCTTTGCTTTACCTAGTTTGCCCTTGCCCTTTCCCTTCTTAAGGGACCTTTCTACTTTCCTTTTCTTTCTGGTCTCACCAGTATAGAGAACTGGCTTCTCTTTCTTAATAGTACTCTCTGCTTCCCTCAACATATTGAGGAGCTCTGGGAGAGTCACCTCAAGCTTATTCATATTAAAATTCATTATGAACTATGAAAAGGTAGTAGGGACTGAAGTACAATGTCCACACACAAGTTATCCTCTAGGACCATTCCTAGACCTATGAGTTTCTCTCTCCACTCAATCATCTTTAGGACATAGTTCTGAACCGGTGTCCCCTCAGTCATCCTAGCGCGGAAGAGGCTCTTAGATATCTCATATCGCTGAGTCGTTCCCTGTTCCTCAAATAATTTGCGGACATGTAGGAGAATGGATTTGGCATCCATCTTTTGATGTTGTCTCTATAACTCAGGAGTCATAGAGTCCAACATATAGCACTGAGCAAGAGTGGATTCATCAATGTACTTCACGTAGCGAGCGATATCATCCTCGTTTGCCCCTTCTTCGGGCTTAGGCATCACTAAATCAAGGACGTACACGATTTTCTCTGCTGTGAGAACAATTCTCAAGTTACGGAGTCAATCCGTATAATTTGGACCAGTGAGGCGGTTGACATCAAGTATGCCATGTAAGGGATTTAAAAGCGACATTTTCTGAAAATAAAGATGCAGTAGAAATGAATAACATGCAGATTTTACAAAAAATAAACTATCAAGATATGGACTTCTATCTTAATATGCTCTCACTATTTTACTAACGAGTCACGCAACACCCTCAGCACGTGAAACGGAAGTCTCCAGCAGACTTCTAGTGGGGATCAGGATCTAATCAGCGTCTTAGTGTAACCTCGAGGGACTCGACCAATCACACTAAGCCTAAAAGGTAGGCAACTCTTACCAATCACAACTCCTTGTGATTCCCGTCCTGTTCGACCTCCGAATCACCATGGCCTCGAGGGACTCGACCAACCATGATGCTCGGTTAAGTCAACGCCTTCGTTACAAGATGAGTCTGATTTGATGATATACCCTCGAGGGACTCGACCAAGTATACCATGCCCTCAGGTCACCGGTGACATCTCTATGTCGTAAGCAAGATAGTGAATCGCGACATAGGTGAGTCTCGAGGGACTCGACCAACTCAACCTACACCGGGATTCGGTTCCTACTCATAACAATGGAAGGCCACGTGGATCAATCTAATTGCCTCACGTTTACCGACTTAATATTATCGAGATATGTTTCTATAATTTGGTCTCCTAATATGACATGTCACACATATACATATTTAATATATATATACATCGCATGCAAATATATATACTTATCTAGTATGTGTATAATCAATTACACCAGATGATCATGGACCACAACCTACTGTGATTAGGCCCGAGCCAGTAGGCCTAATCACTCACATCAAAATCTATATGTGCAACGGTGCATCTCCATGCCCTGTGATCGTTCATCTCGTCCTCATCGGTTCCGTCGACATCTTGATGCATCTTCATGCATCACGATCGTCCGTCTCGTAGGTCCCGCTATCGCATCCATGCTCCCGCTGCGCCTCCTCATGTGATTACAACTTAATCATAGGCACGCAGGCCCGACAATAAACGAGAAATATAATGGAGGCTCGCAGACCTCAATAATAATAATCACAAGTACACACATCACACGGTCCATGATCATCCGTCCACACATCATATATCACATGTATAAATAATCATCATCATGTAGGACTACTAGATAATAATAAAAATAATAATCAACTAAACCTTTTAATTAATTAATATTTTCTGAAATCAGGGACATGTAGGGAATTTCTGAATTTATAGGGGTATTTTCGTAATTTGGACAAAAGACAGAAACTGGAATTTCTCAAATTCCGAGGGGTAAAACTGTCTTTTTCCCAGAAAACCCTAATGCCCTACTATCCTTTGCTGCTGCCGCCGCCGCCGCCACCCTGCTGGCGGCGGCCTGTGCGGCGGGGCGAGGGCGCTGCCCTCGCCTGCAGGTGGCACACCCGCTAGCGGTGCTGCCGCTGCAGGTGGGTGTTAGGATCGAGAGCACTAAGAGGGGGGGGGGGGGTGAATTAGTGCAGCGGAAATCTTTCAGCGATTAAAAACGAAAGCTGCGTTCGTTCGATAAAAACTATTTTGATGCAAAAGCCGATTCTAAGATTACTTATGATTAAGTGCAGTTTACGTTTAAACACAGTTAGCGTCTAAACGTAGTTTGCGTCTAAATGCAGATTGCGTCTAAGCGCAGATTGCGTCTAAGCGCAGATTGCGTCTAAGCGCAGTTTGCGTCTAAACACAGTTTGCGTCTAAGCGTAGTTTAAGCAGAAATATAAAGACAATGTGTTGCTATTGTACAGCTCAAAAAGTAATCTGCAAAAAGCAGATTTACGTCTAAACACAGATTTACGTCTAAACGCAGATTTACGTCTTAAACGCAGATTTACTTATGAACTTTGAAACTCGTTTGTATACTCGCAAAAGGCAGTATGCAATTGAAATCAAGACGTAAACGTAAACTGAAATATGATGATTGTGCGAGGAAAGCCGATTTACGTCTAAATGCAGTTTTACGTCTAAATGTTGAAACTCGTTGGTAAAATTGCAGAAGACAGTTTGCAGTTATAAATAGAATCAAAATGTAAATGTAAACTGCAAAGAAACTCGTTCGTAAAAGCGCAGAAGACAGTTCGCAGTTATAAACAGATTCAAGACGTATATGTAAGCTGCAATGTAAAGATCGTATGAAAACACCTTTTGACGTCTGAATGCAGATTCGGAAAGAACTTGTTCGTAAAAGCGCAGAGAGCAGTAGCTATGTAGAAGGTTTGCAGTAATGATAAAGTGCTCAAAATAAACGCAAACCAGAGATTTAGAGTGGTTCGGTCAGTCTGGACCTACTCCACTTTTGGCTTCCTCCACCGGCGAGGTCACCGACGTCAACTAGGGGCCTTCCTTCAATAGGCGAAGGCCAACTGCCCTTTTACAGTTTCTCTCCTTTTGACGGGCTCAGGAGACAACCCTTACAGATCCTTTCTCTCCTCTCTTTACAACTCAAGACTTGAAGAACAGAAAAGAGGAGAACTTTTGGACTTTACACAAATTTGAGCTCTTAGAGTCACTGAAAAGATCAAGAATTCGGTGTGGATCTGTATCTTTTCAGTGCTGAATGGGTGGGGTATTTATAGGCCCCAACCCAATTCAAATTTGGAGCTCAAAACGATCAAATCCCGGAATTCCGGGATCAGGCGGTTGCACCTCTTGACTAGAGAGGTTGCACCGCCTGGCAGAGCTCAAGGACTGAGCCCAGGCGGTTGCACCTCTCTGTCAGGGGCGGTTGCACCTCCTGAGTCTGGCTCGGAGACTGAGCCCCAGGTGGTGCCACCTCTTGACAGAGGCGGTTGCACCTCTCTGCCAGAGCTCGAAGACTGAGCTCAGGCGGTGCCACCTCTCTACTAGGGAGGTTGCACCGCCCAGTCTAGCTCTCATATTTGGTTTGATACCCAAGAGAGATGGCTTACTCCGGCATACATGAGGGTCATTCAATCATACGTCCACCCATGTTTAATGGGTCGGATTAAACTTATTGGAAGACTCGTATGAGGATCTTCCTCATTTCCATGGATTTCGAGCTTTGGACTATTGTCGAAAATGGATTTCAAAAATCTTCTCTTCTGATGAGCGAATGGAATGAATCGGAGAAGAAGTTTTTTGCTTTAAACGCAAAGGCTATGAATGCCTTGTTTTGTGCACTAGACAAAAATGAATTTAATTGTGTTTCAATTTGCAATTCGGCTTTTGATATTTGGAGAACTCTTGAGGTCACTCATGAAGATACTAGCCGAGTGAAAGAGTCCAAAATCAACATCCTTGTGCACTCTTACGAACTTTTCCGAATGAAACCAAGTGAGTCCATCGGAGACTGTTAGGATCGGAGCGGCATTAAGAGGGGGGGGTGAATTAGTGCAGCGGTAAAGTGTGATAAACTTTTTACGATTTAAACACTTTCGGAAACTTCGTACGATAAAAGTAATGTTTTCGTTTAAAACCGTTTCGATTGCGTTTTAACTTGAAGAGATAAGTAAGACAGAGACAAAGAAGTAGATCATTAAAGTGCAAATGGTTTGCAGTAATGTAAATGACAATAAGTAAATGCAAACCAGAGATCACGCCGATTTTACAGTGGTTCGGTCAAATGACCTACATCCACTTGCGAGGTCCCTCTTCGATGAGGCTCCCACCTTCCACTAGCAAATCTCTTGAAATGGAAGGGCAAATACCCCTCTTACAACTTTTTACAAGTGGTTCACTCTCTTACAGATTTTCGGCAAGAAAGAAGGAGGTGAACACTAGCAAATTGAAAACAAGACTAGCAAAGACTTTTCTAAGACCTTTCTCTCAAACAATTGCTGCTCAAAAATTTATTATCTCAGCTAAGATTTGAGGGGTATTTATAGGCCTCAAGAGAATTCAAATTTGGGCTCCAAAATTTGAATTCTCTTTGGGTTCCCGATGCTGGCGGTGCCACCGCTTGTCACTGTCAGACATTGACAGTGCTGGGCGGTGCACCGCCCAGCTCTCGGGTGCTGGGCGGTGCCACCGCCTAGGCCAATTCAGCTCACTTGTTGTGCTCCAAACTTGGCCCAAACCAGTCCGAACTTGGGCCCAATTGGCCCCTACTTGGGTTATAGAATTAACACATAATCCTAACCCTAATTAACGTGCTAACTATGAATTTAAAGATATTTTCTAAGCTATTACAAAGTCCATAAGTTAAGACTTCTTCCAGCGAGCTTCCGGCGAACTTCCGACAGTCTTCCGATAAACTCTCGAAAATCATTCTGCGGACTCCCGGCAAGCTACTAGACTTCACGATTTGATCTTGGCGGGTTCCAACGAGCTTCTTCGGCCAGGTCCGATCTTTCTCGGCGAGCTCCGCGAACTTCCAACGAACCTTCCGGTGAGCTTTCGAAAAACCCTTCGGCAAGCTCCCTACTTATTCTTGGCTAGTTCCAGCAGCATTCCCGACGAACCTTCGGACTTCCATCGAACTCTCAAACTCACAATGAATCCTTCGTGCTTGACTCCGACACTTCGTTTTACTTTATGTCTTCGTCGTTATCGTAGTTAATCCTGCACACACAAGCAAAAACTCTACTCCGATCTAGACAATTATTATAAAGTGAATTGACATTCTGTTGCCCGGCACGTCATTGGTTGGCGCTTCGTCCGATTCTTTGGCGCATCGTCCTCTCTTGCGGCTTGTTGCCCAATCGGCGGTTGACCTCCGCAACGCCGATATCCTTGGCGCAATTCTGCTCTTAGCCCGATTCTCGACATCCGAAGCCTCCTGCCATCCAATATCCTAACGTGATCTCCTCCGGCGCAACGTCAATTCCTCCTGCCTTAATTGTCTAATCTTGATCGAGTAGACCTGCATCACTCAAAATGCAGTTAAACATAAACATAATTATCAATTGGTTTCATCATCAAAATACGAGATTCAACAATCTCCCCCTTTTTGATGATGACAACCAATTGATGACGGAGTTAAACTTGACTCTCGGAGTTTAAACAAACTCCCCCTATCAATATGCCATATTGATAGAACCTTGAATTCAAACTGAATTCAAGTCATTGCAATATTCATCATGAATACTTGCAACACGTCATTATGAACTCATGCATAGACTTATGCATATCATGTCATCAACATACTTCTCCCCCTTTGTCATCAACAAAAAGGAGAAGTACAACTATTCTTTGTGTTTGTAATATAAGTTCAACTCATTGCATGAAAAACATAATATTAAGTTTTATCATCATGCAGTTTTGAAGCTAGAAAATTTAGCAAGTAATACATCATGCTTAGGACATTCAAGCTATCAAGTTTTAGATATGCAAGGTTTACAGCATACAAGATAGCACTTTTGGTAATGTTCAAGATAGCAAGTTCTACATCATGCAAGCTAGCAATATTGAGATGTTCAAGAAAGCAACTCTTGCTTCTTGAAATATGCAAATTTGTCAAGTTTTGCTAGATGTGCAAGTTAGCATTTTTGCCTCTTAAGATAGGCAAGATAGCATATTTGCTTCTTCTGAGATAGCAACTTTTTGCTTTTCTTTAGACTACAAGCTAGCAATTTTTACGATATGTAAGTTTCACAATATACAAGCTAGCAAAAATTTCGAAAGCAAATGCAAGATAGCTTTCTTATGTAAGCTCATAATTCTTGCTTCCTATTGCAATGTGCAAGTTGCAAGTTTTGCTTCTTGAGATAGGCAAGATAGCACTTTTGCAATTTTTGTTTCTTAAGATAGGCAAGCTTGTGATGTTCAAAATAACAAGCTCTTTCTTCTAGAAGTGTCAATTTTGCTTTCTTTGCAAAGTGTAAGCTAGCAAAATGTTTGAAAAAATGATCAAGTTTTGTAACATACAAGCTAGCAAAAATGCCAAACTAGCAAGAGATAATGTTTTACATGAGGCAAGCAAACAATTTGGCAAATATTACATTTGCATCGTCTCTTTTGAGAAGTGTAATTTTTGCTTTCATCTTGAATTGTGCAAGCTAGTTAGTTTGCCTCTTTTCATGATGTCCACGCTAGAAATTCTTGCTCCCCCTTTGTCATTGTCAAAAAGAAGGGAAGACCCTTATATCAATTTTCATATTATAACAAAGGTAAGTATCATTCTTATTTGTGCATCAGTATATATTCAAATTAAAACACACAATTTCAATAACCTTATTTTTCATGCACGTTACCGAAAAATAAATCAATCATCATTAATAAGCATATCATACATGATACTCAAACATTAAAATTTTTAAGCATTTATCAACATGTTGATCATGATACCAAACATTCATCATTTAAAGCATTCATGATACACATCATATGCAATAAATACACCATGTACATCATTATCATAAGTATTGCATACATCATTTTAACTTTATGAAGATTTCATCATTACATGCATTATACCAAAACATTTCAAGCCATGCAAGCAATAAATACAAAGAAATCATGTCATGAAGGATAAAATCATTTGAATACCAAAAGACATGATTCATATAGTAAATATCTTCTTTAAATGAAATATCAAGAAAAATCATAGGAGTACAAAGAAGAGATCTTGTTTTAAAAGAAAAATCAAGTAATAACTCCAAGAACTCACAAGGAAAAATCATGATTCATTTAGAAAATCTCCTCTCAAGAGAATATCAAGTAAAATCGTAGAAGATCGATTAATGAGAAATTTTGATTTATAATAAAATCTCATGTATCGAATGTCGAGAAATCAAAATGATGATTTATATAAAAAATATCACAAGTTATATTCAAGAGAAAAATCATCATTCATTTTCAACTTATTCAATTTGTCACATCAATATTTCTTAGATGTGCATGATACCAAAACATGGTTTTAAATCTTTAACATATAACATGCATAAATTTAAAGGAGAAGGGAAGAATTCAAACGTACAAAGATTTCAACCATCTCATAAACAAATGTAAGACCAAGTCATGAATCCAAAATTCCATGAATCAAAATGATCATCAAAGGTAATCTCATGTTATTCCAAGAAATCAATATCATGATTTTGATAAAACTCATTTCAAATTTAAATCATCAAAATCATCAAAATATCAACGTTACTTTCAAGAGATTCAAAATGGTATACATAGATTTATCATAATAAACATCAAGATCAATATGATAGAGAAAAATAATTTTTCAAGGAAAAAATATTTTCCTCTTTTTAGTTGTTTCAATTCATATGATTTTATTTCACTTATACCAAATAAAAACATATATAATGTTTAAAACCGAAAGTGTAAGATTTATTACAACAAAGATTAATAAGGCACTTTCATTATGGTAAAAATCAATAATCCATAAATCACAAGATTCATATGCATAATTTCGAAATTTATTAAGCATGATCATTATACATGACACTAAAACATGGTTTCAAAATGTTTAATATTTTCATTACATCATTATGCAATGGTTTCATTGAACATAATTTTGAATGATTCTTATAGATAACTAAAACTTCTTTAGTTTTAATTTATGTGATTGACTTTATATTAGCATGCTCAAGTTTTGTTCTTATGTCAAAAACATACATCATGTTTGAAAACCAAAGACAAGGTTTAAAAAAAAATCATCAAGCCTTCCATATAAAAACCATGCATCATCATTGAAGGTTAATATGGAAATCATCAAAATACACATTCTTGCTTCTCAAGCACATATATATGAATATATCTCACATATATATGAATATTTAAATCTAACATTTTATTCTATTAACATAAAACATACAATTTTCAAGAAAAATAATTATTCAAAAGAAAAGAGAAAATGCATCATGGAAAACATCAAGTAATTTCAAAATAATTCAAGAGAGTTGATTTACTTACCTTGTAGTCGAAGCCCGTCAAAGCCCAATTTGCCGTTTCACCTTTGGAAGTTCTTGATTCATCCTTGGTTGCCTTCCTCTTCTTTGGCCTCTTCCTCCGTTCAAGTTCATTGTTTATTTTAGATTTTTATTTAATAAACTTATTAAGATTTAGTGTTCGAAATTCAAGTTCATCATTGTCCTCATCACTTGAGTCATTGCTCAAGTGGTATCCATTTGTCCGGAGTTCCAAATCCTTCCTGTTCTTTGGAAGGTGATTTTGTTCATCATGTGCATTGTGCACCATTTCATATGTCATCAACAAACCAATTAGTTCTTCAAGTGGAAAAATATTTAAATCTTTTGTTTCTTGTATTGCAGTTATTTTAAAATCCCACCTTTTTGGAAGAGATCTTAAGATCTTGCTTACGAGATCAAAATTCGAAAAAGATTTACCAAGAACTCTTAGATTATTGACGACATCCGTGAAACGGGTGTACATGTCGCCTATAGTCTCGCTTGGTTGCATTTGAAAAAGCTTAAAATCATGCAATAAAATGTTAACTTTCGAGTCTTTGACTCTACTAGTTCCCTCGTGCGTGATTTCAAGTGTTCGACAAATATCGAAAGTCGTTTCGCACGTAGAAATCCGATTGAACTCATTTTTGTCCAAAGCGTAAAATAAGGCATTCATAGCCTTTGCGTTTAAAGAAAAATATTTCTTATCCAAATCCGACCATTTGTTCATCGGTTTAGAGGGAAGTTGAAAACCATTTTCAACGATATTTCATAAATCCAAATTCATAGAAATCAAGAAAACTCTCATTCGAGTTTTCTAATAAGTGTAGTCTAATCCGTTAAACAACGGTGGACGAACAACCGATAAGCCCTCTTGAAAGCCATGAAGAGCCATTTCTCTCAGGTGTAAATCCGAAATGAGAAATACCGGGCTCTGATACCAATTGTTAGGATCGGAGCGGCACTAAGAGGGGGGGGTGAATTAGTGCAGCGGTAAAGTGTGATAAACTTTTTACGATTTAAACACTTTCGGAAACTTCGTATAATAAAAGTAACATTTTCGTTTGAAACCGTTTCGATTGCATTTTAACTTGAAGAGATAAGTAAGAAAGAGACAAAGAAGTAGAGCATTAAAGTGCAAATGGTTTGCAGTAATGTAAATGACAATAAGTAAATGCAAACTAGAGATCACGCCGATTTTACAGTGGTTCGGTCAAATGACCTACATCCACTTGCGAGGTCCCTCTTCAATGAGGCTCCCACCTTCCACTAGCAAATCTCTTGAAATGGAAGGGCAAATACCCCTCTTACAACTTTTTACAAGCGGTTCACTCTCTTACAGATTTTCAGCAAGAAAGAAGGAGGTGAACACTAGCAAATTGAAAACAAGACTAGCAAAGACTTTTCTAAGACCTTTCTCTCAAACAATTGCTGCTCAAAAAGTTGTTATCTCAGCTGAGATTTGGGGGGTATTTATAGGCCTCAAGAGGATTCAAATTTGGGCTCCAAAATTTGAATTCTCTTTGGGTTCCCGATGCTGGCGGTGCCATCGCCTGTCAGTGGCGGTGCCACTGCCTGTCACTGTCAGACATTGACAGTGCTGGGCGGTGCCACCGCCCAGCTCTCGGGTGCTGGGCGGTGCCACCGCCTAGGCCAATTCAACTCACTGGTTGGGCTCCAAACTTGTCCCAAACCAGTCCGAACTCGGGCCCAATTGGCCCCTACTTGGGTTATAGGATTAACACCTAATCCTAACCCTAATTAATATGCTAACTATGAATTTAAAGATATTTTCTAAGCTATTACAAAGTCCATAAGTCAAGACTTCTTTCGGCGAGCTTCCGGCGAACTTCCGACGGTCTTCCGATAAACTCTCGAAAATCATTCTGCGGACTCCCGGCAAGCTCCTAGACTTCATGATTTGATCTTGGCGAGTTCCAACGAGCTTCTTCGGCCAGGTCCAATCTTTCTCGGCGAGCTCCGCGAACTTCCAATGAACCTTCCGGTGAGCTTCCGAAAAACCCTTCGGCAAGCTCCCTACTTATTCTTGGCTAGTTCCGGCAGCATTCCTGACGAACCTTCGGACTTCCATCGAACTCTCGAACTCACAATGAATCCTTCGTGCTTGACTCCGACACTTCGATTTGCTTTATGTCTTCGTCGTTATCGTAGTTAATCCTGCACACACAAGCAAAAACTCTACTCCGATCTAGACAATTATTATAAAGCGAATTGTCATTCTGTTGCCTGGCACGTCATTGGTTGGCGCTTCGTCTGATTCTTCGGCGTATCGTCCTCTCTTGCGGCTTGTTGCCTAATCGGCGGTTGACCTCCGTAACGTCGATATCCTTGGCGCAATTCCGCTCTTGGCCTGATGCCCGACGTCCGAAGCCTCCTGCCATACAATATCCTAACGTGATCTCCTCCGACGCAACGTCAATTCCTCCTGCCTTAATTGTCTAATCTTGATCGAGTAGACCTGCATCACTCAAAATGCAGTTAAACATAAACATAATTATCAATTGGTTTCATCATCAAAATACGAGATTCAATAGAGACATGTACACCTGTTTCACGAATGTAATCAATGGACTCAAAGCTCTTAGTAAAAATTTTACTAACTTTGAACTAGTAACTAAAATCTTAAGATCCCTCCCTAAAAGTTGGGATCCAAAAGTTATAGCTATTCAAGAGGCCAAAGACCTTAAAATGTTCCCTCTTGAAGAACTTATTGGGTCTCTAATGACCTACGAAATGACATGTCAAGCTCATGACGAGCTCGAGAACCCCCTTCCAAAGAACAGGAAGGATATGGCACTCACATCACAAGAAGATCACTTGAAAGGAAGATCAAGTGATGAGGACAGTGACAATGACATTGCACTTTTGACTCAAAAATTTAAAAAAAATTTAAGAAAGAATAAATTTAAAAATAATACAAAAAATAAATTTGAACACAAGAAGTGCCAAGTTATTTACTATGAGTGCAAAAAACCAGGACACTACAAGAACGATTGTCCCCAAGCCAAAAAGAGAACATCAAAGAAGGCGCTCAAGGCAACGTGGGATGATTCAAGCGCGTCCGAAGAAGAGGAGTCCAACACCGAGCAAGTTGATCATTACGCCCTAATAGCCATCGGAGAAGAGGTAACGGATTTAATTGATGAAGATTTACCATATCATGAATTATTAAATGCCTTCCATGAGTTATTTGATGAATGTAAGACAATTAGTAGAAAATACAAATTGCTAAAAAAGGAGCATGATAGTCTCACTTGTAATTTCGATAAATTAAAGACTGAATATCATGATAGTTTAGCTCCATGTATAAAATGCCATGATCTAGAAACTCTCCAAAAGGAGAACTTGCTACTTAAGGACACCTTGAAGAAATTCGAGGTTGGTAGCAAGTCTTTGAACATGATCCTTACAAATAAGGGTCACGTTCCTAAAAGAAGGGGAATCAGATTTGTGAGAAGTCCTCACCAAAATCCAACCACCTTCATTAAAGGCCCTGTCTTACATGTTCGGCACCAAAGCAATTGCAATTTTTGTTGCAAATGTGGACATAAAACTTATAAATGTCCATTCAAGAAAATTAGTCCGAACAAACTAATTTGGGTTCCTAAAGGAACTATGATCAATTCTATGCAATATGATGAACAAGTCAGATCAGTTTTTAAGGCACCCAAAAGAAAATGGGTACCTAAAAATAATCCCTTCTTGTAGAAACATACACCATCACAAGCTAGGAGCAAGAGATGGTATCTCGATAGTGGATGCTCAAGACATATGACTGGAGATCCATCTTATTTCTCTATGCTCACTAGTAAAGAAGAAGGGTACGTCACCTTCGGAGACAACAACCAAGGCAAAATCATTGGCAAGGGAACCATAGGTAATAAATTAAATTTTTCTACTGATGATGTCTTACTAGTTGATGGATTGAAACATAATCTCTTGAGTGTTAGTCAATTATGCGATAAAGGTTATATCGTTAGATTTGAATCAAATGTATGTATTATTAAAAGACCAAACCATAACATAACTATGATTGCATTAAAATAAAATAATGTCTACACCATCAACCTTGATGAACTAAGTAATGAAATGTGCTTCTCCGCTTTAAATAATGATGCCTGGCTTTGGCATAGGAGACTAGGCTATGCAAGCATGAAACTAATATCTAAGATCTCATCTAGAGAATTAGTATGAGGAATTCCAAATATGAAGTTTATTAAGGACAAAGTATGCGATGCATGTCAACTAGGTAAACAAATAAAAACTAGTTTCAAACCAAAAATTCAAATTAGCACCACTAGACCATTACAATTGATTCATTTGGACTTATTTGGACCAATTGACAAGACAAGTCTAGGAGAAAGCAAATATGCGTTTGTAATTGTGGATGACTATACTAGATACACTTGGACCTATTTCTTAGCTCACAAAAGTGATTGTTTCAAGTGTTTCTCTAAATTTTATGAACTCACTCAAAACGAAAAAGGCTTCATGATTTCATCAATTCAGAGTGATCACGGTGGTGAATTTCAAAACTGTGACTTTCAAAATTTTTGTGAAGTTAATGGATACAATCACAACTTCTCCACTCCGAGAAATCCTCAACAAAATGGAGTAGTTGAAAGAAAAAATAGAAACCTACAAGAAATGGCAAGAACGATGTTAAATGAACATAGTCTACCCAAGTATTTTTGGGCCGAAGCCGTGAATACGGCTTGCTACATCATGAATAGGGTTCTAATAAGACCGTCCCTATCAAAAACTCCCTATGAATTATGGAATAACAAAAAATCAAATGTTTCCTATTTTAAAGTTTTCGGTTATAAATGCTTTATTTTGAATGAAAGGGATGTCTTAGGAAAATTTGATGCTAAATCCGATGAAGGCATCTTTCTTGGTTACTCTTCCGTTTCTACGGCTTTTCGGGTTTTTAACAAAAGAACCTTAGTAATATAAGAGTCTATTCATATAGTTTTTAATGAAATTTCTAATTTAAAAAAAATGATGTTGATGATGATCTTGGTTTTGATAATTTGAATTTAAATGAACCCCCTCCTCAAAATAGCAACTTGGATGCACCTTCTTCTGAAATTTCCTTACCCAAGGAATGGAAGTATATAGATGCTCATCCAAAGGAGCTAATTATAGGAGATACATCAAAAGGGGTTCAAATTCGTTCCTCTTTCAAGAATTTTTGTGCTAACATTGCCTTCCTTTCTCAAATCGAACCTAAATGTATTGACGAGGCCTTAAAAGATGATTTTTGGGTTATTGCAATGCAAGAGGAATTGAATCAATTTGAGAGGAATAAGGTATGGAAGCTTGTTCCTAGACCTAGTGATCATTTAGTCATTGGTACTAAATGGGTCTTTAGAAACAAGCAAGATGAAAATGGTATCGTGGTTAGAAACAAGGCTAGATTAGTGGCCAAAGGTTTCAACCAAGAAGAATGTATCGACTACAAAGAAACCTTCGCTCCTGTGGCAAGATTAGAAGCCATTAGGATGCTCCTTGCCTATGCTAGTAGTAATAATTTTAAACTGTTTCAAATGGATGTCAAAAGTGCCTTCTTGAATGGTTTTATTTCCGAAGAAGTATATATCCAACAATCGGAGCAACTTACACCGAAGCTGTCGAAACTATTTTTGCAAACTCAGACCTCGGAATAATACCCAAGAGTTGCGAACACTTACTACCCTTTAACTCTAAAATTCTTCATCATATCATAACAAGCATACTATTCTTTAAGCAATTTCATCTTGATGAAATGAGTCAAATAGAGATAAGCACCATGTATTGGATTATGACCGGTCAACATAACTGTTTTGGATACTCAATCCGGCAACACATGCAGGATATTATAGCTAAAGATACTATGCTGCCATATGAAATGAGTCAAATAGAGATAAGCACAATGTATTGGATTATGACCAGTCAACATAACTATTTCGGATACTCAATCCGGCAACAAATGCAGGATATTATAGTTAAAGATACTATGTTGCCATATGGAATCACTAGATATCTTCTTGCCCATGACATTTGTATCCCACCCGAAGAAGAAACAATTCAAAGTGATAGATATAACATCATCAATAGAAATCTACTGAAAAGACTTAGGTACACATTTAACAATGGTATATAGGTAAGGCAACCTAGAAGGACTGATCCTATTCCTCCACTAGTAGAACACCTAGAAACACCAATTCTTAGGGGAAATGAATCTCCTCCTCCTAGTCCCTTTGGTGCAGCACCTTCAGCTCCTGTTTCATCCTCTAAAGGACTCATTATGGTAGAACTGTCTCAGATCAAATTCCAACAAGACCAACTCAAATCGCAGCAAGAACAAATTCAACTCCAGCTAATTGAAATTTTGAAGGAACTACGACAAATGAATCAAAAAATAGATGTCATGTATCAGCACTATGGATTACCTCCTAAGGATTAATTGATGTATCTTTTTATTCTGTTTTGTTTACTCTTAATATCAAGTTCGAAGTTTTGTCATCTTTTGAACGAAAACTGAACCTTCTTTTTAGATGTATTTTTAAAATTCTGGATATATGCTGATTTTTTTTCTGAATGAATGCTGATTTTTTTTTTTTTCTGGATGAATGCTGATTTTTTTTAGATGAATTTTGGATAAATATTTTTAGCAAATTTGAATGATTAATCTTAATGCTGAATTCTTTCTCTAATGATTTTATGATCAAAATTGTATGCTTCAAGTCTCATCTCCTTTTTGTTGATGACAAAGGGGGAGAAAAGTGATGACTTGTACCATTTTGATAGCATGAATTATATGAATTACAAAAGCTTGTGTGATACAAATGTCTTATATGCCCTATAAAATCTTTGAGAATATCGCAAGATTGGTTGATCATATTGAAAGCATGCCTTACATTTATATCATGAAATTCATGTTAAAAATATTTATCTCCTATCGTAGTAAAAATTGTCCCTTATCATTCGACTTGAAAATGATTTTCATCGAAGTTTCGTATTTACTGAGAATAACGATAAGTTCAATGGTTAGAACTTATCGGTTTATGCTTGAATTCAATGGGATGGAATTCAAGTGTTTTTATCTTCTCATAATATGGCATATAGATAGGGGGAGTTATGTTTAACTCTGTCATCAAATGATTGTCATCATAAAAAAGGGGGAGATTGTTGAATCTCATATTTTGATAACAAAATCAATTGATGGGTTAATTGATCTAATCCATATTATTGAGTTAAGTGTGCAGGATTAACTACGTTAATCAGAAAACATAAAGCAAGAATATCGGAGTCAAGTTCGATGGACGTTTAAGAGTCCGAAGAATCATCGGAGATGCTGCCGGAACCAACCGAGAAGAAATCGAGAACTTGTCGGAATTTTCGGAAGTTCGCCGAAGAGATCATCGGAGGTTTGTGGAGATCACCGAGAAGGCTCGGCTACTCGTTGAAGTCGTCACAAGATCGGGAGTCTGCTGGGAGTCCGTCGGAAGAAATCCGAGGGCATATCGGAAGTCCGCCGAAAGTTTGTCGGAAAGCTCGCCGGAACAAGACTCGACGTTCGCGATTGAAAACTTGCTTGGGATGTTTTTAGTTACATAGTTCACATATAATTAGGATTAGGATTAAAAGATAATCCTATATCCTGGTTAGGGGCCAATTGGGCCCAAAATTAGACTTGGTTTGGGCTGGACTTAAAGCCCAACCAGTGAACCGAAGTGTCTGGCGGTGGCACCGGTTGGCTGGGCGGTGGCACCGCTTACACTGTCAGTGTCAGACACTGACAGGCGGTGGCACCGCCACCGACAAGTGGTGGCACCGCCAACATCGGGAACCAAAGAGAATTCAAATTTTGGAGCCCAAATTTGAATCCTCTTGAGGCCTATAAATACCCCTCAATTCTCAACTGAGATTACAACTTTTTGAGAAGCAATAGATTGAGAAAAAGGTCTTAGAAGAGTCTTAGCAAGTCTTGTTTTCAATTTGCTAGAGTGTTCACCTCCTTCTTTCTTGCTGAAAATTTATAAGA
The DNA here is from genome assembly GCF_036884655.1 of Musa acuminata AAA Group. Taxonomy (NCBI): domain Eukaryota; kingdom Viridiplantae; phylum Streptophyta; class Magnoliopsida; order Zingiberales; family Musaceae; genus Musa; species Musa acuminata. The sequence goes on along the minus strand of NC_088330.1, from coordinate 18,433,029 downwards.
GTGTGAACCGCTTGTAAAAGGTTGTAAGAGGGGTATTTGTCCTTCCCCTTCAAGAGATTTGCTAGTGGAAGGTGGGAGCCTCATCGAAGAAGGCCTCTCAAGTGGATGTAGGTCATTTGACCGAACCACTTTAAAATTAGCGCGACCTTTGGTTTGCATTTTCTTATTGCTATTTACATTACTACAAACCTTCTTGCGTGCTTTATTTCCTCATTACCTTTGCTGCATACCTTTACGAACACGCATTCAAGTTAAGCTTTTCAAGTTTGGTTTTTATTGTATGAAAGATTTGTCGAAACCAATGTTTTAATCCGCTACACTAATTCCCCCCCCCCCCCCCCCCCCCCCTCTTAGTGCCGCTCCGATCCTAATAGAAACCTCCCATGGTCCCTTAGGACATACAAAAGAGAAAACTGGTAGAGAAAGCGCCTCACTCGGGATCCACAAGCAAACATTTCAGGAAATACTTCATAGACATTGCAAATTACAAACAAACTTTATAAGCTCTAAACGGTTGCACAACAAAGGGTCAAAATGGTCCACTACAGATCGAATATCTCTCACAAGTGTCCACATGACACAACTTTTATTTACAAGCCTAAGAAGGCCACCAAACCCAACTAAAATAGGGTTGTTAAGCCTTCGATCGTCCCTCTACATGTTGTGCAAAGCATGAACAAACCAAAAGATACGGACATACATAAGTACTACATTAAATATCCTGTTTAGAACTTTGTTTGTGACAGCCTGACAGTCTTGGAGATTGAGTCTGGGCGGTACCATTGCCCAGACTGATGGTACCACCGCTTGACACAATCTCGGAGATTGTGCCATGACAGTTCCACCTATTGGGTCACTGTTTGGACCTTTCACTTGTCCCAACACAGCTGAACATTGGGCCCAATTAGCCCCTAATTGAGTTGGCCCAATTCCAACACAATTATGTGCTAACTACAAAATTTAAGACATTTACTAACCTAAATAAGTCTGTAAGTCTAGGTTTCTTCCAGCGAGCTTCCGGAGATCTTCCGGCGGACATCCAATGATCTCTCGACAATGTTCCAACGGACTCTCAGTAAGCTCCTTGACTTCATGACGATCTTCTAAGCAAGTTCTGATGAACTTTTCTTATAAGCTCTTGGACTTCTCGGTCAATTTCAACAGAACTTCCGGTGAACGTCTAGACTTCCGACGAACTCTCGAACTCCCAATGAAATCTCATTCTTGACTCCGGGACTTCATTTTGTTTTATGCCTTAATCACTATTATAGTTAATCCTACATATTTAAAACCTACTTCGATCTAGATAATTATTATAAAGCAACCCAAATGTTATCCGGCATGTCATTGGTTCATCGGTGCTTCGTCCGAATCTTCGGCGCATCGTCCTCTCCTGCGACCTATTGTCCAATCGGCCAGTTGACCTTTGCAACTTTGAAATCCTTGGCATAATTTTCACTCTTCTTAGCTTGATTCCTGAACTCATGGCCCAAAGCCTTCTGCCGATATGTCGACCGATCCTTCGTCTCGACATCCAATCTTATGACATGTTCTACTCCGGCCCAACATGATTCTTCCTGCTTTAATTGTTTCTCCCTGATCAAAGCTTCCTACATCACTCAAAATGTAGATCAAATCATAAACACTATCAATTGGTTTCATCATCAAAATCCGAGATTCAACAGATTCCACTACGAAAAAGATGGGCACTAGAAGAGGAACTATAAAGAGTACCTTGTAGAGACAGCGAAACAGAAGCTTGGAGAAGTTTCAGGTACACTCATGATCAATCTCTATTTTTTAGACTCTTATGATAACATATGGGTATTAGATACCGGTAGTGCTTATCATATTTGCAATTCGTTGCAGGTTTTGGCAAGGCCTAGGAGATTGGCAAGAGACGAGATGGACCTCAAGATAGGTAATGGAGCAAAAGTTGTTGCAGTAGCTATTGGTGAGGTCGCCCTATATCTACCTAGTGGAGCTATTATTGCATTGGATGCACGTTATTTTGTTCCTTCTATTATCAAAAATATTATTTCCATTTCATGTTTACCAATTAGTGGATATAAATTAGTTTTTGAGAAAAATGATTGTTCAATATTATTAGATGATGAGATCATCACAAGAGAAACATTACATAATGGTTTGTTTATGCTAGACACTACTCTACATATCATGAATATAAGTGTGTCTAAGAGGAAACGAGATGAGGTGAACAGTGCATACCTGTGGCATTGTAGGCTAGGTCATATCCATGAGGGAATGATTCAAAAGTTACTAAAGGATGGATATCTAGATCCATTTGACTATGAGTCATATGCAACCTGTGAGCCTTACCTTCATGGAAAACTAACCAAATCTCCATTTAGTGGAACTAGAGAAAGAGCCATTGAACTATTGGAACTCATACATAGTGATGTATGTGGACTCATATCAACTCATGTCATTGGTGGTTACTCCTACTTCATTACCTTTACTGATGATTTCTCAAGGTATGGACATGTGTACTTAATGAAGTAAAAGTTTGAAGACTTTGAGAAATTGAGAGAGTTTAAGAATGAAGTGGAGAACTAGACTAGAAAGAGTATCAAGATACTTCGATCAGATCAAGGAGGTGAGTACTTAAGTACACAGTTTACCTAGTTTCTCAAGGACTATGGGATTCTATCCCAATGGAAACCTCCTTCTACACCTCAGCTCAATAGTGTATCTGAAAGGAGAAATCGTACGTTGTTAAACATGGTATAGTCCATGATGAGTTTCGTTGACCTATCCATCTTATTCTGGAGATATGCCATAGAGACCGTAGCTTACCTTCTGAACAGAATTCCAATTAAGTTGGTAGTGTCTACACCATATGAGATATGGAAAGGGAAGAAGCCCGATCTTAAAGGTTGTAAAGATTTGGGGCTGCCCTGCCTATATTAAAAGACACAACCTTGATAAGTTGAAATCCAGGATAGAGCGGTGCAAGTTCATGGGATACCCCAAGGAAACTTATGGGTATTATTTCCATCATCTCGAGGACCAAAAGGTCTTTATAGCCAAAAGAGTGGTGTTCCTTAAGAAGAAACACATTCTTGGTGGAGATAGTGAGAGCATGATAGAGTTGAGCGAGGTTAGAGAACCTAGCTCAAGCACCACTCCATAGCCCGAGTCTGTTCAGGTACCTAACACTGCAAAGAGTACCTTGCAGAAAGGGCGAAACAAAAGCTTGATGAAGCTTCAGGTACATTCATGATCAGTCTCCATTTGTCAGACTCTTATGATAACACATGGGTATTGGATACCAGTTGTGCTTATCATATATGCAATTCATTACAGGTTCTGGCAAGGCCTAGTGTTAGGATCGGAGCGGCACTAAGAGGGAGGGGATGAATTAGTGCAGCGGCTTAAAACGTTGGTTTCGACAAATCTTTCATACGATAAAAATCAGAATCGGAAGTGCTTAACTTGAAAGCGTATTCGCAAAGTTGTGCAGTAAATGTAATGAGGAAATAAAGCAAGTAAGAGGGTTTGCAGTAATGTAAATAGCAGTAATGAAATGCAAACCAGAGATTACACCGTTTTTAAAGTAGTTCGGTCAAGTGACCTACATCCACTTGCGAGGCCCCACTTCGATGAGGCTCCCACCTTCCACTAGCAAATCTCTTGAAAGGGAAGGGTAAATACCCCTCTTACAACCTTTACAAACGGTTCACTCTCTTACAGATTTTCAGCAAGAAAGAAGGAGGTGAACACTAGCAAATTGAAAACAACAGAGGCAAAGACTCTTCTAAGACTTTTCTCTCAATCACTTGCTGCTCAAAAAGTTATGTTCTCAGCTGAGACTTGAGGGGTATTTATAGGCCTCAAGAGGATTCAAATTTGGGCTCCAAAAAATTTGAATTCTCTTATGTTCCCGATGTTGGTGGTGCCACCGCCCAGCCAAGCGGTGCCACCGCCCAGCGCTCAGGTGCTGGACGGTGCAACTGCCCAGCCCAGGAGGTGTCACCGCCCAGCTCTCGGGTGCTGGGCGGTGCTACCGCCGAGCCAGGCGGTGCCACCGCCTGGATCTCCGATTTCACTGGTTTGGCTTAATTTTAGCCCAAACCAAATCTGACTTTGGGCCCAGTTGGCCCCTAACCAGGATATAGGATTATCTCTTAATCCTAATCCTAATTACAAGTGAACTACATAACAAAAAAACATCCTAAGCAAGTTTTCAACCGAGAACGTCGAGTCTTATTTCGGCGAGCTTTCCGACGAATTTCTTCCGACGGACTCCCTGCAAGCTCCCGATCTTGTGATGACTTTAACGAGTAGCCGAGCCTTCTCGGTGATCTCCGTGAACCTCCGATGATCTCTTCGGCGAACTTCCAAAAATTCCGATAGGTTCCCGATTTCTTCTCGGTTGGTTCCGGCAGCATCTCCGACGATTCTTCGGACTCTTAAACGTCTATCGATCTTGACTCCGGTATTCTTGCTTTGTGTTTTCTGGTTATCGTAGTTAATCCTGCACACTTAACTCAATAATATGGATTAGATCAATTAACCCATCAATTGATTTTATCATCAAAATCTGAGATTCAACAATCTCCCCCTTTTTTATGATGACAATCAATTGATGACGGAGTTAAACATAACTCCCCCTATCTATATGTCATATTATGAGAAGATGAAAACACTTGAATTCCATCCATAGAATTCAAGCATAAACCGATAAGTTCTAACCGTAGAACTTATCGTTATTCTCATTAAGCAATAGTAAATGCGAAACTTTGATGAAAATCATAAGTCAAATGATATGGGACGATTTTTACTACGATAGGAGATAAATATTTTCAACATGAATTTCATGATATAGATGTAAGGCATGCTTTCAATATGATCAATCAATCTTGTGATATTCTAAAGGATTTTGCAAGGCATATAAGACATTCATACAAGCTTTTGCAATTCATATAAGTCATGCTATCAAAATGGTACAAGCCATCACTTTTCTCCCCCTTTATCATCAACAAAAAGGGAATGAGACTTGAAGCACATAATTTGTGATTATAACATTGATCATACAAAAATTTTATCATCCAAAATTAAGTATGCTAAAATATTTATGCCGAGTTCATCATAAAGGAAAATTCAACATTCATCCATTTTATCAAATCTCTTCTTTCTATAATCAAAAATTGTAGGTGTACAAGGAAGAGATTGTGATTAAAAATTCAAGTAGTAACTCCAATAAGTCAAGATCATAATTCGAATACAAACTCATTTAAATTCAAATTGTTAACTTGAAACTCATAATCAAGCCATCAAAATCAATTTCGAGATTCACAAAATATCATAAAATCATTAATCTTGATCAAATGGGAGCTGTGTTTGACTCAAGATAGGATAAGATAATTTAACAAGTCATTTAGAATTGAAAGAGAAGGATCAGATTCACCGAGGAACGGAGAGAGAATGAAAAACTTTACGGAAAATCCATTCAAACCAGTTTATTCTTAGGGACAATTTAACATACCTAATTCCCTTCTAATGAATTCAAATTGGTCTTCATTCAAAGCTTTTGTAAATATATCTACTAATTGATGCTTTGTGTCAATGAATTCTAGAACAACATCATTGTTAAGGACATGATCGCGTATGAAATGATGCCTAACGTCGATGTGCTTAGTTCTAGAGTGTTGAATTGGATTTTTAGTAAGACATATGACACTAGTATTATCACATTTTATGGGAATATTTTTAAAGTGAATTCCATAGTCTTCTAATGTATTTTTCATCCAAACAACTTGTGCACAGCATGCACTTGCAGCAATGTATTCGGCTTCCGCCGTAGATAGTGCAACTGAATTTTGTTCCAGATGTACTTTTTCTATCTATCCTGCATCCGCCAAAATCGGCATCTGCATAAGCTTTTAAATCAAAATTTTCAGATTTTGGATACCACAGTCCTAGATTTGGAGTTCCTTTAAGATACCTAAATATTCTTTTAACACTTTTAAGATGAGATAATTTAGGATTTGATTGAAACCTAGCGCAAAGTCCTACACTAAACATAATATCCGGTCTAGTCGCGGTGAGGTAGAGTAGACTACCTATCATTCCCCTATATGTTTTTTGATCAAAATTTTCACTATTTTCATCCATATCTAACTTAGTCGCAGTATTCATAGGGGTGTTTATTGCTTTTGAATTATCCATGTTAAATCGTTTTAACAATTCTAATGTATATTTAGATTGGTTAAGAAATATACCATCACTAAGTTGTTTGATTTGTAATCCCAAAAAGAAGGTTAATTCACCCATTAAACTCATTTCAAATTCATGACTCATACATTTGGCAAATGATTCACATAGTGATTCATCCGAAGAGCCAAAAATAATATCGTCAACATAAATTTGCACAATAAGAAAATTATTTTAAAAATATTTAATAAACAATGTAGTATCAACCTTGCCTTTAGTAAAATTATTTAAAATAAGAAAGGAACTAAGCTTTTCATACCAAGCTCTAGGAGCTTGTTTCAAGCCATAGAGGGCCTTAGTCAATTTGAATACATGGTTAGGAAGAAGAGAATTTTCAAATCCGGGAGGTTGTTCGACATATACTTCTTCGAAAATAAAACCATTCAAGAAAGCGCTTTTGACATCCATTTGAAATAGTTTAAAATTATTACTATTAGCATAGGCAAGGAGCATCCTTATGGCTTCTAATTGAGCCACGGGAGCGAAGGTTTCTTCGTAATCGATACCTTCTTCTTGATTGAAACCTTTGGCCACTAATCTAGCCTTGTTTCTAACCACAATACCATTTTCGTCTTGCTTGTTTCTAAAGACCCATTTAGTACCAATGACTAAATGGTCACTAGGTCTAGGAACAAGTTTCCATACCTTATTCCTCTCAAATTGATTCAATTCCTCTTGCATTGCAATAACCCAAAAATCATCTTTTATAGCCTCGTCAATCCATTTAGGTTCAATTTGAGAAAGGAAGGCGGCATTAGCACAAAAATTCTTGAAAGAGGAACGAGTTTGAACCCCTTTTGATATATCTCCTATAATTAGCTCCTTTGCATGAGCATCTATATACTTCCATTCCTTGGGTAAGGAAATTTCGGAAGAAGGTGCATCCAAGTTGCTATTTTGAGGAGGAGGTTCATTTAAATTCAAATTATCAAAACCAAGATCATCATCAAAATCATTTTTCTTTAAATTAGAAATTTCATTAAAAACTACATGAATAGACTCTTCTATTACTAACGTTCTTTTGTTAAAAACCCGAAAAGCCTTAGAAACGGAAGAGTAACCAAGAAAGATGCCTTCATCGGATTTAGCATCAAATTTTCCTAAGACATCCCTTTCATTCAAAATAAAGCATTTACAACCGAAAACTTTAAAATAGGAAATATTTGGTTTTTTGTTATTCCACAATTCATAGGGAGTTTTTTATAAGGATGGTCTTATTAGGACTCTATTCATGATGTAGCAAGCCGTATTTATGGCTTCGGCCCAAAAATACTTAGGTAAACTATGTTCATTTAACATAGTTCTTGCCATTTCTTGTAGGTTTCTATTTTTTCTTTCAACTACTTCATTTTGTTGGGGATTCCTCGGAGTGGAGAAGTTGTGATTGTATCCATTAACTTCACAAAAATTTTGAAAGTCACGGTTTTGAAATTCACCACCGTGATCACTCCGAATTGATGAAATCATGAAACCTTTTTCGTTTTGAGTGAGTTTACAAAATTTAGAGAAGCACTTGAAGCAATCACTTTTGTGGACTAAGAAATAGGTCCAAGTGTACCTAGTATAGTCATCCACAATTACAAACGCATATTTGCTTCCTCCTAGACTTGTTGTGTCAATTGGTCCGAATAAGTCCAAATGGATCAATTGTGGTGGTCTAGTGGTGCTAATTTGATTTTTTGGTTTGAAACTAGTTTTTATTTGTTTACCTAGTTGACATGCATCACATACTTTATCCTTAGTAAACTTCATATTTGGAATCCCTCGTACTAATTCTCTAGATGAGATCTTAGATATTAGTTTCATGCTTGCATGGCCTAATCTCCTATGCCAAAGCCAAGCATCATCATTTAGAGCAGAGAAGCACATTTCATTACTTAGTTCATCAAGGTTGATGGTGTAGACATTATTTTGTTTTAATGCAATCATAGTCAAGTTATTGTTTGGTTTTTCGATAATACACATATTTGATTCGAATCTAACGATATAACCTTTATCACATAGTTAACTAATACTTAAGAGATTATGTTTCAATCCATCAACTAGTAAAACATCATCAATGGAAAAACTAAATTTGTTACCAATAGTTCCCTTGCCAATGATTTTGCCTTTGTTGTTGTCTCCGAAGGTGACGTACCCTTCTTCTTTGCTAGTGAGCATAGAGAAATGAGATGGATCTCCAGTCATATGTCTTGAGCATCCACTATCGAGATACCATCTCTTGCTCCTAGCTTGTGGGTTTGTCTACAAAAGAGGATGATTTTTAGGTACCCATTTGATTTTGAGTGCCTCAAAAATTGATCCACTAACTTTGTTATTTATCTTTTATAGTTCCTTTAGGAACCCATATTAATTTTTGTGAACTAATTTTCCTAAATGGACATTTGTAGGCAATATGTCCGGATTTGCAACAGAAGTTGCATTTCATATAAGAGGAAACATGTAATGTAGGTCATTTTATGAAAGTGGTAGGATTTTGATATAATCCTTTTACAAATCCAATTCCATTTCTATTTGCAACGTGACCCTTGTGTGCAAGGATCATATCTAATCCTTTGCTACCAACCTTAAACTTGTTTAAGGTTTCTTTAAGAAGCAAATTTTCATTTTTTATTGCTTCTAAATGCTCACACTTAGAGCATGGAGGAGTTTGAAGACTATCAAACTTATCTTGTAGCAAAGCATGCTCTTTCTTTAAGATACTTAACTTCTTGCTAACAGTTCTACATTCATCAAATAATTCATGAAAAGTGATAGAGAGTTCTTCAAAAGATAAATCTTCATTAAATAAATCACATACCTCTTCTCCTAAAGCCATTAGCGCGTAATGAGCAACTTGCTCGGTGTTGGACTCCTCTTCTTCGGACGCGCTTGAATCATCCCACGTTGCCTTGAGCGCCTTCTTCTTTGATGTTCTCTTTTTGACTTGAGGACAATCGTTCTTGTAGTGTCCCGGTTTTTTGCATTCATAGCAAATCACTTGGTCCTTCTTTTGTTCAAATTTATTTTTTGTATTATTTTTAAATTTGTTCTTTCTTAAATATTTTTTAAATTTTTGAGTCAAAAGTGCAATGTCATTGTCACTGTCCTCATCACTTGATGTTCCTTTCAAGTGGTCTTCTTGTGATTTGAGTGTCATATCCTTCCTGTTCTTTGGAAGGGGGTTCTCGAGCTCGTTATGAGCTCGACATGTCATTTCGTAGGTCATTAGAGATCCAATGAGTTCTTCAAGAGGGAATGCTTTAAGGTCTTTGGCCTCTTGAATGGCCATAACTTTTGGATCCCAACTTTTAGGGAGGGATCTTAAGATTTTAGTTACTAGTTCAAAGTTAGTAAAATCTTTACCAAGAGCTTTGAGTCCATTGATGACATTCGTAAACCGGGTGTACATGTCTCCGATGGACTCACTTGGTTTCATTCGAAAAAGTTCGTAAGAGTGCACAAGGATGTTGATTTTGGACTCTTTCACTCGGCTAGTGCCTTCATGAGTGACCTCAAGAGTTCTCCAAATATCAAAAGCCGAATCACAAATTGAAACACGATTAAATTCATTTTTGTCTAGTGCCCAAAACAAGGCATTCATAGCCTTTGCATTTAAAGCAAAAACCTTCTTCTCCGATTCATTCCATTCGCTCATCGGAAGAGAAGATTTTTGAAATCCGTTTTCAACAATAGTCCAAAGCTCGAAATCCATAGAAATGAGGAAGATCCTCATCCGAGTCTTCCAATAAGTATAATCCGACCCATTAAACAAGGGTGGACGTGTGATAGAATGACCCTCTTGCATGCCGGAGTAAGCCATCTCTCTTGGGTATTAAACCAAATATGAGAGTGAGCCTTGCTCTGATACCAATTGTTAGGATCGGAGCGGTACTAAGAGAGGGGGGGGGTGAATTAGTGCAGCGGCTTAAAACGTTGGTTTCGACAAATCTTTCGTACGATAAAAATTGGAATCGGAAGTGTTTAACTTGAAAGCGTATTCGCAAAGTTGTGCAGTAAATGTAATGAGGAAATAAAGCAAGTAAGAGGGTTTGCAGTAATGTAAATAGCAGTAATGAAATGCAAACCGGAGATTACGCCGTTTTTAAAGTGGTTCGGTCAAGTGACCTACATCCACTTGCGAGGCCCCTCTTCGATGAGGCTCCCACCTTCCACTAGCAAATATCTTGAAAGGGAAGGGTAAATACCCCTCTTATAACTTTTACAAGCAGTTCACTCTCTTACAGATTTTTAGCAAGAAAGAAGGAGGTGAACACTAGCAAATTGAAAACAAGAAAGGCAAAGACTCTTCTAAGACTTTTCTCTCAATCACTTGCTGCTCAAAAAGTTGTGTTCTCAGTTGAGACTTGAGGGGTATTTATTGGCCTCAAGAGGATTCAAATTTGGGCTCCAAAAAATTTGAATTCTCTTATGTTCCCGATGCTGGTGGTGCCACCGCCCAGCCAAGCGGTGCCACCGCCCAGCGCTCGGGTGCTGGACGGTGCAATCGCCCAGCCCAAGAGGTGTCACCGCCCATCTCTCAGGTGCTGGGCGGTGCCACCACACAGCCGAGGTGGTGCCATCGCCCAGCTCTCGGGTGCTGGGCGGTGCTACCGCCCAGCTAAGCGATGCCACCGCTTGGCTCTCCGATTTCACTGGTTTGGCTTAATTTTAGCCCAAACCAAATCTGACTTTGGGCCCAGTTGGCCCCTAACCAGGATATAGGATTATCTCTTAATCCTAATCCTAATTACAAGTGAACTACATAACAAAAAAACATCCTAAGCAAGTTTTCAACCGCGAATGTCGAGTCTTGTTTCGGCGAGCTTTCCGACGAACTTATTCCGACGGACTCCCTGCAAGCTCCCGATCTTGTGATGACTTTAACGAGTAGCCGAGCCTTCTCGGTGATCTCCGTGAACCTCCGACGATCTCTTTGGCGAACTTCCAAAAATTCCGATAGGTTCCCGATTTCTTCTCGGTTGGTTCCGGCAGCATCTCCGACGATTCTTCGGACTCTTAAACGTCCATCGATCTTGACTCCGGTATTCTTGCTTTGTGTTTTCTGGTTATCGTAGTTAATCCTACACACTTAACTCAATAATATGGATTAGATCAATTAACCCATCAATTGATTTTATCATCAAAATCCGAGATTCAACACCTTGGAGACTAGAGAGAGGCGAGATGGACCTCAAGATGGGTAATGGAGCAAAAGTTGCTGTAGTAACTGTTAGCGAGGTCGCCCTACATCTGCCTAGTGGAGCTTTTATTGCATTAGATGCATGTTATTTTGTTCCTTCTATTATCAAAAACATTATCTCAATTTTATGTTTAACAATTAGTGGATATAAATTTATTTTTGAGAACAATGGTTGTTCGATATTATTAGATGATAAGATCATCACGAAAGGAACATTGCATAATGGTTTATTTATGTTAGACACTACTCCACATATCATGAATGTAAATGTGTCCAAAAGGAAACGAGATGAGTTGAACAGTGCATACCTGTGGCATTGTAGGCTAGGTCACATCCATGAAAGAAGGATTCAAAAGTTACTAAATGATGGATATCTAGATCCATTCGACTATGTGAGCCTTGCATTCGTGGAAAACTGACCAACTCTCCATTTAGTGGAACTGGAGAGAGAGCCACTGAGTTGTTGGAACTCATACATAGTGATGTATGTGGACCCATGTCAACTCATGCCATTGGAGGTTACTCTTACTTCATTACATTTACTGATGATTTCTCAAGGTATGGATATGTGTACTTAATGAAGTCCAAGTCTGAGGCCTTTGAGAAATTCAGAGAGTATAAGAATGAGGTGGAGAACCAGACTGGAAAGAGTATCAAAACTCTTCGATCAGATCGAGGAGGTGAGTACTTAAGTATAGAGTTTACTCAGTTCCTCAAGGACCATGGGATATTATCCCAATGGACACCTCCTTATACACCTCAGCTCAATGGTGTCTCTGAAAGGAGAAATCGTACGTTATTAGATATGGTACGGTCCATGATGAGTTTCGCTGACCTACCCATCTCATTCTGGGGATATGCCCTAGAAACCGCAGCTTACCTTCTGAATAGAGTTCCAACTAAGTCGGTAGTGTCTACACCATATGAGATATGGAAAGGGAAGAAGCATGATCTTAAGGTTGTTAAGATTTGGGGCTGCCCTGCCCATGTTAAAAGACACAACCCCGATAAGTTAGAATCAAGGACAAAGCGATGCAAATTTGTGGGATACCCCAAGGAAACTTGTGGGTATTATTTCTATCATCTCGAGGACCAAAAGGTCTTTGTAGCTAAGAGAGCAGTGTTCCTTGAGAAGGAACACATTCTTGGCGGAGACAGTGGGAGAATGATAGAGTTGAGCGAGGTTGGAGAACCAAGCTCAAGCACCACTCTACAGCCCGAGTCTGTTCAGGTACCTAATACACAAGTTTTAACTTTACGCAGGTCTGATAGAGTATCCCATCCTCCTGAGAGATATGTGGGACATATTAGAGGAGAGGATGTTGAGGATATTGATCCTCAGACCTACGAGGAGGCTATTATGAGTATAGACTCCGGGAAGTGGCAAGAAGCCATGAATTCTGAGATGGATTCTATGTACTCCAATAAGGTTTGGAACCTAGTTGATGCGCCCAAAGGTATTGTACCCATCGGTTGCAAGTGGATCTTTAAGAAAAAGATCGGAGTAGATGGAAAGGTAGAGACCTATAAAGCAAGGCTAGTGGCTAAGGGTTATCGTCAAAGGCAAGGTGTTGACTACGACGAAACCTTCTCACCCGTAACAATGCTAAAATCCATCAGAATTCTATTGGCTATTGCAGCACACTATGATTATGAGATCTGGTAGATGGATGTGAAAACCGCATTCCTCAATGGGAACCTCGAGGAGGAGGTGTATATGATGCAACCTGAGGGATTCATGTCCAAGAACTGCCCAGATAAGGTGTGTAGGTTGCTTAGATCCATTTATGGACTAAAGCAAGCTTCCCGAAGTTGGAACATAAGATTTGATGAGGCAATCAGATCTTATGACTTCGTTAAGAACGAAGATGAGCCTTATGTGTACAGGAAGGTAAGTGGGAGCGCTATCACCTTTTTGGTGTTATATGTGGATGACATCCTCATCATTGGGAACGACGTAGGAATGTTATCCACAGTAAAGGTTTGGTTATCTAGACACTTCTCCATGAAGGACTTAGGGGAAGCATCCTATATCTTGGGGATTAGAATCTATAGAGATAGATCCAAGAGGATGCTTGGCTTGTCCCAGTCCAAGTACATAGAAACCATTGTCAAAAGGTTTGGCATGGAAAATTCCAAGAGAGGTCTCATACCGATGAGACATGGGATATCGCTTTCTACGAGTATGTCCCCAAAGACTCCAGAAGAAAGGGCGAACATGAATATTATACCTTATGCCTCAGCAATAGGGTCTATCATGTATGCCATGCTATGTACTAGGCCTGATATAGCGCATGCTCTGAGTGTCACGAGCAGGTATCAGGCGGATCCAGGCTTGGAGCACTGGAAAGAAGTAAATGTTAGGATCGGAGCGGCACTAAGAGGGGGGGGGTGAATTAGTGCAGCGGTAAAGTGTGATAAACTTTTGACGATTTAAACACTTTCGGAAACTTCGTACGATAAAAGTAATGTTTTCGTTTGAAATCGTTTCGATTGCGTTTTAACTTGAAGAGATAAGTAAGACGGAGACCAAGAAGTAGAGCATTAAAGTACAAATAGTTTGCAGTAATGTAAATGACAATAAGTAAATGCAAACCAGAGATCACGCCGATTTTACAATGGTTCGGTCAAATGACCTACATCCACTTGCGAGGCCCCTCTTCGATGAGGCTCCCACCTTCCACTAGCAAATCTCTTGAAATGGAAGGGCAAATACCCCTCTTACAACTTTTTATAAGCGGTTCACTCTCTTACAGATTTTCAGCAAGAAAGAAGGAGGTGAACACTAGTAAATTGAAAACAAGACTAGCAAAGACTTTTCTAAGACCTTTCTCTCAAACAATTGCTGCTCAAAAAGTTGTATTCTCAACTAAGACTTGAGAGGTATTTATAGGCCTCAAGAGGATTCAAATTTGGGCTCCAAAAATTTGAATTCTCTTATGTTCCCGATGCTGGCGGTGCCACCGCCCAGCCAAGCGGTGCCACCGCCCAGCGCTCGGGTGCTGGGCGGTGCAACCGCCCAGCCCAGGAGGTGTCACCGCCCAGCTCTCGGGTGCTAGGCGGTGCCATCGCCTAGGCCAATTCAGCTCACTGGTTGGGCTCCAAACTTGGCCCAAACCAGTCCGAACTCGGGCCCAATTGGCCCCTACTTGGTTATAGGATTAACACATAATCCTAACCCTAATTAACGTGCTAACTACGAATTTAAAGATATTTTCTAAGCTATTACAAAGTCCGTAAGTCAAGACTTCTTCCGGCGAGCTTCCGGCGAACTTCCGACGGTCTTCCGATAAACTCTCGGAAACCATTCTGCGGACTCCCGGCAAGCTCCTAGACTTCACGATTTGATCTTGGCGAGTTCCAACGAGCTTCTTCGGTAAGCTCCGATCTTTCTCGGTGAGCTCCACGAACTTCCAATGAACCTTCCGGCGAGCTTCCGAAAAACCCTTCGGCAAGCTCCCTACTCATTCTCGGCTAGTTCCGACAGCATTCCCGACGAACCTTCGGACTTCCGTCGAACTCTCGAACTCCCAACGAATCCTTTGCGCTTGACTCCAGCACTTTGTTTCGCTTTATGTCTTCATCGTTATCGTAGTTAATCCTGCACACATAAACCAAAACTCAACTCCGATCTAGACAATTATTACAACGCGAATTGACATTCTGTTGCCCGGCACGTCATTGGTTGGCGCTTCGTCCGATTCTTCGGTGCATCGTCCTCTCTTGCGGCTTGTTGCCCAATCGGCGGTTGACCTCCACAACCCCGATATCCTTGGCGCAATTTCGCTCTCCTTGGCCCGATGCCCGACATCCGAAGCATTCAGCCATCCAATATCCTAACGTGATCTCTTCCGGCGCAACGTCAATTCCTCCTGCGTCTACTGTCTAAACCTGATCGAGTAGACCTGCATCGCTCAAAATGCAGTTTAAATCATAAACACATATCAAGTGGTTTCATCATCAAAATACGAGATTCAACAATCGCCCCCTTTTTGATGATGACAACCACTTAATGACGGAGTTAACCTTAACTCCCGGAGTTTAAACAAACTCCCCCTATCAATATGCAATATTGATAGAACCTTGAATTCAAACTGAATTCAAGTCATTGCAATATTCATCATGAATACTTGCAACACATCATCATAAACATATGCATAAACTTATGCATATCATGTCATCAACATACTTCTCCCACTTTGTCATCAACAAAAAGGAGAAGTACAACTATTCTTTGTGTTTGTAATATAAGTTCAACTCATTGCATGAAAAACTTAATATTAAGTTTTATCATCATGCTGTTTTGAAGCTAGAAAATTTAGCAAGTAATGTATCATGCTTAGGACATTCAAGCTATCAAGTTTTAGATATGCAAGTGTTACAGCATACAAGATAGCACTTTTGGTAATGTTCAAGATAGTAAGTTCTACATCATGCAAGCTAGCAATATTGAGATGTTCAAGAAAGCAACTCTTGCTTCTTGAAATATGCAAATTTGTCAAGTTTTGCTAGATGTGCAAGTTAGCATTTTTGCCTCTTAAGATAGGAAAGATAGCACATTTGCTTCTTTTGAGATAGCAACTTTTTGCTTCTCTTTACACTACAAGCTAGCAATTTTTACGATATGTAAGTTTCACAATATACAAGCTAGCAAAAATTTCGAAAGCAAATGCAAGCTAGCTTTCTTGTGTAAGCTCATAATTCTTGTTTCCTATTGCAATGTGCAAGTTGCAAGTTTTGCTTCTTGAGATAGGCAAGATAGCACTTTTGCAATTTTTGTTTCTTAAGATAGGCAAGCTTGTGATGTTCAAAATAACAAGCTCTTTCTTCTAGAAGTGCCATTTTTGCTTTCTTTGCAAAGTGTAAGCTAGCAAAATGTTTGAAAAAGGTGATCAAGTTTTGCAACATACAAGCTAGCAAAAATGCCAAACTAGCAAGAGATAATGTTTTACATGAGGCAAGCAAACAATTTGGCAAATGTTACATTTGCATCTTCTCTTTTGAGAAGTGCAATTTTTGCTTTCATCTTGAATTGTGCAAGCTAGTTAGTTTGCCTCTTTTCATGATGTCCACGCTAGAAATTCTTGCTCCCCCTTTGTCATTGTTAAAAAGAAGGGAAGACCCTTATATCAATTTTCATATTATGACAAAGGTAAGTATCATTCTTATTTGTGCATCATTATATATTCAAATTAAAACATACACAATTTCAATAGATTATTTTTCATGCACGATACCGAAAAATAAATCAATCATCATTAATAAGCATATCATACATGATACTCAAACATTAAAATTTTCAAGCATTTATCAACATGTTGATCATGATACCAAACATTCATCATTTAAAGCATTCATGATACAAATCATATGCAATAAATACATCATGTACATCATTATCATAAGTATTGCATACATCATTTTAACTTTATGAATATTTCATCATTGCATGCATCATACCAAAACATTTCAAGCCATGCAAGCCATAAATACAAAGAAATCATGTCATGAAGGATAAAATCATTTGAATACCAAAAGACATGATTCATATAGTAAATATCTTCTTTAAATAAAATATCAAGAAAAATCATAGGAGTACAAAGAAGAGATCTTGTTTTAAAAGAAAAATCAAGTAATAACTCCAAGAACTCACAAGGAAAAATCATGATTCATTTAGAAAATCTCCTCTTAAGAGAATATCAAGTAAAATCGTAGAAGATCGATTAATGAGATATTTTGATTTATAATAAAATCTCATGTATCGAATGTCGAGAAATCAAAATGATGATTTATATAAAAAAAATATCACAAGTTATATTCAAGAGAAAAATCATCATTCATTTTCAACTTATTCAATTTGTCACATCAATATTTCTTAGATATGCATGATACCAAAATATGGTTTTAAATCTTTAACATATAACATGCATAAATTGAAAGGAGAAGGGAAGAATTCAAACGTATAAAGATTTCAACCATCTCATAAACAAATGTAAGACCAAGTCATGAATCCAAAATTCCATGAATCAAAATGATCATCAAAGGTAATCTCATGTTATTCCAAGAAATCAATATCATGATTTTGATAAAACTCATTTCAAATTTAAATCATCAAAATCATCAAAATATCAACATTACTTTCAAGAGATTCAAAATGGTATACATAGATTTATCATAATAAACATCAAGATCAATAGGATAGAGAAAAATAATTTTTCAAGGAAAAAATATTTTCTTCTTTTTAGTTGTTTCAATTCATATGATTTTATTTCACTTATACCAAATAAAAACATGTATAATGTTTAAAACCGAAAGTGTAAGATTTATTACAACAAAGATTAATAAGGCACTTTCATTATGGTAAAAATCAATAATCCATAAATCACAAGATTCGTATGCATAATTTCGAAATTTATTAAGCATGATCATTATGCATGACACTAATACATGGTTTCAAAATGTTTAATATTTTCATTACATCATTATGCAATGGTTTCATTGAACATAATTTTGAATGATTCTTATAGATAACTAAAACTTCTTTAGTTTTAATTTATGTGATTGACTTTATATTAGCATGCTCAAGTTTTGTTCTTATGTCAAAAACATACATCATGTTTAAAAACCAAAGACAAGGTTTAAAAAAAATCATCAAGCCTTCCATATAAAAACCATGCATCATCATTAAAGGTTAATATGGAAATCATCAAAATACACATTCTTGTTTCTCAAGCACATATATATGAATATTTAAATCTAACATTTTATTCTATTAACATAAAACATACAATTTTCAAGAAAAATAATTATTTAAAAGAAAAGAGAAAATGCATCATGGAAAACATCAAGTAATTTCAAAATAATTCAAGAGAGTTGAGTTACTTACCTTGTAGTCGAAGCCCGTCAAAGCCCAATTCGCTGTTTCACCTTTGGAAGTTCTTGATTCATCTTTGGTTGCCTTCCACTTCTTTGGCCTCTTCCTCCGTTCAAGTTCATTGTTTATTTTAGATTTTTGTTTAATAAACTTATTAAGATTTAGTGTTCGAAATTCAAGTTCATCATTGTCCTCATCACTTGAGTCATTGCTCAAGTGGTATCCATTTGTCCGGAGATCCAAATCCTTCCTGTTCTTTGGAAGGTGGTTCAAGTGTTTATTGTGTTCATCATGTGCATTGCGCACCATTTCATATGTCATCAATGAGCCGATAAGTTCTTCAAGTGAAAAAATATTTAAATCTTTTGTTTCTTGTATTGCCGTTACTTTTGATTCCCAAGCTTTAGAAAGTGATCGTAATACTTTACTACCAAGTTCAAAATTCAAGAAACATTTGCCAAGAGCTTGTAAACCTTTGACGACATCGGTAAAATGGGTGTACATGTCAACAATGGTTTCGCTCGGCTTCATTCGAAAAAGCTCGAAATCATGTATTAAAATGTTAACTTTCGAGTCTTTGACTCTACTAGTTCCCTCGTGCGTGATTTCAAGTGTTCGCCAAATATCAAAAGCCGTTTCGCACGTTGAAATCCGATTGAACTCATTTTTGTCCAAAGCACAACATAAGGCATTCATAGCCTTTGCGTTTAAAGAAAACATCTTCTTCTCCAAATCATTCCAATGGTTCATTGGAAGAGAAGATATTTCAAATCCATTTTCGACTATGTGCCATAAATTCAAATCCAAAGAAAGTAAGAAAACTCTCATTCGAGTTTTCCAATAAGTGTAGTCCGTCCCATTGAAAAAGGGACGACAAATGAGAGAGTGACCCTCTTGAAAGCCGTAAAGAGTCATTTCTATTTGGGTGTTAAACCAAGGTAGAAAAACGTGGCTCTGATACCAATTATTAGGATCGGAGCGGCACTAAGAGGGGGGGGGGGTGAATTAGTGCAGCGGTAAAGTGTGATAAACTTTTGACGATTTAAACACTTTCGGAAACTTCGTACGATAAAAGTAATGTTTTTGTTTGAAACAATTTCGATTGCGTTTTAACTTGAAGAAATAAGTAAGACGGAGACCAAGAAGTAGAGCATTAAAGTACAAATAGTTTGCAGTAATGTAAATGACAATAAGTAAATGCAAACCAGAGATCACGCCGATTTTACAATGGTTCGGTCAAATGACCTACATCTACTTGCGAGGCCCCTCTTCGATGAGGCTCCCACCCTCCACTAGCAAATCTCTTGAAATGGAAGGGCAAATACCCCTCTTACAACTTTTTACAAGTGGTTCACTCTCTTACAGATTTTCAGTAAGAAAGAAGGAGGTGAACACTAGCAAATTGAAAACAAGACTAGCAAAGACTTTTCTAAGACCTTTCTCTCAAACAATTGCTGCTCAAAAAGTTGTATTCTCAGCTGAGACTTGAGGGGTATTTATAAGCCTCAAGAGGATTCAAATTTGGGCTCCAAAAATTTGAATTCTCTTATGTTCCCGATGCTGGCGGTGCCACCGCCCAGCCAAGCGGTGCTGGGCGGTGCAACCGCCCAGCCCAGGAGGTGTCACCGCCCAGCTCTCGGGTGCTGGGCGGTGCCACCGCCTAGGCTAATTCAGCTCACTGGTTGGGCTCCAAACTTGGCCCAAACCAGTCCGAACTCGGGCCCAATTGGCCCCTACTTGGGTTATAGGATTAACACCTAATCCTAACCCTAATTAACGTGCTAACTACGAATTTAAAGACATTTTCTAAGCTATTACAAAGTCCGTAAGTCAAGACTTCTTCCGGCGAGCTTCCGGCGAACTTCCGACGGTCTTCCGATAAACTCTCGGAAACCATTCTGCGGACTCCCGACAAGCTCCTAGACTTCACGATTTGATCTTGGGGAGTTCCAACGAGCTTCTTTGGTAAGCTCCGATCTTTCTAGGTGAGCTCCGCGAACTTCCAACGAACCTTCCGGCGAGCTTCCGAAAAACCCTTCGGCAAGCTCCCTACTCATTCTCGGCTAGTTCCGGCAGCATTCCCGACGAACCTTCGGACTTCCGTCGAACTCTCGAACTCCCAACGAATCCTTCGCGCTTGACTCCAGCACTTTGTTTCGCTTTATGTCTTCATCGTTATCGTAGTTAATCCTGCACACACAAACCAAAACTCAACTCCGATCTAGACAATTATTACAACGCGAATTGACATTCTGTTGCCCGGCACGTCATTAGTTGGCGCTTCGTCCGATTCTTCGGTGCATCGTCCTCTCTTGCGACTTGTTGCCCAATCGGCGGTTGACCTCCGCAACCCCGATATCCCTGGCACAATTTCGCTCTCCTTGGCCCGATGCCCGACATCCGAAGCATTCAGCCATCCAATATCCTGACGTGATCTCTTCCGGCGCAACGTCAATTCCTCCTGCGTCAACTGTCTAAACCTGATCGAGTAGACCTGCATCGCTTAAAATGCAGTTTAAATCATAAACACATATCAAGTGGTTTCATCATCAAAATACGAGATTCAACAATAAAGTGTATCCTTAAGTACTTGAGAAGGACTAAGGATCTTTTACTAGTATATGGAGGTAATAGCCTTAAGGTTGTAAGCTACACTGACTCAAGTTTTCAGTCTGATGTCGATGATAGCAAGTTGAATTCAGGGTATGTGTACACCTTGAATGGAGGAGTAGTGTGCTGGAAGAGTTCCAAGCAAGATACCACTACTGACTCGACCACAAAGGCGGAGTACATTGCTGCATCAGATGCAGCAAAGGAGGGAGTCTGGTTAAAGAAGTTCATTACAGATTTGGGAGTCGTGCCGGGTAGCAAGGAGCCGATCTCCCTATATTGTGACAACAACGGGGCGATTGCTCAAGCAAAGGAACCTAGGTCTCATCAGAAATCTAAGCATGTTCTGAGGAGGTTCCACCTTATCAGAGAGATCGTAGCCCAAGGAGATGTAGCAGTGGAAAGAGTTCCATCCGAAGATAACATTGCAGATCCACTGACAAAGTCGTTGTCTCAGATTGTCTTTGAGCGTCACAGGGGTCTGATGGGGATCAGACACATAGGTGATTGGCTTTAGGTCAAGTGGGAGATTGCTAGTCATATGTGCCCAACAAGCTAATCACGTGAGTGATGGCATATGTGACTTGATACAGAATCTTTTTGCTTTTTATATTTTGGCGTATATCACTTTATAACTATTGCATATGTGTATATATATATTGTGATGTCCTTAGATTTGTACAATGGGAATCGGATCATGATGAGATCACGATAATGAGATCGATTCACCTTTAAACACATATCCTAAATAATTCCGGTCATAGGTTACTCGAGAGGGACATCGTGATAACCGGATAGACTGGTATGCTGTATACCCGTCCATATGATGGATGCAGCTGGTCTCATAGCTGCTCATGTAGGGACACTAGGGATACAGTACAGATGCTCATTAGAGAATGAGTTCACTGATTGATCTGCTTACGGAATGCTAGATGGTTGATGATGCCTTATTGTCAGACAGCGATTCCGTAGTCCTAGTGGTGTATCTGGTCCTTAGACTTGAGACACCAAGGATGTCCTGTATGAGTGCTCCACTCTTTAATACCAGACTTATAGGTTTGGCTGTCCCAAATCTAGTACAGCTGGTCATTGGGAGTGGTAGTCGACCTTACGAGGGCTATTGAGTGTCGATAGAGGATCATCCACTCTCGGCATCATGAGAGGAATATCCCATGTGTTCTTGCTCAGACAAATCCTTAGGCAAGGTCATTCGGGTTGAGAGAGAAAGAGTTCTCCGGGAGAATCCGATTAGAGCAAGACTCGAGTAGAAATCGTATGGGTCTGACAGCACCATGCTCGATATACGGTCTCTGGGATATTAGATGGATGAGGGACTATAGGTACATGGTAACTGAGGCTAGTACTTCCGTAGTCGATGAGTCAAGTGAATTATTACAGAGATAATAATTTACTGAGTTAGAAGGAGTTCTTACAAGTATGACTCACGGCCAGCTCGATATTGGGCCTAGAGGGTCACACACATATGGTAGGCATTGCGATGAGTAGAGGTTCAGATATGAGATATCCGACGGAGCCCTTGTCTTATTGGATGCAGATCCAATACCCACTAGGGGAGGGCCCATTAGGGTTTGATAGGGGATCTCTATAAATAGGAGGGATTCAGAGCCTCATAGGCTAGACCCTTTGCTTGCCTTTCCTATTCTCCTCTTCCTCTCCACCTCAGAGCAGGCCTGGAGTTTTGAGGTGCGTCGTTGCAACCCTGCTATGTGGATCACCGCTAGAGAGGAGGACGCTTGACCTCCTTCACCCTCTCCTAAGGATCTACAAGGAAACAGGGATATACGATCTCCATAGGTAACATAATCTACTCTATACGCAGTTTTAAGTTTCACGGATTTTGCGCACCAATCTTCGCACGACAACGAACATCTCTTTGGGAATCGGGGATTTTGTTTTCTTGTTCTTCCGCTGCGCATATGATGTCGCCCCCATGATTTCCCAACACTTTTTACCTCTGCTAGGTACCTTGCCATGGTCGGTTCCCTGGCTTCGTACCCACTACTAAGTTGCTCGGCGACGAGCTGCAAGTCAGTGAAGACATGGATGACGTCCACCTGCATTTCAAGGGCCAGCTTGAGTCCTGCCAGGAGCGCCTCGTATTCGGCTTCATTGTTGGTGGCTTGGAACCCGAAGCGGAGGGAGCGTTCGAACGAGCGTACGTCGGGAGCTGAGAGTACCAACCCCAAGCCGGTGCTGTTGGAGGTAGCCGAGCCGTCCACGTGCAAGTCCCACGCCTCCTCTGTCCGCTCGGGGCTTCCATTCCCGCCTTCAGCCAGCTCCGCGATGAAGTCGGCTACGGACTGGGTCTTGATGGCAGTCCTTGGAACATAATGTATGTCGAACTCTCCGAGTTCTACCGACCACTTGAGGAGCCGTCCTGCGACATCAAACTTAGACAAAACCTACCGGAGCAGCTGGTCAGTGATTACCTCGATCGTGTGAGCTTGGAAGTAAGGGCGTAGTTCCGGGATGCCAGCACGAGCGCCAAAGCGAGCTTTTCGAGTGGCGGATACCGCTCCTCGGGTCCGTTCAGGATGTGGCTGACGTAGTAGATTGGTAGTTGTTCCCCGGAAACTTATTTGGGTAGGATGGAGCTGACCGCGTGCTGGGAGGCGGCCAAGTAAACGCTGAGCTTTTCCCCGAGAGTGACCGAAGCAAGGCGGGGAAGGTTAGCCAGGTGCCGCTTGACTTGTCCAAAAGCCTCTTCACATTGCACCGTCCACCGGAAGTCCTTGGGGTTTTTTAACGCCTGAAAGAAGGGGAGGCAACGGTCACCGGACCGAGACAGAAACCGGGATAAGGCAGCAAGCCGTTCGTTTAGTCATTGTAGGTCCTTGACTGTTCGAGGGGCCTGCATATTGATGACCGCCTGAACCTTTTCCGGATTCACGTCGATTCCTCTTTCATGCACGATGAATCCGAGGAACCTTCCCGAACTGACGCCGAAAGCGCACTTTGCCGGATTTAGCCGCAGGCCATACTTCCGGAGTGTGGAGAATGTTTCGGCCAAGTTGGTTAGGTGGTCTACTGCCATGCGACTTTTGATGATCATGTCATCGACATAGACTTCGACGTTCCGTCCGATTTGAGCAGCGAACATTTTGTTCACGACCCTCTGGTAGGTGGCGCCTGCGTTCTTGAGCCCAAACGGCATGACTTTGTAGAAATACACCCCCAGATCGGTGATGAAAGCTGTGTGTTCTTGGTCTTCAGGCGCCATTCTGATCTGGTTGTAGCCGGAGAAGGCGTCCATGAATGACAGGCGGGCATGCCTAGTTGTCGCGTCGACCAGCTGATCGATTCTTGGGAGGGGATAGCAGTCTTTTGGGCATGCCCGATTGAGACTCGTGTAGTCAACGCACATCCTCCAATTCCCATTAGATTTTTTCACCAGCACTACATTAGATAGCCATTGCGGGTACTTGATTTCCTCGATGAAGCCGCCCGCTAACAGACGCTCCACCTCTTCACGGACGGCGAGCTACCTATCGGGGGCTTGTCGTCGTGGTTTCTGTTTTACCGGTCGGGCGTCAGGTGATATATTCAGGTGATGCTGGGCGGTCTCAAGGTCGACGCCAATCATGTAGGATGGCGACCAGGTGAAGACATCGGCGTTCTCCTGTAAAAAACCGACGAGCTGCTCTCGCTCTTGCCCGGGGAGTTCCAACCCGACCTGGACCGTCCGACTCGGGCGATCCTCCATCAATGGCATGTCGCAAGTGGGCGCCATCGGCTCTGGGTGTGGTGTCGGCCGCTTCTCTTCTCTCGAGTCTTCCAGAGGCTGGTTGGTCCTCGCCTTTTTGTGCAGTGAGACCGCCGTCAAGTAGCATCGTCTGGACTCTCGGGGGCTTCCCCAAACTTTCCCTGTCCCGGTAGGGGTAGGAAACTTCACCGTTTGATGATAGGTGGAGACTACAGCTCTGATTTTGTTGAGGGTGGGGCGGCCGAGGATGGCGTTGTAGGCAGCAGGAAGATCTACCACCAAGAAGGTGGACATCACCGTCTTTGTTCGAGGCGGCGCTCCCAAGGTGAGGGGCAAGGTAACAGTCCCCAATGGCGAGATAGAGTCGTCGGTGAACCCCGTGAGCACCGAGCAGATAGGCTTTAGGGATCCTTTGGTTAGCCCCAACTTCTGGAAGGCGTCTAGATAGAGCACGTCGGCTGAGCTCCCGGTGTTGATCATGATTCTCCTCACTTGGGCATTAGCGATCCGAGCCATTATCACAAGCGCATCGTCGTGCTCCAGTGGCTGGACGTCCTCGGGAGGGAATGCGACCTTGGGGTCGGGACCACATTGGGGAGCGTCGATTCTGGCAGAACAGGCGTATGCCTTTCTCCCCGACATACTGGTTCCCCCAACCGCCGGTCCTCCGGTGATGACATCGATGTGGTGCTCCACGGGGCCCTCCGGGAGAGGCGAGGGCTCCCCATTATGTCGGATGTACCGACTGAGGTGTCCCCCGCAAACGAGCTCCTCGATCTGCCGCTTCAGTTCGCGGCAGTCTTCTGTGTCGTGCCTGTTTTGCCTGTGAAAGCGGCAATGCTTGGACTGGTCGACGAGCTCTCGCAAGTTCTTCATCGGAACGAGAGCCCTGAGTAACCCTCTCTCCTTTATCTGGAGAAATATCTCCGTTCGAGATGCGCCTAGGGGGGGCAGAGGAGGCCTCGGAGCGGGTAGGTCGGATTGGTCCAGCCTGCGCTTAGTCGCGGCAGGCTGCTGCCCGTGAGCCGGCTCTGGTCTAACCCTCGTGTGCTTTTCCTGCTTTCTGGCCATCCAAGCCTCAACCGCGATGAACTGGTTCGCCCGCTGAAGCATCTCCGGTACCGCGGAGGGGGGTCTCTCAATGAGGGACCAGAAGAATCGGGAAGGTCGTAGTCCTGTCATGAATGCCTGCATCAACAGAGAGGGGTGAGCGTCGGATAATCCCCGGATCTACGTGGCAAAATGGTTCACAAAGTGGGAGAGGGACTCGTCCTCCCTTTGGTGTAGTCCGAGAAGCAAGGCAACAAACGGTTTCGGTCGTGCGTTGGCTAGGAAGTTGAGCTCGAAGTCTCTAGCGAGCTGGTTGAATGAGGCGACGGTCCTGGTCCTCAGGCTGTCATACCACGTGCGGGCTGGTCCCCTTAGTGTTGTGGGGAACGCCCTACACATCAGAGCGTCAGAAGTTCCATACAATGCCATTTGGGTGCGGAAGGCGGCCACGTGGTCCGCTGGGTTGGTGGAGTCGTCGTACGTGTCGAGAGAGGGGAGACGAAAGTTCTGTGGGACCATCTGATCCCGTATTTCGGGGACGAATGGGGATCCCTGATGTATGTCCTCCCCGAGCTCTCCTCTCGACCTGCGGAACTCTTTTTGTACCTCGTCAAGCCGTTGACTGACGCGGAGCAACTGGGCTCGCAGGGAGTTCGTCGAGGCCGAAGGAAAGGCCTCGGGTTGGGTGTGGCCCCTCCGGTCCGTCGTGACTCGATCCGTGAGCGGGGACGACGGGACCCGAGGCGAAGGGGGAAGCTCCAGGGGCTGCGCTTGAGCCTGAGCAGGCGGCTCCTGCTGTCGCCCCGGTTCGGCGGCCGGGGGGTGCAGCGTTCCGGAGACGAGTGGAATAATGGACTATATCATACCGATTAGAACTTGGACCTGATGGGTGAGGTCGAGAAAGGCTTCGAACGAGACGGGCGATGGTTCGGTGGAGGGGGCGTCGGGCGGTAACAAGCCCTGGTCGTTGAAGATTCGCCAATAACGCTCTGAAGTTGCGGCGGGGTGTTCGCTACGGAGACCCGTCCGCGGGGGATGTTCCCTTGGAACCCCGACCGGATGCGCCCCCTCGACTGCGGTTTCGGTCGAGTCGGCCTGGCGATCACTCGACATCGGCCCTCCTTCTAGCGCCATTATGTTTGTGTAAACAACTTTTTAGCCGTGGCCTCGTGTTAGGACTCTAGCTTGGAGAGTCCTAATTGAGAGGGACAATCATGTAAAAATGTTAGGACTCTAGCTAGGAGAGTCCTAATTGATAGGGACATTCATGTAGGAGGTTTTTTCTTAGAGAAGAATTAGGAGTTGTAAGGGAATAGGAGTCTTGAGTAGGAGTCCTATTAGGAGTTGGTTAGAAGTAAGAGTCTTAAGTAGGAGTCCTATTAGGAGTTAGGGTTTAGAAGCCCTATAAATAGCCATGTATTCCTTCTCTTTTCTTAAGCAATAGATGACTCTTTTCTACAGCCTTTGAGCAGCAACTTGGAGGGAGGAACCCCTATAGAGTTCCAAGGAGGCCGATCCCCTAAAGAGATCAACCCCAAGTTTAGAATCTGCAAGGGTTCTATTACCTGGTATCAGAGCAGCGTTCTTGGCATCTCGCTGCCCTTCCACAGTCATCCATCAACCCTCTACAACCATCCAAAGCAATTCCCACAATTGCTTAAAAGATCGTCACCGAATTCCGCCATCATCTCCACCACCGCGGATCATCCTTTGATCTCCCCGTGAATTGCAACAGGTTCTGGTTTCCTACCTTACTGCTGCTGCAATTTAGTTATCCTTATTCGAAAATTCAAAAAAAAAAAAAATTGTTCCTATATTGCTGCATAAACTTTTCGTCACAAAGTTTTCATCTCTACGACGAAAGATACATTGCAGAATTCCAGCCGCATAGCACCATCTGTTTGATCTTGCTACTATGCTTTTTTTATCCAAATTTCTACGAAATTTTTATGACATCTTTGACACTTCCTAACAGTGGATTTCCCTTTTGTTTCATAAAAAAATTCTCAATATAAACTACTGATCTTTTATGTCCAATCTGCTGCACTTGAATTGCAGAATTCAAGCCGCATAGCACCATCTGTTTGATCTTGCTACTGTACTTTTTCTATCCAAATTTCTACGAAATTTTTATGACATCTTTGACACTTCCTAGCAGTGGATTTCCCTTTGGTTTCATCGAAAAATTCTCAATATAAACTACTGATCTTTTATGTCCAATCTGCTGCACTTGAAAATCTATGCTGTAGAAAATTTCAGCTGCATATCGTTGCCTTAACCCATCTATTTGCAATCTTTTTTGAATGAAATTTCTTATACACTTCATAGATCATCTTGGCTTCCATCTAAGATTGATATATTAAGAAATTCATCTCTAAAACTGATTTTTGTGTTGCTATAAATTTTCATCGTAAACTGCTGAAATTTTTCACCGAGAATTCTGCTATCACAACTTGCACCAATTTCCTTGCTGTTATACTGCCGAAATTTTCTTGATTAAATTAGTCATCCTTGATGTCATATAAACTGTGATTTTGCTATCAATTCCCTCTTCAATTCTCTCAAGTTTTTGGTGGAAATTACGTCGAGAAACCGCTGTTTCTTCGACGACAATTCTTCTCTTACAAGACAGCACATACTTGCTGCAACTTCCACTGATTTCTCTCAAACCTTTGCTGCCATCTACCACAGATCCAAAACTTTCATCCACAGCCCTAAAACTCCACCAAACCACACCCTCAAACTGCACCCAAAACAGCCACAAAACAAGCCTAAATCGTAGCCTACATCCACCGATCCACCAACCCTTTCGACCATCACTTCTCTCAACCTGTACATGCCTTTAACCTGTCAACAAAAGAGAGATCTTAACATCATAGATTTGGAGGCATATACTATGGCATCTAAGGAGGCAATCGATGCTAAATTCGAAGCCTTGGAGGCGCGAATGGAGGATAAGATTCGGATGCTCTTTACCGAACTCAGATTGGGCCGACCACTAAGCCCGAAGAAATCACATCAAGGAGAGAGCTTTGCCCAATCACACCAACCCCAAAGATATGACTTCCAAGAGAGGGGAAGCTCTATGACCAACCCCAACTATCCATGCATGAGAGTGGACTTCCTTAGATGGGAAGAAGGAGACCCGATTGGTTGGATCTCGCGCGCGGAGCGATATTTTCGGTACCACAAAACCGCGGATGTATCTATGGTGAAAATTGCAGCTATACATCTTGAAGGGGATGCTATACAGTGGTTTGACTAGTTTGAACATACTTATGGAGTCCTTTCATGGCGACAATTCAAAGAAGGACTGCTGATTCGCTTCAGACCAACCGATTATGAGAATATTGACGAACAACTAGCAAAGATCCAACAAACCTCCACCATTCAGGAGTACCAAACCAGGTTTGAAAGGTTATCTAATCAAACTCATGATTGGTCTCAAAAACAGCTATTGTGGACCTTCATTGAGGGCTTGAAGCCGGAGATCCGAGGAGAAGTTAAAGCGCGACAACCGTATACGCTTATGGCAGCCATCTCTTTCGCACGACATCAAGAGGAGCAATTGAACCATGAAGCTCAGAGGACTAGGGTCTCTCCTCAACCAGTAATATTGAAGCCCTTAGCCCCCCCTACTGTCGACCAAGTCCCTACACTAAAGAGGTTAACAAGAGAAGATCTTCGGGAGCGATATGCGAAGGGGTTATGTTGGCATTGTGACGAGCCGTGGAGCCGTGAGCATCGCTGTAGTAAAGGGGGACTTCTTATGATTGAACCGATAGAAGAAGAGGTCATTGAACATCCAAAAGAGAGCCTTGAACATGAAGAAGAAGATGCAGAAGAAGAGCCACAACCGACCGAAGTTACGGTACATACACTAGCTAGCTACTCAAACCCGCAAACGATGAAAATTGGAGGCCTTCTCAAACAACAACCAATCACTGTTCTCATCGACACGGGCAGTACTACTAACTTCCTAAATAGTAAGCTTACTGTTCGGATATCATTACCTATCAAGAATCGCTGCAGGTTTGATGTTAAGGTCACCGACGGACAGATTTTGAATTGTGATCATAGGCGCTTGCAGGAGAAACTATTGCTGCAGGACCAAGAAATAATTACAGATTTCTTCCTTCTCCCTCTTAACAATCATGAGGCCATGCTCAGAATTAAATGGTTGACGACATTAGGTGATATTTCTTGGAATTTTATGAAACTAATTATGAAATTTTACAGTAAGGAGAAACAAGTGACATTGCACGGGAAACGTGGGGGCGACATAACAACGATTTGCACACAACAAATGGAGAATGTTTTGCATAAAGCATGCAGCGGCTTTTTGGTACATCTTGAGCAGCAAACTAAGGGAGAGCCAACAGAATTTGAAGATCCAAATCTACTTCCTTTGCTTGCTGAATTTTCAAATATATTTGACGAACCGCGCAACCTACCTCTTACCTATCGGCATGATCATTGTATAATGATTCTTCCAGGCAAATCTTCAGCAAATGCTCAGCCATATCAGTATCCACATCTCCAGAAGGATGAAATAGAAAGGATTATAAAAGAGATGCTCGAAACAGGAGTTATTCGGCCAAGTTGCAACCTCTACTCTTCGCCGGTGCTACTTGTACGCAAGAAGGACGGAACAAGGCGAATATGTGTTGATTACCGAGCTCTCGATGGCATAATCATCAAGGACAAATACTTTATTCCAATAGTAGATGAATTACTAGATGAAAGGGAGCACAAATCTTTACAAAGCTGGACCTTTGATCCGGGTATCATCAAATACGAGCATGCGAAGAAGACATATGGAAAACCACCTTTTGAACACACAACAACCACGAATTTTTGCTTTCTTCAACAAAAGGTGGAATATCTTGGGCATATCATATCAAAGGAAGGTGTGGCAGTGGACCCCTTCAAAATTGGAGCAATGCAAAACTGGCCGACCTCGAGAAACATAAAATTGCTACATGGCTTTCTGGGTTTAACAGGCTACTACCGCAAGTTCGTGAAAAACTATGGAAAGATCAGTGCACCACTTACTTCCTTACTAGAAAAAGATGTCTTCCAATGGTTGGACAGAGCCTCCGCTGCCTTCAACAAACTTAAGGCAGCCATGACGACGATGCTGGTGCTAACACTACCAGATTTCAACCGACCCTTCATTATTGAGGCCGACACATCTGGAGTCAGAATTGGAGCCATTCTCATGCAAGATGGTCGATCACTCACATACACTAGCAAGGCATTATCTCCCTCCGATCAAAATATGTCAACATATGATAAGGAGATGCTCGCTATTGTGCGCGCAGCAACGAGGTGGAGATTGTACTTGATCAGGCGATACTTTCAAATCAAGACCGACCATAAAAGCCTAAAATATCTCTTGGAGCAGAAGATATCTTCCCCCGAACAGCAAAAATGGGTAACATAACTTCTTGGATTTGATTTTGAAATAACTTACAAAAAGGGGAAAGAGAATGTTCTTGCAGATGCGCTTTCGCAGCTACCTGAGCAAGTTGAAGTTTCGACCGTTTCACTTCCGACCAGCGACTTCCTTGAGGATATTAAGATGGAATGGCAGGAAGATTCAGATACTAGTAAAATTATAAAAAAATTGGAGGAAGCACCAAGCCCCATGGCTCATTACAATTGGGACTCAAAAGAATTACACTATAAGGGTACTAAATTGAAAAGGAGTACGACATATCACCCACAAACCAATAGCCAACCGGAAGTTTTAAACAGGTGCTTGGAGACAGCCCAAAGCCACCCACCAAATATGACTACCCAAAGAGAACTCCAGACCCAGCCAAGTGCCATTATTGATCGACGGATCGTGACTCGACGACGACGACCCACTAATGAAGTGCTAATACAGTGGGCGAACCTACCAAAAGAAGATGCCACTTGGGAGAACTATGACGACTTGAAGCTCAAATTCCCAGAATTCATGAATCATCAGCCTCGAGGACAAGGTTGATTTGAAGAGGGCGGGTCTGTTAGGACTCTAGCTTGGAGAGTCCTAATTGAGAGGGACAATCATGTAAAAATGTTAGGACTCTAGCTAGGAGAGTCTTAATTGAGAGGGACATTCTGTAAGGACTCTAGCTAGGAGAGTCCTAATTGTGAGGGGCATTCATGTAGGAGGTTTTTTTCTTAGAGAAGAATTAGGAGTTGTAAGGGAATAGGAGTCTTGAGTAGGAGTCCTATTAGGAGTTGGTTAGAAGTAAGAGTCTTAAGTAGGAGTCCTATTATGAGTTAGGGTTTAGAAGCCCTATAAATAGCCATGTATTCCTTCTCTTTTCTTAAGCAATAGATGACTCTTTTCTGCAGCCTTTGAGCAGCAACTTGGAGGGAGGAACCCCTATAGAGTTCCAAGGAGGCCGATCCCCTAAAGAGATCAACCCCAAGTTTAGAATCTACAAGGGTTCTATCACCTCGGGGCCGATGCGGCTTGGTTCGGGTCCGGATGACGGGTCGCCGATTCCTTCGGGAGGGGGTTCCTTGCCAACGCGCCTGGAGAGAAGCGCCTCGCCTTCGTCCCTACACACAGGTCGGGTCGGGCACCCCTCTGATGATTAAGTTAGTCGATGATCGTGGGCCTCCCCCTTTTGTTTAGAATGCCAGGATATTTATAGGGGAGTTCGATGTTACCTGATGTGCCTGCCCGCAGGGGATAGGATCGTACCTTCTGATGGCGTCTGACATCGCTATTGGCGTAGCGTGCGGAGTCGAACCTGATCGGTCGTTAATGGGCCTCGGTTGGCGTTACGACCCGTGTCAGTCACGCGGTGTCAGTCCAACAAGGGCGTCAACAGGTGTCACACAAGTCTTATCATAATTATTACCCTCATCAGCAGCGTCAACGTCGGACAACGATAAGAGAGCTTGCTCTAGGCAAGCAGCAGTGTAAAGAATTAAACAAATAAGATAGAAGATAGAAATTGTAGAAGAAACTATATTCCTCATTCATTATGATGTTTTTAAGTATTTATACAGGTATACAGGCGCATATATGTCGTAGATGTCGTTGACACCGTAGTTTCCGTATAGCATATCCAGCAAAAGATCACAGGAATCATCTTCTGGTACGCTCAAGTTGCAAGTCTGCTTATGCGATGATAGAGGCCATCAGAGATAACTGCATGAGACCATGCGTAATCCACCAAGCCGGCAGAATCCGCTTCCTCATCGATTGCCGCATTCCCGATCTGAACCGAGACAAGAAAACCCCATCATCTGCAAAGGTTTCGAGTGCCAGCAACACGAGATTCACATACAGATATTGTTCGTACCATGAATCCTTTAAGGTTTATGCGATCTTCCTCCTTGCTCTTCTTGTTTGCTTCGTAGATGTTCTCAGCGAGTCGTAGAACATAATGCCCTGATCAAACAAAACCGTTAGGATCGACGGTAGGAGGAGAAGAAGATGGTGCGGTTTTCTTCCTGCGTAGCTTTACCGTTAGGATCGACGGTAGGAGGAGAAGAAGATGGTGCGGTTTTCTACCTGCGTAGCTTTCTCCAGCGTTGTAGAACTCGTGGGACTTGAACTGCGGGAACCTCTTAAACCAGTTCAAGAGAAAAGCATGCGCGTCGATTGCCGTAACGTAGTGAGAAGATCAAAGATTATATTGTCATCAATGACAGGGTTAATCATCGGACTTACCAGTGAGTTCGTCGCCAGCGCCATCGCAGTCGGAACTTGTGTTCGTGTAGGAAAATCCAACGCCAAACGGCAACTCGAGGAACAGCAAATTTGCCTCGGTGATTTGGAGCAGTGTCACAGAAAAGAACAAACTTTGAATCTCTGCATGCTTACTAAGAACTATTGTTGCATGCTTGCTTACCTTTGTTCCAGGAATATTCATTGAGCCCGAGCTCCGGAACACCCTTCTGCATCAAGAACGGGCCGAGCTCCTCCACCGCTCCATTGCCGATGGAAGAACAACCAGGCCCCGAACATAACACAGCGATCGATATCAGTCCGAGCAACGACGCCGTCAGTCGGCAGAAGAGACTCCCCCACCTCCATTAAGCCACAGAAGGAGGGGCTTCTTCTCCACGTCTTGGGTGGCTTCGAAGAACCAGTAGAATAGCGCTCTGCCGTGGGACTCGTGGACCGTCACGTACCCTGAGTACTGCCGGAAGCTCACCTCCGGCTGCCCGGGAAGCCGGCTGACGAGATCAAACTTGTGTTCCTGTTCCTCCTCCTCCTCGTACAGGACCTTTCTCGAGTGGCCCAAGGCGGCGGCAGAAAGTGAGAGAAGCAGCAGAACGCAGAGTGCGTGAGATTTAGAGGCGAAGGCAGCCATGATTAATGAATGTGTTTGATTTGACTGCACTTCTTTTCTTGAGGTTTTCTTATAGCTTATATATATATATATATATATATATATATATATATATATAGAGAGAGAGAGAGAGAGAGAGAGTGAGAGATGAGTGGAAGAATCTTGGTTGCGGAGGGGATCGTGGACGAGCTTATTCTCTGTTTTGAGGGGAAGAATATTGTTATATTCTTCTTCTCCTATCAAAAGGGCGCCGATCTTGTGGTTCATTCCAGCATTCTTTTTCTCATCTCGTATCATAACAGAGGCCGATTCACGCAACTTGTGAGGATGCGTCTCTCGTGTGATCCCGCATCGCTCGTATCGTCCCCCTTTCCCCGAAATCGCACCTCCTTCATCCTATCGAGTGATTGATTCATTTCCCGTCATGCAAAAAGAAGTACTCCTACACTCGAACCCGTGATTATCCGGTTTGATTTGGGTTAAATTAAACCGGTTAGGATTAATACATGTCAATTTGTTGTCGCGCCTCGCCGATGCAGCGCACATCGAACGGGTCGATTGGGTGACTCATGACATGACACGGCATTTGCGGGGGGCTTATAGCTTGGTGGAGGGAGCCACAACGGAAAGGAGGCAGTTTCCTTGCACGCATCAACCTGTGCATTGAGATCCGACCGTTCACTCCCCCCACGCTTCCCCTGCGCTCCCCCGTCCCAGAGGTCTTTCCTGTACTTCCGATACCCGGATCGTAATCCGGTGGGTCGCGTGGCCCAGCTATGGGCCCCGGCGCCTTCCAATGACAACAGTGGTAGTGGTTAACGGCCTCGGGTACCCTCGATCTCCTCCCCCCGGTTTCTCTTCCCCCTTTCTCGTGATAATATCTTCTATTCTCTCACCTACCCGCAGCCAGTCGCCCTCTTCTCTGCGCTTCGAGTTCGCGGTCGCGAAAACGACACTGCACGCACCAGAGGAGGAATACCTCTCTCTCTTCCGCGATCGCCGAAGGAGGAAGGAGAGAGGAAACGGGTGGAGAAAGGAAGTCCGGCGCCGCCGTTGCTATTGCTGCTGTCGGATGCGCTCGCAGGTCTCGGCCCCTCTCCTCTCT
Organism: Musa acuminata AAA Group; assembly: GCF_036884655.1. Classification (NCBI taxonomy): domain Eukaryota; kingdom Viridiplantae; phylum Streptophyta; class Magnoliopsida; order Zingiberales; family Musaceae; genus Musa; species Musa acuminata. The sequence continues at coordinate 18,397,941 of NC_088330.1, read as the reverse complement.
GTCTTGGATTAATTTGGGTTCCCTCCAGCCCGAGGATTCTGGCGTTCCCGTGCTCTAAAGTTAGTAAATGCTTCTCCTATATCGAGTGCGATGATTCCGATTGTTACTGTTCTTAGTAAAACAGGCTGTCTTTCTTGCCTTTCCTAATCCCTTTCCTTTTTGATCTTCCCCTTTCCGTCTCTTTCTTGTTCGATCGGAAATGATTTGTATCCGCCGCGTTGCTTTGCCCGGCGCGCGTATGCTTGCGGTGGAGTCTCTCCGGTCGGTGGTTGTCGCCCTCTTTTGTATGTAGTCATCTCGATCTTTTCAATTCTGTTGCCTGTTCTTCAAATTTATGCGTCAATCCTGGATTTTTGATTGAGGTGATTACGTGGGAGGGACGATTAAGCCTTCTTTTTCTTCTCTGCCGGTCCGGGTGCCTTTGGCTATAGGGCAGTGGGGGTTTTGTGGTTAGAGTTTGCAGTTTGTTGTCATGCTTCCGACGTTGTGCACGCTCCTCCCAATCGAAGATTTCTGAAATGTTGAGATTTCTTTCATTCGACGTTCTTTCCGAATTCATGTGTATGTAAAAATTGGGGAAGATAGTTCTCTGGAGGTTTCATTCTGCGGTGTAAAGTGGTATTTAATGGCATAGTTGGCTATCTTTCCTTAAAGAACATCGTTGCACGTCAGGAATTTCATTGTGGTTTCCCTCATCTTCTTCCCTCTGATGTATGAACTTTGTTAAGAAGAATGTGACCGATGGGTTCTTGGTCGGGAATTCGATTTTTGGAACTTAGGTCTTCATTTTCAGCTACAGGCTTCGTATTTCCGTTCTTTCATGCTATATTTCCCTGTATTTTTGGCCTAAGAGCTCATCTCATGTTGACCAATTCTTCTCCTATATAATTTTCTACAATGCATCTTAAAATATAGATGACAGTTTGGACTTGATTTTGCTGCCTTACCAGGGTTCGGCTGGTTTTCCTTTGTTGTGGAACACTTATTTATGAATAGATGAAACATGAATTTTGATCAAAGATCATTATGCAAATCAATAAACATAGTGCCAACAGGGCTTTGGAATGGCATGCAAAGGTGATATAATTTTGGAGAATTTAATGTGTTGGCTAGCACAGCCTTGTGGAATGGCATAGGCAAGTATTTCACAGGACTAGGATCAGGGTGGGTTGTGCTAGTGACCAAACCTTGCTTTTAACAGTTGAATTGCAATTGAATATTTTCTACCTTTTTAAGATCTACACAATCGACCGATCAGACCAGTACACTCATTACATATGGAATTTGAGTATACATATCCTGGCATTTCATCATAAGTCAATATTACTCAGTATCCTTCTGATCTTGGAGTATGATAATGGCAGTAACATCGTTTAACCTTGGAAAATTATGGATGAGTTGAGCTGCTTTTTTGTCTTTGCCTCTAGGCCTTGCTTTCAGTACTACTTTCATTTTTGGGTCATTTTTTTTATCCCTAAAATGAAGTTCATGCTAAATTGCGGTCTTGATGGACTGTGATTTTACCTGTAAAATATAGCTTAATTTTCCTTTCCATGACATCCTATGTAGCTTGAGAATGGGCATGATAAGCTGTTTCCAGGGTTTATGACTCATGCTGATGGTGCATCTTTATTTGTATGCATGTTTGGTTGATCGTTGTCTGTTTATTGCATGTCAATGAGAAGGGTATGTGCCTTGTGGCAATTAGCACGAGATTATCATGAGAAATTTTTGCATGGGTTAACTGGAAATATCGGTTTCATTGAAGAGTAAACAACTTTTTCAAGTCTTGTGGCATCTTCTTTTATTAGAAATTTAGTGATAATAGCATGAGATTATCATGAGAATTTTTGCATGGGTTAACTGGAAATATTGGTTTCATTGAAGAGTAAACAACTTTTTCAAGTCTTGTGGCATCTTCTTTTATTAGAAATTTAGTGATAATAGCATGAGATTATCATGAGAATTTTTGCATGGGTTAACTGGAAATATTGGTTTCATTGAAGAGTAAACAACTTTTTCGAATCTCATGGCATCTTCTTTTATTAGTAATTTAGTGATAATTTACATGTATTTTTTAGGAGACTTAATGATAGCAATCATAATGGCCTTATCTTCTGTATATTTGAGCAAATTGTTGGCTGTTTTATGGAAGAATTATCTTTCATGCACTTTGATTTGGGATACCATGAAGAAGTTAGTTTTGTCAATTGAAATGCAGTGCATTGGAAACCTCTCCAGTTGTAGCAATATTATTTAGAACTTACTAAACCATATACAAATATGTCTTGTCTACTGCATCAATATGTTCCTATAGTCAGTAAAAACCTACTTCGTAGACTATAGAATTGTTTTCACATTTTTTACTAATCTTTTTCCCAAAATAGTTTTTACATTTGAATTTTTCATTTTGTCCTATCATGTTAATAATATTCTTGTTTGCATGACATCCCAAGTATGTAGGTTCACTTTGGAGTTCCAAGCTGTTAAATCGCAATCAAAATACAGAAGGAACACAAATTCAAGTAACTATTGGTTAATTGATTTTATTTTTCAAAAATTTAATTCTCTGCTGCCAAAATTTTGAAATGAAAACCCTAAAGCTGTCATTGCAATAGTTGAATAAAATTGCACTCACTAATGATACAATACAGGTTTACCCAATTTCTTCGATTTTTTAAAATTATCTAGTCTTTTTTTAGCATTGATGAAGAAGCAGTTAATACAAAAGCAAGCACTATGCAGGCAAAATCTAATTTGCTTGATACAAAAGAATCATGTACTGCTCTTTTTCAAATTTAAAACTTCTTAGAGAACTCCTTAATTTGACAAATAGCCTAACATACACATTTTCTTAAAGAATATTTAACTTTTCAATTTTCCTCCATTGTGTGCTTGTGATCTTAGATATTTTGTTGACCTTTTCTGCTGTTTTAGTTAAGTGACATTGCTTATTGGTTTCTGTGCATTTAGTTAATCTCTTTGTGTATAGACAGGCACGATTGACAATGCCCTGTGAACATGGGAGGACAGACAGTATCTTCGAAAAGTCTGCAGACAGGAGAATCCGTAGTACCTTTAGGAGATCAATAGATCAGAACAATTACCAGTCTTGTTCAAAGGTTGGTGATTTTGTTGTGTGGAATATTGTTTTAAATGCTTCTTTTCATGTCATAGGTTTCTGACGATGCATGCACGCATTTTTCTTCAGGAATTCGGCTTTAGGAGTTCTGAACAGAGGTAATTTTGTTTTTGTCATCACATTATTTACCACCTTAGCCATGTTGACTTTGTTAGATGGACCACTCTGATCTCTGTTGAATTTTGTTCTCCCATTTGTGTTTGGTTCTTATTGATATTTTCAAAGTGGTCATACCAAGGCTTTGTCATTTTTTTATAAAGTTTAGGTGGCATTTATTTTTCTACATTTTAGATAAAATTATTAATTTCGTTCTTGCATTAGGTGGATCTCTATGGACTCAACTTTCCTTGTGATTCAAAGTCATATTACAATCAAGAAGGAACAAAGAATTTCCTTGATTCAAAATGTTTTAAACCCCTAGATAGCTAGTCTTTCCTGGATAATCACCTCTTGAGAGGCATAGTTTAAAGGATTTGGTATGCGGTCGGAGGACTCAAAGAAAGTACAAAGAAATGATATAAATGCTTGCATTTCAGTTAAGGATTACCATATTGACATATTGAGGTGTATTTATCAGCACATCTCGTGCATATAAGCTGTCAATGTTGGATGATGTGTTGGTGGAGGTTTTCCAATAACACTTATGCAATGCATTTAGTTTATGCTGATTGGCACGGGGCCCATGCTGACCAATTATCTGCATGAGGCATCTACAAGAGAAAGGAAATCTCTCTCTCCCTCTGTCACTCACTCTCTGCTGGACTCTCCCCAGTCATAGGATTCCTTTTACTCATGTTAAAGACTAAAAGACTCAGGAGTCCTTAAAAAGAAAAGTCGAAGACACTTGTTGAAGATTTTAAATGTCAAATACAGTACCATGCATTCATAATAACCAATAAATCATAGATATGTTATCTCTATGAAGGTGTAGGAATTTTTTAAAGGACCAGGCACTTGCTTTGTATCTGAAACTAAAAAAGCAGCAGGTGCATAAGTTGCTTGTTGACTTGGGTTGACAAACTTACTACATTTGCTCTCCTGTAATTCTGTTCTTTTAGAATTCTTTTTCAGATGTTTCAAATGCTGTCTAGTTCCTTATGTAATTAGTATTTGGTTTGCTCTTTGCAGCTAATCCTATACTTCCTACCTCGGTAATTTCTGTTTTTAACAGATGACAATGGCCTGTGCTATATTTTGACCTTTTATGTTTATCTTTCTGTATATATTATTTTTGCATTTTCCTTCTTAATTCAGAATGTGACATCTATTGATTCTATTCTACAATTGCTTGTCAGGTTGCCTTTATTGACAATCATTTTCCTTGACACTCATGCATCCAGGAAAGTGTCACCTTTTCCTTCACTCTTGCCAGGCGAATTTTGTAGAAAGAATTTTGAATCTATATCTTCCTCTAATATGGAAAATTCCAAGCCACCATCTCCACATGTGTTCAAGGATCCTGTGATGTTAAATTCATCTTGCATTTCCAGTGAGGCAAGTAGTTTGGACCAGTCTGACAGCAGGAACAAATTATCCAATTCTCTAGACAGTTCAACTACTTCTCTTCCTGGCTGCTTAATATCAGGTAATTCTTCTGGTTCAGTTTGTGATAACCCAAGTGCAGTTGGGTCAGATTTTTTGGTCAGTGCTATTCCAAAGGTGGACAAGAGAGTTAAAAGAAATTCACGAAAGAAAGGAAAAAAAAAAGGAAAGCAGTATAAACGAACTGCATCCAGAAAGGTTTTGACTGACTCAAATGTTCAATGTGAGGAAAACAACTATAGCGCATCTGCTTTTGAAACATCTGAAAGCAGTAGTCTATCTTCTTCAGCCAAACATGTTTTAGATATTAAATTGTCAGATGAGGCAACACCCCCTGATTTGTTGTTTACTGATGTCACTGTAGAGAAGGATGATAGCACAAATAATGTTGAATTCGTTGACTGTTCAACAACCTTATTGTCATGTACATCTTACAGCGATGAGATGGATGATTTTGAACCAGTTTCTTCACCTCAGATATTTGCTCGTGATGAATTCAGATGCAACACTACAGCTTATCTGGATTTATCAAGCACAATTAAAGATGCAGTAATGGTTCCATTTTCATCTGATGGGAGCACTAGAGAAGTAGTTTTTAAAGAAAACAACATTTTTCATGATAATTTCTCAAGCATCTCTATGGATAATTATAATTCCGTGGTTGATTCATCTTTTGATGGTTCTAACAGTGATATTGGCGAGAACTCTAGTGATGACACTGTGATGCGGTCACCTGTCAAGGATGAAAGTCAACCGAGTTCTTCAGAAGGTGAAATATTTTCACCTTCTAAAGAGCTTATACAACATGAATCCTCATCTCACACAACTGTAAATTTATGCAGTGTGAATACTGACATATCAAATAACTGTTACACCAGTGATGCCTATTTGTCAAATGATGTCCTTGATGCTTGCAGCAGTAATGAAAGAGCTGATTGCAGCAGTCAGGCTGGCAGCAACGATGACTTCCATCCTGTTATAGCTGGAAAGCGAGGTAGAAGGTCTAGAAGAATTATTGGCAATGGTAGTTTAAATGGAACAAACAGATATTTTACTGCAAACAATCATGGTCACACAGGTAAAGATAATAATTACTCCATATGGCAGAAGGTCCAGAAGATTGAAAGGAAGGAAGGTGCTTCTAAACCTAATAATGTCAGTGTTTTGTCTCCTCATGGTGAGGTTTCATCCAAGGAAACCAAGACAAAAATGAAACTTGATAAATTTGTTGGGCTAAAGCAAAAACAGTGTGGAACAACCTACAGATACCCTTGTCCAGATGATACATTTAAGATAGAGGCAAGCCAAGCAGCACCCAATTGTCATAAGACAGTTCAACCTCTATCTAAATCCGCAGTTGGAAACTCAGTAAATAGTGTGAAAAGCAAATCTAGTTCAGCTGTGAAACATGCAAATCAATGTAATATTAGTGGATCTCATACTGGTAAGAGTGACATGGACAAAGCGTTGAAGCATCATGTTCAGCAAAAAGAATGTTTGCGGAATTCATCATTCACAGCTGTTGATAAAGACCACAGCATAGGATTTAGATCACCTAACAATAGCTTTTCCCAAAGATGTTTGGCTAAGCCAACTGATGACTGTTGTCAACCAGAACCAGAGAAGGAAATACATGTGCATACTGAGGAGGCAACGCCACCAAGAAACACATGCAATGGAGTTTGTCTTATGGATTTGCCAGCTGTTCATAGTGAAATTGGCCAAACTCCAACAACAATGAATCAGATTGGTCACAGGCAGATTGAAGGTAATTCCGAAGTTGGTCCTACAAAGTACCGAGAATCTAGCAGCCTGTCAAGCAGTGCTGGGAATCTGATACAGAAGTGGGTCCCAGTGGGGAGAAAAGATTCCGTATATTCAGATACGGGCTATTTTGAAAAGGTTTCTATCACGGATGATGCAATTACTGATCGATCATATCCAAATGCTGCTGGACTGGTGGGTTCAAGTTTGAATAAATTATTTTCTGTTTCCAAGGATGGAGAATTCTCAAATCCTGGAGCTAGTAAATTGATCAAAAAGTTGAGCAGCTGCCCTCGTTCAGCTGAAGCTTCTGATCTACATGCTGAGATCAATTTCCAAACTCATGAAATGAAAGACAAGGAATTTAACAGTGTTGCAACTGAATTAGACAAGATAATACAAGCTGTTAATGATGCCTACAAATTGCAGACCATGGCAGAAGTTGTTCAATTGGTAACTGGTCGTCCATGTGCTAACTTCGAGAAATTTCTTTTTCTTGCCTCCCCAGTCATTAGAAAAACACAACATAGCAGAGGCTGCAGCAGTTGTTTTCCAGAACAACTAATAAGTAACTCTTTTTGCTGCCATCAGATTCCTAACATTGCCTTGAAGAGCATTTGGCAGTGGTATGAAGAGCCTGGCTGCTTTGGGTTGGAAGTGAGGGCACACGATTATTGCAATTCTAGAAGGCAACATAATGGTCGTTCTGAGTTTACTGCATATTTTGTACCTTATCTTTCTGCTGTTCAATTATTTGGAAAATCCAGGAGTGCCAGATATTGCAATAGGAGTGGAGAGGCAGCCATAACTTGTGAGGAAGATAAGAGAGAAAAATATTTGGGCTCTTTCCCAAACTTATCGATGTTATTGCCCCAACCTCTTAAGGACACAAATGCTTGCTTATCAGAATCATCTTCTTCTGCTGCAGAGGAGATTTTTGATAACAGCATTCACATGGATCATGCGGAGCTTTTTTTTGAATATTTTGAATCTGACCAGCCTCCTTGGCGACGTCCATTGTATGAGAAGTAAGTCATTATATTTTATAACGTTTTCTTTATCATCCGATAATTGATCAATTTTCTTATAGAGTATTTGTTTTTTGAATGTTTCCTTGGAACTTCTTTTTTTCTTTGTTAGCATTGCTAATATGCTTCCACCAGTCCTCCCTACCATCTCTGACTTGTTCAACACCATGCTTTAGGATCTCAAAAATAGAATCAGAAAACTGATCATCCTATGTTCCTATTATTTCTCCAGCAAAGCTTTGTTTTCCAGTCGAGGTAGATCATATGTGGGAACTATTTAATAACTGGTTAATATTTTTGTTGTAGAGATATATTGAGTCCCATATTGTTGCTTTAACTTGATCATTTTTCAAAATATTCAAATATTGAATCAGTTAATGGAGCACAAACTTTTTAGGACTTGATGCGTTCTAACATGGATGTCTTTTATCCTTGAGAGTATTTTCTGATGTATCTGCTGCAATGCATATTGTATGTTGGTCTTTATTGAAGGTTCTTTCAGGTCCCTTGTTAAAAGTGTTATTCAACTGATCTTGTTTATAGGGAACACATTAGTTGTGTTTCTCAGTTGATCTTGTTGTTTTCTAAGTAGGTATATCACATCTATTTTAAGCTCAGAATGCATGGAAGATGAGATTTGATACCAGTAAGAAGGTGCATAAAAGTCCTCATGAAGTTTGGCTGATAACTAGAAAATTTACTAACCATGCAACTGTTTCATGATGCCTGACTCACCATGGAAATGTGAATTACATTTTTTTTCATATCCTAAACACTGAGAAAAGAGTCTGATGTTTCGTTACTGTCTCATCTGGTTCTATTAAATGCGTACTTTCAAAGTTACGACTGTGAGATTATCTGAGATTTCTATACTGCTTTTTTACCCTGAAAATTAGTTTATATCATGAGTATATAATCCACGACTCATGTTGGAAATGGAACCAAGGATTCAGCAGTTTACTGAAAAGAAATGTGTGTAATTCATTCACTGATATAAGTAAATGGAAAAGCACACCACGTCTCTCCTTTTCGTGGATTCACCTGTAAGTTTGATAATTTCCAACATCTTTTCGATGTTCAGATGGCTTACATGTAGGTTGCCTGCAGGATCTGTACCTGTTGATCCCATGTCTAGTTTTGCACCAGCTGTGTTAGAGGTGCCTAACCTTTCTTGTCTCGTATCTATTTTTCTCTTTTAATTCAGGATCAAGGAACTGGTATCTGGAGATAAATTACCTGCTAGCCGCATATTTGGAGATCCCTTGAAGCTGGAATCTCTTAACCTGCATGACCTTCATCCTGCTTCTTGGTTTGTTTATTATAATACTCTTTTGGTTCAAAAATGATCGAACCTTTTTCAGACTGATTTCTACAATTAAGTTGTATTCTTTTCCTTTCAGGTACTGTGTGGCATGGTATCCTATATACCGTATACCTGATGGAAATTTTCATGCTGCTTTTTTGACATATCACTCTCTGGGTCATTTTGTTCATCAAAGTGCCTCGGCATGTGTTCCAGGTGCTTTCACAAATGTAGTTTCTCCAGTTGTAGGTCTGCAGACGTACAGGGATAAGGTACGTCTGCTCTGCATTTTTTATAATATTATTGTTTTGAACTCAAAAGACTCTTTTTAGATCAGAATGAGATTAAGGTAATTCTTTTGCACTAAATGTCAGGTTGAAGGCCTGCCTCAAACTGCACAATGCTTAATTGTGCTTTGTTATATTTAGCCATGATCGAGGAGGCTTCAAGCTGCCCTCATTAGGCAATGTAGCTTTAAGTTATTTTATTCATTTGTTCCTGCTGCTATTTTAGGCAACTGCTCTTGTTGTGAAGGGATGCACACAATGTAGAAAATTTAGGTATTGAATTAGCATCTGCATATCCACCATGTTATCATCAAACACATAAAATATTGATCTTGTCAAAGAAGCAATAACTTTATCATCAATAGAACCATCGATAGCTTATGCAATGCATATATCACATGCAATACCAATAAGGATCTAATAAAATATATAGTAGTGACTTAATTGTTTGCCTGTGGTTTAGTATTCAAACAAAAAAGTAAAAAATTCTAGCCGAAGAGTATAAGCACTTGCTTTTCTTTGACTATGTTTAGGTGCAGAGATGATGACAAAACTGGGATGTTGAAGAGGTAAAAAACAATTAAGCATTTGATTTTTTTGGATTAAGAATAGTAAGGTGCAGAGACCAAGACAAATGAGGAGGTTGAATTGGTGAAAGAATGTGATGAATAAAAAAGAAGAGAGAATGGTAAGCGATTTTGAAAATGGGAAAGAGTAGATGCTCTTTTACCCGCTGGGTTCTCTATGAGAAGCAGGGAGCTCATCTGAAAATTGTACTAACCGTAGAACAGAAAGGCCGGGGAGAGCGAGATGAAGAAACTACTATGGATAGCAAAGGTAGTGGATCCAGGAATTTTTTAAAAATATTTTATTTTTTATGTTTTAACTGTATTGTTGGCTATCTAATTCTTCACCTGCAATGTGCATTCTAGCCCTTGTTTGTCCTCTGGCCATGTTTTAACTGTATTGTTGGCTATCCAGGAAAACCTGCTCAATTGTTGCGCTTTTCTGTTGGCATGAAAATTTAGATAGACTCCTTTTTGGTTGGTCTTGATTATGATGACTATAAATCTGACATTAATCTTCTATACATGGTAAGTCTTCAAACAAGAAAATTTTAGTTCAAGGAGGAACTTGCCCGGAAATCTGTAAGGTTGGCTGGAGGAAGATCCATCGCCATATTTGCAATTCTAGTTCAAACTTGAGAAACGAACCAAAATTTCCATGACAGAAGAGTAGTTCAGTGCTTAACAAAGTAATTTGTACTTCTATTTGTTAAAGAAAAACACATTTGTGATACTGTGTTACCTGCTATGGTTTGTGTTAGTTCCCACAACATTGTTTCTCAATGTCTGCTATGGTTTGTGTAAGTTCCCACAACATTGTTTCTCAATGTGCATGCATGCTCTGAATGTAGGGGGAGAATTGGTTTCAGCCAAGGGATATGGATCTGAAGGTTTTCCAGTCTGAAGAAGCACATTTTTCCGACACCTCCGACTTATTGAAGGAGAGGCTGAGGACACTCAAGCAAACTGCATCTGTGATGGCAAGGGCAGTAGTTCATAAGCGCGATCAAAGATCTGCGAACAGGCATCCAGACTATGAGTTCTTTGTGTCACGGAGCTGGTAGATGGTTGTCCATCCTTCTCTCCAAAGATAATTTCTCAGAGCTTCTCAGAAGTTTTGTAACAATGCTAGAGCATAGTTTAGTGCTAACCCAAAGGGTTCTTTTTCCTTGTAATGTGACGTATGCAGGAACCCGATGTAGGACAGGAATTGCAAGATTTTGAACGTGAATTGTTGTCGTAAGTTCGCACACCCCTGATGTAGAACAGGAAATGTATGATTTTGAACGTGAATTGTTGTCGTAAGAGTTTGCAAACCCCCGATGTAGAACAGGAAATGTATGATTTTGAACGTGAATTGTTGTCGTAACTTTTACGCTGTCTGAGCTCTGACTGCAACTGATCTGTTCCTTGCCATCAAATCTGTAGGTTTGTTTTGGTTCATCTGAAGAAGTGTGGATGATGATATGTGAAAACCATCGGGAGTTCAGGATTATGTGGTGAATGCAGGTCCACAGCATACACGAAATGAAATGGACATGAACCAAATGCGATTGATACTGCATACTTCAATCCATTGAAGAGAGACTGTAATGTTAGCCAAGAACAAGGATTACTGAGGCAAAGAGTACGTGTACCCCACACAAGACTACATTACTAGCGAAGTTGGGTGATTCATCTCCTACTCCTTTGTGTTGCTACGAGTTGGATCAACCGTGTCATGTTATCATAGGAAGAACCGCCCGTCGCCATAGTTTTGCTTGCCTTCGCGGCGAATTCTATGGCTCTCCTCCTCCTCTCCTCTCCCTCCTCCCTTCCGTCCATTAACCGCTCCACAACCTCCGCAATCTCCTCCCTCTTGACCGCGGATCCCTCTTCCGCCGCTTGTTCCGGCCGCCGCATGGATGTCTTGACGCCGACCGCGACTCCGATCCCGACCGCATCCACGATCAACTTCTGGTTGAGGAATTGCTCCGCGAAGAGCGGCCATGTCGCCATCGGCACGCCCGCACTCGCGCTCTCCAGCGTCGAGTTCCACCCGCAGTGCGTCAAGAAACCACCCACCGCGGGGTGCGACAGGATCATCACCTGCGGCGCCCACCCCCGGATCAAGAGACACTTTGGGTCAACTCCCCCTTTCTCAAGCTTCTCTTGCATCCATTCCTCCACTGCTTCAACGCCGTTGATGGCCCAGATGAAGGGTCTGTTCGAGGCGAGCAGACCGTATCCCAGCTCCATCAGTTGCTCAGACGCAAGGCTGCCCAAGCTACCGAAACTGACGTAGATCACGGACCGTGGCTTCATTGAATCAAGCCAATCTAAGCACCGGCTCGCATCCACCGACAGCTTCTTACCCCTATCAGCCATGTCCAACCTCCCTGATCTATAACACAGCGACACCGGTCCGATGGTGCACACCTTCTTCCCCGAGGCCGCCGCTAAGCGCTCGGCATATCCTGGCTCCAGGTCGTCGAAACTGTTGACGAGGACACCGTCCATGGCGAGTTCGCCCTCTCGTACTTCGTTGCACATCTCCATGAAATGGGGCAACAACTGGAAATGAACTGGTAGTTGTTGCCTGGCGATCTCGAACTGAAATGGCAGGCCCGGGAGCAGGAAGGGCTCGGTCGGCGACGACGCGCGCTCATGGGGCCTGTAACGGTAGAGGTTGTGCATGCAAAAGAGTGCGAAGGAGCCAAAGCCGTGGAAGACGAAGCATGGAATGCCGAGCTCACGAGCAACCGCCGGAGTCCACGGGTAGTAGGCACCACAGATGATGCAGCTCGGGGCAAGCGCCTGCTCACGGAGCAGCTCCTCCAATGGCTGCCGCAGAAGCTTGGATCCGTCGTAGAGGTTCGGCATCATGTCGAAGGCAGGCAGGCTGTCCATGCTCTCGCAGCCCTCCGGTAGGCCCACCTCCACGGAGGGGAAGGGGAGGAAGACGAAGCGGATGGGGAGGCCAGAGGTGGCGATGTGATCGATGGTAGGTTTGAGCTGGGCGGCATTGGCCGGCGTCATCACGATGGTGACCGTGACGCCGCCGCGCTCCGCAAGCAAGCGGCCGATGTCGATCATGGGAATCGTGTGGCTCGTGCCCAGCCATGGGATCAGAACAAAGTGGAGGTCCCGACGACCGGCGATGCTGCTCTCCATGGCTGCCTGCCTTCGTTGTGCGGCGAGCACAAGGGATCGGCGAAGACTGCTTGCAAAACAAACGACAGACCGAGGTCACGAGTTCCAAGTAGCTTCCTTAATCGATGCATCACGGAAGCGAGTGGCACTTACCATTAGCGTGCGTCCTCTAATTTAATCTGTTTATTGTCGAGCTAATTACATATTATATTAGAACGAACACTAATAGCATAGTAAATTTTATACTTAAAAAATTTATATTAAGATCCTTATAATTCTGAAAATAAAATAAATAATCTTATTTATCATATTATCATCAACTGTATTGACAAAGAACACAACACGTGATATCAAGATCGGTATAAAAGTGGTAGATAAAAAGATAATTTTAATATCCTTTCTATTTCTAATAACAAATAGTTTGGTGAGTATGTCGTCCGTCATGAAGAGGAGCAAGATGAGATTGGATAGTCAACTAATACGAAAGCTCCCATGAAGAAGGGGAGGTATACTTGCCATGTCACTTTGTGTAGTGAGAGTGATTGCTATCGAGATGCTCAGTGTCATCACTGCCTTTAGAGGCTAACGGTTAAGAATGCAGCAGCTTTTATATTTCGACTCATGTGAAAAATCGTCATGCATCAATCGCTCGATCGTGTTCACATGGTGCACTATTGCACACAGGAGTGTTTCATGCCGTGATCCTACAACCTACACCGCCACTTGACACACTATCATCGCTTGTCGCCTGCCCTAGGGGACTGGAGAGAGCGAGGAGTAAAAAAAGGGCAAGGGAATGAGAGCTTGAGAGGGGGATAAGGGAAAGGGAATAAGGTCTTATCTCCTTTTTTTCTTCTATCTTTTTGGTTATGTGGGAACTAATTCAAAATTGAGTCAGACTTGGGCTCAATCAACTGGACCAGCTCCTCACTGAACCGATCCAACTCACGTGAGAAACCATCGTGCGCCTCTCACCGCTGATGCATTCCTCATCATTGACCTTTGGGCGATGGTAACATTGAGCCTCTGAATGATGGCGTTCAATTAGCGGAGGCTCCCATGAAGATGCATTCCTTGTGCTTCTCACTATCGGCCTATGATGCTTCATAGGAGTCTTCGCTTTAGTCATCCAACTCTATCCAGCTTTAGTCATCACCTCCTTCACGAAGGTCAGCTTTACTCATCCAACTCTATCCGGCTCTTCTCCATGGCACACTCACCAAACTACTCATCGCTTAAAACAGAAGAGATATTAAAATTATATTTTTCGCCATCACTTTCGTATCGCTCTAACATGTGGTGTCATATATTATGTTTTTCATCAAAATAATTGATGATGACGTTAGGGTAAATAAGTTATTTATTTAATTTATAAAATTAATAGGGATCCCAATATAAATTTTTTAAGTACAAAGACTATGATACTAATACGGTCTAAATACATTGGGTAATCTATAATTAATCCTTCTATTGTCTCTAAAAAAGGAGGATAATAATTGAAAGATATAAGAGAAAAAAAAAGAGTGATACGAGGAAGTCAATTATCTTTGAAAGCTCCCTACTAAAAAAAAAAAGAAGTGACATCAACCAATCATATATATAATGGAGAAGGAAAATAATATAATTTGTAGATCCATTTATTTAGCCCGTTTAGTGGTTTAAATATAAAAGAGAAATAAAAAAAATAAAATTATATCAAATCAAATAAATAATGTCTTCTTTCTTTCTATATGGGATAGAGATAAATCTTCACAATGGTATGTGTAACGCGACAATAGCAATCAATAAAGAGAAACAAAGGTTGACAGCACTACAAACGAGTTTCTTTGTCGGCAGCACCGTGAAACGGGGAGAAACATGTGCTTATGTGGGATCATACCTTCTACTTTATGTTGTGCTCTGTTTTGTGGGCACTTGAACACGGGGGGGCCTTCACATGTGCAAGCATCGTATGCGTTCATCTTTCCTCAAATAAAATAAATAAATAAACAAATAAAATAAATAAATAAACAAATAAAATAAATAAAAAGGACAGTTGATTTGACAAGTATGTTGTCCTCAGTATGCAAAAACGATCGAAGGAGCGTCTTAGAAGACCCCTATTTTTTTTTTAGACTAGGCTTTGTCATGTGAATTCACCTGTCACTTTGCCCCCTTGGTATCACCATCACCTCCCTTGTGATCACCACCAAACACCTCCACGTCACATCCATCATAGTCTTCACGACCTCCTCTCTCCTACTTATGTCGCTTGCAACCTTGTACAGTCAACTAGTGCGATGAGCTGTATCCGCCTACCTAGGCGATGTGGAGGGTAGGTGCACGACAAGACCAAAGTCAACTTTGTGGGGTCGATCCCTAATCGTTATCCTTGACACCCATAACCTCACCCTCAAGATCTCCCTCCCCAAATGGGAGGCATAGATGGGGACACGTCGAGGGAGGGAGGTCTCAAGGGTCGACGTTGTAGAGGTTATTTGTAGTTGGGAATGTCATTATAATAGAACGAAGGTTGGTGTAACAATAATATGGTCATGAGGGTGATTCTAGAAAGGTGATAAAGATGGACATGATGATGACCTACAACACATAAGGCATAGATGACCAAGGCATGGCTAAAACCACTACAATGACATTCCCAACTACAAATAACCAAAATTAAAATAGTAAAAATGATTAGGAAGGGTATTATGTAGGAATAAAGCAAAAAAGAAATGAAATAATACAAACTTAGGATTTTTTTAAAAAAATTACTGAACATATTTTTATTATCTTTGTTGTGAGTTTTTATGCCATGGCTCGAGAAGTTGCATGACTTGGTTCGGTCCCGATTCTGTAAGGTCATCCGGGTGGTTACTCAGTAGGAAGGCTTCACGGAGAAGGGATGAAAAGTTATGGTTGCCGTCTCTTATGGTGTTCGACGAATCTATAAGGGGCTTTTGGTCGTGAGTCCTTGCACAATAAGTCAAGGCCGGAGAGGGGAGTTTCGGCTTGACCCCTCCAAAGCTTAAGTCAATTTTTGTAGATAGTGAGTCTTGTCCCCCAACATCTACTTGGGGGTGATTTTTATACCTTCCAAAGGGAGTCGACTCCCCATGTGCTTACTAGCATCCGTTGATATTTTCGGTGGGTGATTTGTCTATTTCGAGGCCATCCTTCCGACCCCATGTCTTGCGAGATTGTATCCTCACTGGCAAGTGTCACTTGATTTCAAACGACATGGATTTACTGTGCACCACTTCGGAGCTGGGCGGTGTCACTTTTGAGTAGTGCTACGTCACTTCAGGATGTAGCCATTCCTGAATCATTTTGTGTCGTTTCGTGTTGCTTGGAGATATGTGCACTACTTTGATTGGAGTTGCGCCATGTGTGATCTAAGGTGGCTGCTAGCTGGGTGGTACCAAAATATCCTCTATCATTTTCTCTCTCTCTCTCTTCCCCCCGATGCCTCGTAGAGGCGTAACATATATCTCTCGTCAAGGTATTCGAGGTGCACCTTTTGTATGTTTCTTTTGCTAGTCATAGGTGCCCAACAAGCCAATCACGTGAGTGATAGCATGTGTGACTTGACACGCAGTTATTTTGCTTATTATATTTTGACATTTATCGCTTTATATTGACTATTGCATATATGTATATATATATTATGATATCTTTGGATCTGTGCAATAGGAATCGGATTGTGATGAGATCACGATAATGAGACCGATTTGCCTTTAAACACAAATTCTAAATAATCCCGGTCATAGATTACTCGAGAGGGACATCGAGATAATTGGACAGACTGGTGTGCTATATACCTATCCATATATTGGATGCAGCTGGTTTCATAGCTGTTCGTATGGGGACACTAGGGATATAGTACAGGTGCTCATTGGAGAATGAGTTCACTGATTGATCCGTTTACGGAATGCTGGATGGTTGATGATATCTTATTGTCAAACAGTGATTCCGTAGTCCCAGTGGTGTATCTGGTCCTTAGACTTGAGACACCAAGGATGTCCTGTATGAGTGCTCCATTCTTTGATACCAGACTTATAGGTTTAGATGTCCCAGATCTAGTACAACCAGTCATCGGGAGTGACAATCAACCTTACGAGGGCTATTGAGTGTCGATAGAGGATCATCCACTCTCGGTGTCATGAGAGGAATATCCCATGTGTTCTTGCTCAAACAAATCCCTGGCCAGGGTCATTCGGATTGAGAGAGAAAAAGTTCTCTAGGAGAATCAGATTAGAGCAAGACTCGAGAAAAAAACATATAGGTTTGACAGTACCATGCTCGGTATATGTTCTTTGGGATGTTAGATGGATGAGGGACTATAGATACATGGTAACTGAGGACAGACAGGTAAAATGGATTAGATTCCCCTGAATCGTTTGGGGACTACGGCGTAGTGGCCTAGTACGTCCGTAGTCGTTGAGTCGAGTGAATTATTATGAAGATAATATTCATTGAGTCAGAAGAAGTTCTGATAGGTATGACTTATGGCCAACTCGATATTAGACCTAGAGGGTCATACACATATGGTAGGCATTACGATGAGTAGATATTCAGATATAAGATATCCGCCGGACCCCCTATCTTATTGGATATCTAATAAGCCACCGAATTATTGGATCCCATGGATGAAATCCAATAAAAGCACATGAGAGATTATTGGATAGAGATCCATTAATCTAAGAGACTTGGATAGTTGGATGAAGATCCAATACCCAATAGGGGAGGATCCATTAGGGTTAAGTTGATAGGGAACCTCTATAAATAGGAGGGATTCAATGGTTCATAAGCTAGAGCCTTTGCTTGCTTCTCTTATTCTCCTCCCCCCTCTCCACTTCCGATACACCCTCGGATTTCTTCCGGCGGACTCCTAGTAGGCTCCCGATCTTGTGGCGAGTTCAGCGAGTAGTTGAGCCTTCTCGGTGATCTCTGCGAACCTCCGACGATCTCTTCGGTGGACTTCCAAAAACTTTGACAAGTCCCTGATTTCTTCTCGGTTGGTTCTGGCAGCATCTCCGATGAATCTTCAGACTCTCGAACACCCATCGAACTTGACTCCGGTAGACTTGCTTTATGTTTTCAGGCTATCGTAGTTAATTCTGTATACTTAACTCAATAATATGGATTAGATCAATTAACCCATCAATTGATTTCATTATCAAAATCTGAGATTCAACAATCTCCCCCTTTTTGATGATGACAATCAATTGATGACGGAGTTAAACATAACTCCCCCTATCTATATGCCATATTATGAGAAGATAAAAATACTTGAATTCAATCTCTTTGAATTCAAGCCTAAGCCGATAAGTTCTATCCGTTGAACTTATCGCTATTCTCAACTAGCATAAGCAAATACGAAACTTCGTATTTCTCATAATTTCAAGCTATGAAGATTATTTTCAAGTCGAATGATAAAAGACAATTATCATTTCAACAAGAGATATGAACTTTCAACATAAATCTCATGATATAAATGTAAGGCATGATCAAGCAATCTAAAAACTTGCAATATTCTCAAGGAGTTTTGTGATGTATTTAGGACATTTACATAGGCTCTTGCAATTTAGATAAGTCATGCTGTCGATGCATATAATTCATATAAGACCTTTGCAATACATAAGCTTTTGCAATTTATATAAGTCATACTTTCACATTGGCATACAATTCATCAATCTTTTACTCATTCTTCTCGCATTAATACATGCTCTTGCAATTGATATAAGTCATGCTATCGATGCATACAAGACATTTGCATTAACACAAGCTTTTGTAAGTCATATAAGTCATGCTATCACATTGGCATACAATTCATCAATCATTTACTCATTCTTCTCCTCCTTTGTCATCAACAAAAAGGAGACGAGACTTTTAAGTATACAATTTGTGATTGAAAATTCACCATGAAGATTGATCATTGGGCATTCATAAGATTATACAAAATTCAGCTTATTAAACAGAATCCAAAATTCATCTTAGTAGAAAGAAATCAGCATTCATTCAAAATTCATCATATTTGAAAAATTCAGCATTCGTTTAAAACAACATGGTTTTCATACAAAAGAAAGAAGATGACAAAACTTTAACTTGGGATTAAGAGTAATCATACAAGGATCGCATGTCAAGGTAACAGAATAAGAAGGCATATCGATTAATCCTTAGGAGGAAATCCATAGTTCTTATACATGACATTTATTTTTTGATTTATTTGTCGTAGTTCCTTCAAAATTTTAATTTGTTGAATTTGAATTTGCTCTTGTTGTGATTTGAGTTGTGTTGAATCTCGTATTTTGATGATGAAACCACTTGATATGTGTTTATGATTTAAACTGCATTTTGAGCGATGCAGGTCTACTCGATCAGGTTTAGACAATTGATGCAGGAGGAATTGACGTTGCGCCGGAAGAGATCACGTTAGGATATTGGATGGCTGAATGCTTCGGATGTCGGGCATCGGGCCAAGGAGAGCGAAATTGCGCCAAGGATATCCGGGTTGCGGAGGTCAACCGTCGATTGGGCAACAAGTCGCAAGAGAGGACGATGCACTGAAGAATCGGACAAAGCGCCAACCAATGACGTGCCGGGCAACAGAATGTCAATTCGCGTTGTAATAATTGTCTAGATCGGAGTTAAGTTTTGGTTTGTGTGTGCAGGATTAACTATGATAACAATGAAGATATAAAGCGAAACAAAGTGCTGGAGTCAAGCGCGAAGGATTCGTTGGGAGTTCGAGAGTTCGACGGAAGTCCGAAGGTTCGTCGGGAATGCTGCCGGAACTAGCCGAGAATGAGTAGGGAGCTTGCCGAAGGGTTTTTCGGAAGCTCGCCGGAAGGTTCATTGGAAGTTCGCGGAGCTCACCGAGAAAGATCGGAGCTTACCGAAGAAGCTCGTTGGAACTCGCCAAGAGCAAATCATGAAGTCTAGGAGCTTGCCGGGAGTCCGCAGAATGGTTTCCGAGAGTTTATCGGAAGACCGTTGAAAGTTCGCCGGAAGCTCGCCGGAAGAAGTCTTGACTTACGGACTTTGTAATAGCTTAGAAAATGTCTTTAAATTCGTAGTTATCACGTTAATTAGGGTTAGGATTAGGTGTTAATCTTATAACCCAAGTAGGGGTCAATTGGGCCCGAGTTCGGACTGGTTTGGGCCAAGTTTGGAGCCCAACCAGTGAGCTGAATTGGCCTAGGCGGTGGCACCGCCCAGCACCCGAGAGCTGGGCGGTGACACCTCCTGGGCTGGGCGGTTGCACCGCCCAGCACCCGAGCGCTGGGCGGTGGCACCGCTTGGCTGGGCGGTGGCACCGCCAGCATCAGGAAACAAAGAGAATTCAAATTTTGGAGCCCAAATTTGAATCCTCTTGAGGCCTATAAATACCCCTCAAATCTCAGCTGAGAATACAACCTTTTGAAAAGCAATAGTTTGAGTTAAGAGCCTTAGAATAGTCTTTGCAAGCCTTGTTTTTCATATTGCTTAAGTGTTCACCTCCTCCCATCTTGTTGAAAAGAATTGTAAGAGTGTGAGCCACTTGTAAAGGTTGTAAGAGGGGTATTAGTCCTTCCCCTACAAGAAATTTGCTAGTGGAAGTTGGAAGCCTCTTCGAAGAAGGCTTCGCAAGTGGATGTAGGTCATTTTGACCGAACCACTTTAAAAACTACTGCGTTATCTGGTTTGCATCCTACTCTTGCCATTTACATACTGTAAACTTCTCTACTTAATTACTACGCTTCCATACGTTTCTAAGTTATCAAGCTTCTAAAATCGGTTTCCATTGATATTGCTTTTCATCGTACGAAAGATTTATCAAAACCGAAGTTTTAATCCGCTGCACTAATTCACCCCCCCCCCTCTTAGTGCCGCTCCGATCCCAACAATTGGTATCAGAGCCCGGTATTTCTCATTTCGGATTTACACACGAGAGAAATGGCTCTTCATGGCTTTCAAGAGGGCTTATCGATTTTTCGTCCACCGTTGTTTAACGGATTGGACTACACTTATTGGAAAACTCGAATGAGAGTTTTCTTGATTTCTATGAATTTGGATTTATGGAATATCGTTGAAAACAGTTTTCAACTTCCCTCTAAACCGATGAACGAATGGTCGGATTTGGAGAAGAAGTATTTTTCTTTAAACGCAAAGGCTATGAATGCCTTATTTTGCGCTTTTGACAAAACTGAGTTCAATCGGATTTCAATGTGCGAAACGACTTTTGATATTTGGCAAACACTTGAAATCACGCACGAGGGAACTAGTAGAGTCAAAGACTCGAAAGTTAATATTTTATTGCATGATTTTGAGCTTTTTCGAATGCAACCAAGCGAGACTATAGACGACATGTACACCCGTTTCATAGATGTCGTCAATAATCTAAGTGTTCTTGGTAAATCTTTTTCAAATTTTGATCTCGTGAGCAAGATCTTAAGATCCCTTCCAAAAAGGTGGGATCCTAAAATAACCGCAATACAAGAAACAAAAGATTTAAATATTTTTCCACTTGAAGAACTAATTGGTTCATTGATGACATATGAAATGGTTCACAATACACATGATGAACATGATGAACAAAATCACCTTCCAAAGAACATGAAGGATTTGGAACTCTGGACAAATGAATACCACTTGAGCGATGACTCAAGTGATGAGGACAATGTTGAACTTGAACTTCGAACACTAAATCTTAATAAGTTTATTAAACAAAAATCTAAAATAAATAATGAACTTGAACGGAGGAAGAGGCCAAAGAAGAGGAAGGCAACCAAGGATGAATCAAAAACTTCCAAAGGCGAAACCGTGAATTGGGCTTTGATGGGCTTCGACTACAAGGTGAGTATCTCAACTCTCTTGAATTATTTTGAAATTACTTAAAGCCCTTCATGAGTGCTTAATTTAGATAGTAGGAATAGGAAATAAAAAAATTGTTTTTCAAAAATCATATCATGTTTTTCTTTGTAGCATCTTTGAAAAATTAAAAAAATTGATCATGAAAAGTATATTGCAAAGGTTTCATGCATGTTATGTTTTGAAATGTTGAATGATGCAATATTAGGGATGATAATATGATATGTGATAATGCTTAGGATTAATCCATACATATGTATACATCATGCATGAGTTTTTGAAGTAAATGTTGATTTGAATCTCTCATTTTAGATTAATATGCTTTTGGTCTAATCGTTTTTATGATGAATTAAGATGACATTCTTATGACATATTAAGATGACATAGTGCATGTACATCTATGTATGAATTTCTTGATAGTCTTTTGATGATAGATGTGATATCATGATGTTTTATTTTTGATGTGTTTGGTCTTGACGGCTTTATGACGAAACTTATGTTTTGACTTTAAATGATGATACAATGCTTTCACAAAAAGACTTGAACACCGTCACATGAAATCAATTGTATGAAATGGAAATGAATTTTATATCCTATTGAGATTAATGAATTTATTTTACCAATCTTGTGAATCTCATGAAAATAAACATGATGAATATTTTGAAAATAAATGAGTGTATCATGCATTTGGTCTTAATGATTTCTCTTGAACATACTTTTTGAAATCATACTTGATAATGAATATCAAGATATTAAAAGGATGTTATCATGGAATCATGCTTGATAATTTATTTTACGAAATTTACCTTTCTATCTTGAATGTTGACATTTTTTTTAAAGCAAAGGCATGCTCATAAGAAGCAAATCATATGAATAGAAATTTATAAAAATGAAATGTAATCCTCTATCTTATTGATTTTTCAATAAATCTATGCTTGTCATATATGAATTTATTGAATGTAATTTTGAGGATGATTTCAGATTTGACAAATGCTTGATTCGTATTTACGACATAAGATACATTTTAAATATGAATCATGCTTCAATCATGTTAAATGCTTCAATCATTTTCTATCTCTAGAGTTCTCGATTTTGATGAAATACAAGTGATAAATTTATTTATGATATCTTGTAAATCACTTGAATTATAAATAAGTTTTTTTTTATGATGTGTTAAAAAAATCACTTAAAAAGAAAATGCTTTTCCCATCTTATCGAGATTAATGATTTCATGATATTGTGTGAATCTCGAAATTGAGTTTGATGAAATAGTAATAATGTTATTCATGTTATGAATCTCAAAAATGATGATTTGATTATGATTTTTTTTTAATTAACTTGAATGAAATTTTGTTTTAACCGAATCATGAACTTTACCTTGACTTCTTGACTTAAGAATTTTGAAGAAACATGATGATTACTTGATATTTGATTCTTGAAATTTCTTGTAAAATATGATCTTGATAAGAATGTTTCAATTTGCTCTTTGTGCTATATCTTTTCAAATGAATCATGAGCCTTGATATCATAATATAGAAATAACAAGATTTCTTTGCCTTGTATGTCTTGTGTGATGATTGTACATCAATTTGCTTTATTATGAATTATATGAATCTTGATCGTGAACTTGTTAAGAAGAATTTTAATGAACCATGAATCATATCTTTGGTATTCACGAATTGATCCTTATTGATATCTTTCATGAATTCTTTGCATATTTGGCTTGTTGAATGGTTGAAATTTTTAGCCATTGAGTTCTCCCTTCTTTTCGATAATGATAAAGGGGGAGTTAGTTTACTAGCCTGCATATTTCAAAAGAAGAAAAATTTGCTAGCTCGATCATTTCATTGAAAGAACTTGCTATCATAAACACTACCAATGAATTACAAATCTTGCAATATAAAGAGAAGCAAAGAATTGCTATTTCGAAAGAAGCAAAAAATGCAAAACTTAGAAAACTTGCAATATAATTGCTCTTGCCATGCTTTGTATCAAAAATAGGTTGATATCCTTAAAAGCATCGCATTAAAGTTTTTAATGTATCGTAATGTATCACATGTATCACAAATTGAAAATTTTGAGACTATTATCATATCATGTTCAACAATTGATATCTTTCATTGATATGATAAATTATCATCTCATGATATATCGCATAATTATATCATGATTTGCAATTGTATCATGTGATCTTTACTGAATTTTCACATTGATATCCTTTATGATATGATTTCTTTGCATTATTGTCTTGTATGCTTCATGTGATAATATGAATACATGAAACACTTATGATATGATTTTTATACAATTTCGTGTATTCATAAAATATTTATCTCATCACCCAATAACTCTTCTTGATATTCCTTATGAGATGAAATGAAATAATGCATGAAATACAAATGAGAAGTCAATGATCATACATGATAGGATGTAATGAATTTTGACATTTAGATACCATCAATTGAATAGCGATGATCATGTTGCCAAAATGATATATCATGAATGCTTGAATATCATGTTTAATATGCTCATAATGATGATTTAGTATCATGCATGAAAAATAAGGTTATTGAAATTGTGTATGTTTTAATTTGAATATATAATGATGCATAAATAAGAATGATACTTACCTTTGTCATAATATGAAAATTGATATAAGGGTCTTCCCTTCTTTTTTACAATGACAAAGGGGGAGCAAGAATTTCTAGCGTGGACATCATGAAAAGAGGCAAACTAACTAGCTTGCACAATTCAAGATGAAAGCAAAAATTGCACTTCTCAAAAGAGAAGATGCAAATGTAACATTTGCCAAATTGTTTGCTTGCCTCATGTAAAACATTATCTCTTGCTAGTTTGGCATTTTTGCTAGCTTGTATGTTGCAAAACTTGATCACTTTTTCAAACATTTTGCTAGCTTACACTTTGCAAAGAAAGCAAAATTGACACTTCTAGAAGAAAGAGCTTGTTATTTTGAACATCACAAGCTTGCCTATCTTAAGAAACAAAAATTGCAAAAGTGCTATCTTGCCTATCTCAAGAAGCAAAACTTGCAACTTGCACATTGCAATAGGAAGCAAGAATTATGAGCTTACACAAGAAAGCTATCTTGCATTTGCTTTCAAAATTTTTGCTAGCTTGTATATTGTGAAACTTACATATCGTAAAAATTGCTAGGTTGTAGTCTAAAGAGAAGTAAAAAGTTGCTATCTCAAAAGAAGCAAATGTGCTATATCTTAAGAGGCAAAAATGCTAACTTGCACATCTAGCAAAACTTGACAAATTTGCATATTTCAAGAAGCAAGAGTTGCTTTTTTGAACATCTCAATATTGCTAGCTTGCATGATGTAGAACTTACTATCTTGAACATTACCAAAAGTGCTATCTTGTATGCTGTAAAACTTGATAGCTTGAATGTCCTAAGCATGATGCATTACTTGCTAAATTTTCTAGCTTCAAAACTGCATGATGATAAAACTTAATATTATGTTTTTCATGCAATGAGTTGAACTTTTATTACAAACACAAAGAATAGTTGTACTTCTCCTTTTTGTTGATGACAAAGGGGGAGAAGTATGTTGATGACATGATATGCATAAGTTTATGCATATGTTCATGATGATGTGTTGCAAGTATTCATGATGAATATTGCAATGACTTGAATTCAGTTTAAATTCAAGGTTCTATCAATATGGCATATTGATATGGGGAGTTTGTTTAAACTCCGGGAGTTAAGGTTAACTCCGTCATCAAGTGGTTGTCATCATCAAAAAGGGGGAGATTGTTGAATCTCGTATTTTGATGATGAAACCACTTGATATGTGTTTATGATTTAAACTGCATTTTGAGCGATGCAGGTCTACTCGATCAGGTTTAGACAGTTGACGCAGAAGGAATTGACGTTGCGCCGAAAGAGATCACGTCAGGATATTGGATGGCTGAATGCTTCGGATGTCGGGCATTGGGCCAAGGAAAGCGAAATTGCGCCAAGGATATCGAGGTTGCGGAGGTCAACCGTCGATTGGGCAACAAGTCGCAAGAGAGGACGATGCACCGAAGAATCGGACGAAGCGCCAACCAATGACGTGCCGGGCAACAGAATGTCAATTCGCGTTGTAATAATTGTCTAGATCGGAGTTGAGTTTTGGTTTGTGTGTGCAGGATTAACTACGATAACAATGAAGACATAAAGCGAAACAAAGTGCTGGAGTCAAGCGCGAAGGATTCGTTGGGAGTTCGAGAGTTCGACGGAAGTTCGAAGGTTCATCGGGAATGCTGCCGGAACTAGCCGAGAATGAGTAGGGAGCTTGCCGAAGGGTTTTTCGAAAGCTCGCCGGAAGGTTCGTTGGAAGTTCGCGGAGCTCACCGAGAAAGATCGGAGCTTACCGAAGAAGCTCGTTGGAACTCGCCAAGATCAAATCGTGAAGTCTAGGAGTTTGCCGGGAGTCCGCAGAATGGTTTCCGAGAGTTTATCGGAAGACCGTCGGAAGTTCGCCGGAAGCTCGCCGGAAGAAGTCTTGACTTACGAACTTTGTAATAGCTTAGAAAATGTCTTTAAATTCGTAGTTAGCACGTTAATTAGGGTTAGGATTAGGTGTTAATCCTATAACCCAAGTAGGGGTCAATTGGGCCCGAGTTCGGACTGGTTTGGGCCAAGTTTGGAGCCCAACCAGTGAGCTGAATTGGCCTAGGCGGTGGCACCGCCCAGCACCCGAGAGCTGGGCGGTGACACCTCCTGGGCTGGGCGGTGGCACCGCCAGCATCAGGAACCAAAGAGAATTCAAATTTTGGAGCCCAAATTTGAATCCTCTTGAGGCCTATAAATACCCCTCAAATCTCAGCTGAGAATACAACCTTTTGAAAAGCAATAGTTGGAGTTAAGAGCCTTAGAATAGTCTTTGCAAGCCTTGTTTTTCATATTGCTTAAGTGTTCACCTCCTCCCATCTTGTTGAAAAGAATTGTAAGAGTGTGAACCACTTGTAAAGGTTGTAAGAGGGGTATTAGTCCTTCCCCTACAAGAAATTTGCTAGTGGAAGTTGGAAGCCTCTTCGAAGAAGGCTTCGCAAGTGGATGTAGGTCATTTTGACCGAACCACTTTAAAAACTACTGCGTTATCTGGTTTGCATCCTACTCTTGCCATTTACATACTGTAAACTTCTCTACTTAGTTACTACGCTTCCATACGTTTCTAAGTTATCAAGCTTCTAAAATCGGTTTCCATTGATATTGCTTTTCATCGTACGAAAGATTTATCAAAACCGAAGTTTTAATCCGCTGCACTAATTCACCCCCCCCCCCTCTTAGTGCCGCTCCAATCCCAACAAGTTGTTCTTATTGTGATTTGATCTAATGTAATTATGCCATAATAAGTTCTTCAGAGGATGAAGCAGGAGTTAAAGGTGCTGCACCAAAGGGACTAGGAGGAGGAGATTCATTTCCCCTAAAAATTGGTGTTTCGGGGTGTTCTACTGGTGAGGTAATTGGATCAGTCCTTTTAGGTTTCCTAACCCATATACCATTGCTAAATGTGCACCTTAGTCTTTTCAGTAGATTTCTATTGATGGTGTTAAATCGATCAACTTGAATTATTTCTTCATTAGGCGAGACACAAATATCATGAGTAAGTATTAATCGAGTGATTAACCCCCCATATGGTAACATAGTGTCTTTAGCTATTATATCCTGCATGTGTTGCCGGATTAAGTATCCAAAACAATTATGTTCTCCGGTCATAATCCAATACATGGTGCTTAGCTCCATTTGACTCATTTTATCAAGATGAAATTACTTGGGAAGTAGTATGCTAATCATGATGTGATGAAGAATTTTAGAGTTAAAGGGTAGTAAGTGCTTGTAACTTTTGGGTATCATACCTAGGTTTGGATTTTCAAAAATAGTTTCTAAGGCTTCGGAGTAAGTTGCTCCGATTACATTGACATCCCATTTATTTCTAAAATAACAGCCCTATCCTTTTTAGTAATTCCAATTAGTTCACAAATAGTACTATCAAAGATTTGAATTTGTTTTCCTAAAAGGTAGGTACTTAGGCTATCGTTATCCACACATAAGTTTGCATAAAATAGCCTAACTAACCTAGGATAAATTGGTTCATTGATTTGTAGGAGAGGTAAGACATCTAAATGTCCAAACCAACTAATGGGTTCTAGGTTTCCAAGTTTATCTAAATCAACATGGTTGCCCTTATGTATAGTTCTTGTTTCGAAATTTGGAAATCTAAGTGCTACTTCATTAGATCTAAAATTATTTTGGTCATATGAATCTCCTTCCACCCTCTTCCCTTTTGTTCTTGTTGATCTCTTAGGTGCCATTATCTAAACAAGATGATAGATCAAGAATATGAAACTATGAAGAGTAGGCAAAATAATGAGAAGAGAAAGGAAAGATTTCATATTTTACCTTATGGGGAATTCCTTGGAAGATAGAGAGCTTGAACTAACAAAAATCCCTCTCTTAGGCTTCTAAAGGTTAGAATGAGGGTTAGAGAGGTTTAGAGAGTATTGTGGGAGTTCTAGGGAGAGTTCTCACGGGTTGGGGGTGGTTCCACCGCCGGCCCTAAACCCTTCTCTTATAAGGGAGTTCTTGGGCGATGGCATCGCCAATCCGAGCGGTGCCACCGCTTGGCGACCGAGCACTCAAGCGATGCTACCGTCGGTTTTGGTGGTGCCACCGCTGGTGTGCCAAAGAAGAGAAAGAAAAAAATTCCTTTCCTCCCCCTTTTTGTATTTCAGAGGTGTTTGGTTCAAGATAGGAAAGGATCTTGGATTGCGCTTTAAGATGTCATTTGGAATCGAAAGAGAAGGAAGAAATCAAATCCACGAAAAAATGGAAAGAGGATGAAAAACTCTTTGGAAAATACATTCAATCAAGCTTATTCTCAGGGACAATTTAACATGCCTAGTTCCCTTCTAATAAAGTCAAATTGGTCTTCATCTAAGGCTTTTTGTAAAAATGTCTGCTAATTGATGCTTTGTGTCAATAAACTCTAGAATGACATTATTGTTAAAGACATGATCGCATATGAAATGATGCCTAACGTCGATATGCTTAGTTCTAAAGTGTTGAATTAGATTTTTGGTAAGACAAATGACACTTGTATTATCACATTTTATGGGTATATTTTTCAAGTAAATTCCATAGTCTTCTAATGTATTCTTCATCCAAACAACTTGTGCACAGCGTGCACTTGTAGCAATGTATTCAGCTTCCGACGTAGATAGTGCAACTGAATTTTGTTTCTTGGAAGTCCAAGAAATAAGTGCATGTCCTAGAAATTGGCATGTTCCGGATGTACTTTTTCTATCTGCATCCGCCAAAATTGACATATGCATAAGCTATTAAATTGAATTTATCGGATTTCGGATACCACAATCCTAAATTGGGAGTTACTTTAAGATATCTAAAAATTCTTTTAACACTTTTAAGATGAGATAATTTAGGATTAGATTGAAACCTAGCACAAAGTCCTACACTAAATATGATATCCGGTCTAGTCGCGGTGAGGTAAAGTAGACTACCTATCATTCCCCTATACATTTTTTGATAAAAATTTTCACCATTTTCATCCATATCTAACTTAGTCGAAGTACTCATAGGAGTGTTTATCGCTTTTGAACCATCCATGTTAAATCGTTTCAACAATTCTAATGTATATTTAGATTGATTAAGAAATATACCATCACTAAGTTGTTTAATTTGTAATCCTAAAAAGAAGGTTAATTCACCCATTAAACTCATTTCAAATTCATGACTCATACACTTGGCAAATGATTCACATAGTGGTTCATCGGAAGAACAAAAAATAATATCGTCAACATAAATTTACACAATAAAAAAATTATTTTTAAAATGTTTGATAAACAATGTAGTATCAACCTTGCCTTTGGTAAAATTATTTGAAATAAGAAAGGAACTAAGCCTTTCATACCAAGCTCTAGGAGCTTGTTTCAAGCCATAGAAAGTCTTAGTCAATTTGAATACATGATTAGGAAGAAGAGAATTTTCCAATCTGGGAGGTTGTTCAACATATACTTTTTTGGAAATAAAACCATTCAAGAATGTACTTTTGACATCCATTTGAAATAGTTTAAAAGAATTACTACTAGCATAGGCAAGGAGCATCCTAATGGCTTATAATCTTGCTACAAGAGCGAAGGTTTCTTCGTAGTCAATACCTTCTTCTTGGTTGAAACCTTTGGCCACTAGTCTAAGCTTATTTCTAACCACGATACCACATTCGTCTTGCTTGTTTCTAAAGACCCATTTAGTACCAATGACTAATTGGTCACTAGGTCTAGGAACAAGCTTTCATACCTCATTCCTCTCAAATTTTTTTGGTAAGTAAAAGTAAATTGATTATGTATAAAGTTTCTACAAATAGCTTTATCTATACAAGTCATAGACAAAGCCAAGTAACTCATAGAGTGCGAATGCGATAGTTATGACTACACATGCTGTAGACTATAACTACCTGTGGGTACATTATTTGGCATCATTCCCATGATCTTTTGCTAATAGCAAAATTAAATTTGATAAAAATATCTTTTTCTCTTCGGGTGAAGTGCTCGGTTTTGAGATCATGCTCCAAATAGGATCTTGAGTCTCTAATAATCTCTTTCAAGAGCTGAGCATTGTTTGTGTGTTGACATTCAAAGATTCTATTACATCTCTCCTTCCACATCCAACAAATAGCGCATCTGAAAGTGACCTTTGCCAGTTGTGTTAGAGGCCCTTTTCTTGAGAAACATTGCATAAGGTCACCTAGTTCTTGGTGCAGGTTTGGTTGCGGCAGTCTATTGAGTTCAAATCGCTAGAGAATCTCCTTCCATATCCATTTTGTATAATCACAAGCAAAATAGAGGTGGTCAACAGTTTCTTCTTGTTGCAAACAAAGGGAGCATCGGTTAACATGATAGATACCTCTTCTTTTCATATTGTCTATTATAGGTAGTTTATTGAGAAGGGCCTGCCATATACATAAGGAGTGTCTTTGTGATCCCGGTCGATCCCATGTCCAACTGCTTGAGACCCACTTGTTATTTCTTTGCCTAATTTGATTCCATGCGGATGTGGCACTAAATTTGCCATTGTCATGAGGCCAAATAAGTATATTTGAAGAGTTGTTCCTGATTGGAATAGCTATGATAGTCGGCCAAAGTGATAACATTTCGGGAGAAATAGGATTAGGGAGACACCATGTACCGTTAGCAATGAACTCAGAAACCTTCCAATCTTTGGGAGCCCCAAGATCTTTTCGTATTCTTTCGCCATATAATTGAAATATACTCTTCCCATTCACCCAAGGATCGTACCACATATTAGTACTAGTTCCAGAAGAGATTGCATAAGAGATGTGTTTGATTAGCCAATTCCTTGCCTTTAAATTTTTTTTTTTTTGGTAAGTAAAAGTAAATTGATTATGTGTAAAGTTTCTACAAATAGCTTTATCTATACAAGTCATAGACAAAGCCAAGTTACTCATAGAGTGCGAATGCGATAGTTATGACTACACATGCTGTAGACTATAACTACCTGTGGGTACATTATTTGGCATCATTCTCAAGATCTTTTGCTAATAGCAAAATTAAATTTGATAAAAATATCTTTTTCTCTTCGGGTGAAGTGCTCGGTTTTGAGATCTTGCTTCAAACAGGATCTTGAGTCTCTAATAATCTCTTTCAAGAGCTGAGCATTGTTTGTGTGTTGACATTCAAAGATTCTATTACATCTCTCCTTCCACATCCACCAAATAGCGCATCTGAAAGTAACCTTTGCCAGTTGTGTTAGAGGCCCTTTTCTTGAGAAACATTGCATAAGGTCGCCTAGTTCTTGGTGCAAGTTTGGTTGCGGCAGTCTATTGAGTTCAAATCGTTGGAGAATCTCCTTCCATATCCATTTTGTATAATCACAAGCAAAATAGAGGTGGTCAACAGTTTCTTCTTGTTGCAAACAAAGGGAGCATCGGTTAACATGATAGATACCTCTTCTTTTCATATTGTCTATTGTAGGTAGTTTATTGAGAAGGGCCTGCCATGTACATAAGTAGTGTCTTTGTGATCCCGGTCGATCCCATGTCCAACTGCTTGGGAACCACTTGTTATTTCTTTGCCTAATTTGATTCCATGCGGATGTGGCACTAAATTTGCCATTGTCATGAGGCCAAATAAGTATATCTGAAGAGTTGTTCCTGATTGGAATAGCTATGATAGTCGGCCAAAGTGATAACATTTCGGGAGAAATAGGATTAGGGAGACACCAGGTACTGTTAGCAATGAACTCGGAAACCTTCCAATCTTTGGGAGCCCCAAGATCTTTTCGTATTCTGTCGCCATATAATTGAAATATACTCTTCCCACTCACCCAAGGATCGTACCACATATTAGTACTAGTTCCAGAAGAGATTGCATAAGAGATGTGTTTGATTAGCCAATTCCTTGCCTTTAAAATTCCTTTCCAAGCTGCAGAGTAGTATGTTCTTGTTGAAATTTCCCAGATTGATTCCTTTGAAAGATATCTAGCAGAAACCCATTGTGACCATAAGGAACATTTGTTTTGCAAAAGATCCCACAATTGTTGTACTAGGCATGCTTGATTCCAATCTCTAGTATTTCTCAAGTTTAGCCCCCCTTCATCTTTCGGTTTGCAAATGCTATCCCAATTTACCATATGCATTGCCTTATCATTTGTGCCATTCCAGAAGAAGTTCATTAATAACCGTTCAATATCTTGGAGAAGTCCAGTAGGCAGAAGAAATGCATTACACCAATATATAGAGTAGGAGTGCAATACAGAACGGATGAGTTCGAGTCGTCCTGCTTTTGATAGAAGCCTATTTTTCCAAGAAGAAATTCTATTCTTTATTTTTTGCAGGATAGGCTGACAGTGGGTTTTGTGAATGCCTGTGGATATGAGCGGGAGACCCAAATAAGGAACTGGCAGGCTTCCCTCACTAACCCCCAAAGTTTGTGCAATAAAGACCTTATCCAGAACGTAAGGGCTCATATATACTTTACTTTTCGCATGATTTAATTGAAGTCCAGAAACCATACCAAAGTCATTCATAATAGTAGCCAGGTTCTTTACTGAAGTTGGATCATTTTGGAGAAAGATAAGTAAATCATCTGCAAATGTTATATGTGATATATGAATAGAGCCAGCATTGGGTACCTTAATGCTGCCATTTAAGACTGCATGTTCCAACATACAGCTAAGTCCTTCCATCGCAATAGTAAAGAGATACGGAGAGAGTGGATCACCTTGTTGGATGCCATTCGTGCTCCCAAAAAAACCAATAGGTGTGCCATTAAAGAGTATCGAAAACTTTGGAGTTTCCAAGCAAAATTGAATCCAATTAACCCATTGCTGTGGGAAGTTCAAATCGAGGAGCATCTTATAGATAAATTTCCTATTAACTGAATCAAAGGCTTTCCGTAAATCAGCTTTAAAACATATTTTTGTCCCTCTTGCTTTTGAATGCAAATCTTTGACCAAGTCATTAGCAAGCAAAATGTTATGATGTATACTTCTCCCTTTGATGAAAGCAGCTTGATTTGGACTAATGATCTTGTGTATTACCTTTTGCATTCTATTTGCCAATACTTTGGAGATGATCTTGTAAATAAAGTTGCATAATGATATGGGTCGATAGTTCTCTAGTGAATCAGCCCCTGCATTCTTCGGAATTAAAGAAATAAAAGTGCAATTCATCTCTCTAAGAATATGACCTGAAGAGAAAAAATGTTGGCAAGCCTTGATCACATCATTTCCAATAATAGACCAAGCAGTTTGATAAAATTCAGCTGGAAATCCATCTGGACCTGGGCTTTTGTGCTTTGGTGACTTAAAGACAACACATACAATTTCGTCGTCTGTAATTGGGGCATTGAGGATTGAAATAGCTTTCGAATCATGTTTTCTAGTCGGCTCCACATGAATGTTATTAGTTTTCCCAGCTTGATTGAGTAAGGAAAAAAAAAATTGCTCTGTGTGTGCTTTAACCTCATCTAAATTCTCTATAAGATTATCATCTTTGTCTCTGCATTTGCTGATACGGTTAACAGCCCTTCGAGTAGCAATTGAAGCATAGAAAAATTTAGTATTGGAATCTCCTAGTGTAAGCCAATGCTGTCGAGACTTCTGCTTTGCAAAACTTTCCTCCTGTTTTAAGGCTTGCATGAAGTTATTTCTGGCTTCTGTCTCTTTGTAGATAATATTCTCATCATTTGGCTGAAGTTGCAGCTCATGTTGCAATGACATTAGTTCCTTCCTGCAAAATTGAACTGTGGTGATAATATTGCCAAAGGTATTTGTATTCCACTCCTTTAGTGCTGCTTTACAGGCTTTGAGCTTTTGACATAATATGAAAGGGGGGGGATCCATGCACATGAACATTCCAAGCAGATCTGATAACATCAAGAAATTGAGGATGAGTACTCCACATGTTAAAGAATCTAAACGGTTTCTTGCCTCTTGGTGTCGCTTTGTCTACGTGTATATACATTAAAGAATGGTCAGAAAACAAAGGAGCACCATACTCAAGAAGTGAATCTGGATAAATTGTTAACCATTCATGATTAATCAAACACCTATCAAGTCGAGCCATTATTTTTCTGTTAGCAGCACCTTGATTACTCCAGGAGAGCCAATTACCCACAGATTTCATATCAAACAAAGCTGCAGTGTCAATGTAATCATTAAAACTTTGAAGCTGGCTTTCTGAAAGTTGTCTACCCCCCTCTTTTTCATTTGTGTACCGAACAGTGTTAAAGTCTCCAAGAACAATCCAAGGTACATTGAAACAGCCATTTGCAATATTAGTCAGGTCAGACCAAAGAGTATTTCTTTCTTGCATACTATGTGTACTGGTTTCTTCTGACGAAGATCTTCCAAATAAGGTTTTCTATCGTGATCTTGACGGGAAAACTCGGAAGGTACATGTCTCATATTCCTGGAAGCCACAACGATGTCAGCATTGTTTATCTTTTGGTCATGCAAATGGAGCTTGTCAGCAAACTCCAAAACAAATCACAAAGGTCTATCGACCACGTCAAGCGCCTCAGCAACAAAGCGAGTCTTCTCTAATGGCAGTAGCACCGATGGTGGCGAAGACTATTGAGCATTCCGACTCGCAAGGACAGCACCGCGGACAGAAGGACAAATCCAAAACTATATCTCTTCCTATAATGTCGGAGCCTTCCACAACAGAGGTTTCCCTTGGTACTAGTGGACAGGAGAAACATAAGTCAGGAACTTCATCTCTTCCAATATCATTGGATCCGTCCACAATAACTCAACAAACTCAGGCCCAAACAAATCTCGCTAGCAAGGATATTCTTCCTCAACAAACTCAGGCCACAACAAACATCACCAACAAAGATATTCTGTCTCAACAAACTCATGCCCCAACAAACCTCTCTAGCCAGGCTACTCCAACAAGTACTATCCAGGATATTGTGCTGCAACAATCTTATCGTGCTTCGACAAACCCTGCCAATCAAGACCACATGATTCAAGGTATTTTAAAGTTTAAAAATCTGCAAGCTGTAGATGAAGTGGATAAATATAGGAATAAAGCCATAAAAAGGTAAGGATATTGTGCGGGAGGAAAATACAAAACCGAAGGATAAGAAAAAGGATGGTACAGTCCATCCAAAGTCATAGGATGAATACCTTACCACCTTTTTATTTCTTTATTACTGATGAAGATAACATGTTGGAATGTTCGCGGACTTAATAAGCCGGAGAAATGTCGGGAGCTCAACAGAATAATCAAGTCTGCCGCATGTGATATTGTTATTCTAGTAGAAACGAAAATTAAACAATCACGCGTTCAAGCTCAAAAGAATTTAATATGGCCGGACGCTGAACTGTTTACCAATGACTCAAATGAAACTTTTGGTAGAATATGGGTCTTATGGCATCCTAACTCTATTAATGCTTGGTTTATTTCTGCTACCGATCAATTCATTCATCTTAAGATAGAGGACAAAAAGAATGGCCTTGCCTTTAAAATTCCTTTCCAAGCTGC
This sequence comes from Musa acuminata AAA Group, assembly GCF_036884655.1. Taxonomy (NCBI): domain Eukaryota; kingdom Viridiplantae; phylum Streptophyta; class Magnoliopsida; order Zingiberales; family Musaceae; genus Musa; species Musa acuminata. The sequence continues at coordinate 18,362,303 of NC_088330.1, read as the reverse complement.
AGAGTGGTATGTTCTTGTTGAAATTTCCCAGATTGATTCCTTTGAAAGATACCTAGCAGAAACCCATTGTGACCATAAGGAACATTTGTTTTGCAAAAGATCCCACAATTGTTGTACCAGGCATGCTTGATTCCAATCTCTAGTATTTCTCAAGTTTAGCCCCCCTTCATCTTTCGGTTTGCAAATGCTATCCCAATTTATCATATGCATTGCCTTATCATTTGTGTCATTCCAGAAGAAGTTAATTAATAACCGTTCAATATCTTGGAGAAGTCCAGCAAGCAGAATAAATGCCTCTCAAATTGGTTCGATTTGAGTAAGGAAGGCGACGTTAGCACAAAAAATCTTGAAGGAAGAACAAGTTTGAACCCCTTTTGATATATCTCCTAGAATTAGCTCCTTTGGATGAGCATCCATATACTTCCATTTCTTGGGTAAGGAAGAAGATGTATCCAAGTTGCTATTTTGAGGAGGGGGTTCATTTAAATTCAAATTTTCAAAACCAAGATCATCATCAAAATCATTTTTATTTAACTCAAAAATTTAATTAAAAACTACATGAATAGACTCTTCTATAACTAAGGTTCTTTTGTTAAAAACACGAAAAGCTTTAGAAACGGAAGAGTAACCAAGAAAGGTGCCTTCATCGGATTTGGTATTAAATTTTCCTAAAGCATCCTTTTCATTCTAAATAAAGCATTTATAATCAAAAATTTTAAAATAAGAAACATTTGGTTTTTTGTTATTCTATAATTCATAGGGAGTTTTTGATAGAGACGGTCTTATTAGAACCCTATTCATGACGTAGCAAGCCGTATTAACGGCTTCGGCCCAAAAATACTTGGGTAGACTATGTTCATTCAACATGTTTCTTGCCATTTCTTGTAGGTTTCTATTTTTCTTTCAACTACTCCATTTTGTTGAGGATTTCTTGAAGTGGAGAAGTTGTGGTTATATCCATTAGATTCATAAAAACTTTAGAAGTCACGGTTTTGAAATTCGCCACTATGATCACTCCGAATTGAAGAAATTATGAAGCCTTTTTCGTTTTGAGTGAATTTACAAAATTTAGATAAACATTTGAAACAATCACTTTTATGAGCCAAGAAATATGTCCAAGTGTATTTAGTATAGTCATCTACAATTACAAAGACATATTTGCTTTCTCCTAGACTTGTTGTGTCAATTTGTCCAAATAAGTCTAAGTGGATTAATTGTAATGGTCTAGTGGTGCTAATTTTGAATTTTTGGTTTGAAACTAGTTTTTATTTGTTTACCTAGTTGACACGCATCGCATACTTTGTCCTTAACAAACTTCATATTGGAAATCCCTCGTACTAATTCTCTAGATGAGATCTTAGATATTAGTTTCATACTTGCATGGCCTAATCTCCTATGCCAAAGCCAAGCATCATCATTTAAAGCGGAGAGGCACATTTCATTACTTAGTTCATCAATGTTGATGGTGTAGACATTATTTTGTTTCAAAGCAATCATTAACATGTTATTGTTTGGTTTTTCTTGTCTCTATAGAGAAAAAGAAGAACGAACAGAAGGAGAAAGCTTGTCGTTGGGAGAATTCTGTTCCTCTTGCGCGAAATCGAAGGAGGGAGATCCCTCTTTCCTCTCCATCGGCGAAGGGAGGAAGTGGACGGTCATCAATTCCGCTATCTGGTCTCCTTCTTCTTCTTCTTTGTAGAAGGGAATGGAACCCTATCGTCTCTGCGGTCGGCTTTCTTCTTGCATTGTGAAAACAGAGGAGGGCGAAGACGAGGAAAGGGGCTGAGGTTTCTGCTCCAAAGGAACGACTGACCAGCTGTGCTGTCAAGGAAAGAAAGCGGCGCCTTGGTTCTTCCTCGCAGAAGGGAACGGAAGAAAGAGGGGGAAACGGAACCTATTCTGCTCTCTTCTTTCAGCGAGATCGAAGAAGGTGGGAGATCTACTCTGTTTCTCTTGAACAGAGGAGGGGTCTCCTTCTTCCTCTTCTAATCGGGAAAAAAGGAGCCCGAACAGAGGAGATCTGCTCTTCCAGCGAGATCTGAGAAGGAAGAAGAGAGGTTCTCTGCACCGCCCCCTTTCACCTGCTTCTCATCGGGGAAAAGGGGCTCGGAGGCTGATTCCTTCCAGCGGAGGTGAGGGACGCTCTGCTCTTTCAAGATCGAGATCGGTTCTTGAAACTGAAACGGGAACAGAGTGGGAGAATTCTGTTCTTCGCAGAAAGGAATGGAACAGAGGAAAAATTTCAGTTATTCTTTCCTCTCTGATTGGTAGCAACGGGAAGGCTGAAATCGAACCTTTCTCTCCTGCTCTGCTCGGTGAAAAAGCGCCGAGACATGGCAGCGATGGTCCCTGGGTCTAATGACGATGGCGAGAGGGTAGATTCGACGACGAGGCTCCCTTCTCAAGTTGCTCGTCCAATACCTTCTTTTCGGCGAGATGTTCCTTTGACGAAGCAGCATCAAAGTAGGTCGCGCTCTAGATCGCGACCTCCTGCTCTTATTTCCAATGAACCTCGGCCATGGACTAGCCTCTTCAAGGCTCCAATTGGAAGCCTGGACCTCAGTTTGGAATTCTTTGCTCCAGAAGTTCAGGCTGAAAAGAAGATTGTTGTGTATGAGATAGATGATTCCGCAGAGTTAATTGAGACATGGTCTATGGCGATTGTTGGTTATGTGGTAGGTCTCAAAACATCATATTTCCCACTATCATCATTTATAAAAACTAGATGGGGAACATCGGCATTTGACCTTCATATGCTGGAGAACGGTTTCTTTGTTTGCAAGCTATACTCTGAAGAAGATTTGCAACGGGTCCTTGAAGGGTTTTGGACTATTCGTGGCCATCCAATGATTCTACGACGCTGGTCCCCTGATGTCCGTTTGGAGTTAGACAGTCTACAGTCTATTCCCTTATGGGTATCGTTTCAAGGTCTCCCTCTACATCTTTGGAGTCGACGTTTTATTGCAAAGTTATGCAGTACTTTGGGACAGCCACTCTATATTGATAAAGCAACAGCTGCGCAGACGAGATTAACATTTGCTCGAGCATGTGTACTGGTTTCCTCTGACGAAGATCTCCCTAATGAGGTTTTTTATCGAGATCTTGAAGGGAACACTCGTAAGGTACATGTCTCATATTCTTGGAAGCCACAACGATGCAAGAGTTGCTTATCTTTTGGTCATGCAAATGGAGCCTATCAACAAACCCCGAAACCAATTAATAAGATCTACAGGCCACGTCAGATGCCTCAGCAATAAGGCGAACCTCCTCTAATGGTAGTAGAACCGGTGGTGACGCAGACGTGTGAGCATTTCGACTCGCAGGGACAGCGCCATAAACAAGACAAATCAGGAACTTTATCTCTCCCTATTATGTCGGAGCTTTCCACAACAGCCCATGGTACTCATGGACAAGAGAAGCAGAAGTTGGAAACTTCATCTCTTACTATATTACCGGATCCATCCACAACAGGAATTCCAATATCCACTCAAAATGCCAACCAAGACATTGTGACTCAACAAACTCAAGCACCAACAAACATCGCCAGCAAGGATATTCTGCCACAACAAACACAAGCCCCAACAAACCTTGTTAGTAAGGATATTCTGCCTCAACTATCTCAAGCATCAATAAATCATACTAACCAGGATATTGCGCCTCAACAATCAGACTACTTGACTCAAGGTATAAAGTTTAAAAATTTGATAACTGTGGATGAAGTGGATAAATATAGAAATAAGGCCCTAAAAGGTAAAGATATTGTGCGGGAGGAAAATGCAAAACCTAAGGATAAGAAAAAGGATGGTACTATCCATTCAAAGTTGTAGAATGAATACCTTACTTTCTTTTTCTGATGAAGATAATTTGCTGGAATGTTCGTGGACTTAATAAGCCTGAAAAATGTCGGGAGCTCAACAGAATAATCAAGTCTGCCGCATGTGATATTGCTATTCTCGTAGAAAAATAATGGCTCGACTAGACAGATGTTTGATTAACCAAGAATGGTTAACAGTTTACCCTGATTCACTTCTTGAGTATGATGCACCATTGTTTTCTGATCATTCCTTAATGTATATACATGCAGAGAAAGCAACACCTAGAGGCAAGAAACCATTTAGATTCTTTAACATGTGGAGTACTTGTAACATCCCTCATTTCCGAATGTTCGTATAAATTTTTGGTGATAATGTAAGCATCTATTTTAATTGACAAAAGAAATAGAGTATGAATTAGAGGTAACCTATTTGTAAGATTTGGGAGATCTGTTCAAAAAAAAAAAGAAGAAAGAATCTGAGGACCTATATGTAAACCCTAAGGACCTAATCGTGAATATGATAAAAACAAGGACTAAACTGTAAAATGCACCAAATGACAAATTCCACCGCTTAAGCCTCTCTGCCTTCGTTGTTAAGGAAGCAGAGGAGGCAGCTCGTGGGTGATCAGGGAAAGAAAAAAAGAAGAAGAAGAAGAAGAAGAAGAAGAAGGAGAAGAGAAAGAAAATTTGGGGCTTTTAGGGTTTTTGCTTTAATCTTGTTACTTCGGGTCAAAATTTGCAAAGGCAAGTGTTCTAACCCCATCCTACATAAGTATTTGACTCTGTTTTTATGTTGATTCAAAATAAATTGGAAGATTTTTATTTATAAACTGATATGTTTCTCTTTGGACATAGAACTATGGATTCTGAAAGTTTTCGGTAAACTGACCCCTAAGCACTGTTTCAGCCCTAAGTTTTAGTACAGAATCAGACTTCAGGCAGGAACTATTTTTGTTTGAAATTAGACTCGTATGTCTTTCTTTTGACACCGAATTTGTAGATTTTAGACACCGAATACTTACCCAAAAATTTGTTTCAAAAGAGCCTATAGACGCTGTAAAACAGAGTTCAAGATTTCTGACCTTTCGATACTAAAACGCCTATAACTCGCTGTTGAAAATTCTGATTTGTACCAAACTGATTTTATTTGAAACTAGACTTGAAATTCTCTCTTTTGACATATAGTTTAAAAATTTTGGAGTTCAATTGTTCACCCTATCGTCTGTTGAATCCGATCCTATAAAGTCTGCAAACCAGTGATTGTGATTTTGACCTTATGTTACCAAATCAGAGGTAACTCTGTGTTGGGAGCCCTGTTTCATATGAAATCTGTTCCATCCGAATATAGACTGATATATGGTTCAACCATAGCCTTCTTATGGGTATTGGAGCATATTTGTTATTCTGAAATATTTGTTTGATGTGCCACTGGAATTCTGTCCGAAATCGAGCTTTGGTCGATTTCGCGTATTCTGTTCCATTTCCTTTGGATACATGAATTCGCCTAACCTTCTTATTGGAATTGAGCTGGTTATGATTGCTTGGAATCCCTGTACACTCTTGCTTTCAATTCTTTCCCTAAAATGAATACTTTTGTGAGAGATTTGTTCCTTGCATCACATTGTTTTTGAAAAGGCACATGTACGTTTGGTTGTTCCGCGTGTGCTTCCGTTATATGCTGCATTTTGTTGAAACTGCCTTCTTGTACTCTGGTGTGTGGGATTGTCTGGACCTTTGCCAGAAATGGTAAAGGGTATGCGCTGATTTGCCCGCTATGTGGGGTCCCGCTATGTGGGATATTCTGGTATGCGCTTATATGCCCGCTATGTGGGGTCCCGCTATGTGGGATATTGCTTAGAGCCTGCGATGCTCTGCTGGCCCCCTTTGACTTCACCTAGACGTGGGTGGATGGAGCTCCCAGACGTGGGAGACTTTTGTCAGGTGGTCATTCAGAAATGGATGAATCACATTCTGATTGAGATCCCACTACACCCTCTATATGTTTGATATGACATCCAGAGTTTTGGTGAGTTATTTCTGTTCGTGCTCTGGATAAGTATGATATGATTGCAACGTCAAGGACGACGTTTGAGCTTCTGTACTACATATGAGTTTGATATGCTCTGAGATGCTTCATTCACTGTTGATTTTGCTTCGTAATGTTCCATATGTCGTTGATGTGTTTTGGAACATTTTATATGCTATTGATAAGCTCCGATATGTTTCCTTTGTTTCTGATATGCTCCAATTACTCTATGCCCCATCTGTCAGGAACCAAATATGTATGATTAAAAAGGACAATTATGATTCTGCTCCTAATGATATTATGTATACGAAATCGTATATTCTGCTTTGTGTTTGAAACTGCATCTCTTTGGAAATTGTACTATTTTGATATGGATATGTTAGTCACTTGCTGAGCTCTTTATGCTCACCCCATTTGTTGATAAATTTTTCAGGATAGCGTATCGCTTGCTTAAATGTTAAGAATGGGCTGAGGCAGTGGAAAGTTTTGAAGACGTTGGGCAGAACTTTTGTTAGCATATATGTAGTTGTGTATAAGCTACCTTGCATCTAATGAAATGTGACTATGAATCCAAACCTGTGGATTTTGTGTAAGTTAAAGGATCCCTCATGTAAAGGGTTTTGGAATGTTAAATTAAATTCGTGTAATGATATGAACTTATGGTAAATCGATGATTGTGGTGACTGCATAGATTTCCCCACTTGTGGATTTATATTGTGGTTTTTATTTTGATGAGTTGAGTTCAGATGGTATAAATTATCGAGTGATGTGTGCTATGTTTATGAATTGTACAGGGTTATGAATTGATAGATTATAGAAGTGAAATTTTTGATCTGAATGTTTTCTTAGTGACCTCAAATGTGTGTTTGGATCCTGGGTTAGTTGTGACGAAAAGTTTTAAATATCATGGATATTTTTAGGGGCGTGACAGAGGTGGTATCAGAGCATGATTTGAGAATCACTAAGAATATTATCTTTATTTGAGGTTTATTGACTGTCATTAGAGATTGATCAAAGAAAATGTTCTTTTGATGTTTTAGGAATCTAGGATGACGATGACATTTAGTCCACCTATTTCATCTGGTTTTGATTAATTAATTGGGATGAAAGGGGTAATCGGGGATATTGAATCAGAGTTGCGCAGCAGAAGCATGGTGCACCAAATCTATTGGTGGTAGAAAAATGAATGATGCAAAAGTTTTGTTTGATCCCGGCTCCAACTTATCGTTTGTTTCAAACTACTTTGCTTGTCACTTGGATATTCCACCTAAACCCTTGGAGTATATGTTATATGTAACAACTGCTGTTGGAGATTCATTGGCAACAAACTTGGTCTACCCATCTTGTTTGATCTCTATTGGAGACCACGAATTCCTTGCTGATTTGATTCTCCTAGAGATCCAGGGCTTTGATATTATACTTGGCATGGATTGGTTATCTTCTCATCACGCTAGTATTGATTGTTACAAAAAAATAATTACTTTCTGCATACCAGATCAGCCTATATTTTTCTTTGAGGGCATTAAGCATGATTTGCCTCCTTGCTTAATATCCGCACTTCAAGCTTATCATCTTATACAGAAAGGTTGTTTTTGTTATATGGTGTGTGTAAAGGAGCATTCAAATCAGGAAACCCACCTAGATGAAATTTCAGTGGTCAAAGAATTCCCTGATGTATTTCCAGACGACTTGCCTGGTTTACCTCTAGATAGAGAGGGTGAATTTGCTATTGATCTAGTCCCCAGTACCACCCCAATATCTAAGCCTCCCTACAGAATGGCACCACTTGAGCTAGAAGAATTAAAGAAGCAAATACAAGAATTATTAGATAAGGGTTTCATACGACCCAGTGTGTCCCCATGGGGTGCTCCGGTACTATTAGTGAAGAAGAAGGATGGAACATTGAGGCTTTGTATTGATTATAGACAGTTGAATCATGTGACTATCAAAAACAAGTATCCCATACCTAGAATTGATGATTTGTTTGATCAACTGCAGGGTGCACAAGTATTCTCTAAGATTGACCTGAGGTCAGGTTACTATCAGTTGAAGATCAAGGAGGAGGATATTTCAAAAACAGCTTTCAGAACTCGATATGGTCATTATGAATTCTTGGTGATGCCATTTGGTTTGACTAATGCCCCTGCAGCTTTTATGGAACTAATGAATAGGATATTTCAACCGCTCTTGGATATCTGTGTAATTGTATTTATTGATGACATATTGGTGTATTCAAAGAATAATCAGGAGCATGAGGAACACTTGAGAGATGTGTTGTCCATACTAAGAGAAAAGAGGTTGTATGCGAAGTTCAGCAAATGTGAATTTTGGTTGAATGAAGTTGCTTTCTTAGGCCATGTGATTTCAGGGAAGGGCATATCTGTTGATCCAAGGAAAATAGAAGCTGTAGTTGAATGGGAAGTACCAACAAATGTAACAGAGGTTAGAAGTTTCTTGGGCATGGCAGGTTATTACAGGAGATTTGTGGAGGGATTTTCTCGAATTGCTCAACCTCTCACCAAACTCACTAAGAAGAATATGAAATTTGTATGGGGTGATGATTGTGAGCAAAGCTTTCAAGAGTTAAAAAGAAGATTGACTAGTGCCCCTATTCTCACTATTCCAAGTGGTAGTGAGGGATTTGTAGTTTATACTGATGCTTCAAGAAAGGGCCTAGGATGTGTTTTGATGCAGGAAGGGAGAGTAATTGCTTATGCTTCTAGGCAACTTAAAGGTTATGAATTGAATTATCCAACTCATGATTTGGAATTGGCAGCAATTATTTTTGCTCTAAAGATTTGGAGACATTGTTTGTATGGTCGACAGTTTGAAATTTTCACTGATCACAAGAGTTTAAAATATATTTTCACCCAGAAGGAGTTGAACATGAGGCAGCGAAGATGGATAGAACTTCTGAAGGATTATGATTGTGCCATCCGTTATCACCCAGGCAAGGCCAATGTTGTAGCTGATGCACTTAGTAGGAAATCTACAAGTTTTATGGCTAGTCTGGTCGTGAAGCAATGGAAGCTAATAGAAGAAAATTTTGATTTGAAAGCTTTGAGGAAAGAGCAAGACTCGATGATTCTGATGGCCTCCATTCAAGTGCAGTCTGATCTTATGCAACAAATTAAGGAAGGACAATTACGAGATCCACATTTAATCTACTTGAGGAGTGAAGTAGAAAAGGGATTGAAGCCACAATTTCAAATTTCAAAGGATGGCCTATTGAGATTTGGGGAGAGAGTATGTGTACCAAATGAACTAGTTATCAAGAATCAAATCCTAACTGAAAGTCATACTTCAAAGTACACCCTACACCCTGGGAGCACTAAGATGTATAGAGATCTTCGAAGTCATTATTGGTGGAAAGGCATGAAGAAAGAAATTGCAATGTATGTTTCTAAATGTTTGACTTGTCAGCAAATCAAAGTAGAACACCAAAGACCTGGAGGGTTGTTGCAACCTTTAGTTATTCCTGAATGGAAATGGGAATGTATTACTATGGATTTTGTTTCAGGACTACCCAGAACATCGAGGAAGCATGATGCTATTTGGGTTATCATTGATAGGTTAACAAAATCTGCGCATTTCCTACCGATTAATATGACTTATTCACTTGATAGACTTGCAGATTTATATGTTAATGAAGTAGTAAGACTTCATGGTATTCCAAAGGAGATTATCTCTGATAGAGACTCCAGATTTCTCTCTAGATTCTGGAGAAAATTGCAGGAGTCGATGGGCACTAAAGTCAAGTTTAGTACTGCATATCATCCTCAGACTGATGGTCAGTCAGAAAGAACAATTCAAACACTTGAGGATTTGCTTAGAGCCTATGTTATGGATTGGAAAGGTGAATGGGATAAGGATATTTCACTTGTTGAGTTCACGTATAATAATAGTTATCATTCAAGTATTCAGATGGCTCCTTATGAAGCTCTATATGGGCGAAAGTGCGTAACACCTATATGTTGGGAGGAAGTTGGAGACAGAAAGCTATTAGCACTGGACAAGGTACCAGAAACTACCGAGAAAATTCAAGTAATAAGGAAAAGGTTAAAAACTGCTCAGAGTCGTCAAAAGAGTTATGCTGACAATAGAAGACGAGATATTGAGTTTGAAATCGGAGATTTTGTATTCTTAAAAGTCTCCCCTTCCAAAGGCATTATGAGGTTTGGGAAGAAAGGAAAATTAAGCCCAAGATTTATTGGACCTTTTGAGGTTCTTGAGAGGGTTGGTTCTGTCGCTTACAGGATTGCCTTGCCACCAGCATTGAGCCATGTCCATGATATATTTCATGTCTCGATGATTAGAAAGTATATGTATGACCCTTCTCACATCATTAAGTATGGGCTGGTGGAATTCGATAAAGATTTATCCTATGTGGAAGAGCCTATTCAGATTATTGATAAGAAAGAAAAAGTCCTAAGGAATCGGGTCATCCCACTGGTTCAAGTAAATTGGAGACATCATTCTGGAGAAGAGACAACTTGGGAGCTAGAAGAGGAAATGAAAAAGGTGTATCCTCGTCTTTTCATCGAATAGAGGTACGATAAATTTAGAGGACTAAATTTTTCTTTTAAGGGGGGGAGAGTGTAACACCCCTCATTTCCGAATGTTCGTATAAATTTTTGGTGATAATGTAAGCATCTATTTTAATTGACAAAAGAAATAGAGTATGAATTAGAGGTAACCTATTTGTAAGATTTGGGAGATCTGTTCAAAAAAAAAAAGAAGAAAGAATCTGAGGACCTATATGTAAACCCTAAGGACCTAATCGTGAATATGATAAAAACAAGGACTAAACTGTAAAATGCACCAAATGACAAATTCCACCGCTTAAGCCTCTCTGCCTTCGTTGTTAAGGAAGCAGAGGAGGCAGCTCGTGGGTGATCAGGGAAAGAAAAAAAGAAGAAGAAGAAGAAGAAGAAGAAGGAGAAGAGAAAGAAAATTTGGGGCTTTTAGGGTTTTTGCTTTAATCTTGTTACTTCGGGTCAAAATTTGCAAAGGCAAGTGTTCTAACCCCATCCTACATAAGTATTTGACTCTGTTTTTATGTTGATTCAAAATAAATTGGAAGATTTTTATTTATAAACTGATATGTTTCTCTTTGGACATAGAACTATGGATTCTGAAAGTTTTCGGTAAACTGACCCCTAAGCACTGTTTCAGCCCTAAGTTTTAGTACAGAATCAGACTTTAGGCAGGAACTATTTTTGTTTGAAATTAGACTCGTATGTCTTTCTTTTGACACCGATTTTGTAGATTTTGGACACCGAATACTTACCCAAAAATTTGTTTCAAAAGAGCCTATAGACGCTGTAAAACAGAGTTCAAGATTTCTGACCTTTCGATACTAAAACGCCTATAACTCGCTGTTGAAAATTCTGATTTGTACCAAACTGATTTTATTTGAAACTAGACTTGAAATTCTCTCTTTTGACATATAGTTTAAAAATTTTGGAGTTCAATTGTTCACCCTATCGTCTGTTGAATCCGATCCTATAAAGTCTGCAAACCAGTGATTGTGATTTTGACCTTATGTTACCAAATCAGAGGTAACTCTGTGTTGGGAGCCCTGTTTCATATGAAATCTGTTCCATCCGAATATAGACTGATATATGGTTCAACCATAGCCTTCTTATGGGTATTGGAGCATATTTGTTATTCTGAAATATTTGTTTGATGTGCCACTGGAATTCTGTCCGAAATCGAGCTTTGGTCGATTTCGCGTATTCTGTTCCATTTCCTTTGGATACATGAATTCGCCTAACCTTCTTATTGGAATTGAGCTGGTTATGATTGCTTGGAATCCCTGTACACTCTTGCTTTCAATTCTTTCCCTAAAATGAATACTTTTGTGAGAGATTTGTTCCTTGCATCACATTGTTTTTGAAAAGGCACATGTACGTTTGGTTGTTCCGCGTGTGCTTCCGTTATATGCTGCATTTTGTTGAAACTGCCTTCTTGTACTCTGGTGTGTGGGATTGTCTGGACCTTTGCCAGAAATGGTAAAGGGTATGCGCTGATTTGCCCGCTATGTGGGGTCCCGCTATGTGGGATATTCTGGTATGCGCTTATATGCCCGCTATGTGGGGTCCCGCTATGTGGGATATTGCTTAGAGCCTGCGATGCTCTGCTGGCCCCCTTTGACTTCACCTAGACGTGGGTGGATGGAGCTCCCAGACGTGGGAGACTTTTGTCAGGTGGTCATTCAGAAATGGATGAATCACATTCTGATTGAGATCCCACTACACCCTCTATATGTTTGATATGACATCCAGAGTTTTGGTGAGTTATTTCTGTTCGTGCTCTGGATAAGTATGATATGATTGCAACGTCAAGGACGACGTTTGAGCTTCTGTACTACATATGAGTTTGATATGCTCTGAGATGCTTCATTCACTGTTGATTTTGCTTCGTAATGTTCCATATGTCGTTGATGTGTTTTGGAACATTTTATATGCTATTGATAAGCTCCGATATGTTTCCTTTGTTTCTGATATGCTCCAATTACTCTATGCCCCATCTGTCAGGAACCAAATATGTATGATTAAAAAGGACAATTATGATTCTGCTCCTAATGATATTATGTATACGAAATCGTATATTCTGCTTTGTGTTTGAAACTGCATCTCTTTGGAAATTGTACTATTTTGATATGGATATGTTAGTCACTTGCTGAGCTCTTTATGCTCACCCCATTTGTTGATAAATTTTTCAGGATAGCGTATCGCTTGCTTAAATGTTAAGAATGGGCTGAGGCAGTGGAAAGTTTTGAAGACGTTGGGCAGAACTTTTGTTAGCATATATGTAGTTGTGTATAAGCTACCTTGCATCTAATGAAATGTGACTATGAATCCAAACCTGTGGATTTTGTGTAAGTTAAAGGATCCCTCATGTAAAGGGTTTTGGAATGTTAAATTAAATTCGTGTAATGATATGAACTTATGGTAAATCGATGATTGTGGTGACTGCATAGATTTCCCCACTTGTGGATTTATATTGTGGTTTTTATTTTGATGAGTTGAGTTCAGATGGTATAAATTATCGAGTGATGTGTGCTATGTTTATGAATTGTACAGGGTTATGAATTGATAGATTATAGAAGTGAAATTTTTGATCTGAATGTTTTCTTAGTGACCTCAAATGTGTGTTTGGATCCTGGGTTAGTTGTGACGAAAAGTTTTAAATATCATGGATATTTTTAGGGGCGTGACAGTACTCATCCTCAGTTCCTTGATATTATCAGATCGGCTTGGAATATTAATATACATGGTTCGCCACTTTACATCTTATGCCAAAAGCTCAAAGTTTGCAAAGCGGCACTGAAGGAGTGGAATACAAACATCTTTGGAAATATTACCACTCGGGTTCAAATTTACAGAAAGGAACTAATGGCGATACAATATGAGCTTCAACTTCAGCCCCAAGATGAGAATCGTTTCTACAAAGAGACAGAAGCCAGAAGTAACTTCATGCAAGCCTTAAAACAGGAGGAAAGTTTTGCAAAGCAGAAGTCTCGACAACATTGGCTAACTCTAGGAGATTCCAATACTAAGTTTTTCTATGCATCCATTGCTACTCGAAGGGCCGTTAATCGCATCAGAAAATGCAAAGACAAATATGGTAATCTTATTGAGAATTTAGATGAAGTTAAAGCATACACTGAGCGATTTTTTTATTCCTTACTCAATCAAGCGGAGCAACCTAATAACATTCATGTGGAGCCAACTAGAAAGCTTGATTCAGATGACATTTCAATCCTCAGTGCCCAAGTTACAGATGATGAAATTGTAAGAGTTGTCTTTAAGTCACCGAAGGATAAAAGCCCTGGTCCAGATGGATTTCCAACTGAATTTTACCAAACTGCATGGTCTATTATTGGAAATGATGTGATTAAGGCTTGCCAACATTTTTTCTCTTCAGGCCGTATTCTTAGAGAGATGAACTGCACTTTTATTTCTTTAATTCCCAAGAATGCAGGGGCTGATTCACTAGAAAACTATCGACCCATATCATTATGCAACTTTATTTACAAGATCATCTCCAAAGTGTTGGCAGATAGAATGCAAAAGGTAATACACAAGATCATTAGTCCAAATCAGGCAGCTTTCATCAAAGGGAGAAGTATACATCATAATATTCTGCTTGCTAATGACTTGATAAAGGACCTGCACTCAAATGCAAGAGGGACGAAAATATGTTTTAAAGCTGATTTACGGAAAGCCTTTGATTCAGTTAATAGGAGTTTTATCTATAAGATGCTCATCGATATGAACTTCCCACAGAAATGGGTAAATTGGATTCAAAGTTGCTTGGAAACTCCAATGTTTTCGATACTTTTTAATGGCTCACCTATTGGTTTTTTTGGGAGCACGAATGGCATCCGACAAGGTGATCCACTTTCTCCATATCTCTTTACTATTGCAATGGAAGGACTTAGCTGTATGTTGGAACAAGCAGTCTTGAATGACGGTATTAAGGTACCAAATGCTGGTTCTATTCACATATCACACATAACATTTGCAGATGATTTACTTATATTTCTCCAGAATGATCCAACTTCAGTGAGGAACCTAGCTACTATTCTAAATGACTTTGGTATGGTTTCTGGCCTTCAGTTAAATCATGCAAAAAGTAAAGTCTATATGGGTCCTTGCATTGAGGACAAGGACTTTATTACACACACTCTGGGGGTTAATGAGGGAAGTCTGCCAGTTCCTTATCTGGGTCTCCCACTCATATCCACTGGCATTCATAAAACCCACTGTCAACCTATCCTGCAAAAAATAAAGAATAGAATTTCTTCCTGGAAAAATAGGCTTCTATCAAAAGCAGGACGACTTGAACTCATCCGTTCGGTGTTGTACTCTTACTCTATATATTGGTCTAATGCTTTTCTTCTGCCTGTTGGACTTATCCAAGATATTGAACGGCTATTAATGAACTTCTTCTGGAATGGTACAAATGATAAGGCAATGCATTTTGTAAATTGGGACAACATCTATAAACCGAAAGATGAAGGGGGGCTGAACTTGAGAAATATTAGAGAGTGGAATAAAGCATGTTTGGTACAACAATTGTGGGACCTTTTGCAAAACAAATGTTCCTTATGGTCACAATGGGTTTCTGCTAGGTATCTTTCGAAAGAATCGATTTGGGAAATTTCAACAAGAACATACCACTCTGCAGCTTGGAAAGGAATTTTAAAGGCAAGGAATTGGATAATCAAACACATTTCTTATACAATCTCTACTGGAACTAATACTAATATGTGGTATGATCCTTGGGTGAATGGGAAAAGTATATTTCAATTATATGGTGATAGAATACGAAAAGATCTTGGGGCTCCCAAAGATTGGAAGGTTTCCGAGTTCATTGCTAATGGTACCTGGTGTCTCCCTACTCCTATTTCTCCTGAAATGTTATCACTTTGGCCGACTATCACAGCTATTCCAATCAGGAACAACCCTTCAGATGTACTTATTTGGCTTCATGACAATGGTAAATTTAGTGCCACATCCGCATGAAATCAAATTAGGCAAAGAAATAACAAGTGGCTCCCAAGCAGTTGGACATGGGATCGACCGGGATCACAGAGACATTCCTTATGTACATCATGGCAGGCCCTTCTGAATAAACTACCTACAATAGATAATATTAAGAGAAGAGGTATCTATCATGTTAACCGATGCTCTCTTTGTTTGCAACAAGAAGAAACTATTGACCACCTCTATTTTGCTTGTGAATATACTAAATGGATATGGAAGGAGATTCTCCAGCGATTTGAACTCAATAGGCTGCCGCAACCAAACTTGCATCAAGAATTAGGCGACCTCATACAAAGTTTCTCAAGAAAAGGACCTCTTACACAATTGGCAAAAGTTACTTTCAGATGTGCTATTTGGTGGATGTGGAAGGAGAGATGTAGCAGAATCTTTGAATGTCAACACACAAACAATGCTCAGCTCTTGACAGAGATTATTAGAGACTCAAGATCATGCATGGAGCATAATCTCAAAATGGAGCACTTTACACGAAGAGAAAGAGATATTTTTATCAAATTCAATTTTACTATTAGCTAAAGATCTTGGCAACGATGTTAAATGCTGTAACCAATGGTAGTCTTGGCACATCTTAACATGCTCGTTACAGTTAGGAGTTAAAGTCTACAACATGTGTAGTCATAACTACCACATGTGTACTCAATGAGTTACCTGACTTTGTCTATGACTTGTATAGACAAAGCTATTTGTAGAAACGTTACACATAATCAATTTACTTTTACTTACCAAAAAAAGAAAAACATCATTAATAGTAATACATCATTACTATTAGATTCAAGTATTGTTTGGTTTTTCAATAATGCACACATTAGATTCAAATCTAACGATATAACCTTTATCGCATAATTAACTAATACTTAAAAGATTATGTTTTAATCCATCAACTAGTAATACATCATTAATAGAAAAACTTAATTTGTTACCTATGGTTCCCTTGCCAATGATTTTGCCTTTGTTGTTGTCTCCGAAGGTGACGTACCCTTCTTCTTTGCTAGTGAGCATAGAGAAATGAGATGGATCTCCAGTCATGTGTCTTGAGCATTCACTATCGAGATACCATCTCTTGCTCCTAGCTTGTGAGTTTGTCTACAAAAGAGGATGGATTTTAAGTACCCATTTGATTTTGGGTGCCTCAAAAATTGATCTACCAATTTGGTTATTCATTATTGAACTATTTATAATTCCTTTAGGAACCCATATTAATTTATGTGGACTAATTTCCTAAATGGGCATTTGTAAGCAACATGTCTGGATTTACAACAAAAGTTGCATTTCAAATAAGGTGAAACATGTAATGTGAGTCCTTTAATGAAAGTGGTAGGATTTTGGTGAGATCCTCTCACAAAACCAATTCTACTTCTATTTGTGACATAACCCTTATTTGCAAGGATCATGTCCAAACCCTTGTTACCGACTTTAAACTTGTTTAAGATCTCTTTAAGTAGCAAAATTTTATTTTTTATTGCTATCACAACATATTAGCTTTTGCAATTCATATAAGTCATGCTATAACATTGGCACAAGTCATCAATCTTTTACTCATTCTTCTCCCCGTTTGTCATCAACAAAAAGGAGATGAGATTTTAAGCGTATAATTTATGATCATAAAATCATTAGAAAAGGAGTTCAGCAGAAAGATCGATCATACAAAATTCATCTCATTAGAAAAATTCAGCATTCATACAAAAAGGAGATGGCAAAATGATAAAGTTTTATCTTTGCATTAAGATTAACCATACAAGGATCGCATGTCAAGGTAGCAGAATAAGAAGGCATATCGATTAATCCTTAGGAGGAAATTCATAGTTCTTATACATGACATCTATCTTTTGATTCATTTGTCGTAGTTCCCTCAAAATTTCAGCTTGCTGTAATTGAATTTGCTCTTGCTGTGATTTGATCTGATGTAATTCTGCTATAATGAGATCTTCAGAAGATGAAGCAGGAGCTAATTCTGAAGGTGCTGCACCAAATGGACTAGGAGGAGGAGATTTATTTCCCCTAAAAATTAGTGTTTCGAGGTGTTCGACTAGTGGGGAAACTGGATCAGTCCTTCTAGGTTGCCTAACCCAAATAGCATTGCTAAAAGTACACTTAAGTCTTTTGAGCAGGTTTCTATTGATAGTGGTAAATCGATCAACTTAAATTATTTCTTCGTCGGGTGCGACACAAATATTATGAGCAGGTATTAATCGAGTGACTAACCCCCCATATAGTAACATTATGTCTTTAGCTATTATGTCCTGTATATGTTACCGGATTAAGTATCCAAAACAATTATGTTGGCCGGTCATTATCCAATACATAGTGCTTAGCTCTATTTGACTAATTTCATCATGATGAAATTGTTTGGGAAGTAGTATGCTAGTCATGATGTGATGAAAAAATTTAGAGTTAAAGGGCAATAAGTGCTCGTAACTTTTGGGAATCATTCCTAGGTTTGGATTTGCAAAAATAGTTTCTAAGGCTTCGGAGTAGGTTGCTCCTATTGCATTGATATCCCATTTATTTCTAAAATAACATCCCTTGTCCTTTTCGGTAATTCTAATTAATTCGCATATAGTGCTATAAAAGATTTTAATTTGTATTCCTAAGAGGTAGGTAGTTAAGCTATCATTGTCCACACATAAGTTTGAGTAAAATAACGTAACTAACCTAGGATAAATTAGTTCATTGATTTGTAGGATAGGTAAGACATTTAAATGTGCAAACCATCTAATGGGTTATAGGTTTCCAAGTTCATTTAGATCAACATGTTTTTTTTTTTTGTAAGTACATTTAGATCAACATGTTTACCCTTATGTATTGTTCTTGTTTTGAAATTAGAAAACCTAAGAGCTACTTCGTTAGATCTAAAAAGGTTTTGGTCATAGGAATCTCCTTTCACCCTCTTCCCTTTTGTTTTTGATGATCTCTTAGGAGCCATATCTAATCAAGATGATAGATCAAGAAAAAAAAACTGTAAAGAGTAGGCCAAATAATGAGAGGAAGAAAGAAAGATTTCAAATTTTACCTTATGGAGATTTCCTTGGGAGGTAGAGAGATTGATCCAACAAGAATCTCTCTCATAGGCTTAGAGGTTAGAATGAGGGTGAGAGAAGTTTAGAGGGTTCTAGGGAGGGTTCTCACGGGTTGGGGGCAATTCCACCACCAACCCTAACTCATGTACTTATATGAGGATTCTTGGGCGGTGCCACTGCTTGAGGACCGAGCGTCCAGGCGGTGCTACCGCCAGTTTTGGCGGTGCCACCGTTGGCATGCCAAAATTTTTTTTTTCTTTCCCTCCTTTTTTTTTTGTTTTCAAAGGTGTTTGATTCAAGATAGAATAGGGTTTTGGATTGCTCTTTAAGATATCATTTGGAATCAAAAAACAAAGAAGAAGTCAAATCCATGAAAACCGAAAAGAGGATGAAATTTTTTGAAAAATACATATAATCTAACATGCCTAGTTCCCTTCTAATAAAGTCAAATTGATCTTCATTTAAGGCTTTTGTAAAAATATCTGCTAATTGATACTTTGTATCAATAAACTCTAGAATGACATTATTGTTAAGGACATGATCACGTATAAAATGATGCCTAATGTCGATATGCTTAGTTCTAGAGTGTTGAATTAGATTTTTAGTAAGACAAATGACACTTGTATTATCACATTTTATGGGAATGCTCTTCAAGTAAATTCCATAGTCTTCCAATGTATTCTTCATCCAAACAACTTGTGTGCAGCATGCACTTGCAGCTATGTATTCGGTTTCCATCGTAGATAGTACAACCAAATTTTGTTTCTTGGAAGTCCAAGAAACAAGTGCATGTCCTAAAAATTGGCATGTTCTAGATGTGCTTTTTCTATCTATCTTGCATCTGCCAAAATCGACATCTGCATAGGCTATTAAATCGAATTTATCAGATTTCGGATACCACAATCCTAAATTGGGAGTTCCTTTAAGATATCTAAATATTCTTTTAACACTTTTAAGATGAGATAATTTAGGATTATATTGAAACCTAGTGCACAGTCCTACACTAAACATGATACCCGGTCTAGTCGTGGTGAGGTAAAGTAGACTACCTATCATTCCCCTATTCGTTTTTTGATCAAAGTTTTCATTATTTTCATCCATATCTAACTTAGTGGAAGTACTCATAGGAGTGTTTATCACTTTTGAACCATCCATGTTAAATCATTTTAACAATTCTAATGTATATTTAGATTGATTAAGAAATATACCATCACTAAGTTGTTTAATTTACAATATTAAAAAGAAGGTTAATTCACCCATTAGGCTCATTTCAAATTTATGACTCATACATTTGGCAAATGATTCACATAGTGATTCATCCGAAGAACAAAAAATAATATCGTCAACATAAATTTGAACAATAAGAAAATTCTTTTTAAAATATTTGATAAACAATGTAGTATCAACCTTGCCTTTTGTAAAATTATTTAAAATAAGAAAGGAACTAAGCCTTTTATACCAAGCTCTAGGAGTTTGTTTTAAGCCATAGAGAGCCTTAGTCAATTTAAATACATGATTAGGAAGAAGAGAATTTTCAAATCCGAGAGGTTATTCAACATATACTTCTTCGGAAATAAAACCATTCAAGAAAGCACTTTTGACATCCATTTGAAATAGTTTAAAATCATTACTACTAGCATAGGCAAGGAGCATCCTAATGACTTCTAATCTTGCCATAGGAGCGAAGGTCTCTTCGTAGTTGATACCTTCTTCTTATTTGAAATCTTTGGCCACTAGTCTAGCTTTATTTCTAACCACGATACCGCACTCATCTTGCTTGTTTCTAAAGACCCATTTAGTACCAATGACTAAATGGTCACTAGGTCTAGGAATAAGCTTCCATACGTCATTCCTCTCAAATTGGTTCAATTCCTCTTGCATTGCAATAACATATAAATCATCTTTCAAGGCTTCGTCAATACATTTAGGTTCAATTTGAGAAAGGAAGGTAGCATTAGCACAAAAATTCTTGAAGGAAGAATGAGTTTGAACCCCTTTTGATATATCTCCTATAATTAGCTCCTTTGGATGAGCATATACATACTTCCATTCCTTGGGTAAGGAAATTTCGGAAGAAGATACATACAAGGTGCTATTTTGAGGAGGGGGTTCATTTAAATTCAAATTATCGAAACCAAGATCATCATAAAATTATTTTTCTTTAACTCGAAAATTTCATCAAAAACTATATGAATAGACTCTTATATAACTAAGGTTCTTTTGTTAAAAACACAAAAAGCCTTAGAAACGAAAGAGTAACCAAGAAAGATACCTTCATCGGATTTAGCATCAAATTTTTCTAAGGCATCATTTTCATTCAAAATAAAGCATTTGCAACCGAAAACTTTAAAATAAGAAACATTTAGTTTTTTGTTATTCCATAATACATAGTGAGTTTTTGATAGAGATGGGTCTTATTAGAACCCTATTCATGACATAGTAAGCCGTATTAACGGCTTCGGCCTAAAAATACTTAAGTAGACTATGTTTATTTAACATGGTTCTTGCCATTTCTTGTATATTTAATATTTTTTCTCTCAACTACCCCATTTTGTTGAGGATTTCTCAGAATGGAGAAGTTATGATTATATTCATTGGATTCACAAAAACTTTGGAAGTCACGGTTTTGAAATTCGCCACCGTGATCACTCTGAATTGATGAAATCATGAAGCTTTTTTCATTTTGAGTAAGTTTACAAAATTTAGAGAAACATTTGAGATAATCACTTTTGTGAGCCAAGAAATAGTTCCAAGTGTATCTACTATAGTCATCGACAATTATGATGGCATATTTGCTTCCTCCTAGACTCGTTGTGTCAATTGGTCCAAATAAGTCCAAATGGATTAATTGTAATGGTCTAGTGGTGCTAATTTGATTTTTTGATTTGAAACTAGTTTTTATTTGTTTACCTAGTTGACACGCATCACATACTTTGTTCTTAACAAACTTCATATTGGGAATCCCTCGTACTAACTCTCTAGATGAGATCTTAGCTATTAGTTTCATACTTGTATGGCCTAATCTCCTATGCCAAAGCCAAGCATCATCATTTAAAGCGGAGAAGCACATTTTATTACCCAATTCGTCAAGGTTGATGGTGTAGACATTATTTTGTTTTAAAGCAATCATTGACATGTTTTTGTTTGGTTTTTCAATAATGCACACATTAGATTCAAATCTAACGATGTAACTTTTATTGCATAATTGACTAAATCTTAAGAGATTGTATTTTAATCCATCAACTAGCAATACATCATCAATTGAAAATTTTAATTTGTTACCTATGGTTCCCTTGCCAATGATTTTGCCTTTGTTGTTGTCTCCAAAGGTGACATACCTTTCTTCTTTGCTAGTGAGCATAGAGAAATGAGATGGATCTCTAGTCATATATCTTGAGCATCAACTATCAAGATACCATATCTTGCTCCTAGCTTGACGGTTTGTCTACAGAAGAGGATGGTTTTTAGGTACCCATTTGATTTTGGATGCCTCAAAAAAATTGATCTACCAATTTTGTTATTCATCATTGAACTATTTATAGTTCCTTTAGCAACCCATATCAACTTATGTGGACTAATTTTCCTAAATGGATATTTATAAGCAATATGTCCGGATTTACAACAAAAGTTGCATTTCAAACAAGGTGAAACATGTAATGTGGGTCCTTTAATGAAAGTGGTAGGATTTTGGTGAGATCCTCTCACAAAACCAATTCACTTCTATTTGCGACGTGACCCTTGTTTGCAAGGATCATGTCCAATCCCTTGCTACCAACCTTAAACTTGTTTAAAGTTTCTTTAAGTAGCAAAATTTTATTTTTTAATGCTTCTAAGTGTTCACACTTAGAGCATGGAGGAGTTTGAAGACTATCAAGCTTATTTTGTAGTAAGACATGCTCTTTCTTTAATAGATTAAACTTCTTACTAATAGTTCTACACTTATCAAATAATTCGTGAAAAGCGATAGAAAGTTCATCGAAAGATAAATCTTCATTAATTAAATCACATACCTCTTCTCCTAAAGCCATTAGCGTGAAGTTTGCCTCCTCTTTGTTGCTAGCTTCTTCACTTTTGGAATCACTTGAATCGTCCCAAGTCGCTTTTAAAGTTTTCTTCTTCTTTAGTTGCTTCTTCTTGGCTTGGGGGCATTCATTTTTGAAGTGCCCCGACTTCTTACATTCATAGCATATTACTTGTTCCTTTTTATGTTCAAGTTTGTTTTTAGTGTTATTTTTAAATTTATTCTTTCTTATAAATTTTTTAAAATTTTGAGTTAAAAGTGCAATGTCATCGTTACTGTCCTCATCACTTGATGTTCCTTTCAAGTGGTCTTCTTGTGATGTAAGTGCCATATCCTTCCTGTTCTTTGGAAGAGGGTTCTCGAGCTCTTCATGAGCATGACACGTCATTTCGTAAGTCATTAGAGACCTAATAAGTTCTTCAAAAGGAAATGTTTTAAGGTTCTTAGCCTCTTGAATGACCATAACTTTTGGATCCCAACTCTTCGGAAGGGATCTTAAAATTTTAGTTACAAGTTCAAAGTTAGAAAAATCTTTACCAAGAGCTTTGAGTCCATTAATGACATCCGTGAAACGGGTGTACATGTCTCCGATGGACTCATTGGGTTTCATTCGGAAAAGTTCATAAGAGTGCACAAGAATGTTGATTTTGGATTCTTTCTCTCGACTAGTGCCTTCATGAGTGACCTCAAGAGTTCTCTAAATATCAAAAGCTGAATCACAGATTGAAACACGATTGAATTCATTTTTGTCTAATGCATAAAACAGGGCATTCATAGCCTTTGCGTTTAAGGCAAAAACCTTCTTCTCTGATTCATCCCATTCACTCATCGGAAGAGAAGATTTTTGAAATCCATTTTCGACAATAGTCCAAAGCTCAAATCCATCGAAATGAGGAAGATCCTCATATGAGTTTTCCAATACATGTAATTCGACCCATTAAACATAGGTGGACGTGTAATAGAATGAACCTCATGCATGCTGAAGTAAGCCATCTCTCTTAGGTATTAAACCAAATATGAGAGTGAGCCTAGCTCTGATACCAATTATTAGGATCGGAGTGACACTAAGAGGGGGGGGTTGAATTAGTGCAGCGGATTAAAACTTATAAGTTTGAAAATGAATTCGTAAATGCGAGGAGATTTCGATTCGATAGTAACTTGAGTAAAGTGAGAAGATGAAAATGAAAGCTTGCTGTAGTGTAAATAATAATTTCAGAAAGGTAAGTACTCACACATTCAAGGAACACACTAATTTAAAGTGGTTCAGTCAAATGACCTACATCCACTTGCGATGCCTTCTTCGATGAGGCTCCCAACTTTATGGGTCACTGGATGGGCTTCAAATCTGGCCCAAAGCAAGTCATATTCGGGCCCAATTGGCCCCTAACTAGGATATAGGATTATCTATTAATCCAAACCCTAATTACATGCAAACTATACAACTGAAAACATAGTCCTAAGCAAGTTTTTAATCGGCAAACGTCGAGTCTCCTTCCGGCGATCTTCCGGCAAACTTCCGATACACCCTCGGATTTATTCTAGTGGACTCCTAGTAGGCTCCCGATCTTGTGGCGAGTTCAGCGAGTAGCCGAGCCTTCTCAGTGATCTCCATGAACCTCCAATGATCTCTTCGGCGGACTTCTAAAAACTTCGACAAGTCCTCGATTTCTTCTCGGTTGGTTCCAATAGCATCTCCGACGAATCTTCAGACTCTCGAACACCAATCAAACTTGACTCTAGCCTATATTTTCAGGATATCATAGTTAATCCTGCACACTTAACTCAATAATATGGATTAGATCAGTTAACCCATTAATTGATTTCATCATCAAAATCCGAGATTCAACACCATGATCATCTGGTGTGATTGCTTATATACATACTAGCTATGTATATATATTTGCATACGATGTAGATATATATTAAATATGTATATGTGTGACATATCATATTAGGAGACCAAATCATAGAAACATCTCTCTCGATAATATTAAGTCGGTAAATGTGAGGTAATTAGATTGACCCACGTGGCCTTTCATCATTATAGGTAGGAACCGATTCCCGGTATAGGTTGAGTTAGTCGAGTCCCTCAAGACTCACCTATATCGCGATTCACTATTTTGCTTATGACATAGAGATATCATCGGTGACCTGAGGACATTGTATGCTTAGTCAAGTCCCTCGAGGGTACATCATCGAATCAGACTTATCCTGTAACGATGGTGTTGACTTAACCGAGCATCATAGTTAGTCGAGTCCCTCGAGGCTATGGTGATTCGGAGGCCGAACAAGACGGGAATCACAAGGAGCTGTGATCGGCAAGAGTTGCCTACCTTTTGGGCTTAGTGTGATTAGTCGAGTCTCTCAAGGTTACACTAAGAGCTAATTGGATCCTGATCCCCACTAGAAGTCTGCCGAAGACTTCCGTTTCACGTGCTGAGAGTGTCGCGTGACTCGCTAGTAAAATAGTGGGAGCATATTAAGATAGAAGCCCATATCTTGATTGTTTATTTCTTACAAAATCTGTATGTCATTCATTTCTGCTGCATATTTATTTTTAGAAAATATCGGTTTCAAATCCCTTATGTGGCATACTTGATGTCAATTGCCTCACTGGTCCAAATTATACGAATTGGCTCCACAACTTGAGAATTATTCCCACGACGGAGAAAATCGCATACGACCTTGATATAGTGATGCCTACGCCCGAGGAAGGGGCAAGCGAGGATGAGATCACTCGCTATGTGAAGTACATTGATAACTCCACTCTTGCTCAGTGCTACATGTTGGGCTCTATGACTCCTAAGTTATAGAGACAACATAAAAAGATGGATGCCAAATCCATTCTCCTACATGTTCGTAAATTGTTTGAGGAACAGGGAAGGACTCAGGGATATGAGATATCCAATAGCCTCTTCCGCGCTAGGATGACTAAGGGGACACTAGTTCAGAACCGTGTCTTAAAGATGATTGAGTGGATAAAGAAACTCACAGGACTAGGAATGGTCCTAGAGGATAACTTATGTATGGACATTATGCTTTAGTCCCTACCAGATTCCTTTTCATAGTTTATAATAAATTTTAATATAAACAAGCTTGAGGTGACTCTCCCAAAGCTTCTCAATATGTTGAGAGAGGCAGAGAGTACTATTAAGAAAGAGAAGCCAGTTCTCTACACTGGTGAGACCAAAAAGAAAAGAAAAGCAGAAAAGTCCCTTAAGAAGGGCAAGAGCAAGGGCTGACCTGGTAAAGCAAATGTTACTAAGAAAGACCCAGCAAAGGACAAAGGTCAGTACTTCCACTGTGGCAAAGATGGGCACTAGAAGAGGAACTGCAAAGAGTACCTTACAGAGAGGGTGAAATAGAAGCTTGGAGAAGCTTCAGATACATTCATGATTAATCTCCAATTGTCAGATTTTTGTGATAGTGCATTAATATTGGATACCAGTATTGTTTATCACATCTGTAATTTGTTGTAGATTATGGCAAAACCGAGGGGAGATTGGCGAGATGAATATTGTATAAAAGTTTGTTTATGCTAGACACTACTCCATATATCATGAATGTAAGTGTGTCAAAGAGGAAACAGATGAGGTGAATAGTGCATACTTGTGGCATTGTAGGCTAGGTCACATCCTTGAGGGAAGGATTCAAAAATTGCTAAATGATGGATATTTAAATCCATTCGACTATGAGTCATATGCAACTTGCAAGCCTTGCCTTCGTGGAAAACTGACCAACTCTCCATTTAGTGGAACTGGAGAGAGAGCCATTGAGCTGTTGGAACTCATATATAGTGATGTATGTGGACCCATGTCAACTCATGTCATTGGTGGTTACTCCTACTTCATTATCTTTACTGATGATTTCTCAAGGTATGGATATGTGTACTTAATGAAGTACAAGTCTGAGACCTTTCATAAATTTAGAGAGTATAAGAATGAAGTGAAAAACCAGATTGGAAAAAGTATCTAGACTCTTCGATCAGATCGAGGAGATGAGTACTTAAGTATAGAGTTTACCCAGTTCCTCAAGGCCATGGGATTCTGTCCTAATGGACATCTCCTTATACACCTCAGCTCAATGGTGTCTCTAAAAGGAGAAATCATATGCTATTAGACATGGTACGGTCCATGATGAGTTTCACTGACCTACCCATCTCATTTTAGGGATATACCCTAAAGACCGCAGCTTACCTTCTGAACAGAGTTCCAACTAAGTCGGTAGTGTCTACACCATATGAGATATGGAAAGAGAAGAAGCCTAATCTTAAGGTTGTTAAGATTTGGGGCTGTCCTGCCCACGTTAAAAGACACAACCCCGGTAAGTTAAAATCGAGGATAGAGCGGTGCAAGTTCATGGGATACCCCAAGGAAACTTGTGGGTAGTATTTCTATCATATCGAGGATCAAAAGGTCTTTGTAGCCAAGAGAGCAGTATTCCTTGAGAAGGAACACATTTTTGGCGGAGATAATAGGAGCATGATAGAGTTGAGTGAGGTTGGAGAGCCAAGCTCAAGTACCACTCTACAGCCTGACTCTATTCAGGTATCTATTGCTAGTCATAGGTGCCCAGCAAGCCAATCACGTGAGTGATGGCACGTGTGACTTGATACAGAATCTTTTTGCTTATTATATTTTGGCGTATATCACTTTATAACTATTGCATAAATGCATACATATATTGTGATGTCCTTGGATTTGTGCAATGGGAATCGAATCGTGATGAGATCACGATAATGAGATCGATTCACCTTTAAACACATATCCTAAATTATCCCGGTCATAGGTTACTCGAGAGGGACATCGTGATAACCGAATAGACTGGTGTGCTGTATACCCGTCCATATGATGGATGCAGCTGGTCTCATAGCTGCTCGTGTAGGGACACTAGGGATACAGTACAGGTGCTCATTGGAGAATGAGTTCATTGATTGATCCGCTTACGAAATGCTGGATGGTTGATGATGCCTTATTGTCAGACAGCGATTCCGTAGTCCTAGTGGTGTATCTGGTCCTTAGACTTGAGACACCAAGGATGTCCTATATGAGTGCTCCACTCTTTGATACCAGACTTATAGGTTTGGCTATCCCAGATCTAGTACAGCTGGTCATTGGGAGTGGTAGTCGACCTTACGAGGGCTATTGAGTGTCGATAGAGGATCATCCACTCTCGGTGTCATGAGAGGAATATCCCATGTGTTCTTGCTCAGACAAATCCCTGGCTAGGGTCATTCTGGTTGAGAGAGAAAGAGTTCTCCGGGAGAATCCGATTAGAGCGAGACTCGAGTAGAAACCGTATGGGTCTGACAACACCATGCTCCATATACGGTCTCTGGGATATTAGATGGATGAGGGACTATAGGTACGCGGTAACTGAGGACAGACAGGTCCAATTGATTGGATTCCCCTGTATCGTCTGGGGACTACGGTGTAGTGGCCTAGTACTTCCGTAGTCGATAAGTCAAGTGAATTATTACAGAGATAATAATTCACTGAGTTAGAAGGAGTTCTGACAGGTATGACTCACGGCCAGCTCGATATTGGGCCTAGAGGGTCACACACATATGGTAGGCATTGCGATGAGTAGAGGTTCGGATATGAGATATCCGACGGAGCCCTTGTCTTATTGGATGCAGATCCAATACCCACTAGGGGAGGACCCATTAGGGTTTGACAGGGGACCTCTATAAATAGGAGGGATTCAGAGCCTCATAGGCTAGAGCCTTTGCTTGCCTTTCCTATTCTCCTCTTCCTCTCCACCTCAGATCAGGCCTGGAGTTTTTTAGGAGCGTCGTCACAACCCTGCTGTGTGGATCACCGCTAGAGAGGAGGACGCTTGACCTCCTTTACCCTCTCCTAAGGATCTGCAAGGAAATAGGGATATACGATCTTCCTAGGTAACACGATCTACTCTATACGTAGTTTAATGTTTCACGGATTTTTGCGCACCAATCTTCGCACGACGACGAGCATCTTTTTGGGAATCGGGGATTTTGTTTTCTTGTTCTTTCGCTGCGTATGTGATGTCGCCCCCATGATTTCCCAACAGTTGTATCAAAGCCAGGTTGTTCGTGCGAATGATTGGTTTTGAACTGCGTGTGTTGTGTTTAAGGAAGAATTTTGACGTCAAAATCGTTGGCGCAAAAGCGAGAAAGGGCAGCAATAGTTGCTACCCTCGATCTGTGTGTGTGCAGCACAGCCGAAGGCAGGCGCTGTGCCTGCAGCAGCCGGCCGGCGGCCTGCTTGCAGCGGGCTTGCGTGGTGAGGCGCTTCTCCCACGGGGTGAGGCGCCGCAGGGCAGCGGCGCTTGCCGCCGCTGCTCCCGCGGGCGAAACCCTCCCCCCACAGGGGCGGCCGCCCGGCGGGACAACACCGCCTGCGGGCGTTGCCCCGCCGGCAGAACCGCCTGCGGAGGTGACGGCGCCCATGGGGGAGCCCACTGTTGAATCTCGGATTTTGATGATGAAGTCAATTGTCATTTGTTGTCTAATCTATGTGTTGAGATAAGTGTGCAGGATTAACTACGATGAAAGTTAGACAAGCAGCAGGAGTTGCGCCGGAGTCAAGTTCATGATCAAGTTGGGAGTTCGAGAGTTCGACGGAAGTTCGGACGGTCGTCGGAGGTTCTGCGAGAACAGATCCGAGAAGTCCAGAAGCTTGCCAAGCGAAGCTCGTCGGAACTTGCCAAGTGGATCGTCGCAAAGTCCAGGAGTTTGCCGGAAGTCCGCAGGAGCATCACCGAGGGTTCATCGGATGATCGACGAAAGTTCGCCGGAAACTCGCCGGAAGAAGCGATTGACGCACCGAAGCAAAGCTGCAGAAATTGTCTTAGATCTAATCATAGTTAGCACGTTGATTAAGTTGGAAAATGGGAGGTGATCCCATTAGCTTAATCTTGGGGCAATTGGGCCCCTGAAAGACTGAAATTGGGCCGAATGGAGCTAACCATTCGGACCCTGATTGCACCAGGAGGTGCAACCGCCTAGGCCAGGAGGTGGCACCGCCTGGGCTAAGCCTCCCAGCGAGACTAGGCGGTGCAACCTCCTCAGCCAGGAGGTGGCACCGCTTGAGCTCAGTCTTCAAGCTAGACTGGGCGGTGCAACCTCCCAGGCAGAGAGGTGGCACCGCCTGAGCTCAGTCTTCGAGCTCTGGCAGAGAGGTGCAACCGCCTCTGTCAAGATGTGGCACCGCCTGGGGCTCAGTCTCCGAGCCAGACTCAGGAGGTGCAACCGCCCCTGACAGAGAGGTGCAACCGCCTGGGCTCAGTCCTCGAGCTCTACCAGGCGGTGCAACCTCTCCAGTCAGGAGGTGCAACCGCCTGATCCCGGAATTCCGGGATTTGATCGTTTTGAGCTCCAAATTTGAATTGGGTTGGGGCCTATAAATACCCCACCCATTCAGCACTGAAAAGATACAGATCCACACCGAATTCTTGATCTTTTCAGTGACTCTAAGAGCTCAAATTTGTGTAAAGTCAAAAAGTTCTCCTCTTTTCTGTTCTTCAAGTCTTGAGTTGTAAAGAGAGGAGAGAAAGGATCTGTAAGGGTTGTCTCCTGAGCCCGTCAAAAGGAGAGAAACTGTAAAAGGGCAAGAGGCAAAAGGCAAAAGATCAGGAAGGATCCTAAGAGTTGGGATCCTAAAGTCACTACTATTCAAGAGGCAAAAGATCTGTGAAATTTCCCTCTTGAAGAACTAATCGGGTCATTAATGACCTACGAAATGACTTGTAAAGCTCATGAAGAGCAAGAAGACATCCTTCCAAAGAACAGGAAGGATATGACACTCAAAACTTCTGAATGTCACTTGAGAGAAAACTCAATTGATGAGGACTGTGATGATGACTTGGCACTTCTAACAAGAAAGTTTAAAAAGTTCTTTAAAAGAAACAAGTTTAAGAATGAAGCAAAAAATAAACTTGAACCCAAGAAGGACCAAGTAATCTGCTATGAATGCAAAAAGCCGGGTCACTACAAGAGTGATTGTCCCCAAGTCAAAAGGAGAACATCAAAGAAAAAGGCGCTTCAAGCAACATGGGATGACTCAAGCGCATCCGAAGAAGAGGAGTCCAACACCGAGCAAGTTGCTCATTACGCCTTAATGGCCATCGAAGATGAGGTAACAAATTCAATAGATGCAGATTTATCATTCGATGAATTATTAAATGCTTTCCATGAATTATTTGATGAGTGTAAGACTATCAGTAGTAAATACAAATTGCTAAAAAAGGAGCATGATAGTCTTATTTGTAATTTCGATAAGTTAAATGCTGAACATCATGATAGTTTAAGCCCATGCATAAAATGCCATGATCTAGAAACTCTCCAAAAAGAAAACTTGCTACTTAAGGACACCTTGAAGAAATTCGAGGTTGGTAGCAAGTCATTGAACATGATCCTTACAAACAAGGGTCACGTTCCCAAAAGAAGTGGAATTGGATTCGTGAGAAGTCCTCACCAAAATCCAACCACCTTCATAAAAGGCTCCATCGTACATATTCGACATCAAGACAAATGTAACTTCTGTTGTAAATTTGGACATAAGACACATTGTTGTCCATTCAAGAAAATAAGTCCAAACAAATTGATTTGGGTTCCTAAAGGAAACATGAAAAATTCTATGCAACATGATAAGAAATGTAGATCTATTTGTGAGGCACCCAAAAGCAAATGGGTTCCTACAAATCATCCCTTCCTATAAAAACGTTAAAATTTTAGGCTGGAGCAAGAAATAATATTCTGCTCCTTGACTCTCGATAGTCATAAACCAAGAGTCAAAAAGGAACTCGCAACGCTTAAGTAACAAGTGGAAGTTATGAAATCACAAATACGATTTGGATACAACCTTATTAGAAACATATGATATCCAAATTCACATATCCCCTTGATCTTCGAACCCGTCAACACTATCATCTACGAATTAATTCTTGTAACATGAAGAAACTAAATATGTCATAATCTTAAAAGGGATACCAAACAAACTATCAACATACGTATGACATATGCACGTTAAAAGATCTATCTTGATCGTACAAGAGCTTCTTCCTTAATTAAAAACTCATACGAAATCACGTAATAAACATTAATTGCTCTGAAATGAAAAACTCTCCTCAAGGCAAAGGCTCCCTGATCAAATCACATTAGGTGCTCACTGGCTGCAGGCGGTGGCACCTCTCCAGCTGGCGGTGGCACCTCCAGTTACCACGGGTTGCCAGAGGTTGCACCGCTCCAGCCAGAGGTGCAACCGCCCGCAACTCTGCCTTTTTAAACCCACGCTAGGGCCGGCGGTGGAACTGACCCCAACTCACTCCCATTTCCTCCTCTACTCTTCCAAGTCTCCTCCATTCTCATTTCACTCCTCTAAGCCTTCCAAATACCTCTCATTTCGGAGCAAAACATCAAGAATCCTTCCTTCTCTTGATGATTTCACAAAGGTACTCTCTAAGAAGCTCTTAAATTCTGTTTTGTTCTTCATTTACTCTAGCTCATCATCATCCCTCTAAACAGCAGTAGTTATGGGATCTAGAAGATCCTCAAGGGACAAGGGAAAGAGGAGATTTGTAGAAGAGTTTGATTTCACTCTTTTCGATTCAAAAAACCATGCTGAAAAATTTTCCTCTTTCGAACTTAGATGTATCAATAAGGGAAAATACGTAGATCTAAATGAACTAAGAGACTTAGAGACTATCCAATGGTTTGCAAACCTAGATCTACTTCCAATCTTGCAGATTAACGAACCCATCTATCCTAGGCTAGTTAGATTATTTTACAATAACATACAAATAGATGATGAAGAAAGGATGTCCACCTATCTTTTAGGACAACACATCTCAATCACTGATAGGTTCATTTGTGATATGATAGGCATTCCCATAAAAAGCATAGGACTTTACTTTAGAGGATCATGGGATGATGAAAGTATTGGAACATCCTATGTTGAAGCCTTAGGAACAATCTTTGCCAATCCTAACATAGCATTGGTTCCTAAAAGTTGTGAACATCTATTGCCTTTGAACACTAAGATACTTCATCATATCATGACTAGTATAATTCTTCCTAAACAATACCATCATGATGAAATAAGTCAATTAGAATTAGGAACTATGTACTTAATCATGAAGGGACATGACATCTGTCTTGGTTAACTTATCCAACAAAACATGTTAGAATTATCTAAGAAAGATATGATGCTCCCATATGGTGGTATAATCACAAGAATAATGAAAGCTTACGACATTCTAATACCACCAGAAGAAGAAGTAATGAAAGTAGATCGATTCAGCATAATAAACAAAAATCTACTTCACCGACTAAGATGTTACTATAGAAACGGTAACTGGGTTATAATCCCTAGAAGGACTGATCACCCTCAACCTGAACCAGAACCGGAAACACTAGTATTTAGGGGTACCCAATCTCCTCCGACCCTTCCCTTTGAGGAAACACATCTAGTTGAGCAAACTCATACATCCATCGAAGAAATTGGGATTCGAATGGATCGATTCGAACAGAGACAAGAACGGATTGAACAATGACAAAATCAAATCCTATCTGAGCTGCAGCAAATTCATAGTCAATTTGACTCCTTGTTTAGGCACTTTAATTTTCCACCTCATCAATGAACTTGTTGAACACCTGTTGTTGTTGTAAACTTCTTATGTTACTCACTTCTGATGTGCTGGCTGTAAACATCTATCGTGGTAAACATATATCTTGCGCCTTGTGGTAAAAGTTATCTCAGATTTTTATGGTATCATTACTGTTTGGCATGTGATGTGTCCAAATTAAGAATGTTGTGCTTTGAAACTAAAAGTTTTGAAAACCTTGTGCTTTGATTTCATTCAGAATTAGGAATGTTGATGTGTCCGAATAGATAAATTTGTTAAAATTATTTTTCAGACTATATTGAATGATCAAATCACTTGATTGCCATGTTTCTATATGTGAAAATCTTCAACAAAATCTTGTCCGAATGCATCTTATTTTCTCGTATACTTTCATGAAAAATAAGTTTCTGGAATAGATTTGATGAAGTGATTAATGTGTATGTATTCCATCCTGCAAAATCTTTACATAGACAATGGATTATAACAAAAAGGGGAAGAAGTATTTAAAGCAATCTATGTAAAATTCCTCTATAAGCTTGCTATTATTATTTTCCTGGTATCATAATTACTATGCTTTTTGTTGATGACAAAGGGGGAGGTATATGAATTGATAAACACTGCCATGATTAAAAATACTATGAGTGATGCTATAATCACACTGCTATGATTATGCCATCCTTGCATCACCAAGAGATATATGAACATGTGCTAAAGTTTGCATTATTCCCTGAGTTGATATCTTATCATGTGAAGAAAATGTAAAACTTGCTAGAATATTTCAAATGTGTGCATCATGTAATAGTACTTCACAGCTTTATATGATAATGTTCAAACTACATGATGAATAGTTACAAACACAATCATACAAACTTGATGATGTATGTCAAGCCTTGACATCATCTTTAAAGAGATACATCATGATGAGTATCATGATGGGAGTATTGATAAGTTTAACTGATCTAACTTATCAATACGTCACTTGAATTCTTAGGTCTTGAATTCAAGGTTGACTTATCTCAACTATGGCATATAGACAGGGGGAGTTAAGGATAACTCCATTATCAATTGATTGTCATCATCAAAAAGGGGGAGATTGTTGAATCTCGGATTTTGATGATAAGTCAATTGTCATTTGTTGTCTAATCTATGTGTTGAGATAAGTGTGTAGGATTAACTACGATGAAAGTTAGACAAGCAGCAGGAGTTGCGCCGGAGTCAAGTTCATGATCAAGTTGGGAGTTCGAGAGTTCGACGGAAGTTCGGACGGTCGTCGGAGGTTCTGCGAGAACAGATCCGAGAAGTCCAGAAGCTTGCCAAGCGAAGCTCATCGGAACTTGCCAAGTGGATCGTCGCAAAGTCCAGGAGTTTGCCGGAAGTCCGCAGGAGCATCACCGAGGGTTCATCGGATGATCGACGGAAGTTCGCCGGAAACTCGCCGGAAGAAGCGATTGACGCACCGAAGCAAAGCTGCAGAAATTGTCTTAGATCTAATCGTAGTTAGCACGTTGATTAAGTTGAAAAATGGGAGGTGATCCCATTAGCTTAATCTTGGGGCAATTGGGCCCCTGAAAGACTGAAATTGGGCCGAATGGAGCTAACCATTCGGACCCTGATTGCACCAGGAGGTGCAATCGCCTAGGCCAGGAGGTGGCACCGCCTGGGCTAAGCCTCCCAGCGAGACTGGGTGGTGCAACCTCCCCAGCCAGGAGGTGGCACCGCCTGAGCTCAGTCTTCAAGTGAGCCTTGCTCTGATACCAATTGTTAGGATCAGAGCGGCACTAAGAGAGGGGGGGGGGGGGTTGGGGGGGTGAATTAGTGCAGCGGATTAAAACGTTGGTTTTGACAAATCTTTCATACAATAAAAATCGAACTTGAAAAGCTTAACTTGAACGCGTGTTCATAAAGGTGTGCAACAAAGGTAATGAGGAAATAAAGCACGTAAGAAGGTTTGCAGTAATGTAAATAATAATAAGAAAATGCAAACCAGAGATCGCGCCAATTTTAAAGTGGTTCGGTCAAATGACCTACATCCACTTGCGAGGCCCTCTTCGATGAGGCTCCCACCTTCCACTAGCAAATCTTTTGAAGGGGAAGGACAAATACCCATCTTACAATCTTTTACAAGCGGTTCACACTCTTACAAATTTTCAGCAAGAAAGAAGGAGGTGAACACTCTAGCAAATTGAAAACAAGACATGCTAAGACTTTTCTAAGATATTTTTCTCAATCTATTGCTTCTCAAAAAGTTGTAATCTCAGCTGAGAATTGAGGGGTATTTATAGGCCTCAAGAGGATTCAAATTTGGGCTCCAAAATTTGAATTCTCTTTGGTTCCCGATGCTGGCGGTGCCACCGCCTATCAGTGTCTGACACTGACAGTGTACTGACGGTGCCACCGCCCAGCCAAGCGGTGCCACCGCCTAGCTCTCGGGAGCTGGGCGGTGCCACCGCCAGACACTTCGATTCACTGGTTGGGCTTTAAGTCCAGCCCAAACCAAGTCTAATTTTGGGCCCAGTTGGCCCCTAACTAGGATATAGGATTATCTTTTAATCCTAATCCTAATTACATGTGAACTACGTAACTAAAAACATCCTAAGCAAGTTTTCAACCGTGAACGTCGAGTCTTGTTCCAGCGAGCTTTCCGACGAACTTTCGGCAGACTTTCGATATGCCCTCGGATTTCTTCCGACGGACTCCAAGCAGGCTCCCGATCTTGTGACGACTTCAACGAGTAGCCGAGCCTTCTTGGTGATCTCCGCGAACCTTCGATGATCTCTTCGGCGAACTTCCAAAAATTTCGATAAGTTCCCGATTTCTTCTCGGTTGGTTCCGGCAGCATCTCCGACGATTCTTCGGATTCTTAAACGTCCATCGAACGTGACTCCGGTATTCTTACTTTATGTTTTCTGATTATCGTAGTTAATCCTGCACACTTAACTAAATAATATGAATTAGATCAATTAACCCATCAATTGATTTTATCATCAAAATATGAGATTCAACAGTTTCGGAGAGACTGATTATTGTGGACGGACATGCAATGGTGCCACACGACTTAGGCAAAACCAACTAAGTCCCTGACAGATGGTATCAGAGCAGGACAAGTACTCATAGAAACACTTGGCATGCAAATGTGGGAGACCTAGCGGGGCTGCATTTTCGTTCTTGTAATTTATCTTGACTGCAAACTGCCTTACATCCTTATTGTTCTCACTACGCTCTCTATACTCTTTCAAGTTAATATCTTAACGAAACGATTTTCATCGAAATCGATTTTTATCGTATGAAGATTTTTCGAACCGGTGATTTTATCCACTGCACTAATTCACCCCCTCCCCCCCCTTTTAGTGTCGACTCATTCCTAACAGAAGCATTGGCCTTTATCCTTTACCGGGGGTGTTTCTTAGCAACCTTTGCTTTACCTAGTCTGCCCTTACCTGTGCCCTTCTTAAGGGACTTTTCTACTTTCCTTTTCTTTCTAGTCTCACAAGTTTAGAGAACTGACTTTTCTTTCTTGATAGTACTTTCTACCTCCCTCAACATATTGAGGAGCTCCGAGAGAGTCACCTCAAGCTTGTTCATATTAAAATTCATTATGAATAGTGAAAAGGAATCTAGTAAGGACTGAAGCATAAGATCCACACACAGGTTATCCTTTAGGACCATTCCTAGACCTATGAGTTTCTCTATCCACTCAATCATCTTTAGGACATGGTTCTGAACTGATGTCCTCTCAGTCATCCTAGTGTAGAAGAGGCTCTTGGATATCTCATATCGCCGAGTCCTTCCCTGTTCCTCAAACAGTTTGCGGACATGTAGGAGAATGGATCTGGCATCCATCTTTTCATGTTGTCTCTGTAACTCAGGAGTCATAGAGCCCAACATGTAACACTGAGTAAGAGTGGAGTCATCAATGTACTTCACGTAGCGAGCGATCTCATCCTCGCTTGCCCTTTCCTCGGGCGTAGGCATCACTATATCAAGGACGGACACAATTTTCTCCACCGTAAGAACAATTCTCAAGTTACGGAGCCAATTCGTATAATTTAGACTAGTGAGGCGGTTGGCATCAAGTACGCCATGTAAGGGATTTAAAAGCGACATTTCTAAAAATCAAGATGTAGTAGAAATAAATAATATGCAGATTTTACAAAAATAAACAATCAAGATATGGACTTCTATCTTAATATGCTCCCACTATTTTACTGGCAAGTCACGCGACACCCTCAGCACATGAAAAGGAAGTCTCTGGCAGACTTCTAATGTGGACCAAGATCTAATCATCGTCTTAGTGTAACCTCGAGGGACTCGACCAATCACACTAAGCCCGAAAAGTATTCAACTCTTGCCGATCACAACTCCTTATGATTCCCATCCTATTCGGCCTTCAAATCATCATGATCTCGAGGGACTCGACTAACCATGATGTTTAGTTAAGTCAACACCATCGTTACAAGATGAGTCTAATTCGATGATATACCCTCGAGGGACTCAACTAAGCATATCATGTCCTTAGGTCACCGGTGACATCTCTATATCGTAGGCAAGATAAGGAATCATGATATAGGTGAGCCTCGAGGGACTCGACCAACTCAACCTACATCGAGAATCGGTCCCTACCTATAATGATGGAAGGCTACGTGGGTCAATCTAATTGCCTCATGTTTACCGACTTAATATTGTCGAGAGAGGGGTTTCTTTGATTTGGTCTCCTAATATGACATGTCACATACATACATATTAAATATATATCTACATCGCATGCAAATATATATATACATATCTAGTAGGTGTATAAACAATCACATATCATATGAGCAATTACACCAGATGATAATGGACCACAATCTAATGTGATTAGGCCCGAGCCAGTGGGCCTAATAACTCACATCAAGATCTAATGTGCAACGGTGCATCTCCATATCTTGTGATCATCTATCTCGTCCTCATCGATTCTGTCGGCATCTCAACGCATCTCCATGCATTGCAATCGTTTGTCTCGTGGGTCCCTCTATCGCTTCCACGCTCCTACTATGCCTCCTCATGTGATTATAACTTAATCATAGGCATGTAGGCCCGACAATAAATGAGAAATAAAATAGAGGCTCGTGGGCCCCAATACTAATAATCACAAGTACACACATCATATGGTCTATGATCATCCGTCCATATATCATATATCATATATCATATGTATAAATCATCATCATGTAGGACTACTAGATAATAATAAAAAAATAATCAATTAAATATTTTAATTAATTAATATTTTTCTGAAATCAGGGACATGAGAGGAATTTTTAAATTATGAGGGGCATTTTCATAATTTAGGCAAAAGATAAAATCTAGAATTTTTAAAATTTCGAGGGACAAAACTATCTTTTGCCAAGAAAACCCTAAGCACCTTTCTCCCTATCCCTTACTACGGTCGCCGCCACCTTGCTAACGGCGGCCCCTGTGCGGCGGGGGGCGGGGGGCTCCGCCCCTGCCCTCGTAGGTGGGTGCCCGTGCGTCAGGCGATTCTGTCCGCGGGCGCAGTGCCCGCAGGCATCACAGCGCTATGGCACCTCACCCCACGGGAGCAACAGCCATAGGCGTCGTTGCCCTCGGTGCCGCTGCACGCGGACACAGCGGCCACAAGCATCGCTGCCCCGCGGCGCCTCTGCACACGTGCTGCTAGTGGCAACGCCAGCAGTTGTAGGCTGCTGGCCCCAGGTTGCTGGTAGCAAGCCTGCTGCACATAGATGGTGTTCGACATATACTTCTTCAGAAATAAAACCATTCAAGAAAGCACTTTTGACATCCATTTGAAATAGTTTAAAATTATTACTACTAGCATAGGCAAGGAGCATCCTTATGGCTTCTAATCGAGCCACGGGAGCGAAGGTTTCTTCGTAATCGATACCTTCTTCTTGGTTGAAACCTTTGGCCACTAATCTAGCCTTGTTTTTAACCACGATACCATTTTCGTCTTGCTTGTTTCTAAAGACCCACTTAGTACCTATGACTAAGTGGTCACTTGGTCTAGGAACAAGCTTCCATACCTCATTCTTCTCAAATTGGTTCAATTCTTCTTGCATTGCAATGACCCAAAAATCATCTTTTAAGGCTTCGTCAATGCATTTAGGTTCAATTTGAGAAAGGAAAGCGGCGTTAGCACAAAAATTCTTGAAAGAAGAACGAGTTTGAACCCCTTTTGTTGTATCTCCTATAATTAGCTCCTTTGGATAAGCATCTACATACTTCCATTCTTTGGGTAAAGAAATTTCGGAAGAAGATGCATTCAAATGGCTATTTTGAGGAGGGGGTTCGTTTAAATTCAAATTATCAAAACCAAGATCATCATCAAAATCATTTTTCTTTAAATCAGAAATTTCATTAAAAACTACATGAATAGACTCTTCTATTACTAAGGTTCTTTTGTTAAAGACACGAAAGGCCTTAGAAACGGAGGAGTAACCAAGAAAAATGCCTTCATCGGATTTAGCATCAAATTTACCTAGGGCATCCTATTCATTTAAAATGAAGCATTTACAACCAAAAACTTTAAAATAAGAAATATTTGGTTTTTTGTTATTCCATAATTCATAGGGAGTTTTTGATAGAGATGGTCTTATTAGGACCCTATTCATGATGTAACAAGCCGTATTTACGGCTTCGGCCCAAAAATATTTGGGTAAACTATGTTCATTTAACATAGTTCTTGCCATTTCTTGTAGGTTTCTATTTTTCCTTTCAACTACTCCATTTTGTTGAGGATTTCTTGGAGTTGAGAAGTTGTGATTGTACCCATTAACTTCGCAAAAATTTTGAAAGTCATGGTTTTGGAATTCACCATCGTGATCACTCCGAATTGATGAAATCATGAAGCCTTTTTCGTTTTGAGTGAGTTTACAAAATTTAGAGAAACACTTGAAGCAATCACTTTTGTGAGCTAAGAAATAAGTCCAAGTGTATCTAGAGTAGTCATCCACAATCACAAAAGCATATTTGCTTCTACCTAGACTTGTTGTATCAATTGGTCCAAATAAGTCCAAATGGATCAATTGTAATGGTCTAGTGGTGCTAATTTGATTTTTTGGTTTGAAGCTTGTTTTTATTTGTTTGCCTAGTTGACATGCATCGCATACCTTATCCTTAATAAACTTCATATTCGGAATCCCTCGTACTAATTCTTGAGATGAGATTTTAGATATTGTTTTCATGCTTGCATGACCTAATCTCCTATGCCAAAGCCAAGCATCATCATTTACGGCGGAGAAACACATTTCATTACTTAGTTCATCAAGATTGATGGTATAGACATTATTTTGTTTTAAAGCAATCATAGTCATGTTATGATTTGGTTTTTCAATAATGCACATATTTGATTCAAATCTAACGATATAACCTTTATCGCATAGTTGACTAATACTCAAGAGATTATGTTTCAATCCATCAACTAGTAAAACATCATCAATGGAAAAACTAAATTTGTTACCAATAGTTCCCTTGCCAATGATTTTGCCTTTGTTGTTGTCTTCGAAGGTGACGTACCCTT
This sequence comes from Musa acuminata AAA Group, assembly GCF_036884655.1. Taxonomy (NCBI): domain Eukaryota; kingdom Viridiplantae; phylum Streptophyta; class Magnoliopsida; order Zingiberales; family Musaceae; genus Musa; species Musa acuminata. Next base: position 18,321,705 of record NC_088330.1, on the reverse strand, counting down.
CTTCTTTGCTAGTGAGCATAGAGAAATGAGATGGATCTCCAGTCATATGTCTTGAGCATCCACTATCGAGATACCATCTCTTGCTCCTAGCTTGTGGGTTTGTCTACAAAAGATGATGATTTTTAGGTACCCATTTGATTTTGGGTGCCTCAAAAATTGACCCACTAACCTTGTTATTTATTTTTGAATCCTTTATAGTTCCTTTAGGAACCCATATTAATTTTTGTGAACTAATTTTCCTAAATGGACATTTGTAGGCAATATGTCCGAATTTGCAACAGAAGTTGCATTTCATATAAGAGGAAACATGTAATGTAGGTCCTTTTATGAAAGTGGTAGGATTTTGATGTAATCCTTTTACAAATCCAATTCCATTTCTATTTGCGATGTGACCCTTGTGTGCAAGGATCATATCTAATCCTTTGCTACCAACCTTAAACTTGAAGACTATCAAACATATCTTGTAGCAAAGCATGCTCTTTCTTTAAGATACTTAACTTCTTGCTAACAGTTCTACATTCATCAAATAATTCATGAAAAGCGATAGAGAGTTCTTCAAAAGATAAATCTTCATTAAATAAATCACATACCTCTTCTCCTAAAGCCATTAGCGCGTAATGAGCAACTTGCTCGGTGTTGGACTCCTCTTCTTCGGATGCGCTTGAATCATCCCATGTTGCCTTGAGCGCCTTCTTCTTTGATGTCCTCTTTTTGGCTTGAGGACAATCGTTCTTGTAGTGTCCCGGTTTTTTGCATTCATAGCAAATCACTTGGTCCTTCTTTTGTTCAAATTTATTTTTTATATTATTTTTAAATTTGTTCTTTCTTAAATATTTTTTAAATTTTTGAGTCAAAAGTGCAATGTCATTGTCACTGTCCTCATCACTTGATGTTCCTTTCAAGTGGTCTTCTTGTGATTTGAGTGCCATATCCTTCCTGTTCTTTGGAAGGGGGTTCTCGAGCTCGTCATGAGCTTGACATGTCATTTCGTAGGTCATTAGAGACCCAATGAGTTCTTCAAGAGGGAATGCTTTAAGGTCTTTGGCCTCTTGAATGGCCGTAACTTTTGGATCCCAACTTTTAGGGAGGGATCTTAAGATTTTAATTACTAGTTCAAAGTTAGTAAAATCTTTACCAAGAGCTTTGAGTCCATTGATGACATCCGTAAACCGGGTGTACATGTCTCCGATGGACTCACTTGGTTTCATTCGGAAAAGTTCGTAAGAGTGCACAAGGATGTTGATTTTGGACTCTTTCACTCGGCTAGTGCCTTTATGAGTGACCTCAAGAGTTCTCCAAATATCAAAAGTCGAATCACACATTGAAACACGATTAAATTCGTTTTTGTCTAGTGCACAAAACAAGGCATTCATAGCCTTTGCATTTAAAGCAAAAACCTTCTTCTCCGATTCATTCCATTCGCTCATCGGAAGAGAAGATTTTTGAAATCCATTCTCGACAATAGACCAAAGCTCAAAGTCCATAGAAATGAGGAAGATCCTCATGCGAGTCTTCCAATATGTGTAATCCGACCCATTAAACAAAGGTGGTCGTGCAATAGAATGGGCCTCTTGCATGCTGGAGTAAGCCATCTCTTTTGGGTATTAAACCAAATATGAGAGATAACCTCGCTCTGATACCACTTGTTAGGATCGGAGTGGCACTAAGAGGGGGGGGTGAATTAGTGCAGCGGATTAAAACTTCGGTTTTAGAAAAATCTTTCGTACGATAAGAATGGAACTTGAAAAGCTTAACTTGAAAGCGTATTCTTAAAGTTGCGCAGCAAGGGTAATAAGGAACTAAAGCAGTAAGAAGGTTTGCAGTAATGTAAATGACAATAATGAAATGCAAACCAAAGATTACGCCGATTTTAGAGTGGTTCGGTCAAATGACCTACATCCACTTACGAGGCCCCTCTTTGATGAGGCTCCCACCTTCCACTAGCAAATCTCTTGAAATGGAAGGGTAAACACCCCTCTTACAACCTTTTACAAGCAGTTCAACCTCTTATAAATTTTCAATAAGAAAGAAGGAGAACTCTCTAGCAAATTGAAAACAAGACTTGCTAAAACTTTCTAAGACTTTTCTCTCAATCAAATGCTTCTCAAAAGTTGTAATCTCAGCTGAGATTTGAGGGGTATTTATAGGCCTCAAGAGGATTCAAATTTGGGCTCCAAAATTTGAATTCTCTTTGGGTTCCCGATGCTGGAGGTGCCACCGCCCAGCCAAGCGGTGCCACCGGCCAGCGCTCGGGTGCTGGCCGGTGCAACCGCCCAGCCAAGGAGGTGTCACCGCCCAGCTCTCGGGTGCTGGGCGGTGCCACCGCCTGGCTCTTCGGTGTTGAATCTTGGATTTTGATGATGAAGTCAATTGTCATTTGTTGTCTAATCTATGTGTTGAGATAAGTGTGCAGGATTAACTACGATGAAAGTTAGACAAGCAGCAGGAGTTGCGCTGGAGTCAAGTTCATGATCACGTTGGGAGTTCGAGAGTTCGACGGAAGTTCGGACGGTCGTCGGAGGTTCTGCGAGAACAGATCCGAGAAGTCCAGAAGCTTGCCAAGCGAAGCTCGTCGGAACTTGCCAAGTGGATCGTCGCAAAGTCCAGGAGTTTGCCGGAAGTCCGCAGGACCATCACCGAGGGTTCATCGGATGATCGACGGAAGTTCGCCGGAAACTCGCCGGAAGGAGCGATTGACGTACCGAAGCAAAGCTGCAGAAATTGTCTCAGATTTAATCGTAGTTAGCACGTTGATTAAGTTGGAAAATGGGAGGTGATCCCATTGGCTTAATCTTGGGGCAATTGGGCCCCTGAAAGACTGAAATTGGGCCGAATGGAACTAACCATTCGGACCCTGATTGCACCAGGAGGTGCAACCGCCTAGGCCAGGAGGTGGCACCGCCTGGGCTAAGCCTCCCAGCGAGACTGGGCGGTGCAACCTCCCCAGCCAGGAGGTGGCACCGCCTGAGCTCAGTCTTCGAGCAAGACTGGGCGGTGCAACCTCCCTGACAGAGAGGTGGCACCGCCTGAGCTCGGTCTTCGAGCTCTAGCAGAGAGGTGCAACCGCCTCAGTCAAGAGGTGGTACCGCCTGGGCTCAGTCTTCGAGCTCTGGCAGGCGGTGCAACCTCTCCAGTCAAGAGGTGCAACCGCCTGATCCCGGAATTCCGGGATTTGATCGTTTTGAGCTCCAAATTTGAACTGGGTTGGGGCCTATAAATACCCCACCCATTCAGCACTGAAAAGATACAGACCTACACCGAAATCTTGATCTTTTCTGTGATTCTAAGAGCTCAAAAGTGTTGTAAAGCCTTTAAGTCTCCTCCTTCTGTTCTTCAAGTTTTGAGTTGTAAAGTGAGGAGAGAAAGGTCTGTAAAGGTTGTCTCCTAAGCCTGTCAAAAGGAGAGAAACTGTAAAAGGGCAGTTGGCCTTCGCCTATTGAAGGAAGGCCTCTAGTTGACGTCGGTGACCTCGTCGGTGGAGGAAGCCAAAAGTGGAGTAGGTCAAGACTGACCGAACCACTCTAAATCTCTGGTTTGCGTTTATTTTGAGCACTTTATCATTACTGCAAACCTCCTTCATAACTACTGCTCTCTGCTCTTTTACGAACAAGTTCTAATTGCTGTTCTTTCCGAATATGCATTCAGACGTAAATCGGTGTTTTCGTACATTACAGTTTACGTTTACGTTTTAATTCTGCAAAACTGTCTTCTACGCCTTCACGAACAAGTTTTTAAGTGCTGATCTGTCCGAATATGCTTTCAGACGTAAACCAGCGTTTTCGTACGATATTTACATTGCAGTTTATGTTTACGCCTTGATTCTGCAAAACTGTCTTCTGCGCTTTTACGAACGAGTTTCTAAAGTTCAGATCCCTTTGAAACTGCGTCTAGACGTAAAATTGCGTTTAGACGTAAAACTGCGTTTAGACGTAAAACTGCGTTTAGACGTAAATCTGCGTGTAGACGTAAAACTGCGCTTAGATGTAAATCTGTGTTTAGACGTAAACTGTGCTTAGACGCAAACTGCGCTTAGACGCAAACTGTGTTTAGACGCAAACTGCGCTTAGACGCAAACTGCGCTTAGACGCAAGACGCAAACTGCGCTTAGACGCAAGACGCAAACTGTGTTTAGACGCAAACTGCGCTTAGACGCAAACTGTGTTTAGACGCAAACTGCGCTTAAACGCAATCTGCGCTTAGACGCAAACTGCACTTAGATAAAACTGAGAATTAGCTTTTGCATCATAATAGTTTTTATTGAACGAACGCAGCTTTTGGTTTTAATCGCTGTAAGATTTCTACTGCACTAATTCACCCCCCCCCCTCTTAGTGCTCTCGATCCTAACAATTGGTATCAGAGCAAGGTTAACTCTCTAACGGATTAAAACCCAAAGAGAAATGGCATACGCCGGAAACCAAGAGGGGCATTCTATTACGCGTCCACCCATGTTCAGTGGGACGGACTACACCTACTGGAAGACCCGAATGAGGATCTTTCTTATTTCTATGGATTTTGAATTGTGGAATCTTGTCGAAAACGGATTTTCGAAGTCTTCTCTTCCAATGATCGATTGGAATGATTTGGAGAAGAAGGCTTTCGCTCTTAATGCAAAGGCTATGAATGCTTTATTTTGTGCACTTGATAAAAACGAGTTTAACCGTGTTTCAACTTGTGAAACTGCATTTGATATTTGGCACACACTCGAAGTGACCCATGAGGGCACAAGTAGAGTAAAAGAGTCAAAAATCAATTTGTTGTTACATTCTTTTGAACTTTTCCGCATGAAACCGAGTGAAACCATTGGCGACATGTTTACTTGTTTCACGGATGTCGTCAACGGTCTAAAAGGACTCGGAAAGAGCTTTTCGGATTTTGAGCTTGTTAACAAGATACTAAGATCCCTTCCTAAGAGTTGGGATCCTAAAGTCACTGCTATTCAAGAGGCAAAAGATCTGCGAAATTTCCCTCTTGAAGAACTAATCGGGTCATTAATGACCTACGAAATGACTTGTAAAGCTCATGAAGAGCAAGAAGACATCCTTCCAAAGAACAGGAAGGATATGGCACTCAAAACTTCTGAATGCCACTTGAGAGAAAACTCAAGTGATGAGGACTGTGATGATGACTTGGCACTTCTAACAAGAAAGTTTAAAAAGTTCTTTAAAAGAAACAAGTTTAAGAATGATACAAAAAATAAACTTGAACCCAAGAAGGACCAAGTAATCTGCTATGAATGCAAAAAGCCGGGACACTACAAGAGTGATTGTCCCCAAGTCAAGAAGAGAACATCAAAGAAAAAGGCGCTTCAAGCAACATGGGATGACTCAAGCGCATCCGAAGAAGAGGAGTCCAACACCGAGCAAGTTGCTCATTACGCCTTAATGGCCATCGAAGATGAGGTAACAAATTCAATAGATGCAGATTTATCTTTCGATGAATTATTAAATGCTTTCCATGAATTGTTTGATGAGTGTAAGATTATCAGTAGTAAATACAAATTGCTAAAAAAGGAGCATGATACTCTTATTTGTAATTTCGATAAGTTAAATGCTGAACATCATGATAGTTTAAGCCCATGCATAAAATGCCATGATCTAGAAACTCTCCAAAAAGAAAACTTGCTACTTAAGGACACCTTGAAGAAATTCGAGGTTGGTAGCAAGTCATTGAACATGATCCTTACAAACAAGGGTCACGTTCCCAAAAGAAGTGGAATTGGATTCGTGAGAAGTCCTCACCAAAATCCAACCACCTTCATAAAAGGCTCCATCTTACATGTTCAACACCAAACCAAGTGCAACTTTTGTTGTAAATCTGGACACAAGACACATTGTTGTCCATTCAAGAAAATAAGTCCAAACAAATTGATTTGGGTTCCTAAAGGAACCATGATAAACTCTATGCAACATGATAGAAAATGTAGATCTATTTATGAGGCACCCAAAAGCAAATGGGTTCCTAAAAATCATCCCTTCCTATAAAAACATTAAAATTTTAGGTCGGAGCAAGAAATAATATTCTGCTCCTTGACTCTCGATAGTCATAAACCAAGAGTCAAAAAGGAACTCGCAACGCTTAAGTAACAAGTGGAAGTTATGAAATCACAAATACGATTTGGATACAACCTTATTAGAAACATATGATATCCAAATTCACATATCCCCTTGATCTTCGAACCCGTTAACACTATCATCTACGAATTAATTCTTGTATCATGAAGAAACTAAATATGTCATGATCTTAAAAGGGATACCAAACAAACTATCAACATATGTATGACATATGCACGTTAAAAGATCTATCTTGATCATACAAGAGCTTCTTTCTTAAATAAAAACTCATACGAAATCACGTAAGAAACATTAATTGCTCTGAAATAAAAAACTCTCCTCAAGGAAAAGGCTCTCTGATCAAATCACATTAGGTGCTCACTGGCTGCAGGCGGTGGCACCTCTCCAGCTGGCGGTGGCACCTCCAGCTACCACGGGTTGCCAGAGGTTGCACCGCTCCAGCCAAAGGTGCAACCGCCCGCAACTCTGCCTTTTTAAACCCACACTAGGGCCGGCGGTGAAACCGACCCTAACTCACTCCCATTTCCTCCTCTACTCTTCCAAGTCTCCTCCATTCTCATTTCACTCCTCTAAGCCGTCCAAATACCTTCCATTTCAGAGCAAAACATCAAGAATCCTTCCTTCTCTTGAAGATTTCACAAAGGTACTCTCTAAGAAGCCCTTAAATTCTGTTTTGTTCTTCATTTACTCTTGCACATCATCATCCCTCTGAACAGCAGTAGTTATGGGATCTAGAAGATCCTCAAGGGACAAGGGAAAGAGGAGATTAATAGAAGAGTTTGATTTCACTCTTTTCGATTCAAAATACCATGCTGAAAAATTTCCCTCTTTCGAACTTAGATGTATCAGTAAGGGAAAATACGTAGATCTAAATGAACTAAGAGACTTAGAGACTATCCAATGGTTTGCAAACCTAGATCTACTTCCAATCTTGCAGATTAACGAACCCATCTATCCTAGGCTAGTTAGATTATTTTACAATAACATACAAATAGATGATGAAGAAAGGATGTCCACCTATCTTTTAGGACAACACATCTCAATCACTGATAGGTTCATTTGTGATATGATAGGCATTCCCATAAAAAGCATAGGACTTTACTTTAGAGGATCATGGGATGATGAAAGTATTGGAACATCCTATGTTGAAGCCTTAGGAACAATCTTTGCCAATCCTAACATAGCATTAGTTCCTAAAAGTTGTGAACATCTATTGCCTTTGAACACTAAGATACTTCATCATATCAGGACTAGTATAATTCTTCCTAAACAATACCATCATGATGAAATAAGTCAATTAGAATTAGGAACTATGTACTTAATCATGAAGGGACATGACATCTGTCTTGGTTAACTTATCCAACAAAACATGTTAGAATTATCTAAGAAAGATATGATGCTCCCATATGGTGGTATAATCACAAGAATAATGAAAGCTTACGACATTCTAATACCACCAGAAGAAGAAGTAATGAAAGTAGATCGATTCAGCATAATAAACAAAAATCTACTTCACCGACTAAGATGTTACTATAGAAACGGTAACTGGGTTAGAATCCCTAGAAGGACTGATCACCCTCAACCTGAACCAGAACTGGAAACACCAGTATTTAGGAGTACCCAATCTCCTCCGACCCTTCCCTTTAAGGAAACACATCCAGTTGAGCAAACTCATACATCCATCGAAGAAATTGGGATTCGAATGGATCGATTCGAACAGAGACAAGAACGGATTGAACAACGACAAGATCAAATCCTATTTGAGCTGCAGCAAATTCATAGTCAATTTGACTCCTTGTTTAGGCACTTTAATTTTCCACCTCATCAATGAACTTGTTGAACACCTGTTGTTGTTGTAAACTTCTTATGTTACTCACTTCTGATGTGCTGGCTGTAAACATCTATCGTGGTAAACATATATCTTGCGCCTTGTGGTAAAAGTTATCTCAGATTTTTATGGTATCATTACTGTTTGGTATGTGATGTGTCCAAATTAAGAATGTTGTGCTTTGAAACTAAAAGTTTTGAAAACCTTGTGCTTTGATTCAGAATTAGGAATGTTGATGTGTCCGAATAGATAAATTTGTTAATATTATTTTTCGGACTTTATTGAATGATCAAATCACTTGATTGCCATGTTTCCATGATTATATGTGAAAATCTGCAACAAAATCTTGTCCGAATGCATCTTATTTTTCGAATGCTATACACCAGATTTTCTCGTACACTTTCATGAAAAATAAGTTTCTGAAATAGATTTGATGAAATGATTCCTGTGTATGTATTCAATCCTGCAAAATCTTTACATAGACAATGGATTATAACAAAAAGGGGAAGAAGTATTTAAAGCAATCTATGTAAAATTCCTCTATAAGCTTGCTATTATTATTTTCCTAGTATCATAATTACTAAGCTTTTTGTTGATGACAAAGGGGGAGATATATGAATTGATAAACACTGCCATGATTAGAAATACTATGAGTGATGCTATAAACACACTGCTATGATTATGTCATCCTTTCATCACCAAGAGATATATGAACATGTGCTAAAGTTTGCATTATGCCTTGAGTTGATATCTTATCATGTGAATCCTTGCATCACCAAGAGATATATGAACATGTGCTAAAGTTTGCATTATGCCTTGAGTTGATATCTTATCATGTGAATCCTTGCATCACCAAGAGATATATGAACATGTGCTAAAGTTTGCATTATGCCTTGAGTTGATATCTTATCATGTGAAGAAAATACAAAACTTGCTAGAATATTTCAAATGTGTGCATCATGTAATAGTGCTTCACAGCTTTATATGATAATGTTCAAACTACATGATGAATAGTTACAAACACAATCATACAAACTTGTTGATGTATGTCAAGCCCTGACATCATCCTTGAAGAGATACATCATGATGAGTATCATGATGGGAGTATTGATAAGTTTAACTGATCTAACTTATCAATACGTCACTTGAATTCTTAGGTCTTGAATTCAAGGTTGACTTATCTCAACTATGGCATATAGACAGGGGGAGTTAAGGATAACTCCATTATCAATTGATTGTCATCATCAAAAAGGGGGAGATTGTTGAATCTCGGATTTTGATGATGAAGTCAATTGTCATTTGTTGTCTAATCTATATGTTGAGATAAGTGTGCAGGATTAACTACGATGAAAGTTAGACAAGCAGCAGGAGTTACGCCGGAGTCAAGTTCATGATCACGTTGGGAGTTCGAGAGTTCGACGGAAGTTCGGACGGTCGTCGGAGGTTCTGCGAGAACAGATCCGAGAAGTCCAGAAGCTTGCTAAGTGAAGCTCGTCGGAACTTGCCAAATGGATCGTTGCAAAGTCCAGGAGTTTGCCGGAAGTCCGCAGGAGCATCACCGAGTGTTCATCGGATGATCGACGGAAGTTCGCCGGAAACTTGCCGGAAGGAGCGATTGACGCACCGAAGCAAAGCTGCATAAATTGTCTAAGATTTAATCGTAGTTAGCACGTTGATTAAGTTGGAAAATGGGAGGTGATCCCATTGGCTTAATCTTGGGGCAATTGGGCCCCTGAAAGACTGAAATTGGGCCGAATGGAACTAACCATTCGGAACCTGATTGCACTAGGAGGTGCAACCGCCTAGGCCAGGAGGTGGCACCGCCTGGGCTAAGCCTCCCAACGAGACTAGGCGGTGCAACCTCCCCAGCCAGGAGGTGGCACCGCCTGAGCTCAGTCTTCAAGCAAGACTGGGCGGTGCAACCTCCCTGACAGAGAGGTGGCACCGCCTGAGCTCGGTCTTCGAGCTCTGGCAGAGAGGTGCAACCGCCTCAGTCAAGAGGTGGCACCGCCTGGGCTCAGTCTTCGAGCTCTGGCAGGCGGTGCAACCTCTCCAGTCAAGAGGTGCAACCGCCTGATCCCGAAATTCCGGGATTTGATCGTTTTGAGCTCAAAATTTGAACTGGGTTGGGGCCTATAAATACCCCACCCATTCAGCACTGAAAAGATACAGACCTACACCGAAATCTTGATCTTTTCTGTGATTCTAAGAGCTCAAAAGTGTTGTAAAGCCTTTAAGTCTCCTCCTTCTGTTCTTCAAGTTTTGAGTTGTAAAGTGAGGAGAGAAAGGTCTGTAAAGGTTGTCTCCTAAGCCTATCAAAAGGAGAGAAACTGTAAAAGAGCAGTTGGCCTTCGCCTATTGAAGGAAGGCCTCTAGTTGACGTCGGTGACCTCGTCGGTGGAGGAAGCCAAAAGTGGAGTAGGTCAAGACTGACCGAACCACTCTAAATCTCTGGTTTGCGTTTATTTTGAGCACTTTATCATTACTGCAAACCTCCTTCATAACTACTGCTCTCTGCGCTTTTACGAACAAGTTCTAAGTGCTGTTCTTTCTGAATCTGCATTCAGACGTAAATCGGTGTTTTCGTACATTACAGTTTACGTTTACGTTTTAATTCTGCAAAACTGTCTTCTACACCTTCACGAACAAGTTTTTAAGTGCTGATCTGTCCGAATCTGCTTTCAGACGTAAACCAGCGTTTTCGTATGATATTTACATTGCAGTTTACGTTTACGCCTTGTTTCTGCAAAACTGTCTTCTGCGCTTTTACGAACGAGTTTCTAATGTTCAGATCCCTTTGAAACTGCGTCTAGACGTAAAATTGCGTTTAGACGTAAAACTGCTCAAACTGTGTTTAGACGTTTTAGACGTAAACTGAGTTTAGACGTAAATCTGCGTTTAGACGTAAAACTGCGTTTAGACGTAAATCTGCGTTTAGACGTAAAACTGCGTTTAGACGTAAATCTGCGTTTAGACGTAAACTGTGCTTAGACGCAAACTGCGCTTAGACGCAAACTGTGTTTAGACGCAAACTGCGCTTAGACGCAAACTGCGCTTAGACACAAACTGTGTTTAGAAGCAAACTGCGCTTAGACGCAAACTGCGCTTAGACGCAAACTGTGTTTAGACGCAAACTGCGCTTAGACGCAATCTGCGCTTAAACGCAAACTGCACTTAGATACAAACTGAGAATTAGCTTTTGCATCATAATAGTTTTTATTGAACGAACGCAGCTTTTGGTTTTAATCGCTGTAAGATTTCCGCTGCACTAATTCACCCCCCCCCCCCTCTTAGTGCTCTCGATCCTAACATTCGGTTCATTGGTTTGGCTTAATTTTAGCCCAAACCAAATCTGACTTTGGGCCTAGTTGGCCCCTAACCAGGATATAAGATTATCTCTTAATCCTAATCCTAATTACAAGTGAACTACATAACAAAACACATCCTAAGCAATTTTTCAACCGCGAACGTCGAGTTTTGTTCTGGCGAGCTTTCCGACGAACTTCTTCCGATAGACTCCCATCAAGCTCCCGAACTTGTGATGACTTTAATGAGTAGCCGAGCCTTCTCGGTGATCTCCGTGAACCTCAGACAATCTCTTTGGCGAACTTCTGAAAGTTTCGACAGGTTCCTGATTTCTTCTCGGTTGGTTCCGGCAGCATCTCCGACGATTCTTCGGACTCTTAAACGTCCATCGAACTTGACTTCGGTATCCTTGCTTTATGTTTTCTGGTTATCGTAGTTAATCCTGCACACTTAACTCAATAATATGGATTAAATCAATTAACCCACCAATTGATTATATCATCAAAATCCGAGATTCAACAGATGGTAGTGAGGGCAGTAAAAGTTGATGCCCTTTCTTACTTTTGCTTTAACGATTTTGACATCAAAGGCTTCTCCAAAACATAACACACATAGTTCAAAACCAATTTTCGCATGAACAACCAGAAAATAAAATCCTCAATTCCCAAATATATGTTCATCGTTGTGCGGATATTAGTGTGTAAAAATCTGTATAATAGAAAATCACGTGTAAGATAGATTGTGTTACCTAGGGAGATTATATATACCTGAATCCCTACAGACCTTTTAGAGAGGGTGAAGGAGGTCAAGCGCCCTTCTCCCTAGCGGTGATCCACACAATAGGGTTGCGATGACGCTCCTCAAAGCTTCAGGCCTACTCAGATGGAGAGGGGGAGGAGAATAAGAGAGGAAGCAAAAAAGCTCTAGCCTATAAACTATTGAAACCCTCTTATTTATAGAGATCCCCTATCAACTTTGTTGAATCTTGGATTTTGATGATGAAGTCAATTGTCATTTATTATCTAATCTATATGTTGAGATAAGTGTGTAGGATTAACTACGATGAAAGTAAGACATGCAGTATGAGTTGCGCCGGAGTCAAGACAATGATCACGTTGGGAGTTCGAGAGTTCGACGGAAGTTCGGACAGTCGTCGGAGGTTCTGCGGGAACAAATCCGAGAAGTCCATAAGCTTGCCAAAGAAGCTCGTCGGAACTCGCAAAGTGGATCATCGCAAGTCCAGGAATTTGCCAGAAGTCCGCAGGAGCATCACCGAGGGTTCATTGGATGATCGATGGAAGTTCGCCGAAAACTCGCCGAAAGAAGCGATTGATGCACCGGAGCAAGCTGCAGAAATTGTCTTAGGAATTATCATAGTTAGCACATTGATTAAGCTGGAAATGGGAGGTGATCCCATTAACTTAATCTTGGGGCAATTGGGCCTCTAAACAAACCCAAATTGGGCCGAATGGATCAACCCATTCGGACCCTGATTGCTGTGAGAGGTGCAACCGCCCAAGCCAGGAGGTGGCACCGCCTGGGCTAAGTCTCCCAGGGAGACTGGGCAGTGCAACCGCCCCATCCAGGAGGTGGCACCGCTTGGGCTCAGTCTCCGAGCGAGACTGGGCGGTGCAACCTCCCCTGACAGGAGGTGGCACCGCCTGAGCTCGGTCTTCGAGCTGCGGCAAGAGGTGCAACCGCCCCTGACAAGAGGTAGCATCGCCCAGAGGCTCAGTCTTCGAGCTCTGCTAGGCGGTGCAACTGCCCCAGTCAGGAGGTGCAACCGCCTGATCCCGGAATTTCGGGAATTGACAGTTTTGAGCTCCAAATTTGAACTGGGTTGGGGCCTATAAATACCCCACCCATTCAGCACTGAAAGAGTATGAACTTACACCGAAATCTTGATCCTTTCTGTGAATCTTAGAGCTCAAAATTATTGTAAAGGCCAAAAGTTCTTCTCCCTTTGTTCTTCCAAGTTCTGAGTTGTAAAGAGAGGAGAGAAAATTTCTGTAAGGGTTGTCTCCTAAGCCCATCAAAAGGAGTGAAACTGTAAAAGGGTGGTTGGCCTTTGCCTATTGAAGGAATGCCTCTAGTTGACGTCGGTGACCTCGTCGGTGGAGGAAGCCAAAAGTGGAGTAGGTCAAGATTGACCGAACCACTCTAAATCTCGGTTTGCATTTACTTTGAACATATTATCTTTACAGCAAACCTCCGCTGAAGCTTACTGCTTTCTACACATATACGATCGGGTTTCAAGCCTTTCACTTTCCGAATCAGCGTTTAGACGTAAATCTGTTTTTTCGTATGATCATCATATTTCAGATTGCGTTTACGTTTTATGCTCTACCATAACTGAAAAATGCCGTTATACTCTTGCTTAAACTGCATATTGCCTAATCAAGTGATTTTCGAATCAGCATTTAGACGTAAATCAGTTTCTTCGTACGAACGTCGTATTTCAGTTTGTGCTTATATTCTGGTTTTCATCATAGCTGCAAACTGCCTTCATAGATTGACTTTAACATCATCTTGCTTAGAATCGGCTTTCACACAGAAATCATTTTTATCGTTCGAACGCAGTTTCGTTTTAATCGCAGAAATTTTTCCACTGTACTAATTCACCCCCCCCCCCCCTCTTAGTGCTCTTGATTCTAACAATTGGTATCAGAGCGGGGTTAACTCTCTAACGGATTAAAACCCAAGAGAGATGGCATATGTCGGAAACCAAGAGGGCCACTCTATTACACGTCCACCCATGTTCAGTGGGACGGACTACACCTATTGGAAGACCCGAATGAAGATATTTCTTATTTCTATGGATTTTGAACTTTGGAATCTTGTCGAAAATGGATTTTTGAAGTCTTCTCTTCCAATGATCGATTGGAATGAATTGGAGAAGAAGGCTTTCGCTCTTAATGCAAAGGCTATGAATGCCTTATTTTGTGCACTTGATAAAAACGAGTTTAACCGTGTTTCAACTTGTGAAACCGCATTTGATATTTGGCACACACTCGAAGTGACTCACGAAGGCACAAGTAGAGTGAAAGAGTCAAAAATCAATCTTCTGTTACATTCTTTCGAACTTTTCCGGATGAAACCAAGTGAAACCATTGGCGACATGTTTACCCATTTCACGGATGTCGTCAACGGTCTAAAAGGACTCGAAAAAAGTTTTTCGGATTTTGAGCTCGTAAATAAGATTCTAAGATCCCTTCCTAAGAGTTGGGATCCTAAAGTCACTGCTATTCAAGAGGTGAAAGATCTAAACAACTTCCCTCTTGAAGAACTAATTGGGTCATTAATGACCTACGAGATGACTTGCAAAGCTCATGAAGAGCAAGAAGACATCCTTCCAAAGAACAGGAAGGATATGACACTTAGAACTTCAGAAGGCCACTTCAGAGAAAACTCAAGTGATAAGGACTATGATGATGACTTGGCACTTCTAACAAGAAAATTTAAATTTTTTTTTAAAAGAAACAAGTTTAAGAATGACGCAAAAAATAAACTTGAACCCAAGAAGGACCAAGTTATTTGCTATGAATGCAAAAAGCCAGGACACTACAAGAATGATTGTCCCCAAGTCAAAAAGAGAACATCAAAGAAGAAGGCGCTCAAAGCAACGTGGGTAGACTCGAGCGCGTCCGAAGAAGAGGAGTCCAACACCGAGCAAGTTGCTCATTATGCCTTAATGGCCATCGGAGATGAGATAACAAATTTAATAGATGCAGATTTATCATTTGATGAATTATTAAATGCCTTCCATGACTTATTTGATGAATGCAAGATTATTAATAGAAAATATAAATTACGAAAAAAGGAGCATGATAGTCTTACTTGTAATTTTGATAAGTTAAAAACTGAATATCATGATAGTTTAAGTTCATGCATCAAATGCCATGATCTAGAAACTCTCCAAAAGGAAAACTTGCTACTTAAGGATACCTTGAAGAAATTCAAGGTTGGTAGCAAGTCATTGAACATGATCCTTGCAAACAAGGGTCACGTTCCCAAAAGAAGTGGAATTGGATTTGTGAAAAGTCCTCACCAAAATCCAACCACCTTCATGAAAGGCCCCATCTTACATGTTCAACACCAAAACAAATGCAACTTTTGTTGCAAATTTGGACACAAGACGCATTACTGTCCATTCAAGAAAATTAGTCCAAACAAACTGATTTAGGTTTCTAAAGGAACCATGATAAATTCTATACAACATGATAGACAATGTAGATCTATTTGTGAGGCACGCAAAAGCAAATGGGTACCTAAAAAATCATCCTTTCCTATAAAAAAATAAAAAAATAATAATAATAAGCTGAAGCAAGAAATAATATTCTGCTCCTTGGATTCTCGATATTCATGACCCAAGATCTAAAAAGGAACTCGCAATGCTCTCTAGCCTAAATAACAGATGGAGATTATAAATTTAAAAATCACAAATGCGATTGAGATACAATCCTATATGACTTTTCAGAATTAGAAACGTATGATTCTCAATTCACATATCCTCTGGATTTTCTAACCCATCAACTTCATCCGTTCATAACTTTCGAATCCAACTCTGTATCATGAACTGACTAAGTCTGTCATGAACTTGCAAGGCTTACCAACTTGAACAAACTATCACAAACATGTGTACGACATTGAGAGTATACACGTTAAAAGATCTATCTTGATCGTGCAAAAGTTCTTGCCTTAAAATGAAAACTCTTACGTAATTACGTAAGTAAAGTTGATTGCTCTGAATGAAAATTCTTCTCAAGACAAAAACTCTCAAATCAGACTACACTGCGATCAGAACAAGTGCTCACCACTTGTAGGCGGTGGCACCGCCCCAGCTGGAGGTAACACCTCCAGCTGTCACGTGTTGCAAGCGGTTGCACCGCTCCAGCCAGAGGTGCAACCGCCCGCAACTCTGCTCTTTTTAACCCAAGCTAGGGCCGGTGGTGAAACCGACCCCAACTCACTCCCTTCCCCTCTCTACTCTTCCCAGCCTCCTCCATCCCCATTTCTCCCCTCATAGCATCCCAAATACCCCTCATTTCGGAGCAAAACATCAACAATCCTTCCCTCTCTTGAAGATCTCACTAAGGTATTCTCTAAGAAGCCCTTAAATTATTTTTTCATTTACTCTTGCTCATCACTATTCTTCTAAACAGCAGTAGTTATGGGATCTAGAAGATCCTCAAGGGACAAAGGAAAGAGGAGATTAGTAGAAGATTTTGATCTCACCCTTTTTGATTCAAAATACCATGCTGAAAAATTTTCCTCTTTCGAACTTAGGAGTGTCAATAAGGGAAAATATGTAGATTTAAATAAACTAAGAGACTTAGAGACAATCCAATGGTTTGCAAACTTAGATCTACTTCCTATTTTACAAATTAACGAACCCATCTATCCAAGACTTGTTAGACTGTTTTACAACAACATACAAATAGATGAAGAAGAAAGAATGTCTACCTATCTTTTAGGACAACACATCTCAATTACGGATAAATTCATTTGCGACATGATAGGCATTCCCATGAAAAGTAGAGGACTTTACTTTAGAGGATCATGGGATGATGAAACTGTTAGAACAACATATGTTGAAGCCTTAGGAACAATTTTTGCCAATCCCAACTTAGCATTTGTTCCTAAAAGTTGTGAACATCTACCGCCTCTAAACACTAAGGTACTTCATCATATCCTAACTAGCATCATTCTCCCTAAACAATACCACCATGATGAAGTAAGCCAATTAGAATTAGAAACTATGTATTTGATCATGAAAGGACATGACATCTGTCTTGGTTATCTTATCCAACAAAACATGTTAGAACTATCTAAGAAAGACATGATGCTCCCATATGGTGGTATAATCACTAGAATAATGAAAGCCTACGATATTCTAATACCATCGGAAGAAGAAGTAATAAAAGTAGATAGATTTAGCATAATAAATAAAAATCTACTTCACCGATTAAGATGTTTTTATAGAAACGGTAACTGGGTTAGATTGCCAAGAAGAACCGATCCCCCTCAACCTAAACCAGAACCGGAAACACTAGTCTTTAGGGGTACCTAATCTCCTCTGATCTGTCTCTTTGAGGAAACACATCCATTTGAACAAACTCATGTTGAATCTCAGATTTTGATGATGAAACTAATTGATTGTGTTAGATGTTTAACTGTATTTTGAGTGATGCAGGTCTACTTGATCAGGTTTAGACAGTTGACGTAGGAGGAATTGACGTTGCGCTGGAAGAGATCACGTTAGGATATTGGATGGCTGAACTCGAACGTCGGGCATCGGGCCAAGGAGAGCGAAACTGTGCCAAGGATATCGGCGTTGAGAAGGTCAACCGCTGATTGGGCAACAAGCCGCAAGAGAGGATGATGCGCCGAAGAATCGGACGAAGCGCCAACCAATGACGTGCCGGGCAACATAATGTCAATTCGCTTTATAATAATTGTCTAGATCGGAGTAGAGTTTTTGCTTGTGTGTGCAGGATTAACTACGATAACGATGAAGACATAAAGCAAAACAAAGTGTCGGAGTCAAGCACGAAGGATTCATTGCGAGTTCGAGAGTTCGACGGAAGTCCGAAGGTTCGTCGGGAATGCTGCCGAAACTAGCGAAGAATGAGTAGGGAGCTTGCCGAAGGGTTTTTCGGAAGCTCGCCGGAAGGTTCGTTGGAAGTTCGCGGAGCTCATCGAGAATAATCAGAGCTTTCCGAAGAAGCTCGTTGGAGCTCGCCAAGATCAAATCGTGAAGTCTAGGAGCTTGTCGGGAGTCCGCAGAATGGTTTCCGAGAGTTTATCGGAAGACCGTTGGAAGTTCGCCGAAAGCTCGCCGGAAGAAGTCTTGACTTACGGACTTTGTAATAGCTTATAAAATATCTTTAAATTCGTAGTTATCATGTTAATTAGAGTTAGGATTAGGTGTTAATCCTATAACCCAAGTAGAGGCTAATTGGGCCCGAGTTCGGACTGGTTTGGGCCAAGTTTGGAGCTCAACCAGTGAGCTGATTTGGCCTAGGCGGTGCCACCGCCTAGACTGGCGGTGGCACCGCCCAGCACCCGAGAGCTGGGCGGTGACACCTCCTTGGCTGGGCGGTTGCACCGTCCAGCACCCGAGCGCTGGGCGGTGGCACCGCCTGGTTGGGCGGTGGCACCTCCAGCACCGGAAACCCTAAGAAAATTCAAATTTTGGAGCCCAAAATTTGAATCCTCTTGAGGCCTATAAATACCCTTCAAATCTCAGCTGAGGTAACAACTTTTGAGAAGCATTTTGATTGAGAGAAAAGTCTTAGAAAGTCTTAGCAAGTCTTGTTTTCAATTTGCTAGAGAGTTCTCCTTCTTTCCTATTGAAAACTTGTAAGAGGTTGAGCTGCTTGTAAAAGGTTGTAAGAGGGGTGTTTACCCTTCCATTTCAAGAGGTTTGCTAGTGGAAGGTGGGAGCCTCATCGAAGAGGGGCATCGCAAGTGGAGTAGGTCATTTGACCGAACCACTCTAAAAATCGGCGTAATCTCTGGTTTGCATTTTATTATTGTCATTTACATTACTGCAAATCTTCTTACTGCTTTAGTTCCTTATTACCCTTGCTGCGCAACTTTAAGAATACGCTTTCAAGTTAAACTTTTCAAGTTCCGTTCTTATCGTATGAAAGATTTTGTTAAAATCGAAGTTTTAATCCGCTGCACTAATTCACCCCCCCCCCCTCTTAGTGCCGCTCCGATCCTAACAAGTGGTATCAGAGCAAGGTTATCTCTCATATTTGGTTTAATACCCAAGAGAGATGGCTTACTCCGGCATGCAAGAGGGCCATTCTATTGCACGACCACCTTTGTTTAATGGGTCGGATTACACATATTGGAAGACTCGCATGAGAATATTCCTCATTTCTATGGACTTTGAGCTTTGGTCTATTGTCGAGAATGGATTTCAAAAATCTTCTCTTCCGATGAGCGAATGGGATGAATCGGAGAAGAAGGTTTTTGCTTTAAATGCAAAGGCTATGAATGCCTTGTTTTATGCACTAGACAAAAATGAATTTAATCGTGTTTCAATGTGTGATTCGGCTTTTGATATTTGGAGAACTCTTGAGGTCACTCATGAAGGCACTAGCCGAGTGAAAGAGTCCAAAATCAACATCCTTGTGCACTCTTACGAACTTTTCCGAATGAAACCAAGTGAGTCCATCGGAGACATGTACACCCGGTTTACGGATGTCATCAATGGACTCAAAGCTCTTGGTAAAGATTTTACTAACTTTGAACTAGTAACTAAAATCTTAAGATCCCTCCCTAAAAGTTGGGATCCAAAAGTTACGACCATTCAAGAGGCCAAAGACCTTAAAGCATTCCCTCTTGAAGAACTCATTGGGTCTCTAATGACCTACGAAATGACATGTCAAGCTCATGACGAGCTCGAGAACCCCCTTCCAAAGAACAGGAAGGATATGGCACTCAAATCACAAGAAGACCACTTGAAAGGAACATCAAGTGATGAGGACAGTGACAATGACATTGCACTTTTGACTCAAAAATTTAAAAAATATTTAAGAAAGAACAGATTTAAAAATAATACAAAAAATAAATTTGAACAAAAGAAAGACCAAGTGATTTGCTATGAATGCAAAAAACCGGGACACTATAAGAACGATTGTCCTCAAGCCAAAAAGAGAACATCAAAGAAGAAGGCGCTCAAGGCAACGTGGGATGATTCAAGCGCGTCCGAAGAAGAGGAGTCCAACACCGAGCAAGTTGCTCATTACGCGCTAATGGCTTTGGGAGAAGAGGTATGTGATTTATTTAATGAAAATTTATCTTTTGAAGAACTCTCTATCACTTTTCATGAATTATTTGATGAATGTAGAATTGTTAGCAAGAAGTTAAGTATCTTAAAGAAAGAGCATGCTTTGCTACAAGATAAGTTTGAGAATCTTCAAATTCCTCCATGCTCTAAGTGTGAGCATTTAGAAGCAATAAAAAATAAAAATTTACTTCTTAAGGAAACCTTAAACAAGTTTAAGGTTGGTAGCAAAGGATTAGATATGATCCTTGCACACAAGGGTCACATCGCAAATAGAAATGGATTTGGATTTGTAAAAGGATTACATCAAAATCCTACCACTTTCATAAAAGGACCTACATTACATGTTTCCTCTTATATGAAATGCAACTTCTGTTGCAAATTCGGACATATTGCCTACAAATGTCCATTTAGGAAAATTAGTTCACAAAAATTAATATGGGTTCCTAAAGGAACTATAAAGGATTCAAAAATAAATAACAAGGTTAGTGGGTCAATTTTTGAGGCACCCAAAATCAAATGGGTACCTAAAAATCATCCTCTTTTGTAGACAAACCCACAAGCTAGGAGCAAGAGATGGTATCTCGATAGTGGATGCTCAAGACATATGATTGGAGATCCATCTCATTTCTCTATGCTCACTAGCAAAGAAGAAGGGTACGTCACCTTCGGAGACAAAAAGGACAAAGGCATACTTATATGAAACAACTAAATAGATAAAAGTATTTTTCTTGAAAATTCTTGGTTTGATGAATCTATTTTATCATCTTTTTATGAATATCTTGAAAATGATTTTGATTTGATGATTTTAATTTGAATGAGCTTTATCTTGATTTTTTGAGATTTATAACTTGAGATTTACTCTATAAAAATCAAGATCTTGTATCCTCAATGTTCCTTTTTAGCATCTATAATCCAAATGAATTATGATTGGTATCATTGCTATATTTCTTCTTATCATGCACCAAAGAGAAAATTTTTCTAAATGAATCGTGATATTTCGGAACCACAATTCTTTTTATGATTCATAATGAATTGAGAAATTTTATATGCTTGAATTAATATCTTATTCTAAGATTGAATGAATTTTATCTATATCATGATCTCCTAAGATTTTTTCTTGATTATTTAAGAGGAGATTTTTCAAAACAAAATGTGTCTCCTATTATTATCTTTTCATGATATGATTTTCATGCAATTCCTTGTACTCATGAAATATTTATCTCATCACCCAATAACTCTTCTTGATATTCCTTATGTGATGAAACAAAATAATGCATGAAATTCAAATAAGAAGTTAATGATCATGCATGATAGGATGTAAAGAATTTTGACATTTAGATACTATCATTTGAATAGCTATGATCATGTTGCCAAAATGATTTATCATGAATGCTTGAATATCATGTATGATATACCGATATTGATGATTGAGTTATTTGTATCATGCATGAAAAATAAAAGATATAGTTTTGAAATTGTGCATGTTCGAATTTGAAAATATGATGATGCATAATGATTAAATTGTGCAATGAAAATATTAAACATTTTGAAACCATGTTTTAGTGTCATGCATAATGATCATGCTTAATAAATTTTAAAATTATACATGATGAATCTTGCGATTTATGGATTATTGATTTTTACTATAATGGAAGTGCCTTATTGATCTTTGTTGTAATAAATCTTACACTTTCGGTTTTAAACATGATACATGTTTTTATTTAGCATAAATGAAATAAAATCATATGAATTGAAACAACTAAAAAGAGAAAAATATTTTTTCCTTGAAAATTTAATTTTCTCTATCTTATTGATCTTGATGATTATTATGATAAATCTATGTATACCATTTTGAATCTCTTGAAAGTAATGTTGAGATTTTGATGAATTTGATGATTTGAATTTGAATGAGGTTGTATTTAAATTATGATCTTGATTTCTTGGATTTACTACTTGAGATTCTTTTTTAATCACAATCTCTTCTTTGTACACCTACAATTTTTGTTATTTATAAAAGGAAGAGATTTGATAAAATGAATCATGTCTTTTAGTATTCAAATGGTCTTATCTTTGATGATATGATTTCTTTATATCTATGATATAAATGCCTTGAAATGATTGAAATATTTTACACAAATGTTATGCTCTTCCCTACTTCTTTCTTGTTTTCAATGATAAAACGGGGAGAAGTTTTGATCATGCATGGTAGGATATAATTTGACAAAATTTATACCATCATGAAACATTTATGATTTACAATGATGCATGCAATACTTGTGCTTTCTAATTTTGATGTTATGTATTGCATATGATGTATTGCATATGATGTAAATCATGATTTAAAATGCTATGAGTTGTTGCTAAAATGATAAATGTTGATTTAATGTTTTGTATCATGAATGATCTAAATGATGATTGTTTGGTACCATGATCAAAATATTGATAAATAGTTAAAAATTTTAGTATCATGTATGATATCCTCATAATGTCGATCGATTTAAATAGTTAAAAATTTTAGTATCATGTATGATATCCTGATAATGATGCATGCAATGATAAAATATTCATGATGAAAAATTGTCTTGACATTCATAACTTGATTATTCATCCTTTGTCATGATTTTGAAATCGTTGTAAAAGGAAAAAGAACAACAAAACTGTATTCTTCTTTTCTTTTTAACAATAACAAAGGGGGAGAAATATTGCTCGCTCAAGATGCAAAATTTGAAAACTTACACATTGCAAAAGAAGCAAAACTTGCAACTTGCACATTGCAATAAGAAGCAAGAATCATGAGCTTACACAAGAAAGCTATATTGTATTTGCTTTCGTAATTTTTTTTGCTAGCTTGTATGTAGTAAAACTTGCATAGTGTAAAAATTGCTATCTTATAGTCTAAAGAGAAACCAATAGTTGCTATCTCAAAATGTAAAATATGCTAACTTGCTACAGAAGCAAAATTGCTAGCTCAAACATTGCAAAGGAAGCAAAAATTTGCTAGCTTGCAACTTGCATATCGTGAAAACTGCTAGCTAGTAGTCTAAAGAGAAGCAATCAATAGCTATCTCAAGAAGACCAAGCATGTTAAACTTACACATCTTTAATCGTTAGATTGCATGATGATAAAACTTGATATTATGTTTTTCATGCAATAAGTTGAACCCATATAACAAACACTTGATTGTGGTACTTCTCCTTTTTGTTGATGACAAAGGGGGAGAAGTATGCTGATGACATGACATATGATGCATAAGTTTTATGCATATGTTCATGATGATGTGTTGCAAGTATTCATGATGAATATTGCAATGACTTGAATTCTGTTTGAATTCAAGGTTCTATCAATATGGCATATTGATAGGGGGAGTTTGTTTAAACTCCGGGAGTTAAGGTTAACTCCGTTAGTCATCAATTAGTTGTCATCATCAAAAAGGGGGAGATTGTTGAATCTCAGATTTTGATGATGAAACTAATTGATTGTGTTAGATGTTTAACTGTATTTTGAGTGATGCAGGTCTACTCGATCAGGTTTAGACAGTTGACGCAGGAGGAATTGACGTTGCGCTGGAAGAGATCACGTTAGGATATTGGATGGCTGAACGCTTCGAACGTCGGGCATCGGGCCAAGGAGAGCGAAACTGTGCCAAGGATATCAGCGTTGCGAAGGTCAACCGCTGATTGGGCAACAAGCCGCAAGAGAGGATGATGCGCCGAAGAATCGGACGAAGCGCCAACCAATGACGTGCCGGGCAACAGAATGTCAATTCGCTTTATAATAATTGTCTAGATCGGAGTAGAGTTTTTGCTTGTGTGTGCAGGATTAACTACGATAACGACGAAGACATAAAGCAAAACAAAGTGTCGGAGTCAAGCACGAAGGATTCATTGCGAGTTCGAGAGTTCGACGGAAGTCCGAAGGTTCGTCGGGAATGCTGCCGAAACTAGCCAAGAATGAGTAGGGAGCTTACCGAAGGGTTTTTAGGAAGCTCGCCGGAAGGTTCGTTGGAAGTTCGCGGAGCTCACCGAGAATGATCGGAGCTTTCCGAAGAAGCTCGTTGGAACTCGCCAAGATCAAATCGTGAAGTCTAGGAGTTTGTCGGGAGTCCGCAGAATGGTTTCCGAGAGTTTATCGGAAGACCGTCGGAAGTTCGCCGAAAGCTCGCCGAAAGAAGTCTTGACTTACGGACTTTGTAATAGCTTATAAAATATCTTTAAATTCATAGTTATCATGTTAATTAGAGTTAGGATTAGGTGTTAATCCTATAACCCAAGTAGAGGCTAATTGAGCCCGAGTTCGGACTGGTTTGGGCCAAGTTTGGAGCTCAACCAGTGAGCTGATTTGGCCTAGGCGGTGCCACCGCCTAGACTGGCGGTGGCACCGCCCAGCACCCGAGAGCTGGGTGGTGACACCTCCTTGGCTGGGCGGTTGCACCGTCCAGCACCCGAGCGCTGGGCGGTGGCACCGCCTGGCTGGGCGGTGGCACCTCCAGCACCGGAAACTCTAAGAAAATTCAAATTTTGGAGCCCAAAATTTGAATCCTCTTGAGGCCTATAAATACCCCTCAAATCTCAGCTGAGGTAACAACTTTTGAGAAGCATTTTGATTGAGAGAAAAGTCTTAGAAAGTCTTAGCAAGTCTTGTTTTCAATTTGCTAGAGAGTTCTCCTCCTTCTTTCGTATTGAAAACTTGTAAGAGGTTGAACTGCTTGTAAAAGGTTGTAAGAGGGGTGTTTACCCTTCCATTTCAAGAGATTTGCTAGTGGAAGGTGGGAGCCTCATCGAAGAGGGGCATCGCAAGTGGAGTAGGTCATTTGACCGAACCACTCTAAAAATCGACGTAATCTCTGGTTTGCATTTTATTATTGTCATTTACATTACTGCAAATTTTCTTACTGCTTTAGTTCCTTATTACCCTTGCTGCGCAACTTTAAGAATACGCTTTCAAGTTAAACTTTTCAAGTTCCGTTCTTATCGTATAAAAGATTTTGTTAAAATCAAAGTTTTAATCCGCTGCACTAATTCACCCCCCCCCCTCTTAGTGCCGCTCCGATCCTAACAACTCATACATCATCTGTCGAAGATATTGGGATTCGGATGGACCGATTCGAACAAAGACAAGAACGGCTTGAACATCGATAAGATCAAATCCTATCTGAGCTGCAGCAAATTCATTGACAATTTGACTCTTTGTTTAGGCACTTTAATTTTTCACCTCATGAATGAGCTTGTATGAACACAATCATCTGTTGTTATTGTAAACTCCTTATGTTACTCACCATAATGAGCTTTTGCCTTGATCCTTGATATGGTTACCTGATATATTTTGAGCATATGCAGAGTTGTAAACATCTATCATTGTTTATCTCGGATTTTACATTGAAACTAAATGTTTTGAAAACCTTGTGCCTTGATTTCCATGATAAATATAGTTTGAAAAAGCGATATACCAATGCAGTTGATAAGTCATTACCATTAATACTAAACATCAACTAGCTGACATTTTTACAAAACCTCCAAGTGAAGAACAATTTGATTTCATAAGAAGAGAATTAGGAATGTTGATGTGTCCGAATAGATAAACTAGTTAAAATTATTTTTCGAACTTTATTGAATGATCAAATCACTTGATTGCCATTACATAACATGTGTTTTGTCTTCATGATTGTATTTGAAAATCTGTAGCATAGTCTTGTCCGAATACATGAAAGAATTCATCTCATTTTCGGATTCGCTTAATAGTTGGAATACTAAAAATCAAATTTTCTCATTCACTCTTATGAAAAATATTCTTTTTAAATGGATTTGATGAAATGATTCCTGCTTATGAATTCCATCTTGAAATATGAATGATAGTATTTTTACTCGCAAAAAGCTGTTTCAAACACATATCTTGACTCAAAGTAAACTCACAAATAGTTGGAATCACAAATGGCTTTCCTCCTTCTGCACAAAGGATTATAACAAAAAAAAGGAAGGAAGAAGTATTCAAAGCAATCTACGTATCATGCCTTCCTTTATATGCTTAATAACTTGCTTATATTGTTCTCCTGGTATCACATCTACCATGCTTTTTGTTGATGACAAAGGGGGAGAAATATATGAATTGATGCTATAAACACTGATGCTATGATTATGCCATGCTTGCATCACCAAGAGATATATGAACAGATGCCATGCATTAATTTGCATTATGCCTTGAGTTGATATCTTACCATGTGAAGAAATGCAACACTTGCTAAAATATTTGAAATGTGTACATCATGTAATGATATCAAAATCTTACTTCATAGCTTTACATGTTGATATCTTACAATATAATGAATTGCTATAATTACCATCATTCAAAATTGTTATGTAAAATTTGAAAATGAATGTCAAGCCTTGACATCATCTTCAGAGAGATACATCATGATGGGAGTATTGATAAGTTCAAATGATTTAACTTATCAATATGTCGCTTGAATTCTTAGGTCTTGAATTCAAGAATGACTTATCTCAAGTATGGCATATAGACAGGGGGAGTTAAGGTTAACTCCATTATCAATTGATTGTCATCATTAAAAAGGGGGAGATTGTTGAATCTCGGATTTTGATGATGAAGTCAATTGTCATTTGTTATCTAATCTATATGTTGAGATAAGTGGGAAAGATTAACTACGATGAAAGTAAGACATGCAGTAGGAGTTGCGCTGGAGTCAAGACAATGATCACGTTGGGAGTTCGAGAGTTCGACGGAAGTTCGGATAGTCGTCGGAGGTTCTGCGGGAACAAATCCGAGAAGTCCATAAGCTTGCCAAAGAAGCTCGTCGGAACTCGCCAAGTGGATCGTCGCAAGTCCAGGAGTTTGCCGGAAGTCCGCAGGAGCATCACCGAGGGTTCATCGGATGATCGACGGAAGTTCGTCGGAAACTCATCGGAAGAAGCGATTGACACACAGGAGCAAGCTGCAGAAATTGTCTTAGGAATTATCGTAGTTAGCACATTGATTAAGTTGGAAATGGGAGGTGATCCCATTAACTTAATCTTTGGGCAATTGGGCCCCTAAACAAACCCAAATTGGGCCGAATGGATCAACCCATTCGGACCCTGATTGCTGTGGGAGGTGCAACCGCCCAAGCCAGGAGGTGGCACCGCCTGGGCTAAGTCTCCCAGGGAGACTGGGCGGTGCAACCGCCCCAGCCAGGAGGTGGCACCGCCTGGGCTCAGTCTTCGAGCGAGACTGGGCGGTGCAACCTCCCCTGACAAGAGGTGGCACTGCCTGAGCTCGGTCTTTGAGCTCTGCCAGGCAGTGCAACCGCCTTAGTTAGGAGGTGCAACCGCTTGAGCTCGGTCTTCGAGCTTTGGCAAGAGGTGCAATCGCCCCTGACAAGAGGTAGCACCGCCCAAAGGCTCAGTCTTCGAGCTCTGCCAAGTGGTGCAACCGCCCTAGTCAGGAGGTGCAATCGCCTGATCATGGAATTCCAGGAATTGACAGTTTTGAGCTCCAAATTTGAACTGGGTTGGGGCCTATAAATACCCCACCCATTCAGCACTGAAAGAGTATGAACTTACACCAAAATCTTGATCCTTTCTATGATTCTTAGAGCTCAAAATTGTTGTAAAGGCCAAAAGTTCTTCTCCCTTTGTTCTTCCAAGTTCTGAGTTGTAAAGAGAGGAGAGAAAATTTCTGTAAGGGTTGTCTCCTAAGCCCGTCAAAAGGAGTGAAACTGTAAAAGGGAGGTTGGCCTTTGCCTATTGAAGGAAGGCCTCTAGTTGACGTCGGTGACCTCGTCGGTGGAGGAAGCCAAAAATGGAGTAGGTCAAGATTGACCGAACCACTCTAAATCTCGGTTTGCATTTACTTTTAGCATATTATCTTTACTGCAAACCTCCTCTGAATCTTACTACTTTCTGCGCATATACGATCGGGTTTCAAGCCTTTCACTTTCCGAATCAACGTTTAGATGTTAATCTATTTTTTCGTACGATCATCATATTTCAGATTGTGTTTACGTTTTGTGCTCTACCATAACTGCAAACTGCCTTTATACTCTTACTTAAATTGCATCTTGCCTAATCAAGTGATTTACGAATCAACATTTAGACCTAAATCAGTTTCTTCGTACGAACGTCGTATTTCAGTTTGCGCCTATATTCTGGTTTTCATCATAGCTGCAAACTGCCTTCATAGATTGACGTTAACATCATCGTGCTTAGAATCGGCTTTCACATAGAAATCGTTTTTATCGTTCGAACGCAGTTTCGTTTTAATCGTAGAAAGTTTTCTGCTGCACTAATTCACCCCCCCCTCTTAGTGCTCTTGATCCTAACAAACTTAACCCTAATGGATCCTCCTATATTGGGTATTGAATCTCCATCCAACTACCCAAGCCTCTTAGATTAGTAGATCTCTATCCAATAATCTCTCATGGGCTCTTATTGGTACTAGTCATAGGTACCCAACAAGCCAATCACGTGAGTGATGACACATGTGATTTGCAAAGAATCTTTTTGCTTATTATATTTTGGCATTTATCACTTTATATTGACTATAGCATATATGCATATGTATATTGTGATGTCCTTGGATCTATGCAATGGAAATCGGATCGTGATGAGATCACGATAATGAGATCGATTCGCCTTTAAACATAGATCCTAAATAATCTCAATCATAGGTTACTCGAGAGGGGCATCGAGATAACCGAACAAACTGGTGTGCTGTATACCCATCCATATGATGGATGCAGCTGGTCTCATAGATACTCGTGTGGAGACACTATGGATACAGTACATGTGTTTATTGGAGAATAAGTTCATTAATTGATCCGCTTACGGAATACTGGATGGTTGATGATACCTTATTGTCAGACAGTGATTCCGTAGTCCTAGTGGTGTATCTAGTCCTTAGACTTGAGACCCCAAGGATGTCCTGTATGAGTGCTCTATTCTTTGATATCAAACTTATAGGTTTGGATGTCCCCGATCTTGTACAACCGGTCATTGGGAGTGGTAGTCAACCTTACGAGAGCAATTGAGTGTCGATAGAGGATCATCCACTCTCAGTATTATGAGAGGAAAATCTCATGTGTTCTTGCTCAGACAAATCCCTGGCCAGGGTCATTCGGATTGAGAGAGAAAGAGTTCTCCGGGAGAATTTGATTAGAGTAAAACTCGAGTAGAAACCGTATGGGTCGGACAAGACCATACCCGGTATACAGTCTCTAGGATATTAGATGGATGAGGGACTATAGGTACATGATAACTGAGGACAGACATGTCCAATGGATTGGATTCCCCTATATCGTCTAGGGACTGCGGCATATTGGTCTAGTACGTCTATAGTCGATGAGTTGAGTGAATTATTATGTAGATAATAATTCACTAAGCCAGAAGGAGTTCTAATAGGCATGACTCACAACCACCTCGATATTGAGTCTAGAGAGTCACACACATATGGTAGGCACTACGATGAGTAGAGGTACGGATATGAGATATCCGCTGGAGCCCCTATCTTATTGGATATCTAATAAGCCCCTTAATTATTGGATCATATGGATGAGATCCAATAAGAGCCCA
Organism: Musa acuminata AAA Group; assembly: GCF_036884655.1. Taxonomy (NCBI): domain Eukaryota; kingdom Viridiplantae; phylum Streptophyta; class Magnoliopsida; order Zingiberales; family Musaceae; genus Musa; species Musa acuminata. Next base: position 18,292,138 of record NC_088330.1, on the reverse strand, counting down.
TGAGAGATTTTTGGATAGAGATCCATTAATCTAAGAGGCTTGGGTAGTTGGATGCAGATCCAATACCCAATAGGAGAGGATCCATTAGGGTTTGATAGGGGACCTTTATAAATAAGAACGATTTAGTAGTTCATAGGCTAGAGCTTTTTCTTGCCTCTCCTATTCTCCTCCACCTCTCCACCTAAGAGTAGGCTTGGAGTTTTTGTTGAATCTTGGATTTTGATGATGAAATCAATTGATGGGTTAATTGATCTAATCCATATTATTGAAGTTAAGTGTGCAGGATTAACTATGATAGCCTAAAAACATAAAGCAAGGATACCAGAGTCAAGTTCGATGGACGTTTGAGAGTCCAAATATTCATCGGTGATGCAGTCGGAACCAACCAAGAAAGATCGAAGATGTGTCAAAACTTTCGGAAGTCTGCCGAAGAGATCGTCAGAGGTTCGCAGAGATCACCGAGAAGGCTCGGCTACTCGTTGAATTCGTGACAAGATCGGGAGCCTGTTGGGAGTCCGCCGGAAGAAACCCGAGGGCATATCGAAAGTCCGCCGGAAGATCACAGGAAAGCTCACCGAAACAAAACTCAACATTTGCTGGTTAAAAACTTGCTTAGGATTATGTTTTTGGGTATGTAGTTCATATGTAATTAGGGTTAGGATTAAGGGACAATCCTATATCTTGGTTAGGGGCCAACTAGGCCCAAAAGTGACCTGGTTTAGGACGAAATTAAAGCCCAACCAGAGATTTATAAGGACGGGCGGTGGAACCGCCGGACTGGGCGGTGGCACCGCCCAAAGCCCGAAGTGTCAGGTGGTGGCACCGCCAGACTAGACGGTGGCACCGCCCAGCACCTGAGATCAGGCGGTGGCACCGCTAGTACACCGTCTGACAGACATTGACAGGCGGTGGCACCGCTAGTCTCGGAAACCCAAGATAATTCAAAATTTAGAGCCCAAATTTGAATCCTCTTGGGGCCTATAAATATCCCTCAATTCTCAATAGAGAATACAACTTTTGAAAAGCATTAGTTTGAGATAAGCCTTAGTAAAGTCTTAGCAAGTCTTATTTTCAAATTGCTTTAGTGTTCACCTCCTTCCTTCTTGTTGAAAAATTGTAAGAGTGTGAACCACTTGCAAAGGTTGTAAGAGGGGTATTAGTCCTTCCCCTTCAAAGTGATTTGCCAGTGGAAGTTGGAAGCCTCATTGAAGAAGGCTTCGCAAGTGGATGTAGGTCATTTGACCGAACCACTTTAAATTGGCGTGTTCATTGAATCTGAGTATTTACCTTTCTGCAATCATTTCCGGTTTCTTACTTTACTCAAGTTACAATCAAAGTGAAATCTCCTTGCATTTTACGGAATCATTTTCGAACTTATAAGTTTTAATCCGCTGCACTAATTCACCCCCCCCCTCTTAGTGCCGCTCCGATCCTAACAATTGGTATCAGAGCGAGGCTCACTCTCATATTTGGTTTAATACCCAAGAGAGATGGCTTACTCCGACATGTATGAGGGTCATTCTATCACACGTCCACCTATGTTTAATGGGTCGGATTACACGTATTGGAAGACCCGTATGAGGATCTTCCTCATTTCCATGTATTTCGAGCTTTGGACTATTGTCGAAAACGGATTTCAAAAATCTTCTCTTCCAATAATAAGTGAATGGAATGAATCAGAGAAGAAGGTTTTTGCTTTAAACGCAAAGGCTATGAATGCCTTGTTTTGTGCACTAGACAAAAATGAGTTTAATCATATTTTAATTTGTGATTCGGCTTTTGATATTTGGAGAACTCTTGAGGTCACTCATGAATGCACTAGCCGAGTGAAAGAGTCCAAAATCAACATCCTTGTGTACTCTTATGAACTCTTCCGAATGAAACCAAGTGAGTCCATCGAAGACATGTACACCCGTTTCACGGATGTCATCAATGCACTCAAAGCTCTTGGTAAAGATTTCTCTAACTTCGAACTAGTAAATAAAATCTTAAGATCCCTTCCTAAAAGTTGGGATCCAAAAGTTACGGCCATTCAAGAGGCCAAGGACCTTAAAACATTCCCTCTTAAAGAACTTATTGGGTCTCTAATGATCTACGAAATGACGTGTCAAGATCATGACGAACTCGAGAACCCCCTTCCAAAGAATAGGAAGGATATGACACTCACATCACAAGAAGATCACTTGAAAGGAACATCAAGTGATGAGGACAGTGAAAATGACATTGCACTCTTGTTTAAAAAATTTAAAAATTTTTTAAGAAAGAACAAATTTAAAAATAACACCAAAAACAGACTTGAATATAAAAAGGACCAAGTGATATGCTATGAATGCAAGAAGCCAGGGCATTTAAAAAATGAATGCCCCCAAGCCAAGAAGAAGCAACCAAAGAATAAGAAAGCTCTAAAGGCAACTTGGGACGATTCAAGTGATTCAGAAAGTGAAGAAGCTAGCAACAAAGAGGAGGCAAACTTCGCGCTAATGGCTTTAAGAGAAGAGGTATGTGATTTAATTAATGAAGATTTATCTTTTGAAGAACTCTCTATCGCTTTTCATGAATTATTTGATGAATGTAGAACTATTAGTAAGAAGTTAAATATCTTAAAGAAAGAGCATATTTTACTACAAAATAAGTTTGATAGTCTTCAAACTCCTCCATCCTCTAAGTGTGAGCATTTAGAAGCACTAAAAAATGAAAATTTTTTTCTTAAAGAAACCTTAAACAAGTTTAAGGTTGGTAGCAAAGGATTAGACATGATCCTTGCAAAGAAGGGTAACGTCGCAAATAGAAGTGGAATTGGATTTGTAAAAGGATTACATCAAAATCCTACCACTTTTATAAAAGGACCTACATTACATGTTTCATCTTATATGAAATGCAACTTTTGTTGCAAATTCGGACATATTGTCTACAAATGTCCATTTAGGAAAATTAGTCCACATAAATTAATATGGGTTCCTAAAGGAACTATAAATAATTCAATAATGAATAACAAAATTAGTGGATCAATTTTTGAGGCACCCAAAATCAAATGGGTACCTAAAAATCATCCTCTTTTGTAGACAAATCCACAAGCTAGGAGCAAGAGATGGTATCTCGATAGTGGATGCTCAAGACATATGATTGAAGATCCATCTCATTTCTCTATGCTCACTAGCAAAGAAGAAGGGTACGTCACCTTCGGAGACAACAACAAAGGCAAAATCATTGGCTAGGGAACTATAGGTAACAAATTAAGTTTTTCTATTGATGATGTTTTACTAGTTGATGGATTGAAACATAATCTCTTGAGTATTAGTCAATTATGCGATAAAGGTTATATCGTTAGATTCGAATTAAATATGTGTATTATTGAAAAACAAAACAATAACATGACTATGATTGTATTAAAACAAAATAATGTCTACACCATCAACCTTGATGAACTAAGAAATGAGATGTGCTTCTCTACTCTAAATGATGATGCTTGGCTTTGTCATAGGAGATTAGGCCATGCAAGCATGACACTGATATCTAAGATCTCATCTAGAGAATTAGTACGAGGGATTCCATATATGAAGTTTAATAAGGACAAAGTATGCAATGCATGTCAACTAGGTAAACAAATAAAAACTAGTTTCAAACCAAAAAATCAAATTAGCACCACTAGACCGTTACAATTGATCCATTTGGACTTATTTGGACCAATTGGCACGACAAGTCTAGGAGGAAGCAAATATGCTTTTGTAATTGTGGATGACTATACTAGGTACACTTGGACCTATTTCTTAGTTCACAAAAGTGATTGTTTCAAGTGTTTCTCCAAATTTTGTAAACTCACTCAAAACGAAAAAGGCTTCATGATTTCATCAATTCGGAGTGATCACGGTGACGAATTTCAAAACCGTGATTTCCAAAATCTTTGTGAAGTTAATGGATACAATCATAACTTCTCCACTCCAAGAAATCCTGAACAAAATGGAGTAGTTGAAAGAAAAAATACAAACCTGCAAGAAATGGCAAGGACTATGTTAAATGAACATAGTCTACCCAAGTATTTTTGGGCCGAAGCCGTGAATACGGCTTGCTACATCATGAATAGGGTTCTAATAAGACCGTCTTCATCAAAAACTCCCTATGAATTATAGAATAACAAAAAACCAAATGTTTATTATTTTAAAGTTTTCAGTTGCAAATGCTTTATTTTGAATGAAAAGGATGCCTTAGGAAAATTTGATGCTAAATCCGATGAAGGCATCTTTCTTGGTTATTCTTCCGTTTCTAAGGCTTTTCGTGTTTTCAACAAGAGAACCTTAGTTATAGAAGAGTCTATTCATATAGTTTTTAATAAAATTTCTAATTTGAAGAAAAATGATTTTGATGATGATTTTGATTTTGATAATTTGAATTTAAATGAACCCCCTCCGAAAAATGGCAACTTAGAGGCATCTTCTTCCGAAATTTCCTTACCCAAGGAGTGGAAGTATATAGATGCTCATCCAAATATGCTAATTATAGGAGATACATCAAAAGGGGTTCAAACTCGTTCTTCTTTCAAGAATTTTTATACTAACGTCGCCTTCCTTTCTCAAATCGAACCTAAATGCATTGACGAGGCCTTAAAAGATGATTTTTGGGTCATTGCAATGCAAGAGAAATTGAACCAATTTTAGAGGAATGAGGTATGGAAGCTTGTTCCTAGACCTAGTGATCATTTAGTCATTGGTACTAAATGGGTCTTTCGAAACAAGCAAGACGAATGCGGTATCGTGGTTAGAAACAAGGCTAGATTAGTGGCCAAAAGTTTCAAACAAGAAGAAGGTATCGACTACGAAGAAACCTTCGCTCCTGTGGCAAGATTAGAAGCCATAAGGATGCTCCTTGCCTATGCTAGTAGTAATAATTTTAAACTATTTTAAATGAATGTCAAAAGTGCCTTCTTGAATGGCTTTATTTCCGAAGAAGTATATGTCGAATAACCTCTTGGATTTGAAAACTCTCTTCTTCCTAATCATGTATTCAAATTGACTAAGGCTCTCTATGGCTTGAAACAAGCTCCTAGAGCTTGGTACGAAAGGCTTAGTTCCTTTCTTATTTTAAATAATTTTACCAAAGGCAAGGTTGATACTACATTGTTTATCAAATATTTTAAAAATAATTTTTTGATTGTGCAAATTTTTGTTGACGATATTATTTTGGTTCTTCGGATGAATCACTATGTGAATCATTTGCCAAATGTATGAGTCATGAATTTGAAATGAGTTTAATAGGTGAATTAACCTTCTTTTTAGGATTACAAAACAAATAACTTAGTGATGGTATATTTCTTAACCAATCTAAATATACATTAGAATTGTTAAAACGATTTAACATGAATAATTCAAAAGCGATAAACACCCCTATGAGTACTTCGACTAAGTTAGATATGGATGAAAATAGTGAAAATTTCGATCAAAAAACATACAGGGGAATGATAGGTAGTCTACTCTACCTCACCGCGACTAGACCAGATATCATGTTTAGTGTAGGACTTTGCACTAGATTTCAATCCAATCCTAAATTATCTCATCTTAAGAGTGTTAAAAGAATATTTAGATATCTTAAAGGAACTCCAAATTTAGGATTGTGGTATCCAAAATCTGATAAATTCGATTTAATAGCTTATGCAGATGCCGATTTTGGCGGATGCAGGATAGATAGAAAAAGTATATCCGGAACATGCCAATTTTTAGGACATGCACTAGTTTCTTGGACTTCTAAGAAACAAAATTCAGTTGTACTATCTACGATGGAAGCCGAATACATTGCTGCAAGTGCATGCTGTGCACAAGTTGTTTGGATGAAAAATACATTAGAAGACTATGGAATTCACTTGAAAAACATTCTCATAAAATGTGATAATACAAGTGCCATATGTCTTACCAAAAATCCAATTCAGCACTCTAGAACTAAGCATATCGATATTAGGCATCATTTCATACGCGATCATGTCCTTAACAATAATGTCGTTCTAGAATTTATTGACACAAAGCATCAATTAGCAGACATTTTCACAAAAGCCTTAAATGAAGACCAATTTGAATTCATTAGAAGGGAACTAGGCATGTTAATTTGTCCCTGAAAATAAGCTTGTTTGAATGTATTTTTCGAAAAATGTATCATCCTTGTTCCGTTCTTTTGTGGAGTTGATTTCATCCTTCTCTTTCGATTCCAAATGATATATTAAAGTACAACCCAATATCTCAACATATCTTGAGTCAAACACCTCTAAAAAACAAAAGGGGGGAAGAAAGAATTTTTTCTTCTCTTCCGCGGCAAGCCAGCGGTGGCACCGCCAGAATCGGCGGTAGCACCGCTTGAGCGCTCAGGCGCTAGGCGGTGGCACCGCTCGTTTTGGTGGTGGCACCGCCCGAGAGCCCCTTTATAAGCCGAGGGGTTAAGGCCAACGGTGACACCGCCCCCAACCTGTGAGAACCTGCTTCAAACTCTCCCACAACCTCTCTAAACCTTCATTCCAGCATTTAGAAGCCTTGGAGAGGGATTCTTGTTGGTCCAAGCTCTCCATCTTCCAAGAAATCCTCACTAAGGTAAAATCTAAAATCCTTCCTCTCTTCTTATTGTTTTACCTACTCTTTACAGTTTCATCTATCATCTTATCTAAATAATGGCTCCTAAGAGATCAAAAGGGAAAAGGGTTGGAGGAGATTCATATGACCAAGACCTTTTTAGATCCAAAGAAGTAGCTCTTAGGTTTCCAAACTTCGAAACAAGATGTATCCATAAGGGTAAACACGTTGATCTCAATGAACTAGGAAACCTAGAACCCATTAGGTGGTTTGCACATCTAGATGCCCTACCTCTGCTACAAATAAATGAACCAATTTATCCTAGGTTAGTTAGGCTATTTTATGCAAACTTATATGTGGATAATGATAGCCTAAGTACTTATCTACTAGGAACACAAATTAGAATTTTTGATAGTACTATTTGTGAACTAATTGGAATCACTGAAAAAGATAGGGGATGTTATTTTAGAGGTAAATGGGATGTCAATATAATCGGAGCAACTTACTCCAAAGCCATCAAAACTATTTTTGTAAATCCGGACCTCGGCATAATACCCAAGAGTTGCGAGCACTTACTGCCCTTTAACTCTAAAATCCTTCATCATATCATAACAAGCATACTATTCCCTAAGCAATTTCATCTTGATGAAATGAGTCAAGTAGAAATAAGTACCATGTATTGGATTATGACCGGTCAACATAACTATTTTGGACACTCAATACGGCAACACATGAAGGATATTATAGCTAAAGACACTATGTTGCCATATGGAGGGTTAATCACTCGATTCCTACTTGCCCATGACATTTGTATCCCACCCGATGAAGAAACAATTAAAAGTGATCGGTATAACATCATCAATAGAAATCTGCTGAAAAGACTTAGGTGCACATTTAGCAACTGTTAGGCAACCTAGAAGGACTGATCCAATTCCCCCACCAGTAGAACACCTTGAAACACCAATTCTTAGGGGAAATGAATCTCCTCCTCCTAGTCCCTTTGGTGCAGCACCTTCGGCTCCTGTTTCATCCTCCGAAGAACTCATTATGGTAGAATTGTATCAGATCAAATTGCAGCAAGAACAAATTCAAATCCAGCAAATTGAAATTTTGAAGGAACTACGACAAATGAATCAAAAAATAGATGTCATATATCAGCACTATGGATTACCTCCTAAGGATTAATCGATGTAGTTTCTTATTCTGTTCTGATTACTCTTAATGTCAAGTTAGAAGTTTGTCATCTTCTTTTGAACAAAAACTGAACCTTTGTTTGAGATGTATTATTAAATTCTGGATAATTGCTGATTTGTTTTGGAATCTGAATAAATATTTCTCGCGAGATTAACTTTATATGATGAATTCGAATTTTGTATGATATGATCACAAACTGTGTGTTTCAAGTCTCATCTCTTTATTTTTTGTTGATGACAAAGGGGGAGAAGTGATGACTTGTACGTATCATGAATAAAAATGACTTATGCGCATCGATAGCATGACTTATATGAATTGCAAAAGATTGTCTTATATGCCTTGCAAAATCTTTGAGTATATCGCAAGATTGGTTGATCATATAAAATCATTCCTTACATTTATATCATGAAATTCATGTTGAAAATCTTTATCATTTTGAAAATTTTTATCTCTTGTCGTAATAAAAATTGTCTCTCATTATTTGACTTGAAAATGATTTTCAATAGCTGAAAATTATGAGAAATATGAAGTTTCGTATTTGCTCATGCTTAATAAGACAACGATAAGTTCAATGGTTAGAACTTATCGATTTATGCTTGAATTCAAAGGGATGGAATTCAAGTGGTTTTATCTTCTCACAATATGGCATATAGATAGGGGGAGTTATGTTTAACTCCGTCATCAATTGATTGTCATCATAAAAAAGGGGGAGATTGTTGAATCTCAGATTTTGATGATGAAATCAATTGATGGGTTAATTGATCTAATCCATATTATTGAAGTTAAGTGTGCAGGATTAACTACGATAGCCTAAAAACATAAAGCAAGGATACTAGAGTCAAGTTCGATGAACGTTTGAGAGTCCGAAGATTCGTCGGTGATGCTATCGGAACCAACCAAGAAAGATCGAAGACGTGTTGGAACTTTCGGAAGTCTGCCGAAGAGATCGTCAGAGGTTCGCAGAGATCACCGAGAAGGCTCGGCTACTCGTTGAATTCGTCACAAGATCGGGAGCCTGCTGGGAGTCCGCCAGAAGAAACCCGAGGGCGTATCGGAAGTTCACCGGAAGATCACAGGAAAGCTCGCCGAAACAAAACTCGACGTTTGCTGGTTAAAAACTTGCTTAGGATTATGTTTTTGGGTATGTAGTTCACATGTAATTGGGGCTAGGTTTAAGGGACAATCCTATATCTTGGTTAGGGGCCAACTGGGCCCAACAGTGACCTAGTTTGGGACAGAATTAAAGCCCAACCAGAGATCTGTAAGGACGGGCAATGGAACCGCCGGACTGGGCGGTGGCACTGCCCAGAGCCCAAAGTGTGAAGCGGTGGCACTGCCTAGCACCCATGATCAAGCGGTGGCACAACCACTGACAGGCGGTGGCACTGCCAGTATACCGTCTGACAGACATTAATAGGCGGTGGCACCGCCACCGACAGGCAGTGGCACCACTAGTCTCGGAAACCCAAGAGAATTCAAAATTTGGAGCCCAAATTTGAATCCTCTTGGGGCCTATAAATACCCCTCAATTCTTAGCAGAGAATACAACTTTTGCAAAGCATTAGTTTGAGATAAGAGCCTTAGCAAAGTTTTAGCAAGTCTTGTTTTCAAATTGCTTGAGTGTTCACCTCTTTCCTTCTTGTTGAAAAATTATACAGATTGGCTCCGTAACTTGAGAATTATTCTCATGATAGAGAAAATCATGTACGTCCTTGATACAGTGATGCCTACGCCCGAGAAAGGGGCAAGCGAGGATGAGACCGCTCATTATGTGAAGTATATTAATGACTCCACTCTTGCTCAGTGTTATATGTTGGGCTCTATGACTCCTAAGTTACAGAGACAATATGAAAAGATGGATGCCAAATCCATTCTCCTACATGTCTGCAAACTATTTGAAGAACAATGAAGGACTCAGCGATATGAGATATCCAAGAGCCTCTTCCACGCTAGGATGACTAAGGGGATACTAGTTCACAACCATGTTCTAAAATGATTGAGTGGATAGAGAAACTCATAGGTCTAGGAATGGTTCTAGAGGATAACTTGTATGTGGACATTGTGCTTCAGTTCCTACCAGATTCTTTTTTATAGTTCATAATGAATTTTAATATGAACAAGCTTAAGGTGACTCTCCCGAAGCTCCTCAATATGTTGAGGGAGGCAGAGAGCACTATCAAGAAAGAAAAGCTAGTTCTCTACACTAGTGAGACTAGAAAGAAAAGGAAAGTAGAAAAATCCCTTAAGAAAGGTAAGGGCAGACCAGGTAAAGCAAAAGTTGCTAAGAAAGACTTGGCAAAGGACAAAGGCTAGTGCTTCCACAGTGGCAAATATGGGCACTAGAAGAGGAACTGCAAAGAGTACCTTGCAGAGAGGACGAAACAGAAGCTTGGAGAAACTTCTGGTACATTCATGACCAGTCTCTAGTTGTCAGATTTTTGTGATAGTGCATGGTATTGGATATCGGTAGTGCTTATCACATCTATAATTTGTTGTAAATTCTGGCAATGCCTAGGAGATTGGCTTAAGGATCTTTGCATAATGGTTTATTTATGCTAGATACTACTCCACATATCATGAATGTAAGTGCGTCCAAGAGGAAATGAGATGAGGTGAACAATGCATACCTGTTGCATTGTAGGCTAGGTCACATCTATGAGAGAAGGATTCAAAAGTTACTAAAGGATGGATATCTAGATCCATTCGACTATGAGTCATATGCGACTTGCGAGTCTTGCCTTTGTAGAAAACTAACCAACTCTCCATTTAGTGGAACTGGAGAGAATGCCACTGAGCTATTGGAACTCATACATAGTGATGTATGTGGACCCATGTCAACTCATGTCATTGGTGGTTACCCTTACTTCATTACCTTCACTGATGATTTCTCAAGGTATGGATATGTGTACTTAATGAAGTACAAGTTCGAGGCCTTTGATAAATTCAAAGAGTATAAAAATGAAGTGGAGAACTAGACTAGAAAGAGTATCAAGACTCTTCGATCAGATCGAGGAGGTGAGTACTTAAGTACAAAGTTTACCTAGTTCCTCAAGGACCATGAGATATTATCCCAATGGATACCTCTTTATACACCTCAGCTCAATGGTGTGTCTAAAAGGAGGAATCATACGCTTTTAGACATGGTACGATCTATGATGAGTTTCATTGACCTACCTATCTCATTCTGGGAATATGCCATAGAGACCGCAGCTTACCTTCTGAACAGAGTTCCAACTAAGTTGGTAGTGTCTACATCATATGAGATATGGAAAGGGAAGAAACCCAATCTTAAGGTTATTAAGATTTAGGACTGCCTTACCCACGATAAAAGACAACCCTGATAAGTTAGAATCAAGGACGGAGCGGTGCAAGTTTGTGGGATGCCCCAAGGAGACTTGTGGGTATTATTTCTATCATCTCGAGGACCAAAAGGTCTTTGTAGCCAAGAGAGTGATGTTCCTTGAGAAGGAATATATTCTTGGTGGAGACAGTAGGAGCATGATAGAGTTGAGCGAGGTTGGAGAACCTAGCTCAAGCACCACTCTATAGCCCGAGTCTGTTCAGATACCTAATACATAGGTTCCAACTTTACGTAGGTCCGTCAGAGTATCCCATCCTCCTGAGAGACATGTGGGATATATTAGTGGAGAGAATGTTGAGGATATTGATCCTTAGACCTACGAGGAGGCTATTATGAGTATAGACTCCGGGAAGTGGCAAGAAGCCATGAATTATGAGATGGATTCCATGTACTCCAACAAGGTTTAGAACCTAGTTAATGCACCCAAGGGTATTGTACCTATCAGTTGCAAGTGGATCTTTAAGAAAAAGATCGGAGTAGATGGTAAGGTAGAGACCTATAAAGCAAGGCTAGTGGCTAAGGGGTATCGTCAAAGGCAAGGTGTTGACTATGACAAAACCTTCTCACTGGTAGCAATGCTAAAATCCATCCGAATTCTATTGACTATTGCAACATACTATGATTATGAGATCTGGCAGATGGATATGAAAACCACATTTCTCAATGGGTCTTTGGGACATTAGATGGATGAGGGACTATAGATACATGATAATTGAGGATAAACAGGTCCAATGGGTTGGATTCCCCTGTATTGTCTAGGGACTGTGGCGTAGTGGCCTAGTACGTCCGTAATCGATGAGTCGAGTGAATTATTATGGAGATAATAATTCACTAAACTAGAAGGAGTTCTAATAGGTATGACTCACGACCAGCTAGATATTAGGCCTAGAGGGTCATACACATATGGTAGGCACTACAATGAGTAGAGGTACGGATATGATATATCCGTCGGAGCCCTTGTCTTATTGGATATCCAATAAGCCCTTGAATTATTGGATCCTATGGATGAGATCCAATAAGAGCCCATGAGAGATTATTGTACAGAGATACACTAATCTAAGAGGCTTAGGTAGTTGGATGTAGATCCAACACCCAATAGGGGAGGATCCATTAGGGTTTGATAGGGGACCTCTATAAATAGGAGGGATTCAGTGGTTCATAGGCTAGAGCTTTTGCTTGCCTCTCCTATTCTCCTCCCCCTCTCCACCTCAAAGCAGTCTTGGAGTTTTGAGGAGCATCATCGCAGCCCTGTTGTGTGGATCACCACTAGAGAGGAGGGCACTTAACCTCCTTCACTCTCTCCTAGATATTTATAGGGAAACAAGGATATACGATCTCCCTAGGTAACACAATCTATTCTATTCGCAATTTTAAGTTTCACGAATTTTTGCGCACCAATCTTCGCACGACGATGAACATCTCTTTGGGAATAGGGGATTTTATTTTCTGTTCTTCCGTTATGCATATGATGTCGCCCCCAAAGATTTTCCAATAATTGGATCTCATCCATAGGATCCAATAATTTAGTGGCTTATTGGATATCCATTAAGATATGGGCTCCATCAAATATCTCATATCCGTACCTCTACTCATCGCAATGCCTACCATATATGTGTGACCCTTTAGGCCCAATATCGAGCTGGTCGTGAGTCATACATATCAGAACTCATTCTGGCCCAGTGAATTATTATCTCCATAATAATTCACTCGTCATATTGATTACAAACGTACTAGGCCACTACGTCATAGTCACTAGACGATACAGGAGAATCCAATCTATTGGACATGTATGTCCTCAGTTACCATGTACCTATAATCCCTCATCCATCTAATATCCTAGAGATCGTATACCGGGCATGGTGCTGTCAGACCCATACAGTTTCTACTTGAGTCTCGCTCTAATCGGATTCTCTCGGAGAACTCTTTCTCTCTCAAACCGAATGACCCTGGCCAGGGATTTGTTTGAGCAAAAATACATGAGACATTCCTCTCATGACACCGAGAGTGGATGATCCTCTATCGACACTCAATAGCCCTCGTAAGGTTTGTTGAATCTCATTTTTTGATAATGAAACCAATTGATAAGTGTTTATGATTTAATCTGCACTTTTAGTGATGTAGGATGCTTCAATCAGGATGAGACAATTAAAGTAGGAAGAATCATGTTGGGCCGGTGGAACATGTCAGAAGATTATATGTCAGGCCGGAGGATCGGTCGACGTATCGACAGAAGGCTTCGGGCTATGGATTCGAGCATCGGGCCAATAAGAGTGGATATTGAGCTAAGGATATCGGAGTTGTGAAGTCAATTGGATGATTAGGCAATAGGCTATAAAAAAGGATGATACGATGAAGAATCGGACGAAGCGTCAATGGACCAATGACATGCCGGACAACATGATTTAAGCTTAGGAATAATTGTCTAGATCGAAGTGTATTTTTACATGTGCAGGATTAACTACGATAGCAAGGCATAAAGCAAAATGAAGTCCCAGAGTCCAGAACGCGATTTCATTGGGAGTTTGAGAGTTCGTCGGAAGTTCGGACGTTCATCAAAAGTTTCTACAGGAACTAATCGAGAAGTCTCAGAGCTTACCAAAGAAGCTCATTGGAACTCGCCAAGAAGATCATTGTAAAGTCTAGGAGCTTGCCAGGAGTCCGCTGGAACATTGCCGAGAGATCGTTGGAAGTTCGTCGAAAGATCGCTGGAAGCTCTCTAGAAGAAACTAGACTTACAGACTTGTTTAGCTTAGGAAATGTCTTAGAATTCGTAGTTAGCATGTAATTGGGATTGGATTTGGGCCAACCCAATTAGGGGCCAGTTGGGCCTATGTAAGGACTGTGTTGGGCCCAATGAAAGGCCGAAACAGTGACCCAAGAAGTAGCACCATCGTGGCACAGTCTTCAGACTGTGTCAAGCGGTGGTACCACCAGTTTGGGCGATGGTACCACCCCTGACAGGGTGCTAGGTGGTGGTACCGCCAGTCTGGGCATTGGTACCACCCAGTGGCCTAGTGTCTGGCAGTGGTATCGCTAGACTGGGCGATGGTACCGCCTAATGCAGTGTTAGTGTCAGACTGACACTAGCGGTGGTACCGCCTAGTACAAGTGGTGGTACCGCTCGAACCCAGGAAACCTAGGATGAGATATTTTTAGGCTCCAAGTTTGAATCAACTTGAAACCTATAAATACCCTTCTCATCCCTGGTTAAAAGACACAAGCATAGAGAGTTTAAAAGTGAAGAAACACTATTGCAATCACTTGAGAAATCCTCTCCTCTAGTCTAAGTCTAGAATTCTGTTTAGGAGGAGTGTGTATGCTTGTAAAGGTTGTCTCCTAAACCTATGAAAAGGAGAAGAGGAGTGTAAAAGGTGGTTGGCCTTCGCCTATTGAAGGAAGATCGATAGTGGATGTTGGTGGCCTCGACGGAAGAAGAATCGACGAAGTGAATGTAGGTCACACCGACCGAACCACTCTAAAATCTAGTTTGGATTTCGTCTTGAGCAAGTTACTTTACTACAAACCATTTTACTTGCTTACTGCCTTTAATACATTTACGAATATGCTTTCAAGTTAAGCATTTTCAAGTTTGGCTTTTATCGTACGAAAAGTTTTCGGAACCGACGTATTTTACCGTTGCACTAATTCACCCCCCCCCCCCCTCTTAGTGCCGACTATATTCCTAACAATTGGTATCAGAGCCTCGTTATTTCTTATTTGGTTTAACACCCAAGAGAAATGACTCTTTTCAGCTTTCAAGAGGGACTTTCTCTTATTCGTCCTCCCTTTTTTAATGGGACGGACAACACTTATTGGAAAACTCAAATGAGAGTTTTCTTGCTTTCTATTGATTTAAATTTATGGAATATGATCGAAAATAAATTTCAAAGGTCTTCTCTTCCAACGAATGATTGGAATGATTTGGAGAAGAAAACTTTTTCCTTAAATGCTAGAGCTATGAACGCTCTATTTTGCGCTTTAGATAAAACTGAGTTTAATCGAATTTCTATGTTTGAAACGGCTTATGACATATGGCACACTCTCGAAATCACACACGAAGGCACTAATAGAGTAAAAGATTTGAAGATTAATTTTTTATTGTATGATTTTGAGCTATTTCAAATGAAGCCGAGCGAAACTATTGTTGACATGTACACCCACTTTACGGATATCGTCAATAGTTTAAAAGCTCTTGGCAAATGTTTTTCGAATCTTAAACATGTGCATAAAGTTTTATGCTCACTTTCTAAAACTTGGGAATCAAAAGTAACAGCTATTCAAGAATAAAAAAACTTGAACCATTTACCAATTGAAGAATTTGTAGGGTTTTTTATGACCTATAAAATGACGTGCAATGCACGTGAAGAACTTAAGAACCACCAACCAACAAACAGGAAGGATTTCGGACTTAGAACAATTGAAGACCACTCGAGCATAAGTTCAATTGATGGTAAACATAAACTCATCACTATAAAATTTAAAGAGTTCATGAAACAAGAATTGAATAATAAAAATAAAAAGAATACAACTACTTGCTATGAACGCAAGATGAAGGAAGCTCTTTCGGATGAATCAAGCTTATCTAAAGACAAGGAGAAAATCAACAAAGGCAAGGTGACAAACTACACCTTAACGGCTTTCGACGATGAGGTAATCAAAATCCCCTTAGTTTATTTTGAAATTACATGATGCTTTTCATGATGCATTTTAAATTTAGTTTAGAATAATTATTTTTCTTAAAAAATACATTTTTTTTTTTTGTAAGTAAAAGTAAATTGATTATGTGTAAAGTTTCTACAAATAGCTTTATCTATACAAGTCATAGACAAAGCCAAGTAACTCATAGAGTGCGAATGCGATAGTTATGACTACACATGCTGTAGACTATAACTCCTAATTATAGTCAACATAGAAAATGTTTATCCAGTTATATCAAAACTACCTGTGGGTACATTATTTGGCATCATTCCCAAGATCTTTAGCTAATAGAAAAATTAAATTTGATAAAAATATCTTTTTCTCTTCGGGTAAAGTGCTCAGTTTTGAGATCATGCTCCATACAGGATCTTGAGTCTTTAATAATCTCTTTCAAGAGCTGAGCATTGTTTGTGTGTTGACATTCAAAGATTCTGTTATATCTCTCCTTCCACATCCACCAAATAGCGCATTTGAAAGTAACCTTTGCCAGTTGTGTGAGAGACCCTTTTCTTGAGAAATATTGCATGAGGTCGCCTAGTTCTTGGTGCAAGTTTGGTTACGGCAGTCTATTGAGTTCAAATCGCTGGAGAATCTCCTTCCATATCCATTTTGTATAATCACAAGCAAAATAGAGGTGGTCAACAGTTTCTTCTTGTTGCATACAAAGGGAGCATCGGTTAACATGATAGATACCTCTTCTTTTCATATTGTCTATTGTAGGTAGTTTATTGAGAAGGGCCTGCCATGTACATAAGGAATGTCTTTGTGATCCCGGTCGATCCCATGTCCAACTGCTTGGGACCCACTTGTTATTTCTTTGCCTAATTTGATTCCATGCGGATGTGGCACTAAATTTGCCATTGTCATGAGGCCAAATAAGTATATCTGAAGAGTTGTTCCTGATTGGGATAGCTATGATAGTCGGCCAAAGTGATAACATTTCGGGAGAAATAGGATTAGGGAGACACCAGGTACCATTAGCAATGAACTCGGAAACCTTCCAATCTTTGGGAGCCCCAAAATCTTTTCGTATTCTGTCGCCATATAATTGAAATATACTCTTCCCATTCACCCAAGGATCGTACCACATATTAGTACTAGTTCCAGAAGAGATTGCATAGGAAATGTTTTTTATTAGCCAATTTCTTGCCTTTAAAATTCCTTTCCAAGCTGCAGAGTGGTATATTCTTGTTGACATTTCCCAGATTGATTCCTTTGAAAGATACCTAGTAGAAACCCATTGTGACCATAAGGAACATTTATTTTTCAAAAGATCCCACAATTGCTATACCAGGCATGATTGATTCCAATCTCTAGTATTTCTCAAGTTTAGCCCCCCTTCCTCTTTCGGTTTGCAAATGTTATCCCAATTTACCATATGTATTGCCTTATCATTTGTGCCATTCCAGAAGAAGTTCATTAATAACCGTTCAATATCTTGGAGAAGTCCAGCAGGCAGAAGAAATGCTTTACACCAATATATAGAGTAGGAGTGCAATACCGAACGGATGAGTTCGAGTCGTCCTGCTTTTGATAGAAGCCTATTTTTCCAAGAAGAAATTCTATTCTTTATTTTTTGCAGGATAGGTTGACAGTGGGTTCTGTGAATGCCTGTGGATATGAGCGGGAGACCCAAATAAGGAACTGGTAGGCTTCCCTCACTAACCCCCAAAGTTTGTGCTATAAAGACCTTATCCTCAATTTAAGGGCTCATATATACTGTACTTTTCGTATGATTTAACTGAAGTCCAGAAACCATACCAAAGTCATTCATAATAGTAGCCAGGTTCTTTACTGAAGTTGGATCATTTTGGAGAAAGATAAGTAAATCGTCTGCAAATGTTATGTGTGATATATGAATAGAACCAGCAAAGGGTACCTTAATGCTGCCATTTAAGACTGCGTGTTCCAACATACAGCTAAGTCCTTCCATCGCAATAGTAAAGAGATACGGAGAGAGTGGATCACCTTGTCGGATGCCATTCGTGCTCCCAAAAAAACCAATAGGTGAGCCATTAAAGAGTATTGAAAACTTGGAAGTTTCCAAGCAAGATTGAATCCAATTAACCCATTGCTGTGGGGAGTTCATATTGAGGAGCATCTTATAGATAAATTTCCTATTAACTGAATCAAAGGCTTTCCGTAAATCAGCTTTAAAACAGATTTTTGTCCCTCTTGCTTTTGAGTGCAAATCTTTGACCAAGTCATTAGCAAGCAAAATGTTATGATGTATACTTCTCCCTTTGATGAAAGCAGCTTGATTTGGGCTAATGATCTTGTGTATTACCTTTTGCATTCTATTTGCCAATACTTTGGAGATGATCTTGTAAATAAAGTTGCATAATGATATGGGTTGATAGTCCTCTAGTGAATCAGCCCCTGCATTCTTCGGAATTAAAGAAATAAAAGTGCAATTCATCTCTCTAAGAATATGACCTGAAGAGAAAAAATGTTGGCAAGCCTTGATCACATCATTTCCAATAATAGACCAAGTAGTTTGGTAAAATTCAGTTGGAAATCCATATGGACCTGGGCTTTTGTGCTTTGGTGACTTAAAGACAACACATACAATTTCGTCATCTGTAATTGGGGCATTGAGGATTGAAATAGCTTCCGAATCAAGTTTTCTAGTCGGCTCCACATGAATGTTATTAGGTTTCCCAGCTTGATTGAGTAAGGAATAAAAAAATTGCTCTGTGTGTGCTTTAACCTCATCTAAATTCTCAATAAGATTATCATCTTTGTCTCTGCATTTGCTGATACGGTTAACAGCCCTTACATGTTTAATAATGTTTAATGAAAATACAAAAATAAAATTGGATCATGCTTACCTTTCTAGTGATTTTAAAAATTATATGTTTTATGATAAATAAATAAAATAATTTTGATTAAAAATACCTTATGAAATTATGCTTGATGAAATAATGTAATGATGATTTGATATCATGCTTAATGAGTTTATATTTAGAAATGATGTATGATGATCTTTGCAATTTTTACTGTAATGAAAGTTGCTTTTTTGGTTTTGAAAATGATGCATGTTTTGATTTGGCATAAATGAAAGAGATATGTTTATATGAAATAATGTAAGTATTTTGCTTGATGATTTTATATTTAAATTATGCATGAGACTTTGAAGTTATTCATGATGAAATGTTGCGTTTTCAGTTTTAAACAAGATGGAGGGTTTTTATACAAAAATTTCAGCATATTGATTTGAAATCATGTTTAATGGTTTTATAATTCAAAATTATGCATGATGAATCTTGTGATTTATGGATTATTGATTTTTACCATAATGAAAGTGGCTTATTGATCTTTGTCGTAATAAATCTTGCACTTTCGTTTTAAACAATGATATATATATTTTCATTTAGC
The DNA here is from genome assembly GCF_036884655.1 of Musa acuminata AAA Group. NCBI lineage: Eukaryota > Viridiplantae > Streptophyta > Magnoliopsida > Zingiberales > Musaceae > Musa > Musa acuminata. The sequence goes on along the minus strand of NC_088330.1, from coordinate 18,272,962 downwards.
ATAAAAAAAGGGAGGGGGACAACGGCATGCTTCTATGAAATAAATCACATGAATTGAAACAATTAAAAAGAGAAAAATATTTTTCTTGAAAATTTCTTTTTCTCTATCTTATCAATTTTTCACTAAGAGATTGATAAAGTTGTTTATGTCATTTTGAATCTCTTGAAAGTGATTTTGATGATTTGAATGACATCTAACCATGATTTTTATCTTGATTTCTCAGAACTATAACTTGAAAATTCTTTTTATAAATCAAGATTGTCTACTATAATTTTTTTACTATTTGAGTTATTAAAAAAGAATCATAATATGTCTTTTGATATTCACAATTTATCTTCATTATTTATGCATCTCATCACCAAAATTCTCTTGATATTTTTCATGTGATGATATAAAATTATGCATGAAATACTCTTGATATTATTTTGGTGTATACAAATATGAAGTTATGATCATGCATGGTAGGATATAATGTAATTTGACTTTTTGATAACATCATGATTTGAAATATTTATGATTTGTATATCACATGATATGATTGAATCATTATTATAAAATAAAAAGGAGATTGTTAGCTTGCACATTGCAAAGAAGAACAAAAAATATATGCTAGCTTGAATGATAAACATGAGATTATGTTTATAATGCAAATTATCATGGAGTGAAAATTGATATAAAGGGAAAAGAACTACAAAATTGTATTCTTCCAATCTTTTTGATAATGACAAAGGGGGAGAAAGAGTTGCTAATGTGCACATCTCAAAGAGAAAGATGCTAGCTTGCACAATTCAAGAATGAAGCAAAATTTGCTAACTTGAGCATCGCAAAGAAAAGCAACAGTTGCTAGTTTGGATATCATAAAGAGACGCAAAAAGCTTACTTATATCAAAAGATGCAAAACTTTACCAACTTTCATATATGTAAAATTTGCTAGCTTGTACTTTGCAAAGGAAGCAAAAATGACACTTCTCAAAAGAGAAGAAAGAGCTTGCTATCTTGAAAATCACTAGCTTGCCTATCTTAACAAGCAAAAATACAAACTTACAAAATTTACAATAATGCACATCTTTAAAATTAATGATGATTTGGTGATTATGCATGTTGTAAAGTGATAGAAAATTGCAAGCTTACACTTTCTAAAATGATGATAAATTTTGCTAGCTTGTATGATGTAGAACATGCTATCTTACTACCTTGCATATCTAAAACTTGATAGCTTGCATGTTCTAATATGATGTAGCACTTGCTAAATTTTTACTAGCTTGCATGATGATAAAAATGGAGATTATGTTAATTATGCAATTAGTTGAACTTATATTTCCAAACATAAGAAAGTTACACTTCTCCTTTTTGTTGATGACAAAGGGGGAGAAGTATGATGTTATGCATAAGTTTATGATAACATGTTGCTTATATTTTTGAATCGAAGAGTTTCTATCAATATGACATATTGATAAGGAGAGTTTGTTTAAACTCCGTCATCAATTGATTGTCATCATCAAAAAGAGGGAGATTGTTGAATCTCGTATTTTGATGATGAAACCAATTGATAAGTGTTTATGATTTGATCTGTGTTTTTAGTGACGTAGGATGCTTTGATCAGGATGAGACAATTAAAGCAGGAAGAATCATATTGGGCCGATGGAACATGTCAGAAGATTGGACATTAGGCCGGAGGATCAGTTGACGTATCGACAGAAGGCTTCAGGCCATGGATTCGGGCATCAGGCCAAGAAGAGCAGATATTGAGCTAAGGATATCGGAGTTGTAGAGTCAACTGGACAATTAGGCAATAGGCCGCAAGAGAGGACGATGGGCTGAAGAATCGGATGAAGCATCGATGGACCAATGACATGCCGGATAACATGATTCAAGCTTAGTAATAATTGTCTAAATCGAAGTGTGTTTTTAAATGTACAGGATTAACTACATTAGAAAGGCATAAAGCAAAATGAAGTCCCGGAGTCAAGAACGCGATTTCGTTAGGAGTTCGAGAGTTCGTCGGAAGTTCAGACGTTCGTTGGAAGTTCTGCAAGAACCAATCGAGAAGTCTCGGAGCTTGCCAGAGAAGCTTGTCGGAACTCGCCAAGAAGATCGTCATGAAGCCCAGGAGCTTGCCGGGAATCTGCTGGAACATTGCCGAGAGATCGTCGGAAGTTTGTTGGAAGATCGCCGAAAGCTCGCCGGAAGAAACTAGACTTACAGACTTGTTTAGCTTAGGAAATATCTTAGAATTCGTAGTTAGTACATAATTAGGATTAGATTTGGGCCAACCCAATTAGGGGCCAGTTGGGCCTATGTAAGGACTGTGATGGGCTCAATGAAAGGCCCAAACAGTGACCCAAGAAGTACCGCCCGGACCTAGGAAACCCGGGATGAGATATTTATAGGCTCCAAGTTTGAATCAATTTGAAGCCTATAAAGACCCCTCTCATCCCTGGTTAAAAAACACAAGCACAGAGAGTTGAAAAGTAAAGAAATGCTATTGCAATCACTTAAGAAATCCCCACCTCTAGTCTAAGTTTAGAATTCTGTTTAGGAGGAGTGTGTGTGCTTGTAAAGGTTATCTCCTAAACCTGTGAAAAGGAGAAGAGGGGTGTAAAAGGTGGTTGGTCTTCACCTATTAAAGGAAGACCAATAGTAGATGCCGGTGGCCTCGACAGAAGAGGAATCGATGAAGTGGATGTAAGTCACGACGACCGAACCACTCTAAAATCTGGTTAATATTTCGTCTTGAGCAATATACTTTACTGCAAACCATTTTACTTGCTTACTGCCTTCAATACATTTATGAACATGCTTTCAAGTCAAGCATTTTTGAGTTTCGCTTTTATCGTATGAAAAGTTTTTAGAACTATTTTACCGCTGCACTAATTCACCCCCCCTCTTAGTGCCGACTCTGTTCCTAATAAGGTTGGCTACCACTCCCGATGGCCAGTTGTGTTAGATCTGAGATATCCAAACTATTGAATCTCATATTTTAAAGATGAAACCAATTGATAGTGTTTATGATTTGATCTGCATTTTGAGTGATACAGGAAGCTTCGATCAAGGAGAGACAATTAAAGCATGAAGAATCATGTTGGGTCGGAGAAAAACATGTAAGGAGATTGGATGTCGAGCCAAAGGATCAGTCGATGTATCGATAGAAGGCTTTGGGTCATGGGTTTGGTATCGAGCCAAGAAGAGCAGAAATTGAGCCAAGGAAATCGGAGTTACAGAGCTCAACTGACCGATTGGGCAATAGACTGCAAGAGGACGATGCGCCGAATAAATACCCCAGCTATTCCTACATGGAGTAGTAAGAAAAGTGAATGAAAACTCTATGTTTCTAGAGTTCAAAACCCATGTAAAGTATAGAGTCCCTCCTCCTAAAGTTTAAAGATCATTCTAAGGGAGACTGTGAGGGAAGCTTTATAAAAAGGGGGCGGGTGTAAAGGTTCTCTCCTGAACCTGTTAAAAGGAGAATTGAGTTGTAAGGGTAGTTGATCTTTGCTCATTGAAGGAAGATCGTTAGTGAATGCTGGTGGCCTCGACGGAAGGGGAATCAGCGGAGTGGATGTAGGTCACGATGACCGAACCACTATAAAACTTAGTTTGTATTTACTTTAAGCTCTTTACTTACATTGCAAACCACCTTACTTGCTTTACCTTCTCAATATACTCTTCCATATGCTTTCAAGTTAAATTTATCTTTATGAAATTGTTTTCATCGGAATCAATTTTTCATCGTACAAAGAAATATCAAAACCGGTGATTTTTTCGCTGTACTAATTCATCCCCCCTCTTAGTGCCGACTAGTTCCTAACACAATTCTGGTATCAAAGAGTAGAGTACTCATACAGAACATCCTTGGTGTCTCAAGTCTAAGGACTAGATAGACCACTAGGACTACGGAATCGCTGTCTAATAATAAAGCATCATCAACCATTCAATATTCCATAAGCGGATCAATCAGTGAACTCATTCCCCAATGAGCACCTGTATTGTATCTCTAGTGTCCCCACATGAGTAGCTATGAGACCATGTTAGAACCCTTGCAGATTCTAAACTTGGGGTTGATCTCTTTAGGGGATCGGCCTCCTTGGAACTCTATAGGGGTTCCTCCCTCCAAGTTGCTGCTCAAAGGCTGCAGAAATGATTCATCTATTGCTTGAGAAAAGAGGAGGAATACATGGCTATTTATAGGGCTTCTAAACCCTAACTCCTAATAGGACTCCTACTTAAGACTCTTACTTCTAACCAACTCCTAATAGGACTCCTACTCAAGACTCCTATTCCCTTACAACTCCTAATTCTTCTCTAAGAAAAAACCTCATACATGAATGTCCCTCTCAATTAGGACTCTCCTAACTAGAGTCCTAACAGAATGTCCCTCTCAATTAGGACTCTCCTAGCTAGAGTCCTAACAGAATGTCCCTCTCAATTAGGACTCTCTTAGCTAAAGTCCTAACAATTTTACATGAATGTCCCTCTCAATTAGGACTCTCCTAGCTAGAGTCCTAACAATTTTACATGAATGTCCCTCTCAAATTTACATGAATGTCCCTCTCAAGTAGGTTTGCCCACTGTATTAGCAATTCAGTAGTGGATCGTCGTCGTCGAGTCATAATCCGTCGATCAATGATGGCACTTGGCTGAGTCTGAAGTCCTCCTTGGGTAGTCATATTTGGTGGGTGGCTTTGGGCTATCTCCAAGCACCTATTTACAACTTCTGTCTGGCCGTCGGTTTGTGAGTGATATGCCATACTCCTTTTCAATTTAGTACTCTTATAGTGTAATTCTTTTGAGTCCCAATTGTAATGAGCTACAGAGCTTGGTGCTTCCTCCAATTTTTTTATAATCTTACTAGTCTCTGAATCTTCCTGCCATTCCATCTTAATATCCTCAAGGAAGTCGCTGGTCGGAAATGAAATGGCCAAAACTTCAGCTTGCTCGGGTAGCTGCGAAAGCGCATCTGCAAGAACATTCTCTTTCCCCTTTTTGTAAGTTATTTCATAATCAAATCCAAGAAGTTTTGTTACCCAGTTTTGCTGCTCAGGGGATGATATCTTTCGCTCCAAAAAGTACTTGAGGCTTTTATGGTCGGTTTTAATTTGAAATCGTCGACCAATCAAGTAAGGTCTCCACCTCGTTGCTGCGCGCACAATGGCGAGCATCTCCTTATCATATGTTGACTTATTTTGATGGGAGGGAGATAATGCCTTGCTAGTGTATGCGAGTGGTCGACCATCTTGCATGAGAATTGCTCCAATTCCGACTCCAGATGCGTCGGCCTCAATAATGAAGGGTCGGTTGAAATCTGATAGTGTTAGAACCGGCGTCGTCGTCATGGCTGCCTTAAGTTTGTCGAAGGCAACGGAGGCTCTGTCCGACCATTGGAAGACATCTTTTTTCAGAAAGGAAGTAAGTGGTGCACTGATCTCTCCATAGTTTTTCACGAACTTGCAGTAGTAGCCTGTTAAACCCAGAAAGCCATGTAGCAATTTTATGTTCCTCGGGGTCAGCCAATTTTGCATTGCTCCAATTTTGAAGGGGTCTACTGCCACACCTTCCTCTGATATGATATGCCCAAGATATTCCACCTTCTTTTGAAGAAAGCAAAAATTTATAGTGGTTATTGTGTGTTCAAAAGGTGGTTTTTGGTATGTCTTCTTCGCATACTCATATTTGATGATACCCGGATCGAAGGTCCAGCTTTGTGAAGATTTGTGCTCCCTTTCATCTTGCAACTCATCTACTACTGGAATAGGGTATTTATCCTTAACGGTTATGCCATTGAGAGTTCGGTAATCAACACATAATCGCCATATTCCATCCTTCTTTCGTATGAGGAGTACCGGTGAAGAGTAGGGGCTACAACATGGCCGAATAACTCCTGTTTTGAGCATCTCTTTTACAATCCTTTCTATTTCATCCTTCTGGAGATGTGGATACTGATATGGCTGAGCATTTGCTGGAGATTGGCCTGGAAGAATCGTTATACAATGATCATGCCGACGGGTAAGATGTAGGTTGCGTAGTTCGTCAAATATATCTGAAAATTCAGCAAGCAAAGGAAGTAGATTTGGATCTTCTAATTTTGTTGGCTCTCCCTTAGTTTGCTGCTCAAGTTGTACCAAAAAGCCACTGCATGCTTTATGCAAAACCTTCTTCATTTCTTGTGTGCAAATCATCGTTACCTCGCCCCCACGTTTCCCGTGCAGTATCACCTGTTTCTCCTTACTGTAAAATTTCATAATTAGTTTAATAAAATTCCAAGAAAAATCACCTAATGTTGTCAACCATTTAATTCTGAGCATGGCCTCATGATCATCAAGAGGGAGAAGGAAGAAATCTGCAATTATCTCTTGGTCCTGCAGCAATAGTTTCTCCTGCGGGCGCCTACGATCACACTTCAAAATCCGTCTGTCGGTGACTTTAACATCAAACCTGCAACGATTCTCGATAGGTAATGCCATTCGGATAGCAACCTTACTGTTTAGGATATTATTAGTGCTGCCCGTGTCGATGAAAACAGTGATAAGTTGTTGTTTGAGAAGGCCTTCAACTTTCATCATTTGCGGGTTTGAGTAGCCGGCTAGTGCATGTACCGTAACTTCGGTCGGTTGTGGCTCTTCTTCTGCATCTTCTTCTTTATGTTCAATGCTCTCTTCTGGATGTTCAATGACCTCTTCTTCTACTGGTTCAATGATAAAAAGTCTCCCTTTACTACAGCGATGCTCATGGCTCCACGGCTCGTCGCAATGCCAACATAACCCCTTCGTAGATCGCTCCTGAAGCTCTTCTCTTGTCAACCTTTTTGGTGCAGGGACTCGGTCAATAGTAGGGGGGGCTAAGGGCTTCAATATTACTGGTTGAGGAGTGACCCTAGTCCTTCGAGCTTCATGGTTCAATTGCTCCTCTTGATGTCGTGCGAAAGAGATGGCTGCCATATGCGTGTACGGTTGTCGCGCTTTAACTTCTCCTCGGATCTCCGGCTTCAAGCCCTCAATAAAGGTCCTCAATAGCTGTTTTTGATACCAATCAAGAGTTTGATTAGATAACCTTTCAAACCTGGTTTGGTACTCCTGAATGGTGGAGGTTTGTCGGATCTTTGCTAGTTGTCCGTCAATATTCTCGTAATCGGTTGGTTTGAAGCGGATCAGCAGTCCTTCTTTGAATTGTTGCCATGAAAGGACTCCATAAGTATGTTTAAACCAGTCAAACCACTGTATAGCATCCCCTTCAAGATGTATAGCTGTAATTTTCACCATAGATGCATCCGCGGTTTTGTGGTACCGAAAATATCGCTCCGCGTGCAAGATCCAACCAATCGGGTCTCCTTCTTCCCATCTAGGGAAGTCCACTCTCATGCATGGATAGTTGGGGTTAGTCATAGAGCCTCCCCTCCCTTGGAACTCATCTCTTCGGGCCTAGTGCAATTGGGCAAAGCTCTCTCCGTGATATGATTTTTTTGGGCTTAGTAGTCGGCCCAATCTGAGTTCGGTAAAGAGCGTCCGAATCTTATCCTCCATTCGCGCCTCGAAGGCTTCGAATTTTGCATTGATTGCCTCCTTAGATGCCATAGTATATACCTCCAAATCTATGATGTTAAGATCTATCTTTTGTTGTCAGGTTAAAGGTATGTATAGGTTGAGAGAAGTGATGGTCGAAAGGGTTGGTGGATCGGTGGATGTAGGCTACGATTTAGGCTTGTTTTGTGGCTGTTTTGGGTGCAGTTTGAGGGTGTGGTTTAGTGGAGTTTTAGGGCTGTGGATGAAAGTTTTGGATCTGTGGTAGATGGCAGCAAAGGTTTGAGAGAAATCAGTGAAAGTTGCAGCAAGTATGTGCTGTCTTGTAAGAGCAGAATTATCGTCGAAGAAACAGCGGTTTCTCGACGTAATCTCCACCAAAAACTTGAGAGAATTGAGGAGGGAATTGATAGCAAAATCACAGTTTATCTGACAGCAAGAATGTCTAATTTAATCAAGAGAATTTCGGCAGTATAACAGCAAGAAAATTGGTGCAAATTACGATAGCAGAATTCTCGTCGAAAAATTTCAGCAGTTTACGATGAAAATTTATAGCAACACAAAAATCGGTTTTAGAGATGAATTCCTCAATAGATCAATCTTAGATGGAAGCCAAGATGATCTATAAAGTGTATAAGAAATTTTATTCAAAAAAGATTGCAAATAGATGGGTTAAGGCAACAATATGCGGCTGAAATTTTCTGCAGCATAGATTTTTAAGTATAGCAGATTGGACGTAAAAGATCAGAAGTTTATATTGAGAATTTTTTGATGAAACCAAAGGGAAATCCACTATTAGGAAGTGTCAAAGCTATCATAAAAATTTCGTAGAGATTTTGATAGAAACAACGTAGTATGAAGATCAAACAATCAGTACTATGCGGCTGAAATTTTACGGTGCAGATTTTCAAGTATAGCAGATTAGATGTAAAATATCAATGGTTTATATTGAGAATTTTTGACAAAACCAAAGGGAAATCTGCTGTTAGGAAGTGTAAAAAATGTCATAAAATTTCGTGGAGATTTGGTTAGAAAAAACATAGTAGCAAGATCAAACAAACAGTGCTATACGGTTGGAATTCTGCAATGTATCTTTCGTCGTAGAGATGAAAACTTTATGACGAAAAGTTTATGCAGCAATATAGGAATAATTTTTTTGGGATTTTTAAATAAAGATAACTAAATTGCAGTAGCAGTAAGGTAGAAAACCAGAACCTGTTGCAATTCACGGGGTGATCAAAGGATGATCCGTGGTGGTGGAGATGATGGCGGAATTCAGCAATGATCTTTTAAGCAATTATGGGAATTGCTTTGGATGGTTGTGGAGGGTTGATGGATGGCTGTGGAAGGGCAGCGAGATGCCAAGAACGCTGCTCTGATACCAGGTGTTAGAACCCTTGCAGATTCTAAACTTGGGGTTGATCTCTTTAGGGGATCGGCCTCCTTGGAACTCTATAGGGGTTCCTCCCTCCAAGTTGCTGCTCAAAGGCTGCAGAAAAGATTCATCTATTGCTTGAGAAAAGAGGAGGAATACATGGCTATTTATAGGGCTTCTAAACCCTAACTCCTAATAGGACTCCTACTTAAGACTCTTACTTCTAACCAACTCCTAATAGGACTCCTACTCAAGACTCCTATTCCCTTACAACTCCTAATTCTTCTCTAAGAAAAAACCTCCTACATGAATGTCCCTCTCAATTAGGACTCTCCTAACTAGAGTCCTAACAGAATGTCCCTCTCAATTAGGACTCTCCTAGCTAGAGTCCTAACAGAATGTCCCTCTCAATTAGGACTCTCCTAGCTAAAGTCCTAACAATTTTACATGAATGTCCCTCTCAATTAGGACTCTCCTAGCTAGAGTCCTAACAGACCACCTGCATCCATCATATGGATGGGTATACAACACACTAGTCTATTCAGTTATCTTGATGTCCCTCTCGAGTAACCTATGTTCGGGATTATTTAGGATCTATGTTTAAAGGTGAATCGGTCTTATTATCGTGATCTCATCACGATTTGATTCCCATTACACATATCTAAGGGCATCACACACACACACACACACACACACACACACACACACACACATATATATATATAAAGTGATAAATGTCAAAATATAATAAGCAAAAAGACTGCGTATCAAGTCACACGTGCCATTACTCACGTGATTAGCTTGTAGGGCACCTATGACTAGCATTTGGCTGTCTATGTTATCTATGGTTACGTCCCTATACCTCCCATAAGATAACATCAAGATCTAAGCCTTACATCTTTATAGGATACTCTTTTAAACATAATGCTTTCCGATGTTATAATCTCCACACTCACAAAGTCTTTATATTACATCATGTTATTTTTGTTAAGTCTATCTTTCCTTCCTAAAACCATGAGTCTCCCACCATGCAGACCACTCCAATAAACATTCCTCACTAAAATATACCTCTAATCCAATCGGACGAGCCTCTCAAAACACCGTCCAATTCCTCCCCTTAGGATCCACACTCTATTACTACTCTATTTCAACAAGTACCTATTCCCTCTATTACTACTCCACTCATTTCTTCTCAAATTGATGAGATAATATGTTCAGAAACACAACCATTGACTTTACCTTCTTCTAGACCAAGTGACACTGAGGTACCTCAACCTGACCCGGCCTATGTCAATGACTCTCCACTGCTTATTCTAACAACACAATCTCATAATCTGGTAGCATCCAAACATCCTATGATAACACGCTCTAATAGTGGTATTTTCAAACCACGTCAAGTCCTTGACCTACATGCTATCACAGAATCCTCATCTAATACCATTGAACCCACCACCTTTACTCAAGCTAAAAAATCTCCACACTAGCATAACGCCATGTGTGAGAAATATAATGCCCTCCTCCATAACTCAACATGGAACCTAGTACCTTTTCATCATACAAAAAATATCATCGGGTGTAAATGGGTCTTTCGAATTAAGTGGAATCCAGATGGATCTGTTGCCCGATATAAAGTATGTCTTATCGCCAAAGGGTTTCATCAATGACCTGGAGTTGATTTTACTGAGACATTTAGTCTCATTGTTAAGCCTATAATAATCCAACTTATCCTAAGTTTGGCCACCACTAAAAGCTAGCAATTACGATAATTGGATGTTAATAATGCCTTTTTATAAGGGCCTCTAACTGAAGATGTTTTTATGCAACAACCTCCTAGTTTCATTCATCCTTAGTGTCCAAAGCATGTTTGCAAACTTCAAAAAGCTATTTATGGACTTTATTAGGCTCCAAGAGCTTGATACACTGAACTTGGCTCATTTTTTACTTCAGTTGACTTTATCAACTCCAAGTTTGATACTTTGTTATTTCTATGACAATATCATGGAGGCATAATATATATTCTGGTGTATTTGGATAATATTATTGTCACAGGCAATTATTCTATAGAGATCCAAGCATTCATCAAGCAATTGGTAGATCGATTCTCTCTTAAAGATCTAGGAACCTTGAACTACTTTCTAGGTGTTGAAGCAACATACACATCTTCAGGTCTCTTCCTCTCATAAAGAAAGTACATTCAAGATTTATTATCAAAGATAAACATGCAAGATGCAAATGCGGTTATAACGCCCCTCTCTACTAGTGAATCTCTCAAATTATCTGATGGATGTCCTGCTACAGAACCCATTAAATACTGACAAGTAGTTGGCTCTTTGCAATACTTAGCTCTCACCCATCCAGACATCTCATTTGCCACCAACAAATTATCATAATTTATGCGGCGGCCATCTACTATGAACTGGTCTGTAGTCAAATGAATCCTATGATATCTTAAAGGGACCCTTAATCATGGTCTCTTTCTCCACAAACACTCTCCACTTCATCTTCATGCCTTTGCCAATGCTGATTAGGTAGGCAACTTTGATGATAAAACATCCACATCGAGGTATATTGTCTTTCTTAGAGCTAATCCAATCAGTTGGAGTTCTAAGAATCAAAAGACAATCGCATGGTCTACAACTGAAGCTGAATACCATGCTATTGCCACTACCATTGCAGAACTCAATTAGGTCACAAATCTACTTAAGGAACTCAACATCTATTCCACTCCAATTTCGACAATATATTGTGATAATGTTGGAGCTATCTATCTATGCGCCAATCCGGTGTTCCACTCCCATATGAAACATATTATTATCGACTTCTACTTCATGTGAGATCAAGTCTTCCGATGTCAACTACATCTTTCTCCTGTACATATGGTTAATCAATTAGCAGACTCACTCACAAAGCCTCTTGCTCATAAACTCTTTACATTGCATCGGTCCAAGATTGGTATCCTTAATACGAGCACCATCTTGCAGGGGTATGATAGCAAATAAGATTTCTCTAATTGTATGAGAAAATCTCGCTGCTCTGTTAAGGGAAATCCTCCCTCCTAACCTATATAAATAAGGAGAACATCTCAATGAGGAATATAGCTTATTCTACAATTTCTATCTTCTATCTTCTTTGTTTAATTCTTTACAGCCTCGACAAAAACTTTGAGAGCAGTAGTAGATCCTTGCCGGCGATTGAAGAAGTCAGGTTCAAGTTGTTTGATGTACTTGAAGAAGAACTTTGAACTCAAATGTGCAGAAACAGAGCTACAAAATGATAGCAGCTAAGATTTTCCTTGATAACAGCTAAGATTTTTCTAATTATATGAGGAAATATCACAGTTCTATTAAGGGAAATCCTTCTTCCTAACGTGTATAAATAGGGAGCATCATGTCAAACACAAATAACATCTTCTTCATTTCATATCTAACATGGTATTAGAGTCACTTTCACCGAGGCAACTATGATCTCTTAGCCATCGCTGATGCTGCGGCACCCTCTCTCTTTCTCTATAGTTATTCGTTGTTGGCCACCCCTTCCCGATACATTGCATCTCTCTAGTGGAAGGTGATCAAGAAGGAAGTCCCGCTCGTCCCCCTCTTGGTCTTCATTTTTTCCCGACGAAGGTTATTCTCCTTTGTCAATCTCGTAGGCTGGCGGAAGGCGACCAAGAACCTAGCCCATCTTCTCCCTGGTCCATCTCCCTCCTTGTCTTCATCTTCGTCTTCTCCCTACCAAGATTGTTTCTCTTTCTCTACTTTGGCAAAGTAAAAGAAATAGAGCCCAAACTCGTAGAGCACATAGTTAATCTGGAAGAAACTTTTTGTCGCTGTCCGACGTCACCCCGCTACCAGTTTTCTCCTCCCTATGTTGGCGTCTTCTCTTCTCCCACCTAAGCCGATGGTATTCTTGCGGCCACCTGCTTCAATAGCTTGCTCCCTGCGGTGGTTGTTTTCCCTACGGTGACTGTAGCACTTATCTAGAAAATGGCAGTTGTCTTCCCCTACTGCCGCGACACATCTCTGCCCTCATCCTCCTAGATTGGTGAGTAGCTTCCCCGCTTCTTAAATACTAGTGCCCTCTCCTTCGTCGTCACCAACAAGGGTGTGGCCGCAGGTTCTTGGAGCACCACCTCGATGACTATTGAATCTCGGATTTTGATGATGAAGTCAATTGTCATTTGTTATATAATCTATATGTTGAGATAAGTGTGCAGGATTAACTACGATAAAAGTAAGATATGCAGCAGGAGTTACACCGGAGTCAAGACAATGATCATGTTGAGAGTTCGAGAGTTCGACGGAAGTTCGGATAGTCATCGGAGGTTCTGCGGAAACAAATCCGAGAAGTCCACGAGCTTGCCAAAGAAGCTCATCGGAACTCGCCAAGTGGATCGTCGCAAGTCCAGGAGTTTGTCGGAAGTACGTAGGAGCATCACCGATGGTTCATTGGATGATCAACGGAAGTTCGCCGGAAGCTCGCTAGAAGAAGCGATTGACGCACCGGAGCAAGTTGTAGTAAATGTCTTAGGGAATATCGTAGTTAACACAATGATTAAGTTGGAAATGGGAGGTGATCCCATTAACTTAATCTTGGGGCAATTGGACCCCTGAAAAACTCAAATTGGGCCAAATGGATCAACCCATTCGGACCCTGATTTCTGCCAAGCGGTTGAATCGCCCAATCCTGGCGGTGGCACTGCCTGGGCTCAGTCTCCGAGCGAGACTGGGCGGTGCAACCGCCCCAGCCAGGAGGTGGCACCGCTTGGGCTCGGTCTCCGAGCTCTGGCTGAGCGGTGCAACCGCCTCAGTCAGGCGGTGGCACCGCTTGAGCTCGGTCTTCGAGCTCTGGCAGGAGGTGCAACCGCCCTTGACAGGAGGTGGCACCGCCCAGAGGATCAATCTTTGAGCTTTGCCAGGCGGTGCAACCGCCAGATCCCGGAATTCCAGGAATTGACAGTTTTGAGCTCCAAATTCAAACTGGGTTGGGGCCTATAAATACCCCACCCTTTTAGCACTGAAAGGGCACTCAAAACACACCGAAATCCTGATCTTGTTCTGTGATTCTTAGAGCTCAAAATTGTTATAAAGGCCAAAAGTTCTTCTCCCTCTTTTCTTCCTGATCTTTAAAGAGAGGAGAGAAAATTCTGTAAGGGTTGTCTCCTAGGCCCGTCAAAAGGAGTGAAACTGTAAAAGGGTGGTTTGCCTTCGCCTATTGAAGGAATGCCTCTAGTGGACGTCGGTGACCTCATCGGTGGAGGAAGCCAAAAGTGGAGTAGGTCAAGATTGACCGAACCACTCTAAATCTCGGTTTGCATTTACTTTGAGCATCTTATCCTTACTGCATATCTCCTCAAAAGCTTACTGCTTTCTGTGCATATACGATCGGGTTTCAAGCTTTACACTTTCCGAATCGACGTTTAGACGTAAATCAATTTTATCCTACGATCATTATATTTCAGTTTTCGTTTACGTTTTGATTTCAATCATAACTGCAAACTGCCTTTATATCCTTGCTTTAACTACATCTCGCTTAATCAAGTGATTTACGAATCAGCATTTAGACGTAAATCAGTTTTTTCGTACGAATATCATATTTCAGTTTGCGCCTACTATCTGATTTGAACCATAACTACAAACTGCATTTATATCTTTACTGCATCTCGCTTAATCAAAAGTTAAAGTGATTTACGAATCAGGCTTTCTTACCGAAATCACTTTTATCGAACGAACGTAGTTTTTTTAATCGTAGAAGGTTTTCCGCTGCACTAATTCACCCCCCCCTCTTAGTGCTCTTGATCCTAACAATTGGTATCAGAGCGGGGTTAACTCTCAAACGGATTAAAACCCAAGAGAGATAGCATACGCTGGAAACCAAGAGGGCCATTCTATGACACGTCCACCCATGTTCAATGGGACGGACTACACCTATTGGAAGACCCGAATGAGGATCTTTCTTATTTCTATGGATTTTGAACTTTAGAATCTTGTCGAAAATGGATTTTCGAAGTCTTCTCTTCCAATGATCGATTGGAATGAATTCGAGAAGAAGGCTTTCGCTCTTAATGCAAAGGCTATGAATGCCTTATTTTGTGCGCTTGATAAAAATGAGTTCAACCGTGTTTCGATTTGTGAAACCGCATTTGATATTTGGCACACACTCGAAGTGACTCACGAAGGCACAAGTAGAGTGAAAGAGTCAAAAATCAATCTTTTGTTACATTCTTTCAAACTTTTCCGGATGAAAACGAGTGAGACTATTGGCGACATGTTTACCTGTTTCATGGATGTCGTCAACGGTCTAAAAGGACTCGGAAAAAGTTTTTTGGATTTTGAGCTCATAAATAAGATTCTAAAATCCCTTCCTAAAAGTTGGGATCCTAAAGTCACTGCTATTCAAGAGGTGAAAGATCTAAACAACTTCCCTCTTAAAGAACTAATCGGGTCATTAATGACCTACGAGATGACTTGCAAAGCTCATGAAGAGCAAGAAGACATCCTTCCAAAGAACAGGAAGGATATGACACTTAGAACTTCAGAAGACCACTTGAGAGAAAACTCAAGTGATGAGGACTGTGACGATGACTTGGTACTTCTAACAAGAAAATTTAAAAAATTCATTAAAATAAACAAGTTTAAGAATGACACAAAAAATAAACTTGAACCCAAGAAGGACCAAGTTATTTGCTACGAGTGCAAAAAGCCGGGACACTACAAAAGTGATTGTCCCCAAGTTAAAAAGAGAACATCAAAGAAGAAGGCGCTCAAAGCAACGTGGGATGACTCGAGCGCATTTGAAGAAGAGGAGTCCAACACCGAGCAAGTTGCTCATTACGCCTTAATGGCCATCGGAGAGGAGGTAACAAATTTAATAGATGCAGATTTATCATTTGATGAATTATTAAATACCTTCCATGACTTATTTGATGAATGCAATATTATTAGTAGAAAATACAAATTGCTAAAAAAGGAGCATGATAGTCTTACTTGTAATTTCGATAAGTTAATAACTGAATATCATGATAGTTTAGGTTCATGCATAAAATTCCATGATCTAGAAACTCTCCAAAAGGAAAACTTACTACTTAAGGACACCCTAAAGATATTCGAGGTTGGTAGCAAGTCCTTGAACATGATCTTTGCAAACAAGGGTCACGTTCCCAAAAGAAGTGGAATCGAATTTGTGAGAAGTCCTCACCAAAATCCAACCACCTTTATAAAAGGCCCCATCTTACATGTTCGACACCAAAGCAAATGCAACTTTTGTTGCAAACTTGGACACAAAACACATTATTGTCCATTCAAGAAAATTAGTCCGAACAAATTTATTTGGGTTCCTAAAGGAACCATGATAAATTCTATGCAACATGATAAACAATGTAGATCTATTTTTGAGGCACCCAAAAGCAAATGTGTACCTAAAGATCATCATTTCTTGTAGAAACCTATACCATCGCAAGCTAGGAGCAAGAGATGGTACCTTGATAGTGGATGCTCAAGGCATATGACCGGAGATCCATCTCAATTCTCTAACCTCACTAGCATAGACGAAGACTATGTCACATTCAGAGACAACAACAAGGGTAAAATCATTGGCAAAGGAACCATAGGTAACAAATCCAATTTTTTTATTGAAGATGTTTTGTTAGTTAATGGTTTAAAACATAACCTCTTGAGCATTAGTCAATTATGTGATAAAGGATATATTGTCAGATTCGAATCTAATGCTTGCATCATTGAAAAACCACACAAAAACACGTCTATGAATGCATTAAAATAAAATAACGTATACTCTATTGACATCAATGATTTGTGTAATGAAATGTGTTTTTCGGTTTTGAATGAGGATGCTTGGCTATGGCATAGAAGATTAGGTCATGCTAGCATAAAACTAATCACTCAAATATCATCTAAAGAACTTGTAAGAGGAATTCCTCATATCAAGTTCATCAAAGATAATGTATGTGATGCTTGCCAATTAGGTAAACAAATTAAGGGTAGTTTCAAATCTAAGAATCAAATAAGCACCTCCAGGCTCTTACAATTGATCCATATGGACTTGTTCGGACCAATCTCTACATCAAGCCTAGGAGGTAGCAAATACGCCTTCGTCATTATAGATGACTATAGCAGATACACATGGACTTACTTCTTAAAACAGAAAAATGAATGCTTTAGATATTTTACTAAGTTTTATAAACTTGTTCAAAATGAGAAGGGTTCTATGATTTCGTCAATTAGAAGTGATCACGGTGGTGAATTTCAAAACCATGATTTCCAAGAATTTTGTGAACTCAATGGATACAACCATAATTTCTCTACTCCAAGAAATCCTCAACAAAATGGAGTAGTAGAAAGAAAAAATCGAAATTTACAAGAAATGGTAAGAACCATGTTGAATGAACATAGCCTACCCAAATATTTTTGGGCCGAAGCCGTAAACACTGCATGCTATATTTTCAATAGAGTTCTAGTAAGACCCTTACTCACCAAAACTCCCTATGAGTTATGGAACAACAAAAAACCCAATGTTTTATATTTTAAAGTCTTTGGGTGTAAGTGTTTTATCTTGAATGAAAAAGATAACTTAGGAAAATTTGATGCTAAATCCGATGAAGGAATCTTTCTTAGTTATTCTTCGGTTTCTAAAGCTTTTCGTATCTTCAATAAAAGAACTTTAATTATTGAAGAATCCATTCATGTTGTTTTCAATGAGATTTTAGAAACCAGGAAAAACGATTTTGATGATGATGTTAATTTTGATTCCTTGAATTTAAATGAAACCCCGTCTCCAACTAGCAACTTGGATGCATCCACTTCCGAAACATCCTTACCCAAGGATTGGAAGTATGTAGATGCTCATCCTAAGGAGCTAATCTTAGGAGACACATCAAAGGGGGTTCAAACACGTTCTTCTCTTAAAAATTTTGGTGCCAACACCTCTTTTCTCTCCCAAATTGAACCCAAATGTGTTGACGAAGCTATGAAAGATGATTCATGGATTATCGCAATGCAAGATGAATTAAATCAATTTGAGAGAAATGAGGTGTGGAAGCTTGTTCCTAGGCCAAATGGCCATTTAGTTATTGGTACTAAATGAGTTTTTAGAAACAAGCAAGATGAATATGGTATCGTGGTTAGAAACAAGGCTAGATTAGTGGCCAAAGGTTTCAACCAAGAAGAAGGTATCGATTACGAAGAAACCTTCGCTCTTGTGGCTCGATTAGAAACCATAAGGATGCTCCTTGCCTACGCTAGTAGCAATAATTTTAAGTTGTTTCAAATTGATGTTAAAAGCGCTTTTCTTAATGGTTTTATTTCTGAAGAAGTCTATGTTGAACAACCTCCTGGATTTGAAAATAATAGCCTCCCTAATCATGTGTTTAGATTAACTAAAGCTCTCTATGGTTTAAAACAAGCTCCGAGGGCTTGGTATGAGAGACTTAGTTCTTTTCTTATCGAAAATAATTTCATAGGCAAGGTTAATACTACATTGTTCATCAAGAATTTTGAAAATGATTTTCTCATTGTTCAGATTTATGTTGATGATATTATCTTTGGTTCTACGAATGAATCTCTTTGTGAATCTTTTGCGAAAACTATGAGTCTTGAATTCGAAATGAGTTTAATGGGAGAATTAACATTCTTCTTAGGCTTACAAATCAAACAACTAAGCAATGACATCTTTATTAGTCAAACTAAATATGCTATGAATTTACTGAAAAAGTTTAATATGAATAACTCAAAAGCTATTAACACTCCTATGAGCACCTCCACTAAGTTAGAAATTGATGAAAGTGTAGAAAGCTTCGATCAAAAACCTTATAGGGGCATGATAGGAAGTTTACTTTACCTCACTGCAACTAGACCAGATATCATGTTTAGTGTAGGACTTTGTGCTAGATTTCAATCAAACCCTAAGATATCTCTTCTCAAAGCAGTTAAAAGAATACTTAGATATCTTAATGGTACCAAAAATCTAGGATTATGGTACCCAAAATCAGAGAATCTTGAGTTAATTGCTTATGCTGATGCGGACTTTGCTGGCTGTAGACTTGATAGAAAAAGCAAATCAGGAACATGTCAATTCTTAGGACATGCCCTTGTATCCTGGTCATCTAAGAAACAAAACTCGGTTGCACTATCAACAACCGAAGCTGAATATATTACAGCAAGTGCATGCTGTGCACAAGTTGTATGGATGAATAACACCTTAGAAGATTATAAAGTTCATCTTAAAATTATTCCCATTAAATGTGATAACACAAGTGCAATATGCTTAACAAAGAATCCTATACAACACTCAAGAACAAAACATATTGATATTAGACATCACTTTATACGAGATCTGTTGAATCTCAGATTTTGATGATATAATCAATTGATGGGTTAATTGATCTAATCCATATTATTGAGTTAAGTGTGCAGGATTAACTACGATAACTAGAAAACATAAAGCAAGGATACCGGAGTCGAGCTCGATGGACGTTTAAGAGACCGAAGAATCACCGGAGATGCTGCCGGAACCAACCGAGAAGAAATCGGGAACGTGTCGGAAGTTCGCCGAAGAAATCGTCGGAGGCTCGCGGAGATCACCGAGAAGGCTCGGCTACTCGTTAAAGTCATCACAAAGATTGGGAGCTTGCAGGGAGTCCGTCGGAAGAAGTTCGTCGGAAAGCTCGCCGGAACAAGACTCGACGTTCGCGGTTAAAAAAACTTGCTTAGGATGTGTTTTTGTTATGTAGTTCACTTGTAATTAGGATTAGGATTAAGAGATAATCCTATATCCTGGTTAGGGGCCAACTGGGCCCAAAGTCAGATATGGTTTGGGCTTAAATTAAGCCAAACCAGTGAAATCGGAGTGCCAGGCGGTGGCACCGCCCAGCACCCGAGAGCTGGGCGGTGACACCTCCTTGGCTAGGCGGTTGCACCGTCCAGCACCCGAGCGCTGGGCGGTGGCACCGCCTGGCTGGGTGGTGGCACCTCCAGCACCGGGAACCCTAAGAGAATTCAAATTTTGGAGCCCAAATTTGAATCCTCTTGAGGCCTATAAATACCCCTCAAATCTCAGCTGAGATAACAACTTTTGAGAAGCATTTTGATTGAGAGAAAAGTCTTAGAAAGTCTTAGCAAGTCTTGTTTTCAATTTGCTAGAGAGTTCTCCTCCTTCTTTCTTATTGAAAATTTGTAAGAGGTTGAGCTGCTTGTAAAAGGTTGTAAGAGGGGTGTTTACCCTTCCATTTCAAGAGGTTTGCTAGTGGAAGGTGGGAGCCTCATCGAAGAGGGGCATCGCAAGTGGAGTATGTCATTTGACCGAACCACTCTAAAAATTTGCGTAATCTCTGGTTTGCATTTTATTATTGTCATTTACATTACTGCAAATCTTCTTACTGCTTTAGTTCCTTATTACCCTTGCTGCGCAACTTTAAGAATACCCTTTCAAGTTAAACTTTTCAAGTTCCGTTCTTATCGTACGAAAGATCTTGTTAAAATCGAAGTTTTAATCCGCTGCACTAATTCACCCCCCCCCCCTCTTAGTGCCGCTCCGATCCTAACAAGTGGTATCAGAGCGAGGTTATCTCTCATATTTGGTTTAATACCCAAGAGAGATGGCTTACTACGGCATGCAAGAGGGTCACTCTATTGCACGACCACCTTTGTTTACTGGGTCAGATTACACATATTGGAAGACTCGCATGAGGATCTTCCTCATTTCTATGGACTTTGAGCTTTGGTCTATTGTCGAGAATGGATTTCAAAAATCTTCTCTTCGAATGAGCGAATGGAATGAATCGGAGAAGAAGGTTTTTGCTTTAAATGCAAAGGCTATGAATGCCTTGTTTTGTGCATTTGACAAAAACAAATTTAATCGTGTTTCAATGTGTGATTCGGCTTTTGATATTTGGAGAACTCTTGAGGTCACTCATGAAGGCACTAACCGAGTGAAAGAGTCCAAAATCAACATCCATTGTGCACTCTTATGAACTTTTCCGAATGAAACCAAGTGAGTCCATCGGAGACATGTACACCCGGTTTACGGATGTCATCAATGGACTCAAAGCTCTTGGTAAAGATTTTACTAACTTTGAACTAGTAACTAAAATCTTAAGATCCCTCCCTAAAAGTTGGGATCCAAAAGTTACGGCCATTCAAGAGGCAAAAGACCTTAAAGCATTCCCTCTTGAAGAACTCATTGGGTCTCTAATGACCTACGAAATGACATGTCAAGCTCATGACGAGCTCGAGAACCCCCTTCCAAAGAACAAAAAGGATATGGCACTCAAATCACAAGAAGACCACTTGAAAGGAACATCAAGTGATGAGGACAGTGATAATGACATTGCACTTTTGACTCAAAAATTTAAGAAATACTTAAGAAAGAACAAATTTAAAAACAAATTTGAACAAAAGAAGGACCAAGTGATTTGCTATGAATGCAAAAAACCGGGACACTATAAGAACGATTGTCCTCAAGCCAAAAAGAGAACATCAAAGAAGAAGGCGTTCAAGGCAACGTGGGATGATTCAAGCGCATCCGAAGAAGAGGAGTCCAACACCGAGCAAGTTGCTCATTACGCGCTAATGGCGTTAGGAGAAGAGGTATGTGATTTATTTAATGAAGATTTATCTTTTGAAGAACTATCTATCGCTTTTCATGAATTATTTGATTAATGTAGAGCTGTTAGCAAGAAGTTAAGTACCTTAAAGAAAGAGCATGCTTTGCTACAAGATAAGTTTGATAGTCTTCAAACTCCTCCATGCTCTAAGTGTGAGCACTTAGAAGCAATAGAAAATTAAAATTTGCTTCTTAAGGAAACCTTAAACAAGTTTAAGGTTGGTAGCAAAGGATTAGATATGATCCTTGCACACAAGGGTCACATCGCAAATAGAAATGGAATTGGATTTGTAAAAGGATTACATCAAAATCCTACCACTTTCATAAAAGGATCTACATTACATGTTTCCTCTTATATGAAATGCAACTTTTGTTGCAAATCCGGACATATTGCCTACAAATGCCCATTTAGGAAAATTAGTTCACAAAAATTAATATGGGTTCCTAAAGGAACTATAAAGAATTCAATAATAAATAACAAAGCTAGTGGGTCAATTTTTGAGGCACCCAAAATCAAATGGGTACCTAAAAATCATCCTCTTTTGTAGACAAACCCACAAGCTAGGAGCAAGAGATGGTATCTCGATAGTGGATGCTCAAGACATATGACTGGAGATCCATCTCATTTCTCTATGCTCACTAGCAAAGAAGAAGGGTACGTTACCTTCGGAGACAACAACAAGGGCAAAATCATTGGCAAGGGAACTATTGGTAACAAATTTAATTTTTCCATTGATGATGTCTTACTAGCTGATGGATTAAAACATAATCTCTTGAGTATTAGTCAACTATGCGATAAAGGTTATATCGTTAGATTTGAATCAAATATGTGCATTATTGAAAAACCAAATCATAACATGACTATGATTGCTTTAAAACAAAATAATGTCTATACCATCAATCTTGATGAACTAAGTAATGAAATGTGTTTCTCCGCCGTAAATGATAATGCTTGGCTTTGGCATAGGAGATTAGGTCATGCAAGCATGAAAACAATATCTAAAATCTCATCTCAAGAATTAGTACGAGGGATTCCGAATATGAAGTTTATTAAGGATAAGGTATGCGATGCATGTCAACTAGGCAAACAAATAAAAACAAGCTTCAAACCAAAAAATCAAATTAGCACCACTAGACCATTACAATTGATCCATTTGGACTTATTTGGACCAATTGATACAACAAGTCTAGGTGGAAGCAAATATGCTTTTGTGATTGTGGATGACTACTCTAGATACACTTGGACCTATTTCTTAGCTCACAAAAGTGATTGCTTCAAGTGTTTCTCTAAATTTTGTAAACTCACTCAAAACGAAAAAGGCTTCATGATTTCATCAATTCGGAGTGATCACGGTGGTGAATTCCAAAACTGTGACTTTCAAAATTTTTGCGAAAGTAATGGGTACAATCACAACTTCTCAACTCCCAGAAATCCTCAACAAAATGGAGTAGTTGAAAGGAAAAATAGAAACCTACAAGAAATGGCAAGAACTATGTTGAATGAACATAGTTTACCTAAGTACTTTTGGGCCGAAGCCGTAAATACGGCTTGCTACATCATGAATAGAGTCCTAATAAGACCATCCTTATCCAAAACTCCCTATGAATTATGGAATAACAAAAAACCAAACATCTATTTAAAGTTTTCGGTTGTAAATGCTTTATTTTAAATGAAAGGGATGCCTTAGGAAAATTTGATGCTAAATCCGATGAAGGCATCTTTCTTGGTTACTCTTCCGTTTCTAAAGCTTTTCGGGTTTTTAATAAAAGAACTTTAGTAATTGAAGAGTCTATTCATGTAGTTTTTAATGAAGTTTCAAATTTAAAGAAAAATGATTTTGATGATGATCTTGGTTTTGATAATTTGAATTTGAATGAACCCCCTCCTCAAAATAGCAACTTGGATGCACCTTCTTCCGAAATTTCCTTACCTAAGGAATGGAAGTATATAGATGCTCATCCAAAGGAGCTAATTATAGGGGATACATATAAAGGGGTTCAAACTCGTTCCTCTTTCAAGAATTTTTGTGCTAATGCCACCTTCCTTTCTCAAATCGAACCTAAATGCATTGACGAGGCCATAAAAGATGATTTTTGGGTTATTGCAATGCAAGAGGAATTGAATCAATTTGAGAGGAATAAGGTATGGGAGCTTGTTCCTAGACCTAGTGACCATTTAGTCATTGGTACTAAATGGGTCTTTAGAAACAAGCAAGAAGAAAATGGTATCGTGGTTAGAAACAAGGCTAGATTAGTGGCCAAAGGTTTCAACCAAGAAGAAGGTATCGATTACGAAGAAACCTTCGCTCCCGTGGCTCGATTAGAAGCCATAAGGATGCTCCTTGCCTATGCTAGTAGTAATAATTTTAAACTATTTCAAATGGATGTCAAAAGTGCTTTCTTGAATGGTTTTATTTCCGAAGAAGTATATGTCGAACAACCTCCCGGATTTGAAAATTCTCTTCTTCCTAATCATGTATTCAAATTGACTAAGTCTCTCTATAGCTTGAAACAAGCCCCTAGAGCTTGGTATGAAAGGCTTAGTTCCTTTTTTATTTTAAATAATTTTATCAAAGGCAAGGTTGATACTACATGGTTTATTAAACATTTTGAAAAGAATTTTCTTATTGTGCAAATTTATGTTGACGATATCATTTTTGGCTCTTCGAATGAATCACTATGTGAATCATTTGCCAAATCTATGAGTCATGAATTTGAAATGAGTTTAATGGGTGAATTAACTTTCTTTTTAGGATTACAAATCAAACAACTTAAGGATGGTATATTTCTTAACCAATCTAAATACACATTAGAATTGTTAAAACGATTTAACATGGATAATTCAAAAGCAATAAACACTCCTATGAGTACTGCAACTAAGTTAGATATGGATGAAAATAGTGAACATTTCGATCAAAAAACATATAGGGGAATGATAGGTAGCCTACTCTACCTCACCGCGACTAGACCGGATATTATGTTTAGTGTAGGACTTTGCGCTAGGTTTCAATCTAATCCTAAATTATCTCATCTCAAAAGTGTTAAAAGAATATTTAGGTATCTTAAAGGAACTCCAAATTTAGGATTGTGGTATCCAAAATCTGAAAATTTTGATTTAATAGCTTATGCGGATGCCGATTTTGGCGGATGTAGGATAGACAGAAAAAGTACATCCGGAACATGCCAATTTTTAGGACATGCACTTGTTTCTTGGACTTCCAAGAAACAAAATTCAGTTGCACTATCTACGGTAGAAGCCGAATACATTGCTGCAAGTGCATGCTGTGCACAAGTTGTTTGGATGAGAAATACATTAGAAGACTACGGAATTCACTTTAAAAACATTCCCATAAAATGTGAAAATACTAGTGTCATATGTCTTACTAAGAATCCAATTCAGCACTCTAGAACTAAGCACATCGACGTTAGGCATCATTTCATACGCGATCATGTCCTTAACAATGATGTTGTTCTAGAATTCATTGACACAAAGCATCAATTAGCAGATATATTTACAAAAGCTTTGAATGAAGACCAATTTGAATTCATTAGAAGGGAATTAGGTATGTTAAATTGCCCCTAAGAATAAATTTGTTTGAATGGATTTTCCATAAAGTTTTTCATTCTCTCTCCGTTCCTCGGTGACTTGTTAAATTATCTTATCCTATCTTGAGTCAAACACCGCTTCCATCTGATCAAGATTAATAATTTTATGATATTTTGAATCTCGAAATTAATTTTGATGGCTTGATTATGAGTTTCAAGTTGACGAATTGAATTTGAATGGATTTGTATTCGAATTATGATCTTGACTTATTGGAGTTACTACTTAAAATTTGTTTTCTCTTATCCCAATCTCTTCTTTGTACATCTACAATTTTTGTTATTTATAAAAAGAAGAGATTTGATAATATGGATGAATGCTGAATTTTCCTTTAAGATGAACTCTGCGTAAATATTTTAGCATACTTAATTTTGAATGATAAAATCTTTGTATGATCAATGATAATATAGATGAGTGATGTATGATCAATGATAAAATCTTTGTATGATAAATTATGTGCTTCAAGTCTCATTCCCTTTTTGTTGATGACAAAGGGGGAGAAAAGTGATGACTTGTATCATTTTAATAGCATGACTTATATGAATTGCAAAAGATTGTGTGATATGAATGTCTTATATGCCTTGCAAAATCCTTGAGAATATCACAAGATTGATTGATCATATTGAAAGCATGCCTTATATCGATATCATGAAATTCATGTTGAAAATCTTTATCTCCTATCGTAGTAAAAATTGTCCCATATCATTTGACTTATGATTTTCATCGAAGTTTCGTACTTACTATTGTGTAATGAGGATAACGATAAGTTCTACGATTAGAACTTATCGGGTTATGCTTGAATCCAATGGGATGGAATTCAAGTGCTTTTTATCTTCTCATAATATGGCATATAGATAGGGGGAGTTATGTTTAACTCCGTCATCAATTGATTGTCATCATCAAAAAGGGGGAGATTGTTGAATCTCGGATTTTGATTATATAATCAATTGATGGGTTAATTGATCTAATCCATATTATTGAGTTAAGTGTGCAGGATTAACTACGATAACCAGAAAACATAAAGCAAGGATACCGGAGTCGAGCTCGATGGACGTTTAAGAGACCGAAGAATCACCGGAGATGCTGCCGGAACCAACCGAGAAGAAATCGGGAACGTGTCGGAAGTTCGCCGAAGAAATCGTCGGAGGCTCGCGGAGATCACCGAGAAGGCTCGGCTACTCGTTAAAGTCATCACAAAGATTGGGAGCTTGCAGGGAGTCCGTCGGAAGAAGTTCGTCGGAAAGCTCGCCGGAACAAGACTCGACGTTCGCGGTTAAAAAAAACTTGCTTAGGATGTGTTTTTGTTATGTAGTTCACTTGTAATTAGGATTAGGATTAAGAGATAATCCTATATCCTGGTTATGGGCCAACTGGGCCCAAAGTCAAATATGGTTTGGGCTTAAATTAAGCCAAACCAGTGAAATCGGAGTGCCAGGCGGTGGCACCGCCTGGCTGGGCGGTGGCACCACCCAGCACCCGAGAGCTGGGCGGTGACACCTCCTTGGCTGGGCGGTTGCACCGTCCAGCACCCGAGCGCTGGGCGGTGGGACCGCCTGGCTGGGCGGTGGCACCTCCAACACCGGGAACCCTAAGAGAATTCAAATTTTGGAGCCCAAATTTGAATCCTCTTGAGGCCTATAAATACCCCTCAAATCTCAGCTGAGATAACAACTTTTGAGAAGCATTTTGATTGAGAGAAAAGTCTTAGAAAGTCTTAGCAAGTCTTGTTTTCAATTTGCTAGAGAGTTCTCCTCCTTCTTTCTTATTGAAAATTTGTAAGAGGTTGAGCTGCTTGTAAAAGGTTGTAAGAGGGGTGTTTACCCTTCCATTTCAAGAGATTTGCTAGTGGAAGGTGGGAGCCTCATCGAAGAGGGGCATCGCAAGTGGAGTAGGTCATTTGACCGAACCACTCTAAAAATCGGCGTAATCTCTGGTTTGCATTTTATTATTGTCATTTACATTACTGCAAATCTTCTTACTGCTTTAGTTCCTTATTACCCTTGCTGCGCAACTTTAAGAATACGCTTTCAAGTTAAACTTTTCAAGTTCCGTTCTTATCGTACGAAATATCTTGTTAAAATCGAAGTTTTAATCCGCTGCACTAATTCACCCCCCCCCTCTTAGTGCCGCTCCGATCCTAACAAGATCATGTTACTAAACATGACGTAATCATAGAGTTTATTGATACTAAACATCAACTAGCTGATATTTTTACAAAACCTCTAAGTGAAGAATAATTTGATTTTATAAGAAGAGAATTAGGAATATTGATGTGTCCGAATACATAAACTAGTTAAAATTATTTTTTGAACTTTATTGAATGATCAAATCACTTGATTGCCATTACATAACATGTTGGAAATTATCTGTTGAATACAAAAATGTTTTGTCTTCATGATTGTATTTGAAAATCTGTAGCATAGTCTTGACCGAATGCATGAAAGAGTTCATTTCATTTTCGGATTCGCTTAACAATTGGAATGCAAAAAATCAGATTTTCTCATACACTCTTATGAAAAATATTTTTTCTGAAATGGATTTGATGAAATGATTCCTGCTTATGAATTCCATCTTGAAATATGGATGATAGTATTTTTACTTGCAAAAAGTTGTTTCACACACATATCTTGACTCAAAGTAAACTCACAAATAGCTGGTATCACAAATGGCTTTCCTCCTTCATGCAAAAAGATTATAACAAAAAAACGAAGAAGTATTCAAAGCAATCTACGTATCATGCCTTCCTTTATATGCTTGATAATTTGCTTATATTGTTCTCTTGGTATCACAACTACCATGCTTTTTGTTGATGACAAAGGGGGAGAAATATATGAATTGATGCTATAAACACTAATGCTATGATTATGCCATGCTTGCATCACCAAGAGATATATGAACAGATGCTATGATTAATTTGCATTATGCCTTGTTTGTATCGTGTCAAGATATCAAACAAAAAACTTGCATCGAAATTAAACGAGTTGATATCTTACCATGTGATGAAATGCAATACTTGCTACAATATTTGAAATGTGTACATCATGTAATGATATCAAAATCTTACTTCGCAGCTTTACATGTTGATATCTTACAATATGATGAATTGCTACTATTACCATCATTCAAACTTGTTATATTTGAAAATGAATGTCAAGGCTTGACATCATCTTCAGAGAGATACATCATGATGAGAATCATGATGGGAGTATTGACAAGTTTAAATGATTTTAACTTATCAATGTGTCTCTTGAATTCTTAGGTTTTGAATTCAAGAATGACTTATCTCAAGTATGGCATATAGACAGGGGGAGTTAAGGTTAACTCCATTATCAATTGATTATCATCATCAAAAAGGGGGAGATTGTTGAATCTCGGATTTTGATGATGAAGTCAATTGTCATTTGTTATCTAATCTATATATTGAGATAAGTGTGCAGGATTAACTACGATGAAAGTAAGACATGCAATAGGAGTTGCGCTGGAGTCAAGACAATGATCACGTTGGGAGTTCGAGAGTTCGACGGAAGTTCGGATAGTCGTCGGAGGTTCTGCGGCAACAAATCCGAGAAGTCCATAAGCTTGCCAAAAGAAGCTCGTCGGAACTCGCCAAGTGAATCATCGCAAGTCCAGGAGTTTGCCGGAAGTCCGCAGGAGCATCACCGAGGGTTCATCGAATGATCGACGGAAGTTCACCGGAAGCTCGCCGGAAGAAGCGATTGACGCACCGGAGCAAGTTGCAGTAAATGTCTTAGGAAAAATCGTAGTTAGCACGTTGATTAAGTTGGAAATGGGAGGTGATCCCATTAACTTAATCTTGGGGCAATTGGGCCCCTGAAAAACCCAAATTGGGCCGAATGGATCAACCCATTCAGACCCTGATTTCTGTCAGGCGGTTGAACCGCCCAAGGCAGGAGGTTGCACCGCTTGGGCTCAGTCTCCGAGCGAGACTGGGAGGTGCAACCGCTCCAGCCAGGCGGTGGCATCGCCTGGGCTTAGTCTCCGAGCGAGACTGGGCGGTGCAACCACCCCTAACAGGAGGTGGCACCGCCGAAGCTCAGTCTTCGAGCTCTGCCAGGCGGTGCAACCGCCCTAGTCAGGAGGTGCAACCGCTTGAGCTCGGTCTTCGAGCTCTGTCAGGAGGTGCAACCGCCCCTGACAGGAGGTAGCACCGCCCAATGGCTCAGTCTTCGAGCTCTGCCAGGCGGTGCAACCGCTCCAGTCAGGAGGTGCAACCGCCTGATCCCGGAATTCCGGGAATTGACAGTTTTGAGCTCCAAATTTGAACTGGGTTGGGGCCTATAAATACCCCACCCATTCAGCACTGAAAGGGCATGAACTTACACCGAAATCTTGATCTTTTTCTGTGATTCTTAGAGCTCAAAATTGTTGTAAAGGCCAAAAGTTCTTCTCCCTCTGTTCTTTTAAGTTCTGAGTTGTAAAGAGAGGAGAGAAAATTCTGTAAGGGTTGTCTCCTAAACCCATCAAAAGGAGTGAAACTGTAAAATAGTGGTTGGCCTTCGCCTATTGAAGGAAGGCCTCTAGTTAACGTCGGTGACCTCGTCGGTGGAGGAAGCCAAAAGTGGAGTAGGTCAAGATTGACCGAACCACTCTAAATCTCGGTTTGCATTTACTTTGAGCATATTATCTTTACTGCAAACCTCCTCTAAAGCTTACTGCTTTCTGCGCATATACGATCGGGTTTCAAGCTTTGCACTTTCCGAATCAGTGTTTAGACATAAATCTATTTTTTCGTACGATCATCATATTTCAATTTGCGTTTACGTTTTGATTTCAATCATAACTGCAAACTGCCTTTATATCCTTGCTTAAACTACATCTCACCTAATCAAGTGATTTACGAATCAGCATTTAGACGTAAATCAGCTTCTTCGTACGAACGTCATATTTCAATTTACACTTATATTCTGGTTTTCATCATAACTGCAAACTGCCTTCATAGATTGATTTTAACGTCATCTTAAGTTAAAGTAATCTTAGAATCGGCTTTCACACCGAAATCGTTTTTTTATTTGTAAGTAAAAGTAAATTGATTATGTGTAAAGTTTCTACAAATAGCTTTATCTATACAAGTCATAGACAAAGCCAA
Source organism: Musa acuminata AAA Group (assembly GCF_036884655.1). Taxonomy (NCBI): domain Eukaryota; kingdom Viridiplantae; phylum Streptophyta; class Magnoliopsida; order Zingiberales; family Musaceae; genus Musa; species Musa acuminata. Next base: position 18,242,750 of record NC_088330.1, on the reverse strand, counting down.
GTAACTCATAGAGTGCGAATGCGATAGTTATGACTACACATGCTGTAGACTATAACTACCTGTGGGTACATTATTTGACATCATTCCCAAGATCTTTTGCTAATGGCAAAATTAAATTTGATAAAAATATCTTTTTCTCTTCGGGTGAAGTGCTCGGTTTTGAGATCATGCTCCAAATAGGATCTTGAGTCTCTAATAATCTCTTTCAAGAGCTGAGCATTGTTTGTGTGTTGACATTCAAAGATTCTATTACATCTCTCCTTCCACATCCACCAAATAGCGCATCTGAATGTGACCTTTGCCAGTTGTGTTAGAGGCCCTTTCGCTGCACTAATTTACCCCCCCCTCTTAGTGCTCTTGATCCTAACAGGCAATGGCACCGCTAGTAAACGGTCAATGTGACATTGACAGGCAGTGGCACTGCCAGCTCCGGAAACCCAAAGGAATTCAAAATTTGGAGCCTAAATTTGAATCCTCTTAGGGTCTATAAATACCCCTCAATTCTTAGTAGAGAATACAACTTTTGTTAAGTTAGAAATTGAGAAAAAGTCTTAGCAAAGTCTTTAGCAAAGTCTTGTTTTCAATAGCTTAAGTGTTCACCTCCCTCTATCTCTTTGAAAAATCTGTAAGAGTGTGAACCACTTGTAAAAAGGTTGTAAGAGGGGTAGTTGGTCCTTCCCCTTCAAAGTGATTTTCTAGTGAAAGTTGAGAGCCTCATCGAAGAAGGCTTCGCAAGTGGATGTAGGTCATTTGACCGAACCACTTTAAATTGGTGTGTTCCTTGAATGTGTGAGTGTTTACCTTTCTGAAACCTTTATTTACATAGCAGCAAGCTTTTGACTTTCATCTCCTTACTTTACTCGAGCTACTTTTACCAAGTTATTCATTGTCGAATTGAAATCTCTACGCATTTACGAAATCGTTTTCAAACTTATGAGTTTTAATCCACTGCACTGATTCACTCCCCCCTCTTAGTGCTGCTCCAATCCTAACAGGCCATACATTCAGCTCACTAGAACTTGTACAACATCTCATCTTCGAGTCTTCCTCCTTCGTGTCCTCATCGGCGAAGCACCCGCATTGCCCTTCAATAGAGTTCTACGCTGCACTACTCTTTCTATTCTACACCGCCCCAATCCTCAGCTACAAGAACAGTTGACCGAAGATCTATAGCTTTGCTTAATATTGAACAACTAAACCAGCCTGCACAGAGCTAAATGCATCCAATAAAGAACTTGTCTGCCAGCAACCCACCTCAAGCGACATTGATATGCACCGACACTTATTCCTCCCTGATCACTACCATGCTACAGCAACTTGTAGGGAATCTAGGGGTGACATCATATTCGTAGCGGAAGAACATAAAAGAAAAAATCTAAATTTCTCAATATGTGTTTGTCGTCGTGTGAAGATTGATGCACAAAATCCACAAAATTGAAAACTACATGTCAGAAAGATAGTTGTGTTACCTAGGGAGATTGTATATCCCTGAATCCCTACAAATCTTTAGGAGTGGATGAAGGGGGTCAAGCGTCCTCCTCTCTAGCGGTGATCCACACAGTAGGGCTGCAACGACACTCTTCAAATCTCCAGACCTACTATATAAGGAGTGTTAGGATCGAGTCAGCACTAAGAGGGGGGGTGAATTAGTGCAGCGGATAAAATCACGTTAATTCTGAAAATTTTCGTTTCGATACAAACCAATATCGGAAATGCTTAACTTGAAAGCGTACGGAAGCATAGTGAAAGTAAGAATTCAGTTTGCAATAAAGGTAAATAGCAAGAAGTAAATGCAAACTATATTTTTATAGTGGTTCGATCGTCGTAATCTACATCCACTCCAAATTCCTCTTTCGTCGAGGCCACCGGTATCCACTAACGATTTTCTTTCAATAGACAAAAATCAACTACCCTTTTACACTTTCTCTTTTTCATAGGTTTAGGAGACAACCTTTACACCCCTCTTTCACAAGGTTTCCCTCACACACCTCCCTTAGAACTCTCTGTAAGCTTTAGGAGGAGGGAACTCAACTTTCTAATAGGGTTTAAAATTTTAGAATCATAGAGTTTTACTCAACTTTCTTGCTATTCCATGCAAGAATAGCTGGGGTATTTATAGCCCTCAATTGGCTTCAAAATTTAAGCTAAAAAAGGCCTCATCTTGGGTTTCCCAAGTCCTAGCGGTACCACCACCTGTGCTGGGTAGTGCCACTGCCTGTAGCACAGACACTAGGTGGTACCACCACTTGGGAGACTGTGTCTGGGCGGTACCACTACTTGACACTATCTTGGAAACTATGTTTGGGTAGTACCATCGCCTAACATAGTCTTAGAGACTATGCTTTCGACGGTTCCACCTATTGGGTTATTTTTTTAGCCTTTCACTTGGCCCAACATAGCCCAAACTTGGGCCCAATTGACCCCAAATTGAGTTGGCCCAATTCTAACCCAATTACACCTAAAACCTACTTTGATCTAGATAATTATTATAAAGCTAAATCAAATATTGTCCGGCATATCATTGGTTCATCAATGCCTCGTCCGATTCTTCAGTGCATCGTTCTCTCTTGTGGCCTATTGTCCAATCAGCCAGTTGACTTTCACAACTCCAATTTCCTTAGCACAATTTATGCTCTTCTTGGTCCGATTCCCGTACCTATGGCCCGAAGCCTTCTGCCGATACATCAACCAATCCTCTGGCTCGACGTCTAATGTTTTGATATTTTCCACTACGGCCCAACATGATTCTTCCTACTTTAATTATCTCTCCCAGATCGAAGCTTCCTACTTCACTCATAACGCAAATCAGATCACAAACAAATCAATTAATTTCATCATCAAAATTCGAGATTCAACAATCTCCCCCTTTTTGATGATGACAATCAATTGATGATAGAGTTTAAACTAAACTCCCCCTATCAATATGTCATATTGATAGAACTCTTGAATTCATATTGAATTCAAGTCAAAGCAAATTTAATCATGAATATTTTATCATTGCATACATCATGAATATTGAAAGAACCAATTAATCATATCATTGCATGTAATTTCAAATCATTTAAAATCAAAATATCAAAGTATATTATATCCTACTATGTATGATCATCATATCATCATATCTTCTACCCCTTTGTCATCAACAAAAAGGAGAAGTGTAACTATCAAGTTTTAGAGATATGAAAGCTTAGCTATTTAGCAAATTTTTTATCACTTTACAACATACAAGCTAGGGAATTCTTTCTTCTCTTTTGAGAAGTGCAAGATAGCATATTTTTGTATCTTCTTGAAATGTGCAAGCTAGTAAACATTACTTCTCTTGAGATTTGCAAGATAGCACTTCTTGTTTCTCTTTTGAGATGAGCAAGCTAGCAAGTTTTATTTCCTTTTGCAATGTGCAAGCTAGCAAATTTATCAAGTTTTACATCATTTTCGAATATGCAAGCTAGCAAATTTTATCTCCCCCTTTGTCATTGTCAGAAAGAAGGAAAGAATACAATTTTATAATTCTTTTCCCTTAACTTCAATATTCAAATCATGACAAAGATAAATAACAAAGATCAATATTTCAATCATAAAAAAATTCAAGTCATGAATGTCAAAAGGCCATATATCATTTTTGATAATTTTTCTTCTTTTGTAAATAGAAAGAATGATAGGAAACAATCTTGATTTAAAAAAAAGACTCAAGTCATAAAAATCAAGAAATCAAGATTATGATCCGAAAAATGTATAAGAAGAGTTTATGCATTTGGGATATTTAAGTTTATCATTCAAGCTAGTACTTTTTTTGTGATGCACGAGCTAGCAAGACTATCTCCCTTGAGATGTGCAAGCTTGCAAGTTTTGCCTTTCTTTGCAAGCTAACAATATGCTTTTCTTGAGAGATGCACACTAGCAATTCTTTTTTCCCCTTTATTATATGCAAAAAGAGGGGAATAGCACAAAGGTGTAAAAATTTAAGTCATCACGTGGAAGACATCAAGAAAAATTTGGTGATGAGATATACTTCATGAATACACAGAATTACACAAAAAAAATTTATATCATAAAATATAAGATCTAAGATCATGTGAATACTGAAAGACATGATTAATTTTGACAAATCTCCTTTTAAATAATCAAAAGAAAATCTTAGGAGATCAAATAGTAAAAGTTTTTTTTTAATTTAAGTCATGAATTCTGAGAAAGATATTATCTTTAGTAAACAACAAAAGAATTATAGGAGAACAAATAATAAATAATCTTGATTCATGCATAAGAAATCTCAAGTTGTCAAGATCATGATTCATATATAAAAAAGTTTCAAGTAATAATTCACAAGAAAATTCATGATTCATAAAAAAAATCTCCTCTTTAATAAACTACAAGAAGAAATGAGAACTTGGTTCATGTAAAAGAAATATCGAGTCATCAAGTAAAGAAATCATGATTCATGTGACAAAAAGATTGTCGATTCATGCATTTAAGTAAATATTTTTTTTTTAACTATCATTACTTCATCTCATCATGCATAATTTTAAAATGTAAAACCATCAAGCATGATATAAACATTTATTTACAAAATATTCATCATTATTTTCAACTCATTCAATTTGTCAAGTCATCAAAATCAATTTCGAGAGATTCAAAATGTCATAAATAGATTTATTAATTTCCTAGGATCTCTTGTTGAAAAATTTAATAAGTATTCGGAGATAGAGTCATTTTCAAAAAAAAATACTTTCCTCTTTTTAGTTGTTTCAATTCATGTGATTTATTTCATACAAGCATGCCTTAGTTTTTTTTTTATGCCAAACAAAAACATGCATCAATCATTTAAAATTGAAAAAAGTGAATTTCATCATGACAAAGATCAATAAGCTATAAATCACAAAAATCATCATGTATAACTTCAAAATCTCATGCATAGTATAAAATCATCAAGCATGGTACCAAAACTTTTAATATTTTTATTACACAATTACATCATTATGCATCATTAAATAATCAAAATTGATTTCATCAAGCATAAAGTATTTTCAATCAAAATCATTTTGTTTGTTATAGTTATGTAATTTTCTTTTTAGGTGAATCTAACTTTTCATGCTTAGTCTTCCATACAAAAGCCATGCATCATCATTTATAATCGAAAGGCAATATGAAAATCATTAAGATATATATTATTACTTCTTAAAACATACATAGAATTAATTTTATTTGGTGTACAAGCATTACATTTAATTTTAATATTTTTATTCCTTTATCATAAAACATATAATTATTATAAATTTTTTATTTTTTATTTACTAACTAATTTAAAAATAACTCATGAAAAAGCATCAAGTAATTTCATACTAGGGTAAATATATTTCGGGTGAGTTATATACCTCATTGTGAAACATCACTTCGTCTTTGTTGGTTTGCTCCTCATCTTCGGATGTGCTTAATTCGTCCTTGAGTGCTTTCTTCTTCTTTGACAATTTTTTTTATATTCATTTTTATCTTAGTTTCATGTTTTATAAATTTTATAAATTTACTTGTGAGGAGTTCTATGTTATCATCACTTGAGCTTTCACTCGAGTGGTCTTCTTTTGTTTTAAGTGCTAAGTCTTTCCTGTTCTTTGGAAAGTTATTCTCATGTTCAAGTTCATTATTTGTCTCGCACATCATTTCATATTTTATCAATGAACCAATAAGTTCTTCAAGTGGAAACTTGTTTAAGTCTTTTGGCTCTTGTATTGCCATTACTTTCGGATCCCAACTTTTTGGAAGGGATCTTAGTATTTTATTAATAAGTTCAAAATTCGAAAAACTTTTACCAAGTGTTTTTAAACCATTGTTCAAAATTCGAAAGTCATCTTGGGATACATCAGACAAGGAGGAAGATAGTCAATCCGATGGCAAGTTTTAGGTATATAACATTCCAAGCGACGACACTGTAGCGGTGACCAAATCTAGGGCGACATGACTCCTGCAGCGTCGGCTTTCTCCCACGGGCGACGGGCGACGACACTGTAGCGGCGACCAGATCTAGGGTGACGGTACTACAGCGGTGACGACACTATAGCGGCGACCAGATCTAGGGTGACCTGACTCCTCCAGCGTCGGCTTTCTCCCACGGGTGACGGGCGACGGCACTATAGCGACGATCAGATCTCCATAGGGCGACGGTACTGTAGCGGTGATCTGATTTCCTGCAACGTCGGCTATTTCCCAAGGGCGATGGTACTGTAGCGGCTATTAGATCTCCCTAGGGCGATCTGACTCCTACAGCGTTGGCTTTCTCAAACGGGCGACGGTACTATAGCAGCGATCTAATCTCCCTAGGGCGATGCTATTGTAGTGGTGATCGGATCTCCTACAGCGTCGGCTTCTCCCCAAGTGCGATGATACTATAGCGGTGACCAGATCTCACTAGGGCGACGGTACTGTAGCGGCGATCTGATATACTACAGCGGTGGCTTTTCCCTATGGCGACGGTACTGTAGCGGCGACCAGAAGAGGGATCAAACATGGCAGTGACGGTCCCTAGGGCTGGCGACGGTGGCGGGAGGGTTGATACGATGGCAAGACTCCCTACCGTTACCCCTCAAGTTGCTCCTCCACCATATCCTCTCCAGAGAGAAACTCCTTCGACGAAGCAACATCGAAGCAGGTCGCGCTCTTGATCGCGGCAGCTTGCTCTCATTTCCAGTGACCCTCGGCCTTGAACTAACCTCTTCAAGGCTCCGGTTGGAAGTCCGGATCTAAGCTTGGAATTCTTTACTCTAGAAGTTCAGGCTGATAAGAAGATTGCTATATACGAGACTGCTAATTCAGCAGAGCTTATTGAGACATGGTCTATGGCGATTGTTGGCTATGTGGTAGGTCTCAAAACATCTTATTTCCCACTATCCTCATTTATCAAAACTCGATAGGGAATATCGTCATTTGATCTTCATATGCTGGAGAACGGATTCTTTGTTTGCAAGCTATACTCTGAATAAGATTTGCAATGGGTCCTCGAAGGATTCTGGACTATTCGCGGCCTGTTAGGATCAAGAGCACTAAGAGGGGGGGGGGTGAATTAGTGCAGCGGATATTTTTCAGCGATTAAAAAACGAAAGCTGCGTTCGTTCGATAAAGACTATTTTGATGCAAAAACCGATTCTAAGATTACTTATGATTAAGTGCAGTTTACATTTAAACACAGTTAGCGTCTAAACGCAGTTTGCGTCTAAATACAGATTGCGTCTAAACTCAGATTGCGTCTAAGCGCAGTTTGCGTCTTAGCGCAGATTGCGTCTAAGCGCATATTGCGTCTAAATGCAGTTTGCGTCTAGAAGCAGTTTAAGCAGAAGTATAAAGATAGTGTGCTGCTGTTGTTCAGCTCAAAACGTAATCTGCAAAAAAACAGATTTACGTCTAAACGCAGATTTACGTCTAGACGCAGATTTACGTCTAAACGCAGATTTACGTCTTAAACGCAGATTTACGTCTAAACTTTGAAACTCGTTTGGATACTCGCAGAAGGCAGTATGCAGTTGAAATCAAGACGTAAACATGAACTGAGATCTGATGATTGTGCGAGGAAAGCCGATTTACGTCTAAATGCAGTTTTACGTCTAAATGCAGTTTTACGTCTAAATGTTGAAACTCGTTCGTAAAATAGCAGAGGACATTTTGCAGTTATCAATAGAATCAAAATGTAAGTGTAAACTGCAAGGAAACTCGTTCGTGAAAGCACGGAAGACGGTTCTGCAGAATCAAACGTAAACGTAAAAGTAATGTACGAAAACACGAATTTACGTCTGAATGCAGATTCAGAAGAACAGCACTTAGAACTTGTTCGTGAAAGCGCAGAGAGCAGTAGTAATGAAGGAGGTTTGCAGTAATGATAAAGTGCTCAAAAATAAACGCAAACCAGAGATTTAGAGTGGTTCGGTCAGCCTTGACCTACTCCACTTTTGGCTTCCTCCACCGACGAGGTTGCCGACGTCAACTAGGGGCCTTCCTTCAATAGGCGAAGGCCAAACTTCCCTTTTACAGTTTCTCTCCTTTTGACAGGCTCAGGAGACAACCTTTACAGACCTTTCTCTCCTCACTTTACAACTGAAAACTTGAAGAACAGAAGGAGGAGACTTAAAGGCTTTACAATCACTTTTGAGCTCTTAGAATCACAGAAAAGATCAAGATTTCGGTGTAGGTCTGTATCTTTTCAGTGCTGAATGGGTGGGGAATTTATAGGCCCCAACCCAATTCAAATTTGGAGCTCAAAACGATCAAATCCCGGAATTCCGGGATCAGGCGGTTGCACCTCTTGACTGGAGAGGTTGCACCGCCTGGCAGAGCTCGAAGACCGAGCTCAGGCGGTGCCACCTCTCTGCCAGGGAGGTTGCACCGCCCAGTCTTGCTCGAAGACTGAGCTCAGGCGGTGCCACCTCTCTGCCAGGGAGGTTGCACCGCCCAGTCTAGCTCGAAGACTGAGCTCAGGCGGTGCCACCTCTCTGCCAGGGAGGTTGCACCGCCCAGTCTAGCTCGAAGACTGAGCTCAGGCGGTGCCACCTCCCGGCTGGGGAGGTTGCACCGCCCAGTCTCGCTGGGAGGCTTAGCCCAAGCGGTGCCACCTCCTGGCCTGGGCGGTTGCACCTCCTGGTGCAATCAGGGTCCGAATGGTTCATTCCATTCGACCCAATTTCAATCTTTCAGGGGCCCAATTGCCCCAAGATTAAGCCAATGGGATCACCTCCCATTTTCCAACTTAATCATCGTGCTAACTATGATTAAATCTAAGACAACTTCTGCAGCTTTGCTTCGGTGCGTCAATCGCTTCTTCCGGCGAGTTTCCGGCGAACTTCCGTCGATCATCCGATGAACCCTCGGTGATGCTCCTGTGGACTTCCGGCAAACTCCTGCACTTTGCGACGATCCACTTGGCAAGTTCCGACGAGCTTCGCTTGGCAAGCTTCTGGACTTCTCGGATCTGTTCTCGCAGAACCTCCGACGACCGTCCGAACTTCCGTCGAACTCTCGAACTCCCAACGTGATCATGAACTTGACTCCGGCGCAACTCCTGCTGCTTGTCTATCTTTCATCGTAGTTAATCCTGCACACTTATCTCAACACATAGATTAGACAACAAATGACAATTGACTTCATCATCAAAATCCGAGATTCAACACGGCCATCCAATGATTCTACGACGCTGGTCTCCTGATGTTCGTTTGGAGTTAGATAGCCTATAGTCTATTACATTATGGGTATCCTTTCAATGTCTTCCTCTACATCTTTGGAGTCGACATTTTATTGCAAAGTTATGTAGCACTCTAGGACAACTACTCTACATTGACAAAGCAATAGTAGCTCAGACACGATTAGCATTTGCACGAGCATGTGTACTAGTTTCTTCTGACGAAGATCTTCCTAATGAGGTTTTCTATCGTGATCTTGACGGGAACACTCGGAAGGTACATGTCTCATATTCCTGGAAGCCACAACGATGTCAGCGTTGCTTATCTTTTGGTCATGCAAATGGAGCTTGTCAGCAAACTCCAAAACCGATCACAAAGGTCTATCGACCACGTCAAGTGCCTCAACAACAAAGCGAGTCTTCTCTAATGGCAATAGCACCGATGGTGGCGAAGACTATTGAGCATTCCGACTCGCAAGGACAGCACCGCAGACAGAAGGACAAATCCAAAACTTTACCTCTTCCTATAATGTTTGAGCCTTCCATAACAGAAGTTTCCCATGGTACTAGTGGACAGGAGAAGCATAAGTTAGGAACTTCATCTCTTCCAATATCATCGGATCCGTCCACATTAGCTTTACGAACTCAGGCCCAAACAAATCTCGCTAGCAAGGATATTCTTCCTCAACAAACTCAAGCCGCAGCAAACATTGCCAACAAGGATATTTTGTCTCAACAAACTCATGCCCCAACAAACCTCTCTAGCCAGGCTGCTCCAACAAGTACTAACCAGGATATTGTGCCGCAACAATCTTATCATGCTTCAACAAACCCTACCAATTAAGACCACATGATTCAAGGTATTTTAAAGTTTAAACATCTGCAAGCTGTAGATGAAGTGGATAAATATAGGAATAAAGCCATAAAAGGTAAGGATATTGTGCGGGAGGAAAATACAAAACCAAAGGATTAGAAAAAGGATGGTATAGTCCATCCAAAGTCGTAGGATGAATACCTTACCACCTTTTTCATTTGTTTATTACTGATGAAGATAACATGCTAGAATGTTCGTGGACTTAATAAGCCTGAGAATATTGAATCTCGGATTTTGATGATGACGTCAATTGTCATTTATTATCTTATCCATATGTTGAGATAAGTGTGCAGGATTAATTACGATGAAAGTAAGACATGCAGCAGGAGTTGTGCCGGAGTCAAGACTATGATCACGTTGGGAGTTCGAGCGCACGACGGAAGTCCGGACGGTCGTCAAAGGTTCTGCGGGAACAAATCCGAGAAGTCCAGGAGCTTGCCAAAAGAAGCTCATCAGAACTCGTCAAGTGGATCGTCGCAAGTCCAGGAGTTTGCCGGAAGTCCGTCGGAGCATCGCCGGAGGTTCGTCGGATGTTCGTCGGAAGCTCGCCGGAAGAAGCGATTGACGCATCGGAAGCAAGCTGTAGTAAATGTCTTAAGAAATTCATAGTTAGCACGATGATTAAGTTAGAAATGGGAGGTGATCCCATTAACTTAATCTTGGGGCAATTGGGCCCTTGACAGACCCAAATTGAGACGAATGGATCAACCCATTCGGACCCAGATTTCTTGGCCAGAGGTGGCACCGCTTGGGTCGGCGGTGGCACCGCCCAGGGCTCAGTCTCCGAGCTCTAGCAGGAGGTGCAACCGCCCCTGATAAGAGGTGGCACCGCCCAAAGGCTCAGTCTTTGAGCTCTGCCAGGCGGTGCAACCACCCCAGTCAGGCGGTGCAACCGCCAGACCCCGAAATTCCGGGAATTGATAGTTTTGAGCTCGAAATTCAAACTGGGTTGGAGCCTATAAATACCCCACCCTTTCAACAATGAAATGGCAACAAAAAACACCGAAATCCTAATCTTATTCTGTGATTTTTAGAGCTCAAAAGTGTTGTAAAGTCTAGAAGTTCTCCTCCCTCTTTTCTTCCAAGTTCTGATCTTTCAAGAGGGGAGAGAAAATTCTGTAAGGGTTGTCTCCTAAGCCCATCAAAAGGAGTGAAACTGTAAAAGGGTGGTTGGCCTTCGCCTATTGAAGGAAGGCCTCTAGTGGACATCGGTGACCTCGTCGGTGGAGGAAGCCAGAAGTGGATGTAGGTCAAGATTGACCGAACCACTCTAAAATCGCGGTGCTCTCTGGTTTACATTTACTTTGAACATATTATCTTTACTGCAAACCTCCTCAATATCTTACTGCCTTCTGTGCTTTCACGCCATGTTTCAAAGTTCAGTATTTTCCGAATCGGTGTTTAGACGTAAATCAGTTTTATCGTACGAATATCATATATCAGTTTGCGCTTACATTCTGATTTCCATCATAACTGTAAACTGCCTTTATAGATTCTCTTTAACTGCATCTTGCTTGATCACAAGTTAAAGTGATTTACGAATCAGCTTTTCTACCGAAATCGCTCTTATCGTACGAACGCAGTTTTAATCGTCGAAAGTTTTCCGCTGCACTAATTCACCCCCCCCCCCCCCCTCTTAGTGCTCTTGATCCTAACAATTGGTATCAGAGTGGGGTTTACTCTCAAACGGATTAAAACCCAAGAGAGATGGCATACGCCGGAAACCAAGAGGGCCATTCTATTACACGTCCACCCATGTTCAATGGGACGAACTACACCTATTGGAAGACTCGAATGAGGATCTTCCTTATTTTAATGGATTTTGATCTTGTCAAAAATGGATTTTCGAAGTCTTCTCTTCCAATGATCGATTGGAATGAATTGGAGAATAAGACTTTTGCTCTTAATGCAAAGGCTATGAATGCCTTATTTGGTGTACTTGATAAAAATGAGTTTAATCATGTTTCGGTTTGTGAAACCACGTTTGATATTTGGCATACACTCGAAGTGACTCATGAAGGCACAAGTAGAGTGAAAGAGTCAAAAATCAATCTTTTGATACACTCTTTCGAACTTTTCCAAATGAAACCGAGCGAGACTATTGGCGAAATATACACCCGTTTCACGGATGTCGTCAATGGTCTAAAAGGACTCGATAAAAGTTTTTCGAATTTTGAGCTCGTAAATAAGATTCTAAGATCCCTTCCTAAGAGTTGGGACCCTAAAGTCACTACTATTCAAGAGGCTAAAGATTTAAGCAACTTCCCTCTTGAAGAACTAATCGGGTCATTAATGACCTATGAAATGACATGCAAGGCTCATGAAGAGCAAGAAGACATTCTTCCAAAAAACAAGAAGGATATGACACTTAGAACTTAAGATGACCACTTGAGAGAAAACTCAAGTGATGAGGACTGTGACGATGACTTGGCACTTCTAACAAGAAAATTCAAAAAATTCATTAAGAGAAACAAGTTTAAAAATGACACAAAAAATAAACTTGAACCCAAAAAGGACCAAGTTATTTACTACGAGTGCAAAAAGCCGGGACACTACAAAAGTGATTGTCCCCAAGCCAAGAAGAGAACATCAAAGAAGAAGGTGCTCAAAGTAACGTGGGATGACTCGAGTGCGTCCGAAGAAGAGGAGTCCAACACCGAGCAAGTTGCTCATTATGCCTTAATGACCATCGAAGAGGAGGTAACAAATTTAATTGATGCAGATTTATCATTTGATGAGTTATTAAATGCCTTCCATGACTTATTTGATGAATGCAAGATTATTAGTAGAAAATATAAATTGCTAAAAAAGGAGCATGATAGTCTTACTTGTAAATTCGATAAGTTAAAAACTGAATATCACGATAGTTTAGGCTCTTGTATAAAATGCCATGATCTAGAAACTATCCAAAATGAAAACTTGCTACTTAAGGACACCTTGAAGAAATTCGAGGTTGGTAGTAAGTCTTTGAACATGATCCTTACAAACAAGGGTCACATTCCCAAAAGAAGTGGAATCGGATTTGTGAGAAATCCTCACCAAAATCCAACCACCTTCATAAAAGACCCCATCCTACATGTTCGACACCAAATAAAATACAACTTTTGTTGCAAACATGGACACAAAACGCATTATTGAAAATTAGTCCGAACAAATTAATTTGGGTTCCTAAAGGAACCATGATAAACTCTATGCAACATGACAAACAATGTAGATCAGTTTTTTAGGCACCCAAAAGTAAATGGGTACCTAAAAATTATCCTTTCTTGTAGAGACATACACCATCACAAGCTAGGAGCAAGAGTTGGTACCTTGATAGTGGATTCTCAAGGCATATGACCGGAGATCTATCTCAATTCTCTAAGCTCACTAGCATAGACGAAGGCCATGTCACCTTCGGAGACAACAACAAGGGTAAAATCATTGGCAAAGGAACCATAGGTAACAAATCCAACTTCTTTATTGAAGATGTTTTGTTAGTTGATGGTTTAAAACATAACCTCTTGAGTATTAGTCAATTATGTGATAAAGGATATATCATCAAATTCGAATCTAATGCTTGCATCATTGAAAAATCACATAAAAATACATCTATGATTGCATTAAAACAGAATAACGTATACACCATTAACATCAATGATCTTTGCAATGAAGTATGTTTCTCAGTTTTGAATGAGGATGCTTGGCTTTGGCATAGGAGATTAGGTCATGCTAACATGAAACTAATCACTCAAATATCATCCAAAGAACTTGTACGAGGAATTCCTCACATCAAGTTCATCAAAGATAATGTGTGTGATGCTTGTCAATTAGGAAAAAAAATTAAGAGTAGTTTCAAATCTAAGAATCAAATAAGCACATCTAGGCCCTTACAATTGATCCATATGGACTTGTTCGGACCAATCTCTACATCAAGCCTAGGAGGTAGCAAATACGCCTTCGTCATTGTAGATGACTATAGTAGATACACTTGGACTTATTTCTAGAACACAAAAATGAATGCTTTAGATATTTCACCAAATTTTGCAAACTTGTTCAAACTGAAAAGGGTTTTATGATTTCATCAATTCGAAGTTATCACGGTGGTGAATTTCAAAACCGTGATTTCCAAGAATTTTGTGAATCTAATGGATACAATCACAACTTCTCTACTCCAAGAAATCCTCAACAAAATGGAGTAGTAGAAAGAAAGAATAGAAATTTACAAGAAATGGCAAGAACCATGTTGAACGAACATAGCCTACCCAAATATTTTTGGGCCGAAACTGTAAACACTGCATGCTATATTTTGAATAGAGTTTTAGTAAGACCCTTACTCACCAAAACTCCCTATGAGTTGTTGAACAATAAAAAACCCAATGTTTCATATTTTAAAGTTTTTGGGTGTAAGTGTTTTATCTTGAATGAAAAAGATGCCTTAGGAAAATTTGATGCTAAATCCGATGAAGAAATTTTTCTTGGTTATTCTTCGATTTCTAAAGCTTTTCGTATCTTCAATAAAAGGACTTTAATTATAGAAGAATCCATTCATGTTGTTTTCAATAAGATTTTCGAAATCAAGAAAAATGACTTTGATGATGATGTTAATTTTGATTCTTTGAATTTAAATGAAACCCCTTCTTCTCCAACTAGCAACTTGGATGCATCCACTTCCGAAACATCCTTACCCAAGGATTGGAAGTATGTAGATGCTCATCCTAAGGAGCTAATCCTAGGAGACACATCTAAGGGGGTTCAAATACGTTCATCTCTTAAAACTTTTTGTGCCAACGCCGCTTTTCTCTCCCAAATTGAACCTAAATGTATTGACGAAGCCATGAAAGATGATTTATGGATTATCGCAATGCAAGATGAGTTAAATCAATTTAAGAGAAATGAGGTGTGGAAGCTTATTCTTAGGCCAAATGATCATTTAGTTATTGGTACTAAATGAGTCTTTAGAAACAAGCAAGATGAATATGGTATCGTGGTGAGAAACAAGGCTAGATTAGTGGCCAAAGGTTTCAACCAAGAAGAAGGTATCGATTACGAAGAAACCTTTGCTCCTGTGGCTAGATTAGAAGCCATAAGGATGCTCCTTGTCTATGCTAGTAATAATAATTTTAAGTTGTTTCAAATGGATGTTAAAAGCGCTTTTCTTAATGGCTTTATTTTTGAAAAA
Organism: Musa acuminata AAA Group; assembly: GCF_036884655.1. Taxonomy (NCBI): domain Eukaryota; kingdom Viridiplantae; phylum Streptophyta; class Magnoliopsida; order Zingiberales; family Musaceae; genus Musa; species Musa acuminata. The sequence continues at coordinate 18,227,564 of NC_088330.1, read as the reverse complement.
GTTTATGTTGAAACAGCCTCCCGGATTTGAAAATAATTGCCTCCCTAATCATGTATTTAAATTAACCAAATCTCTCTATGGTTTAAAACAAGCCCCAAGGGCTTGGTATGAGAGACTAAGTACTTTTCTTATTGAAAATAATTTCACAAAAGGCAAGGTCGATACTACATTGTTTATCAAGAATTTTGAAAATAATTTTCTCATTGTTCAGATTTATGTTGATGATATTATCTTCGGTTCTACGAATAAATCTCTTTATGAATCTTTTGCTAAAACCATGAGTCTCGAATTTGAAATAGTTTGATGGGAGAATTAACCTTTTTCTTAGGTTTATAAATTAAGCAACTAAGCAATGACATCTTTATTAGTCAAACTAAATTTGCTTTAGACCTACTGAAAGGATTTAATATGGATAGCTCAAAGGCTATTAACACCCCTATGAGCACCTCCACTAAGTTAGAAGTTGATGAGAGTGGAGAAAGCTTTGAACTTATAGGGGTATGATAGGAAGTTTACTTTACCTCACTACAACTAGACCAGATATCATGTTCAGTGTAGGACTTTGTGCTAGGTTTCAATCGAACCCTAAGATATCTCATCTCAAAGCGGTTAAAAGAATACTTAGATATCTTAAAGGTACCACAAATCTAGGATTATGGTATCCAAAATCTAAAAATTTTGAGTTAATTGCTTATGCTGATGCAGATTTTGCTGGGTGTAGACTAGATAGAAAAAGTACATCAAGAACATGTCAATTTTTAGGACATTCCCTTGTTTCATGGTCATCTAAGAAACAAAACTCGGTTGCTCTATCAACAACTGAAGCTAAATATATTGCAGCTAGTGCATGCTATGCACAAGTTATGTGGATGAAAAACACATTAGAAGATTATAAAGTCTATCTTAAAAATATTCCCATTAAATATGATAACACGAGTGCAATATGTTTAATAAAGAATCTCATTCAACACTTAAGAACAAAACATATTTATATTAGACATCACTTTATACGAGATCATGTTACTAATCATGATGTAATTATAGAGTTCATAGATACTAAGTATCAACTAGATGATATTTTTACAAAACCTCTAAGTGAAGAACAATTTGATTTCACAAGAAGAGAATTAGGAATGTTGATGTGTCCGAATGCATAAATTTGTTAAAATTATTATTCGGACTTTATTGATTGAATGATCAAATCACTTAATTGCCATTACATGCCTAAAATAACATGTTGAAAATTAATACAAAAATTTCCATAACAATGAGCATGTCTTCATGATTGTATAGTCTTGTCCGATTGCATCAAAGTGTTAAATTAAATTTTCAGTTCCAATTGAATTTCATGAATACATTATTCTCTTTCGGACTTTGATTCACACCATTGAATTTTGACAAATAAAATCATCTAGCAAATGCATATCTTTTAGACTTATCATGTGAAAAATATTCCCTTTGAGAAATAAATTTGATGATTCCTTCTTATAAAAGCAAGATATTTTTTTGTGCAAGGATTTGATTCACACAAATATCCTGATCTTTGTAAAGCATGCCTTAATATCCTATCGATTTGAACTACACAATTGGCTTTCCTCCTTCATGCAAAAAGATAATAACAAATAAAAATGAAGAAGTTTTCACTTCATGTAATGTTTTTCTTGAGTTGTTTGTATCCTATCACTCTATGTAGATAAATGACATGAACCTACTTATGGCATCGCACGTATATTTAAATGTTGTTTATACTGTTCTCCTTTTTGTTGATGACAAAGGGGGAGAAATATATGAATTGATGCTATAAATGCCATATTATGTTGAAAAAAGCAGATATATGAATTGATGCTATGATTATGCCATGCTTGCATCATAAAAAATATATGAATTAATGATAACTATGATTGCCAAATTAGCAATATATCATGTTTGCATTATGTTAAGATATCAAGAACTTGCATCGTAGTCCTACGTGTTGATATCTTACCATGTGATGAAATGCTATGATTGCTAATAGACTTGAAATGTGTGCATCATGTTAAGATATCAAAATCTTACTTCAAAATTTTACATATTGATATCTTACCATATGATGAATTGCTATCATTAATATAATTCATATTTGAAATTAAAAAATGGATGTCGAGTCTTGACATCATACATCATTTTCAGAGAGATACATCATGATGGGAGTATTAATAAGGTTAAATGATTTAAACTTATCAATATGTCTCTTGAATTCAAAGGCTTTGAATTCAAGAATGACTTATCTCAATTATGGCACATAGATAGGGGGAGTTAAGGTTAACTCCGTTATCAATTGATTGTCATCATCAAAAAGGGGGAGATTGTTGAATCTCGGATTTTAATGATGACGTCAATTGTCATTTGTTATCTAATCCATATGTTGAGATAAGTGTGCAGGATTAACTACGATTAAAGTAAGACATACAGTAGGAGTTGTGCCGGAATCAAGACTATGATCACGTTGGAAGTTCGAGAGCTCGACGGAAGTCCGGACGATCGTCGGAGGTTCTGCGGGAACAAATCCGAGAAGTCCAGGAGCTTGCCAAAAGAAGCTCGACGGAACTCGCCATGTGGATCGTCGCAAGTCCAGGAGTTTGCCAGAAGTTCGTCGGAGCATCACCGGAGGTTCGTCGGATGTTCGCCGGAAGTTCGCCGGAAGCTCGTCGGAAGAAGCGATTGACGCACCGGAAGCAAGCTGTAGTAAATGTCTTAAGAAATTTGTAGTTAGCGCGATGATTAAGTTAGAAATGGGAGGTGATCCCATTAACTTAGTCTTGGGGCAATTGGGCTCTTGACAGACCCAAATTGGGTCAAATGGATCAACCCATTCGGACCCAGATTTCTTGGCCAGAGGTGGCACCGCTTGGGTCAACGGTGGCACCGCCTAGGGCTCAGTCTCCGAGCTCTAGCAAGAGGTGCAACCGCCCCTGACAGGAGGTGGCACCGCCCAAAGGCTTAGTCTTCGAGCTCTGCCAGGCGGTGCAACCGCCCCAGTCAGGCAATGGAACCGCTAGACCCCGGAATTCTAAGAATTGATAGTTTTGAGCTCGGAATTCAAACTAGGTTGGAGCCTATAAATACCCCACCCTTTCAGCAATGAAAGGGCAACAAAAAACACCAAAATCCTGATCTTATTCTGTGAGTTTTAGAGCTCAAAAGTGTTGTAAAATCTAGAAGTTCTCCTCCCTCTTTTCTTCCAAGTTCTGATCTTTCAAGAGAGGAGAGAAAATTCTATAAGGGTTGTCTCCTAAGCCAGTCAAAATGAGTGAAACTGTAAAAGGGTGGTTGGCCTTCACCTATTGAAGGAAGGCCTCTAGTGGACGTCGGTGACCTCGTCGATGGAGGAAGCCAAAAGTGGATGTAGGTTAAGATTGACCGAACCACTCTAAAATCGCGGTGCTCTCTAGTTTGCATTTACTTTGAGCATATTATCTTTACTACAAACCTCCTCAATAGCTTGCTGCCTTTTGCGCTTTTACGATCGTGTTTCAAAGTTCAATATTTTCTGAATCGGTGTTTAGACGTAAATCAGTTTTATCGTACGAACATCATATTTCAGTTTGCGTTTACATTCTGATTTCCATTATAGCTGCAAATTGCCTTTATAGATTCGCTTTAACTGCATCTTACTTGATCATAAGTTAAAGTGATTTACGAATCGACTTTTCTACTGAAATCACTTATCATACGAACGTAGTTTTAATCGTCGAAAGTTTTTCGCTGCACTGATTCACCCCCCCCCCCCCCCCCTCCTCTCTTAGTGCTCTTGATCCTAACAGAGAAATGTCGGGAGCTCAACAGAATAATCAAGCCTGCCGCATGTGATATTGTTATTCTAGTGGAAATGAAAATTAAACAATCGTGCATTCAAGCTCAAAAGAATTTAATATGGCCGGATGCAGAACTGTTTACCAATGACTGAAATGAAACTTTTGGTAGAATATGGGTCTTATGGCATTCTAACTCTATTAATGCTTGGTTTATTTCTGCTATTGATCAATTCATCCATCTTAAGGTAGAGGACAAAAAGAATGGCTGTCAATTCAATTTCACTAGTATATATGCTTCAAATAGTATGCAAGAAAGAAATACACTATGGTCTGATCTAACTAACATTGCAGATGGCTGTCTTAATGTACCTTGGATTGTTCTTGGTGACTTTAATACTGTTCAGTACACAAATGAAAAAGTGGGGGGTAGACAGCTTTCAGAAAGTCAGCTTCAGAGTTTTAATGATTACATAGATACTACTGCATTGATTGATATGAAATCTGTGGGTAATTGGCTCTCCTAGAGTAATCAAGGTGTTACTAACAGAAAAATAATGGCTCGACTCGGTAGATGTCTGATTAATCAAGAATGGTTAATAGTTTACCCTGATTCACTTCTTGAGTATGATGCTCCATTGTTTTCTGATCATTCTTTAATGTACATACACGCAGATAAAGCAACACCAAAAGGCAAGAAACCATTTAGATTCTTTAACATGTGGAGTACTCATCTTCAGTTCCTTGATATTATCAGATCAGCTTGGAACGTCAATGTGCATGGATCCCCCCCTTACATCTTATGTCAAAAACTCAAAGCCTGCAAAGCAGCACTTAAGGAGTGGAATACAAATACCTTTGGCAATATTACCACCCGAGTTCAATTTTGCAGAAAAGAACTAATAACAATGCAACATGAGCTGCAACTTCAGCCTCATGATGAGAATCTTATCGACAAAGAGACAGAAGCTATAAATAACTTCATGCAAGCCTAAAAGCAGGAGGAAAGTTTTGCAAAACAAAAGTCTCGACAGCATTGGCTTACTTTACGAGATTCCAATACTAAGTTTTTTTATGCTTCTATTACTACTTGAAGAGTCGTTAACCGCATCAGGAAATGCAGAGACAAAGATAACAATCTTATTGAGAATTTAGATGAGGTTAAAGCATACACTGAGCAATTTTTTTATTCCTTACTCAACCAAGAGGAGCAACCTAATAATATTCATATGGAGCTAACTAGAAAGCTTGAATCGAGTGTCATTTCTATCCTCAATGCCCCAATTACAGATGATGAAATAGTAAGAGTTGTCTTTATGTCACCAAAGCATAAAAGCCCTGGTCCAGATGGATTTCCTACTAAATTTTACCAAATTACATGGTCTATTATTGGTAATGATGTGATTAAAGCTTGCCAACACTTTTTCTCTTCAGGGCATATTCTTAGAGAGATGAATTGCACTTTTATTTCTTTAATTCCCAAGAATGCAGGGGCTGATTCATTAGAGAACTATCGACCCATATCTTTATGTAACTTTATTTACAAGATAATCTCCAAACTGTTAGCAGATAGATTGCAAAAGGTAATACATAAGATAATTAGTCCAAATCAGGCTGCTTTCATCAAAGGGAGAAGTATACATCATAATATTCTACTTGCTAATGACTTGGTTAAAGATCTGCACTCAAAAGCAAAAGGGACAAAAATCTGTTTTAAAGCTGATCTACGAAAAGCCTTTGACTTAGTTAATAGGAACTTTATCTATAAGATGCTCTACGGTATGAACTTCCCTCGGCAATGGGTTAATTGGATTCAATATTGCTTAGAAACTCTAAAGTTTTCGATACTCTTCAACGGCTCATCTATTGATTTTTTTGGGAGCAAGAATGGCATCCGACAAGGCGATCCACTCTCTCCATATCTCTGTTAGGATCAAGAGCACTAAGAGGGGGGGGGGGGGGGGGTGAATTAGTGCAGCGGAAAACCTTCTACGATTAAAAAAACTGCGTTCGTTCGATAAAAGTGATTTCGGTAAGAAAGCCTGATTCGTAAATCACTTTAACTTTTGATTAAGCGAGATGCAACAAAGATGTAAATGCAGTTTGCAGTGATGGTTCAAATCAGATAGTAGGCGCAAACTGAAATATGATATTCGTACGAAAAAACTGATTTACGTCTAAATGTTGATTCGTAAATCACTTAATTAAGCGAGATGTAGTTAAAGCAAGGATATAAAGGCAGTTTGTAGTTATGATTGAAATCAAAATGTAAACACAAACTGAAATATGATGATCGTACGATAAAATTGATTTACGTCTAAACGTCGATTCGGAAAGTGCAAAGCTTGAAACCCGATCGTATATGCGCAAAAAGCAGTAAGCTTTTGAGGAGATTTGTAGTAAGGATAAGATGCTCAAAGTAAATGCAAACCGAGATTTAGAGTGGTTCGGTCAATCTTAACCTACTCCACTTTTGGCTTTCTCCACCGACGAGGTCACCGACGTCCACTAGAGGCCTTCCTTCAATAAGCGAAGGCCAACCACCATTTTACAGTTTCACTCCTTTTGACGGGCTTAGGAGACAACCCTTATAGAATTTTCTCTCCTCTCTTTAAAGATCAAAACTTGGAAGAAAAGAGGGAGAAGAACTTTTGGCCTTTACAATAATTTTGAGCTCTAAGAATCACAGAATAAGATCAGGATTTCGGTGTGTTTTGAGTGCCCTTTCAGTGCTGAAAGGGTGGGGTATTTATAGGCCCCAACCCAGTTTGAATTTGGAGCTCAAAACTGTCAATTCCCGAAATTTCGGGATCTGGCGGTTGCACCGCCTGGCAGAGCTCGAAGACTGAGCCTCTAGGCAGTGCCACCTCTTGTCAGGGACGGTTGCACCTCCTGCCAGAGCTCGAAGACCGAGCTCAGGCGGTGCCACCGCCTGACTGAGGCGGTTGCACCACTCAACCAGAGCTCAGAGACCGAGCCCAAGCGGTGCCACCTCCTGGCTGGGGCGGTTGCACCGCCCAGTCTCACTCGGAGACTGAGCCCAAGCAGTGCCACCGCCTGGCAGAAATCAGGGTCTGAATGGGTTGATCCATTCGGCCCAATTTGGGTTTTTCAGGGGCCCAATTGCCCCAAGATTAAGTTAATAGGATCACCTCCCATTTCCAACTTAATCATTGTGCTAACTATGATATTCCCTAAGACATTTACTGCAACTTGCTCCGGTCCGTCAATCACTTCTTCCGGCGGGCTTCCGGTGAACTTCCGTCGATCATCCGATGAACCCTCGGTGATGCTCCTGCGGACTTCCGGCAAACTCTTGGACTTGCGATGATCCACTTGGCGAGTTCCGACGAGCTTCTTTGGCAAGCTCATGGATGTTAGAACCCTTGCAGATTCTAAACTTGGGGTTGATCTCTTTAGGGGATCGGCCTCCTTAGAACTCTATAGGGGTTCCTCCCTCCAAGTTGCTGCTCAAAGGCTGTAGAAAAGATTCATCTATTGCTTAAGAAAAGAGAAGGAATACATGGCTATTTATAGGGCTTCTAAACCCTAACTCCTAATAGGACTCCTACTTAAGACTCTTACTTCTAACCAACTCCTAATAGGACTCATACTCATGACTCTTATTCCCTTACAACTACTAATTCTTCTCTAAGAAAAAATTCCTACATGAATGTCCCGCTCAATTAGGACTCTCCTAGCTAGAGTCCTAACAGAATGTCTTTCTTAATTAGGACTCTCATAGCTAGAGTCTTAACAGATTCCTAACAGAATGTCCCTCTCAATTAGGACTCTCTGTTAGAACCCTTGCAGATTCTGAACTTGGGGTTGATCTCTTTAGGGGATCAGCCTCCTTGGAACTCTATAGGGGTTCCTCCCTCCAAGTTGCTGCTCAAAGGCTGCAGAAAAGATTCATCTATTGCTTATGAAAAAAGGAGGAATACATGGCTATTTATAGGGCTTCTAAACCCTAACTCCTAATAGGACTCCTACTTAAGACTCTTACTTCTAACCAACTCCTAATAGGACTCCTACTCAAGACTCCTATTCCCTTACAACTCCTAATTCTTCTCTGAGAAAAAACCTCCTACATGAATGTCCCTCTCAATTAGGATTCTCCTAGCTAGAGTCCTAACAGAATGTCCCTCTCAATTAGGACTCTCCTAGCTAAAGTCCTAACAGTTTTACATTAATGTCCCTCTCAATTAGGACTCTCCTAGCTAGAGTCCTAACAAACCCGCCCTCTTCAAATCAGCCTTGTCCTCGAGGCTGACGATTCATGAATTTTGGGAATTTAATCTTCAAGTCATCATAGTTCTCCAAAGTGGCATCTTCTGTTAGTAGGTTTGCCCACTGTATTAACAATTCAGTAGTGGATCGCCGTCGTCGAGTCATAATCCGTCAATCAGTAATGGCACTTGGCTGAGTCTGAAGTCTTCCTTGGGTAGTCATATTTGGTGGGTGGCTTTGGGCTATCTCCAAGCACCTATTTACAACTTCTGTCTGGTCGTCGGTTTGTGAGTGATATGCCATACTCCTTTTCAATTTAGTACTCTTATAGTGTAATTCTTTTGAGTCCCAATTGTAATGAGCTACGAAGCTTGGTGCTTCCTCCAATTTTTTTATAATCTTACTAGTCTCTAAATCTTCCTGCCATTCCATCTTAATATCCTCAAGGAAGTCGTTGGTCGGAAGTGAAATGGCCAAAACTTCAGCTTGCTCGGGTAGCTGCGAAAGCGCATCTGCAAGAACATTCTCTTTCCCCTTTTTGTAAGTTATTTCATAATCAAATCCAAGAAGTTTTGTTACCCAGTTTTGCTGCTCTGGGGATGATATATTTTGCTCCAAAAAGTACTTGAGGCTTTTATGGTCTGTTTTAATTTAAAATCGTCGACCAATCAGGTAGGGTCTCCACCTCGTTGTTGCGCGCACAATGGCTAGCATCTCCTTATCATATGTTGATTTATTTTGATGGGAGGGAGATAATGCCTTGCTAGTGTATGCGAGTGGTCGACCATCTTGCATGAGAATTGCTCCAATTCCGACTCCAGATGCGTCGGCCTCAATAATGAAGGGTCGGTTGAAATCTGGTAGTGTTAGCACCGGCGTCGTCGTCATGGCTGCCTTAAGTTTGTCGAAGGCAATGGAGGCTCTGTCCGACCATTGGAAGACATCTTTTTTCAGAAAGGAAGTAAGTGGTGCACTGATCTCTCCATAGTTTTTCACGAACTTGCAGTAGTAGCTTATTAAACCTAGAAGCCATGTAGCAATTTTATATTCCTCGGGGTCAGCCAATTTTGCATTATTCCAATTTTGAAGGGGTCTACTGCCACACCTTCCTCTGATATGATATGCCCAAGATATTCCACCTTCTTTTGAAGAAAGCAAAAATTCATGGTGGTTATTGTGTGTTCAAAAGGTGGTTTTCGGTATGTCTTCTTCGCATACTCGTATTTGATGATACCCGGATCGAAGGTCCAGCTTTGTGAAGATTTGTGCTCCATTTCATCTTACAACTCATCTACTACTGGAATAGGGTATTTATCCTTGATGGTTATGCCATTGAGAGTTTGGTAATCAACACATAATCGCCATATTCCATCCTTCTTTCGTATGAGGAGCACCGGTGAAGAGTAGGGGCTACAACATGGCCGAATAACTCTTGTTTTGAGCATCTCTTTTACAATCCTTTCTATTTCATCCTTCTGGAGATGTGGATACTGATATGGCTGAGCATTCGCTGGAGATTGGCCTGGAAGAATCGTTATACAATGATCATACCGACGGGTAAGAGGTAGGTTGCGTAGTTCGTCAAATATATCTGAAAATTCAGCAAGCAAAGGAAGTAGATTTGGATCTTCCAATTTTATTGGCTCTCCCTTAGTTTGCTGCTCAAGTTGTATCAAAAAGCCACTGCATGCTTTATGCAAAACCTTCTTCATTTGTTGTGTGCAAATCATCGTTACGTCGCCCCCACGTTTCCCATGCAATATCACCTGTTTCTCCTTACTGTAAAATTTCATAATTAGTTTCATAAAATTCCAAGAAAAATCACCTAATGTTGTCAACCATTTAATTCTGAGCATGGCCTCATGATCATCAAGAGGGAGAAGGAAGAAATCTGCAATTATCTCTTGGTCCTGCAGCAATAGTTTCTCCTGCGGGCGCCTACGATCACACTTCAAAATCCGTCTGTCGGTGACCTTAACATCAAACCTGCAACGATTCTCGATAGGTAATGTCATTCGGATAGCAACCTTACTGTTTAGGATATTATTAGTGCTGCCCATGTCGATGAAAACAGTGATCAGTTGTTGTTTGAGAAGGCCTCCAACTTTCATCATTTGCGGGTTTGAGTAGCCGGCTAGTGCATGTACCGTAACTTCGGTCGGTTGTGGCTCTTCTTCTGCATCTTCTTCTTTATGTTCAATGCTCTCTTCTGGATGTTCAATGACCTCTTCTTCTACTTGTTCAATGATAAAAAGTCTCCCTTTACTACTGCGATGCTCATGGCTCCACGGCTCGTCGCAATGCCAACATAACCCCTTCGCAGATCGCTCCTGAAGCTCTTCTCTTGTCAACCTTTTTGGTGCAGGGACTCGGTCAACAGTAGGGGGGGAGAAGGGCTTCAATATTACTGGTTGAGGAGTGACCCTAGTCCTTCGAGGTTCATGGTTCAATTACTCCTCTTGATGTCATGCGAAAGAGATGGCTGCCATAAGCGTGTACGGTTGTCGCGCTTTAACTTGTCCTCGGATCTCCGGCTTCAAGCCCGCAATAAAGGTCCTCAATAGCTATTTTTGAGACCAATCAAGAGTTTGATTAGATAACCTTTCAAACCTGGTTTGGTACTCCTGAATGGTGGAGGTTTGTCGGATCTTTGCTAGTTGTCCGTCAATATTCTCGTAATCGGTTGGTCTGAAGCGGATCAGCAGTCCTTCTTTGAATTGTTGCCATGAAAGGACTCCATAAGTATGTTCAAACTAGTCAAACCACTGTATAACATTCCCTTCAAGATGTATAGCTGCAATTTTCACCATAAGCGTGTACGGTTGTCGCGCTTTAACTTGTCCTCGGATCTCCGGCTTCAAGCCCGCAATAAAGGTCCTCAATAGCTATTTTTGAGACCGATCAAGAGTTTGATTAGATAACCTTTCAAACCTGGTTTGGTACTCCTGAATGGTGGAGGTTTGTCGGATCTTTGCTAGTTGTCCGTCAATATTCTCGTAATCGATTGGTCTGAAGCGGATCAGCAGTCCTTCTTTGAATTGTTGCCATGAAAGGACTCCATAAGTATGTTCAAACTAGTCAAACCACTGTATAACATTCCCTTCAAGATGTATAGCTGCAATTTTCACCATAAGCGTGTACGGTTGTCGCGCTTTAACTTGTCCTCGGATCTCCGGCTTCAAGCCCGCAATAAAGGTCCTCAATAGCTATTTTTGAGACCAATCAAGAGTTTGATTAGATAACCTTTCAAACCTAGTTTGGTACTCCTGAATGGTGGAGGTTTGTCGGATCTTTGCTAGTTGTCCGTCAATATTCTCGTAATCGGTTGGTCTGAAGCGGATCAGCAGTCCTTCTTTGAATTGTTGCCATGAAAGGACTCCATAAGTATGTTCAAACTAGTCAAACCACTGTATAACATTCCCTTCAAGATGTATAGCTGCAATTTTCACCATAAGCGTGTACGGTTGTCGCGCTTTAACTTGTCCTCGGATCTCCGGCTTCAAGCCCGCAATAAAGGTCCTCAATAGCTATTTTTGAGACCGATCAAGAGTTTGATTAGATAACCTTTCAAACCTGGTTTGGTACTCCTGAATGGTGGAGGTTTGTCGGATCTTTGCTAGTTGTCCGTCAATATTCTCGTAATCGATTGGTCTGAAGCGGATCAGCAGTCCTTCTTTGAATTGTTGCCATGAAAGGACTCCATAAGTATGTTCAAACTAGTCAAACCACTGTATAACATTCCCTTCAAGATGTATAGCTGCAATTTTCACCATAAGCGTGTACGGTTGTCGCGCTTTAACTTGTCCTCGGATCTCCGGCTTCAAGCCCGCAATAAAGGTCCTCAATAGCTATTTTTGAGACCAATCAAGAGTTTGATTAGATAACCTTTCAAACCTGGTTTGGTACTCCTGAATGGTGGAGGTTTGTCGGATCTTTGCTAGTTGCCCGTCAATATTCTCGTAATCGGTTGGTCTGAAGCGGATCAGCAGTCCTTCTTTGAATTGTTGCCATGAAAGGACTCCATAAGTATGTTCAAACTAGTCAAACCACTGTATAACATTCCCTTCAAGATGTATAGCTGCAATTTTCACCATAAGCGTGTACGGTTGTCGCGCTTTAACTTGTCCTCGGATCTCCGGCTTCAAGCCCGCAATAAAGGTCCTCAATAGCTATTTTTGAGACCAATCAAGAGTTTGATTAGATAACCTTTCAAACCTGGTTTGGTACTCCTGAATGGTGGAGGTTTGTCGGATCTTTGCTAGTTGTCCGTCAATATTCTCGTAATCGATTGGTCTGAAGCGGATCAGCAGTCCTTCTTTGAATTGTTGCCATGAAAGGACTCCATAAGTATGTTCAAACTAGTCAAACCACTGTATAACATTCCCTTCAAGATGTATAGCTGCAATTTTCACCATAAGCGTGTACGGTTGTCGCGCTTTAACTTGTCCTCGGATCTCCGGCTTCAAGCTCGCAATAAAGGTCCTCAATAGCTATTTTTGAGACCAATCAAGAGTTTGATTAGATAACCTTTCAAACCTGGTTTGGTACTCCTGAATGGTGGAGGTTTGTCGGATCTTTGCTAGTTGTCCATCAATATTCTCGTAATCGGTTGGTCTGAAGCGGATCAGCAGTCCTTCTTTGAATTGTTGCCATGAAAGGACTCCATAAGTATGTTCAAACTAGTCAAACCACTGTATAACATTCCCTTCAAGATGTATAGCTGCAATTTTCACCATAGATGCATCCGCGGTGTTGTGGTACCGAAAATATCGCTCCGCGTGCAAGATCCAACCAATCGGGTCTCCTTCTTCCCATCTAGGGAAGTCCACCCTTATGCATGGATAGTTAGGATCGATCATAGAGCCTCCCCTCCCTTGGAACTCATCTCTTCGGGCCTGGTGCGATTGGGCAAAGCTCTCTCCATGATATGATTTTTTCGGGCTTAGTAGTCGGCCCAATCTGAGTTCGGTAAAGAGCGTCCGAATCTTATCCTCCATTTGCGCCTCCAAGGCTTCAAATTTAGCATCGATTGTCTCCTTAGATGCCATAGTATATGTCTCCAAATCTATGATGTTATGATCTCTCTTTTGTTGTCAGGTTAAAGGCATGTATAGGTTGAGAGAATTGATGGTCGAAAGGGTTGGCGAATCGGTGGATGTAGGCTACGATTTAGGCTTGTTTTGTGGCTGTTTGGGTGCAATTTGAGAGTGTAGTTTGGTGGAGTTTTAGGGCTGTGGATGAAAGTTTTGGATCTGTGGTAGATGGCAGCAAAGGTTTGAGAGAAATCAGTGGAAGTTGCAGCAAGTATGTGCTGTCTTGTAAGAGTAGAATTGTCGTCGAAGAAACAGTGGTTTCTCGATGTAATTTCCACCAAAAACTTGAGAGAATTGAGGAGGGAATTGATAGCAAAATCACAGTTTATATGACAGCAAGGATGAATAATTTAATCAAGAAAATTTCGGCAGTATAACAGCAAGTAAATTGGTGCAAGTTGCGATAGTAGAATTCTCGTCGAAAAATTTCAGCAGTTTACGATGAAAATTTATAGCAACACAAAAATCGGTTTTAGAGATGAATTTCTCAATAGATCAATCTTAGATGGAAGCCAAGATGATATATAAAGTGTATAAGAAATTTCATTCAAAAAAGTTTGCAAATAGATGGGTTAAGGCAACAATATGTGGCTGAAATTTTCTACAGCATAGATTTTTAAGTATAGCAGATTGGACGTAAAAGATTAGAAGTTTATATTGATAATTTTTTGATGAAACCAAAGGGAAACCCACTATTAGGAAGTGTCAAAGCTATCAAAAAAATTTTGTAGAGATTTGGATAGAAACAACGTAGTATCAAGATCAAACAATCAGTGCTATGCGGCTGAAATTTTACGGTGCAGATTTTCAAGTATAGCAGATTAGATGTAAAATATCAATGGTTTATATTGAGAATTTTTTGACAAAACCAAAGGGAAATCTGCTGTTAGGAAGTGTCAAAGATGTCATAAAATTTCGTGGAGATTTGGATAGAAAAAACATAGTAGCAAGATCAAACAGACAGTGCTATACGGTTGGAATTCTGCAATGTATCTTTCGTCGTAGAGATGAAAACTTTATGACGAAAAGTTTATGCAGCAATATAGGAATAATTTTTTTGGGATTTTAAAATAAAGATAACTAAATTGCAGCAGCAGTAAGGTAGAAAACCAGAACCTGTTGCAATTCACGGGGAGATCAAAGGATGATCCGTGGTGGTGGAGATGATGGCGGAATTTGGCGATGATCTTTTAAGCAATTGTGGGAATTGCTTTGGACGGTTGTGGAGGGTTGATGGATGGCTGTGGAAGGGCAGCGAGATGCCAAGAACGCTGCTCTGATACCAGGTGTTAGAACCCTTGCAGATTCTAAACTTGTGGTTGATCTCTTTAGGGGATCGGCCTCCTTGGAACTCTATAGGGGTTCCTCCCTCCAAGTTTCTGCTCAAAGGCTGCAGAAAAGATTCATCTATTGCTTATGAAAAGAGGAGGAATACATGGCTATTTATAGGGCTTCTAAACCCTAACTCCTAATAGGACTCCTACTTAAGACTCTTACTTCTAACCAACTCCTAATAGGACTCCTACTCAAGACTCCTATTCCCTTACAACTCCTAATTCTTCTCTAAGAAAAAACCTCCTACATGAATGTCCCTCTCAATTAGGACTCTCCTAGCTAGAGTCCTAACAGAATATCCCTCTCAATTAGGACTCTCCTAGCTAAAGTCCTAACAGTTTTACATGAATGTCCCTCTCAATTAGGACTCTCCTAGCTAGAGTCCTAACACTCTCCTAGCTAGAGTCCTAACAGACCCGCCCTCTTCAAATCAGCCTTGTCCTCAAGGCTGAGATTCCATGAACTCAAGGAACCGGGTCTTCAGCTCCTCATATGGTTCCCATGTGGCATCTTCAAGTGGTAGATTATTCCAATGCACTAGTACTTCAGTAGAGGGATGTCGACGACGCATCACGATCCTGTGATCGAGGATGGCTTGTGGTTGGGCTTGAATAACTCCATCCTTAGTTGTGTTGGGCAGTTGGATCTGGGGTGACTCATGTTCTCTCAACTTGGGCTTTAGGCATGATACGTGGAAGACAGGGTGAATTTTGGCATCCTCAGGTAATTTAAGTTTGTACGCCACGGCTCCAATATGCTTTGTGATCTGATAGGGCCCATAAAAATGTGGGGATAGCTTCATGGAGGCTCAAGTGTTGATAGAGAGTTGCTTGTATGGTTGTTGGCGAAGATAAACCCAATTTCCCACTGAAAATTCTCTTTCACTTCGTCGTGTGCCGGCTTGCTGCTTCATTCTGGCTTGAGCGGTAGAGAGATTATCTTTTAACAGTTGTAAGAGTTTGTCCCTATGAATCAATTCTTGGTCAACCTGATCTACCTTGGCCGAGCCAATTACATACTTTGGAATCACAGGGGCTGGTCGACCATACAATGCTTCATAAGGGGCATATTTTGTAGATAAATGATATGTAGTATTATACCACCATTTGGACCAGGGAAGCCATTTCGCCCACTCTTTTGGTCGGTTGCTAGCGAAACACCGGAGGTACGTCTCTAAGCACCTATTTACCACCTCTGTTTGGTCGTCAGTTTGTGGATGATATGCTGTGCTCATCTTAAGTTTGGTGCCTTGTAACTGAAATAACTCGGTCCAAAATTTACTAGTGAAGATCCTATCACGATCACTTACGATGGACCTTGGCATCCCATGCAGTTTAACAATATTTTCTATGAAAATCTGGGCAATACTAGCAGCAGTGTAGGGATTTCTCACAGCACAAAAATGAGCATATTTCGTAAGTCGATCAACCACCACGAGAATCGTGCTTTTACCTTTGGAAGATGGAAGCCCTTCAATGAAGTCCATGGAGACGTCAGTCCACACTGAGTCTGGTATGGGTAGTGGTTGTAGCTTCCCTGGATTTGCCACAGTTTCACCCTTGTGCTGTTGACGTACATCACATTGTGCCACATATTCAGCAATAATTTTTTTCATCCCTCTCCAATAAAAATTTTGCTTCACTCTTTTGTAGGTTCTTAGGAATCCAAAGTGCCCTGCTGAAGGTATGGACTGCATTTCATGCAAGATGATTGCGATGCAAGGGGAGTCAAGTATAAGCACAATGCGACCTTTGTAGCGTAGATCCCTCGAATCCCAAGTGTAGTGGGCTATTGCACTTGGATCCTCCTCCAATTTTTTTATGATGTTGCTGATCTCTGGATCCTTCTTTCATTCTTCCCTAATATCCTCGAGGAGACCGGTGGTAGGAATGGAGATGGCTGAAACCTTAGCTTGTTCAAGTAGCCGTGAGAGTGCATCTGCAATAACGTTTTCTTTCCCCTTTTTGTAAATAATTTCATAATCAAATCCAACAAGTTTGGTTACCCATTTTTGCTGCTCAGGGGATGATATCTTTTGCTCCAAAAAGTACTTGAGGCTTTTATGGTCAGTTTTAATTTGAAATCGTCGGCCGATTAGGTAGGGTCTCCACCTCGTTACTACGTGTACAATGGCAAGCATCTCCTTATCATATACTGACATGTTTTGATGGGAGGGAGATAATGCCTTGCTAGTGTATGCGAGTGGTTGACCATTTTGCATGAGAACGGCTCCAATTCCGACTCCAGATGCGTCGGCCTCAATGATGAAGGGTCTATTGAAATCTGGTAGCGCAAGCACCGGCGTCGTTGTCATGGCTGCTTTAAGTTTGTCGAAGGCAGCAGAGGCTTTGTCCGACCATTGGAAAGCATTTTTTTCAATAAAGATGTGAGTGGTGCACTGATCTTCCCATAGTCCTTAACAAATTTTTGGTAGTAGCCCGTTAGTCCAAGGAACCCCCGTAGTAATTTCACGTTTGTAGGTTTCGGCCAGCCTTGCATTGCCTCAATTTTTGTTGGGTCTACCGCCACTCCTTCTGATATTATATGCCCAAGGTACTCTACTTTTTGCTACAGAAAGCTGCACTTTGGTTGCTTAACAAAAAGAGTATTCTCCCGAAGGATCGTCAAAACAATCCGTAAATGCTGAAAGTGAGTCTCAAGAGAAGGGCTGTAAACGAGAATATCATCGAAAAATACCAGCACAAATTTACGAAGAAAGCTCCGAAATATATCATTCATGAGACTTTGAAAGGTTGAAGGAGCATTAGTGAGTCCAAAAGGCATTACCAAGAATTTATAATGGCCATCATGTGTGCGAAATGCAGTTTTTGGAATGTCATCGTCACATACCCGAATTTGGTGATAACCGGATCGGAGGTCCAACTTTGTGAAGACTCGAGCTCCTTTCAATTCATCAAGAAGTTCATCCACCAATGGTATTGGGTATTTGTCCTTGACGGTGATGCCATTTAAAGCTCGATAGTCGATGCACATCCGCCAAGTTCCGTCCTTCTTGCGTACAAGTAGCACCGGTGAGGAATAGGGGCTACAACTTGGCCGAATCACCCCTATTTCAAGCATCTCCTTTACAATATTTTCAATTTCATCTTTCTGGAGGTGAGGATATTGGTACGATCGAGTGTTCGCTGGTGGCTTGCCTGGAAGGATTGGAATTCGATGGTCAGGTTGCCGAGAAGGAGGAAGACCACGCGGTTCAGCAAATATACCGGCAAATTCAGTAAGTAATTGGGCAAGATTTTGATCTTCAATTTCTATTTTCTTCTCTTCTGGTTGTGGCTGGAGATGCATCAAAAAGCCACCATTTACCTTATGCAAAACTTTCTCCATTCGTTGGGTCGAAACAGTGGTAACGTTGCTTCTGCGCTTCCCGCGTAGGATGATCTGTTTGCCCTTACAGTAGAATTTCATAATTAATTTAGAAAAGTTCCAAGAGACATCACCTAGTGTAGTCATCCATTCTATACCAAGCACTGCCTCATAGTCATCGATTGGTAGGAGGAAGAAATCGGTGATAATTTCTTGGTCTTGCAGTAATAGTTTCACCTGCGGGCATCTTTGGTCGCACTTTAGGATTCTGTCGTCGGCAACCTTTACATCGAACTTGCTGCAACCTTAAAAATGCAGTGCCATCCGAGCAGCAACCTTACTATTCAGGAAGTTATTAGTGCTACCCGTGTCAATGAGAACAGTGATCGGTTGTTGTTTGAGAAGGCCTCCAACTTTCATCGTTTGCGGATTTGAGTAGCCGGCTAGTGCATGTACCGTAATGTCGGTCGGCTGTGGCTCTTCTTCCATATCTTCTTCTTTATGTTCAAGGCTCTTTTCTAGATGTTCAATGACCTCTTCTTCTACTGGTTCAATCATAAGAAGTCTACCTTTTTTACAACGATGGTCGCGGCTCCACGGCTCGTCGCAATGCCAACATAACCCCTTCGCAGATCGCTCCCGAATTTCTTCTCTTGTTAACCTTTTCGGTGTAGGGACTCGGTTGATAGTATGGGGGGCTGAGGGCTTTAGTATTGTAGGTCGTGGAGTGATCCTAGTCCTCCGGGCTTCATGGTTCAATCGCTCCTCTTGAAGTCGTGCGAAAGAGATGGCTACCATAAGCATGTAAGGTTGTCGCGCCTTAACTTCTCCCCAGATCTCCAGCTTTAAGCCCTCAATAAAGGTCCCCAATAACTATTTTTTAGACCAATCATGAGTTTGATTAGATAACCTTTCAAACCTGGTCTGGTACTCCTGAATGGTGGAGGTTTGTCGGATCTTTGCTAGTTGTCCGTCAATGTTCTCGTAATAAGTTGGTCCGAAGCGGATCAGTAGTCCTTCTTCGAATTGTCGCCATGAAAGGACTCCATAAGTGTGTTCAAACCAGTCAAACCATTGTATGGCATCCCCTACAAGATGTATAGCTGCAATTTCCGCCATGGACGCATCCGCAGTTTTATGGTACCGAAAATATCGCTCCGCACGCGAGATCCAACCAATTAGGTCTCCTTCTTCCCATCTAGGGAAGTCCACTCTCATGCGCGAATAGTTGAGGTCGGTCATAGAGCCTCCCCTCTCTTGGAAGTCATCTCTTTGGGCATGATGTGATTGGTTAGAGCTCTCTCCTTGATGTGATTTCTTCGGGCTTAGTGGTCGGCTCAAACTGAATTCGGTAAGGAGAGTCTGAATCTTATCCTCCATTTGTGCCTCAAAGGCTTCAAATTTAGCAATGATTGCCTCCTCAGATGCCATAGTATATGACTCCAAATCTGTGATGTTAAGATCTCTCTTTTGTTGACGGGTTAAAGGCATGTATAGGTTTGATAGAAATCAGTGAAAGTTTGCTGCAGAATTGTGTTTTGTAAGAGCTGAATTATCGTCGAAGAAACAACGGTTTCTCGACGAAATCTCCACAAAAAATTTGAGAGATTTGAGGTGGAAATTGATAGCAATATCTCAGTTTATATGACAGCAAGGATGTCCAATTTAATCAAAAAAATTTCGGCAGCAAGAAAATTGGTGTAAGTTGCGATAGCATAATTCTCGTCGAAAAATTTCAGCAACTTACGATGAAAATTTGTAGCAATATAGGAACGAAATTTTTTTTTTTTTTTCGATTTTCGAATAGGAATAACTAAATTGCAGCAGTAGTAAGGTAGGAAACCAGAACCTATTGCAATTCACAGGGAGATCAAAGGATGATCTGCGGTGGTGGAGATGATGGCGGAATTCGGCGACGATCTTTTAAGCAATTGTGGGAATTGCTTTGGATGGTTGTGGAGGGTTGATGGATGGCTGTGGAAGGGCAGCGAGATGCCAGGAATGCTGCTCTGATACTAGGTGTTAGAACCCTTGCAGATTCTAAATTTGGGGTTGATCTCTTTAGGGGATCAGCCTCCTTGGAACTCTATAGGGGTTCCTCCCTCCAAGTTTCTGCTCAAAGGCTACAGAAAAGATTCATCTATTACTTAAGAAAAGAGAAGGAATACATGGCTATTTATAGGGCTTCTAAACCCGAACTCCTAATAGGACTCCTACTTAAGACTCTTACTTCTAACCAACTCCTAATAGGACTCCTACTCAAGACTCCTATTCCCTTACAACTACTAATTCTTCTCTAAGAAAAAACTCCATGAATGTCCCTCTCAATTAGGACTCTCCTAGCTAGAGTCCTAATAGAATGTCCCTCTTAATTAAGACTCTCCTAGCTAGAGTTCTAACAGATTCCTAACAGAATGTCCATCTCAATTAGGACTCTCCTAGAGTCCTAACAATGGACTTCTCGGATTTGTTCCCGCAGAACCTCCGACGACTGTCCGAACTTCCGTCGAACTCTCGAACTCCCAACGTGATCATTGTCTTGACTCCGGCGCAACTCCTACTGCATATCTTACTTTCATCGTAGTTAATCCTGCACACTTATCTCAACATATAGATTAGATAACAAATGACAATTGACTTCATCATCAAAATCCGAGATTCAACAATCTCCCCATTTTTTCTGATGACAATCAATTGATAATGGAGTTAACCTTAACTCCCCCTGTCTATATGCCATACTTGAGATAAGTCATTCTTGAATTCAGAACCTTTGAATTCAAGTGACATATTGATAAGTTAAAATCATTTAAGTTTATCAATACTCCCATCATGATTCCCATCATGACGTTTCTCTTTGAAGATGATGTCAAGGCTTGACATTCATTTTCAAATTTTACATTATAAGTTTGAATGATGGTAATAGTAGCAATTCATCATATTGTAAGATATCAACATGTAAAACTTCGAAGTAAGATTTTGATATCATTACATGATGCACACATTTCAAATGTTTTAGCAAGTATTGCATTTCATCACATGGTAAGATATCAATACGTAAAATTATGATGCAAGTTTTTTGTTTGATATCTTGACACGATACAAACAAGGCATAATGTAAATTATAGCAATCATAGCATCTATTCATATATCTCTTGGTGATGCAAGCATAGCATTAATACTAATATATTTCTCCCCCTTTGTCATCAACAAAAAGTGTGGTAATTGTGATACCAGACGAATAATATAAGCAAATTTTAAGCATAAGTGTGATAATTGTTCATGCCTTTACTACGTTCATGTTATTTTCCAATAGTGAGTGATAGGAAATCAATTATACAAGCATATAAAGGAAAGCATGATATGTAGATCGCTTTGAATACTTCTTCCTTTTTATTTGTTATAATCTTTTTGCATGAAGGAGGAAGGCCATTTGTGATACCAGCTATTTGTGAGTTTACTTTGAGTGAAGTTAAAATCGATGAGAGATTAAATCATGCTTCATTTTTACAAGGATCAAGATATGTATGTGAAACAAACCTTTGCAAGTAAAAACATTATCATCCATATTTCAAGATGAAATTTATAAGCAGGAATCATTTCATCAAATCCATTTCAGAAACATATTTTTCATATAATAAGTGTATGAGAAAATCCGATTGTTAGGATACCAATTGTTAAGCGACTCCGAAAATGAAATTAACACTTTCATGCATTCGGACAAGACTATGCTATAGATTTTCAAATACAATCATGAAGACAAAACATCCTTATTGTTATGGAAATTTTTGTATTCAACACATAATTTCCAACATGTTATTTAGGCATGTAATGGCAATCAAGTGATTTGATCATTCAATAAAGTCTGAAAAATAATTTTAACTAGTTTATGTATTCGGACACATCAACATTCCTAATTCTCTTCTTATGAAATCAAATTGTTCTTCACTTAGAGGTTTTGTAAAAATATCAGCTAGTTGATGTTTAATATTATGGCAATATAATAACATGACGCATCAACTGCATTGGTATATCATTTTCTCAAATTATATTTATCATGGAAACCAAGACACAAGGTTTTCAAGGTGGTTATAAAAACATTTAGTTTCAATGTAAAATCCGACAGTGAGTAACGAGATTAAACAATGAGTGATGTTTGTAACTCTGCTCACAAATAAATACATCAGGTAACCATATTAAAGATCAAGGCACAGGGCATTGTGATCATAGTGAGTAACATAAAGAGTTTACAATACACATATAAGCTCATTCAAGAGGTGGAAAATTAAAATGCCTAAATATAGAGTCAAATTGTCGATGAATTTGCTGCAGCTTAGATAGGATTTGATCTTGTCGATGTTCAAGCCGTTCTTGTCTTTGTTCAAATCGGTCCATCCGAATCCCAATATCTTTGACAGATGATGCAGGAGCTTGCTCAAATGAATGTGTTTCCTCAAAGGGACAGATCGGAGGAGATTGAGTACCCCTAAAGACTAGTGTTTCTAGTTCTGGTTCAGGTTGAGCGGGATCGGTTCTTCTAGGCATTCTAACCCAGTTACCGTTTCTATAAACACATCTTAATCGATGAAGTAGATTTTTATTTATTATGCTAAACCTATCTACTTTTATTACTTCTTCTTCCGGTGGTATTGGAATATCGTAGGCTTTCAGTATTCTAGTGATTATACCACCATATGAAAGCATCATGTCTTTCTTAGATAGTTCTAACATGTTTTGCTGGATAAGATAACCAAGACAAATGTCATGTCCTTTCATGATCCAATACATAGTTCCTAATTCTATTTGGCTTACTTCATCATGATGGTATTGTTTAGGGAGAATGATGCTAGTTAGGATATGATGAAGTACCTTAGTGTTTAGTAGCAGTAGATGTTCACAACTTTTAGGAACAAATGCTAAGTTGGGATTGGCGAAAATTGTTCCTAAGGCTTCAACATATGTTGTCCCAACAATTTCATCATCCCATGATCCTCTAAAGTAAAGTCCTCTATTTTTTATGGGAATGCCTATCATATCGCAAATGAATTTATCCGTAATGGAGATGTGTTATCCTAAGAGATAGGTAGACATTCTTTCTTCTTCATCTACTTGTATATTGTTGTAAAATAATCTAACAAATCTTGGATAGATGGGTTCACTAATTTGTAAAATAGGGAGTAGATCTAAGTTTGCAAACCATTGGATTGTCTCTAAGTCTCTTAGTTCATTTAAATCTACATGTTTTCCCTTATTGACACTCCTGAGTTCGAAAGAGGAAAACTTTTCAGCATGATATTTTGAATCGAAAAGGGTAAGATCAAAATCTTCCACTAATCTCCTCTTCCCTTTGTCCCTTGAGGATCTTCTAGATCCCATAACTACTGCTATTTAAGAGGATAGTAATGAGCAAGAGTAAATGAATCAAAAACAGAATTTAAGGGGTTCTTAGAGAATACCTTAGTGAGATCTTCAATAGAAGGAGAGATTGTTGATCTTTTGCTTCAAAATGAGGAGTATTTGGGATGCTATGAGGGGTGAAATGGAGGTGGCGAAGCTTTGGAAGAGTAAAGAGGGGAAGGGAGTGAGTTGGGGTCGGTTCCACCGCCGGCCCTAGCTCAGGTTAAAAAGAGGCAGAATTGCGGGTGGTTGCACCGCTAGCTGGGGCGGTGCAACCGCTTGCAACACATGACAGTCGGAGGTGCTACCTCCAGCTGGGGCGGTGCCACCTCTTGCAGGCGGTGAGCACTTGTTCTGATTGCAGTGTGATCTGATTTGAAAGTTTTTGACTTGAGAAGAATTTTCATTCAGAGCAATCAACTTTACTTACGTAATTACGTAAGAATTTTCATTGTAAGATAAGAAATTTTGCATGATCAAGATAGATCTTGTGACGTGCATACTCTAAATGTTGTGCATATGTTTGTGATAGATTGTTCAGGTTGGTAAGCCTTGCAAGTTCATGACAAACTTAGTAAGTTCATGATATAGTTGGATCCGAAAGTAACGAACGGATGAAATCAATGAGTTCGAAAATCTAGAGGATATGTGAAGTGAGAATCATGGGTTTCCAATTCTGAGAGATCAAATAGGATTGTACCTATTTCGTATTTGTAATTTTAATTTTCTAATCCTCTTCTGTTATTTAGGCTAGAGAGCATCGCGAGTTCTTTTTGGATCTCGGGTCATGAATATCGAGAATCCAAAGAGCAGGATATTATTTCTTGCTCCCAGCTTAAGATGTTTTATGTCTTTACAAGAAAGGATAATCTTTAGGTACCCATTTGCTTTTGGGTGCCTCAAAAATAGATCTACATTGTTTATCATGTTGCATAGAATTTATCATGGTTCCTTTAGGAACTCAAATTAATTTGTTCGGACTAATTTTCTTGAATGGACAATAATGCGTTTTGTGTCCAAGTTTGCAACAAAAGTTGCATTTGCTTTGGTGTCGAACATGTAAGATGGGGCCTTTTATGAAGGTGGTTGGATTTTGGTGAGGACTTCTCACAAATCCGATTCCACTTCTTTTGGGAACGTGACCCTTGTTTGCAAGGATCATGTTCTAGGACTTGCTACCAACCTCGAATTTCTTTAAGGTGTCCTTAAGTAGCAAGATTTCCTTTTGGAGAGTTTCTAGATCATGGCATTTTATGCATGAAACTAAACTATCATGATATTCAGTTTTTAACTTATCGAAATTACAAGTAAGACTATCATGCTCCTTTTTTAGCAATTTGTATTTTCTACTAATAATCTTGCATTCATCAAATAAGTCAAGGAAGGCATTTAATAATTCATCAAATGATAAATCTGCATCTATTAAATTCGTTACCTCCTCTCTGATGGCCATAAGGCGTAATGAGCAACTTGCTTGGTGTTGGACTCCTCTTCTTCGGACGTGCTCGAGTCACCCCACATTGCTTTGAGTGCCTTCTTCTTTGATGTTCTCTTTTTAACTTGGGGATAATCACTTTTGTAGTGTCTCGGCTTTTTGCACTCGTAGCAAATAACTTGGTCCTTCTTAGGTTCAAGTTTATTTTTTGTGTCATTCTTAAACTTGTTTCTTTTAATGAATTTTTTAAATTTTCTTGTTAGAAGTACCAAGTCATCGTCACAGTCCTCATCACTTGAGTTTTCTCTCAAGTGGTCTTCTGAAGTTCTAAGTGTCATATCCTTCCTGTTCTTTGGAAGGATGTCTTCTTGCTCTTCATGAGCTTTGCAAGTCATCTCATAGGTCATTAATGACCCGATTAGTTCTTCAAGAGGGAAGTTGTTTAGATCTTTCGCCTCTTGAATAGCAGTGACTTTAGGATCCCAACTCTTAGGAAGGGATCTTAGAATATTATTTACGAGCTCAAAATCCGAAAAAAATTTTCCGAGTCCTTTTAGACCGTTGACGACATCCGTGAAATGGGTAAACATGTCGCCAATAGTCTCACTCGGTTTCATCCGGAAAAGTTCGAAAGAATGTAACAAAAGATTGATTTTTGACTCTTTCACTCTACTTGTGCCTTCGTGAGTCACTTCGAGTGTGTGCCAAATATCAAATGCGGTTTCACAAACCGAAACACGGTTGAACTCGTTTTTATCAAGCGCACAAAATAAGGCATTCATAGCCTTTGCATTAAGAGCGAAAGCCTTCTTCTCCAATTCATTCCAATCGATCATTGGAAGAGAAGACTTCGAAAATCCATTTTCGACAAGATTCCAAA
The DNA here is from genome assembly GCF_036884655.1 of Musa acuminata AAA Group. Lineage (NCBI taxonomy): Eukaryota > Viridiplantae > Streptophyta > Magnoliopsida > Zingiberales > Musaceae > Musa > Musa acuminata. Next base: position 18,202,079 of record NC_088330.1, on the reverse strand, counting down.
GTTTAAAATCCATAGAAATAAGAAAGATCCTCATTTGAGTCTTCCAATAGGTGTAGTCCGTCCCATTGAACATGGGTGGACGTGTAATAGAATGGCCCTCTTGGTTTTCGGCGTATGCCATCTCTCTTGGGATTTAATCCGTTTGAGAGTTAACCCTGCTCTGATACCAATTGTTACGATCAAGAGCACAAAGAGGGGGGGCGGGGGGGTGAATTAGTGCAGCGGAAAACCTTCTACGATTAAAAAAACTGCGTTTGTTCGATACAAGTGATTTCGGTAAGAAAGCCTGATTCGTAAATCACAATAACTTTTGATTAAGCGAGATGCAGCAAAGATATAAATGCAGTTTACAGTTATGGTTCAAATCAGATAGTAGGCGCAAACTGAAATATAATATTCATACGAAAAAACTGATTTACGTCTAAATGCTAATTTGTAAATCACTTGATTAAGCGAGATGTAGTTAAAGCAAGGATATAAAGGCAGTTTGCAGTTATGATTGAAATCAAAACGTAAACGCAAACTGAAATATGATGATCGTACGATAAAAGATTTACATCTAAATGTCGATTCAGAAAGTGCAAAGCTTGAAACCCGATTGTATATGCGCAGAAAGCAGTAAGCTTTTGAGGAGATTTGTAGTAAGGATAAGATGCTCAAAGTAAATGCAAACCGAGATTTAGAGTGGTTTGGTCAATCTTGACCTACTCCACTTTTGGTTTCCTCCACCGACGAGGTCACAACGTCCACTAGAGGCCTTCCTTCAATAGGCGAAGGCCAACCACCCTTTTACAGTTTCACTCTTTTTGACAGGCTTAGGAGACAACCCTTACAGAATTTTCTCTCCTCTCTTTAAAGATCAGAACTTGGAAGAAAAGAGGGAGAAGAACTTTTGGCCTTTACAATAATTTTGAGCTCTAAGAATCACAGAATAAGATCAGGATTTCGGTGTGTTTTGAGTGCCCTTTCAGTGCTGAAAGGGTGGGGTATTTATAGGCCCCAACCCAATTTGAATTTGGAGCTCAAAATTGTCAATTCCCGAAATTTCGGGATCTGGCGGTTGCACCGCCTGGCAGAGCTCGAAGACTGAGCCTCTGGGCGGTGCCACCTCTTGTCAGGGGCGGTTGCACTTCCTGCCAAAGCTCGAAGACCGAGCTCAGGCGGTGCCACCGCCTGACTGAGGCAGTTGCACCGCTCAGCCAGAGCTCGATAACCGAGCCCAAGCGGTGCCACCTCCTGGCTGGGGCGGTTGCACCGCCCTGTCTCGCTCGGAGATTTAGCCCAAGCGGTGCCACCGCCTGGCTTGGGAGGTTCAACCGCCTGGCAGAAATCAGGGTCCGAATGGGTTGATCCATTCGGCCCAATTTGGGTTTTTCAGGGGCCCAATTGCCCCAAGATTAAGTTAATAGTTTCCTCCCATTTCCAACTTAATCATTGTGCTAACTACGATATTCCCTAAGACATTTACTGCAACTTGCTCCGATGCGTCAATCGCTTCTTCCGGCAAGCTTCCGACGAACTTCCGTCGATCATCCGATGAACCCTCGGTGATGCTCCTACGGACTTCCGGCAAACTTCTGGACTTACGACGATCCACTTGGCGAGTTTCGACAAGCTTCTTTGGCAAGCTCATGGACTTCTCGGATTTTTCCCACAGAACCTCCGACGATTGTCCGAACTTTCGTCGAACTCCCAACGTGATCATTGTCTTGACTCCGGCGCAACTCCTACTGCGTATCTTACTTTCATCGTAGTTAATCCTGCATACTTATCTCAACATATAAATTAGATAACAAATGACAATTGACTTCATCATCAAAATCCGAGATTCAACAATCTCTTTACTATTGCAATGGAAGGACTTAGCTATATGTTGGAATATACGGTCTCTGATGGCAGTATTAAGGTACCCCATGCTGGTCCTATTCATATATCACATATAATCTTTGCAGATGATCTTCTTAGCTTTCTTTAGAATGATTTAACTTCAGTAAGAAACCTAGCTACTATTCTGAATAATTTTGGTATAGTTTCTGGCCTTCTATTAAATCATGCGAAAAGTAAAGTCTACATGAGCCCTTGCATTGAGGACAAAGATGTTATTGCACATACCCTAGGGGTTAGTGAGGGAAATCTGCCAGTTACATATCTTTGTCTCCCACTTATATCCACTGGCATTCACAAAACCCACTGTCAGCCTATCCTGCAAAAGTAAAGAATAGAATTTTCCCTTGGAAAAATCGACTTCTTTCAAAAGCAGGACGACTTGAACTCATCCGTTTGGTGTTGTACTCTTACTCTATATATTGGTCTAATGTATTTCTTCTGCCTATTGGACTTCTCCAAGATATTGAACGGTTATTAATAAACTTCTTCTGGAGCGGCACAAATGATAAGACAATACATATGGTAAATTGGGACAGCATTTGCAAACCAAAAGATGAAGGGGGGCTGAACCTAAGAAATACTAGAGATTGGAATAAAGCAAGTTTGGTAAAGCAATTGTGGGACCTTTTGCAAAACAAATGTTCCTTATGGTCACAATGGGCTTCTGCTCGGTATCTTTCAAAGGAATCGATTTGGGAAATTTCCACAAGAACATACCACTCTACAGCTTGAAAAGGAATTTTAAAGGCAAGAAATTGGCTAATCAAACACATTTCTTATGCAATCTCTACTGAAACTAATACTAATATGTGGAATGATCCTTGGGTGAATGGGAATAGTATATTTCAATTATATGGTGACAGAATACGAAAATACCTTGGGGCTCCCAAAGATTGGAAGGTTTCCGAGTTCATTGCTAATGGTACCTGGTGTCTCCCTACTCCTATTTCTCTTGAAATGTTATCACTTTAGCCGACTATCACAGCTATTCCAATCAAGAACAACCCTTTAGATGTACTTATTTGGCTTTATGACAATGGTAAATTTAGTGCCACATCCGCATGGAATCAAATTAGGCAAAGAAATAACAAGTGGCTCCCAAGCAGTTGGACATGGGATCGACCGGGATCATAGAGACATTCCTTATGTATATGGCAGGCCCTTCTGAATAAACTATCTATAATAGACAATATGAAAAGAAGAGGTATCCATCATGTTAACCGATGCTCCCTTTGCATGCAACAAGAAGAAACTGTTGACCATCTCTATTTTGCTTATGACTATACTAAATGGATATGGAAGGAGATTCTCCAGCGATTCGAACTCAATAGAATGCCGCAACCAAACTTGCATCAAGAATTAGGTGACCTCATGCAATGTTTTTCAAGAAAATGACCTCTTATAGAATTGACAAAGGTTATATTCAAGTGCGCTATTTGGTGGATGTGGAAGGAAAGATGTAGTAGAATCTTTGAGTATCAACACACAAACAATGCTCAGCTCTTGACAGAGATTATTAGAGACTCAAGATCATGTATGGAGAACGATCTCAAAATGGAGCACCGTACACAAAGAGAAAAAGATATTTTTATCAAATTCAATTTTGCTATTAACTAAAGATCTTGGGCATGATGTTAAAAGCTATACCCACAGGAAATCTTGGCATATCTGGACTTTAAATTTTATTTGTTTGCCACAGTTAAGAGTTATAGTCTACAGCATGTGTAGTCATAACTACCACATGAGTACTCTACGAGTTACCTAGCTTCGTCTATAACTTGTATAGACAAAGCTATTTGTAGAAACTTTACACAAAATCAATTTACTTTTACTTATAAAAAAAAAGTGTTTTTAAACCATTGACGACATCAGTAAAATAGGTGTATATGTCTCCAATGGTTTCGCTTGGTTTCATACGAAATAATTCAAAATCATGCATTAAAAGATTAACTTTAGAATCTTTAACCCTATTTGTTCCTTTGTGTGTGATTTCAAGTGTGTGTCAAATGTTATGTGCAGTTTCGCAAATGGAAATCCAATTAAACTCATTTTTATCCAAAGCATTCATAGCTATTGCATTTAAAGAAAATGATTTTTTTTTAAGTCATTCCATTCATTCATAGGTTTAGAGAGGGGTTTGAAGGCCAAGTTCAACGATATTCCATAAATCAAGGTTCAAATAAAGTAAAAAAACTCTCATCCGAGTTTTTTAATATGTATAGTCCATCCAATTAAACATAGGAGGACGAATGATAAAGTGACCCTCTTGAAAGCCAATAAGAGCAATTTCTCTTGGGTGTTAAATCAAATGAGAAAATGACGTGGCTCTGATACCAACTGTTAGGATCGAGTTGGCACTAAGAGGGGGGGGGTGTTAGAACCCGTGCAAATTCTAAACTTGGGGTTGATCTCTTTAGGGGATCGGCCTCCTTGGAACTCTATAGGGGTTCCTCCCTCCAAGTTTCTGCTCAAAGGCTGCAGAGAAGATTCATCTATTGCTTATGAAAAGAGAAGGAATATATGACTATTTATAGGGCTTCTAAACCCTAACTCCTAATAGGACTCCTACTTAAGACTCTTACTTCTAACCAACTCCTAGTAGGACTCCTAGTCAAGACTCCTATTCCCTTACAACTCCTAATTCTTCTCTAAGAAAACACCTCCTACATGAATGTCCCTCTCAATTAGGACTCTCCTAACTAGAGTCCTAACAGAATGTCCCTCTCAATTAGGACTCTCCTAGCTAGAGTCCTAACAGAATGTCCCTCTCAATTAGGACTCTCCTAGCTAGAGTCCTAACAAACCCGCCCTCTTCAAATCAGCCTTGTCCTCGAGGCTGACGATTCATGAATTTTGGGAATTTGATCTTCAAGTCATCATAGTTCTCCAAAGTGGCATCTTCTGTTAGTAGGTTTGCCCACTGTATTAGCAATTCAGTAGTGGATCGTCGTCGTCGAGTCATAATCCGTCGATCAATAATGGCACTTGGCTGAGTCTGAAGTCCTCCTTGGGTAGTCATATTTGGTGGGTGGCTTTGGGCTATCTCCAAGCACCTATTTACAACTTCTGTCTAGCCGTCGGTTTGTGAGTGATATGCCATACTCCTTTTCAATTTAGTACTCTTATAGTGTAATTCTTTTGAGTCCCAATTGTAATGAGCTACGGAGCTTGGTGCTTCCTCCAATTTTTTTATAATCTTACTAGTCTCTGAATCTTCCTGCCATTCCATCTTAATATCCTCAAGGAAGTCGTTGGTCGGAAGTGAAATGGCCAAAACTTTAGCTTGCTCGGGTAGCTGCGAAAGCGCATCTGCAAGAACATTCTCTTTCCCCTTTTTGTAAGTTATTTCATAATCAAATCCAAGAAGTTTTGTTACCTAGTTTTGCTGCTCAGGGGATGATATCTTTTGCTCTAAAAAGTACTTGAGGCTTTTATGGTCGGTTTTAATTTGAAATCGTCGACAAATCAAGTAGGGTCTCCACCTCGTTGCTGCGCGCACAATGGCGAGCATCTCCTTATCATATGTTGACTTATTTTGATGGGAGGGAGATAATGTCTTGCTAGTGTATGCGAGTGGTCGACCATCTTGCATGAGAATTGCTCCAATTCCGACTCCAGATGCGTCGGCCTCAATAATGGAGGGTCGGTTGAAATCTGGTAGTGTTAGCACCGGCGTCGTCGTCATGGCTGCCTTAAGTTTGTCGAAGGCAACGGAGGCTCTCTCTGACCATTGGAAGACATCTTTTTTCAGAAAGGAAGTAAGTGGTGCACTGATCTCTCCATAGTTTTTCACGAACTTGCAGTAGTAGCTTATTAAACCCAGAAAGCCATGTAGCAATTTTATGTTCCTCGGGGTCAGCCAATTTTGCATTGCAACAATTTTGAAGGGGTCTACTGCCACACCTTCCTCTGATATGATATGCCCAAGATATTCCACCTTCTTTTGAAGAAAGCAAAAATTCATGGTGGTTATTGTGTGTTCAAAAGGTGGTTTTCGGTATGTCTTCTTCGCATACTCGTATTTGATGATACCCGGATCGAAGGTCCAGCTTTGTGAAGATTTGTGCTCCATTTCATCTTACAACTCATCTACTACTGGAATAGGGTATTTATCCTTGATGGTTATGCCATTGAGAGTTCGGTAATCAACACATAATCGCCATATTCCATCCTTCTTTCGTATGAGGAGCACCGGTGAAGAGTAGGGGCTACAACATGGCCGAATAACTCTTGTTTTGAGCATCTCTTTTACAATCCTTTCTATTTCATCCTTCTGGAGATGTGGATACTGATATGGCTGAGCATTTGCTGGAGATTGGCCTGGAAGAATCGTTATACAATGATCATACCGACGGGTAAGAGGTAGGTTGCGTAGTTCGTCAAATATATCTGAAAATTCAGCAAGCAAAGGAAGTAGATTTAGATCTTCCAATTTTGTTGGCTCTCCCTTAGTTTGCTGCTCAAGTTGTACCAAAAAGCCACTTCATGCTTTATGCAAAACCTTCTTCATTTGTTGTGTACAAATCATCGTTACGTCGCCCCCACGTTTCCCATGCAGTATCACCTGTTTCTCCTTACTGTAAAATTTCATAATTAGTTTCATAAAATTCCAAGAAAAATCACCTAATGCTGTCAATCATTTAATTCTGAGCATGGCCTCATGATCATCAAGAGGGAGAAGGAAGAAATCTGCAATTATCTCTTGGTCCTGCAGCAATAGTTTCTCCTGCGGGCGCCTACGATCACACTTCAAAATCCGTCTGTCGGTGACCTTAACATCAAACTTGCAACGATTCTCGATAGGTAATGCCATTCGGATAGCAACCTTACTGTTTAGGATATTATTAGTGCTGCCCGTGTCGATGAAAACAGTGATCAGTTGTTGTTTGAGAAGGCCTCCAACTTTCATCATTTGCGGGTTTGAGTAGCCGGCTAGTGCATGTACCGTAACTTCGGTCGGTTGTGGCTCTTCTTCTGCATCCTCTTCTTTATGTTCAATGCTCTCTTCTGGATGTTCAATAACCTCTTCTTCTACTAGTTCAATGATAAAAAGTCTCCCTTCACTACAGCGATGCTCATGGCTCCACGGCTCGACGCAATGCCAACATAACCCCTTCACAGATCGCCCCTGAAGCTCTTCTCTTGTCAACCTTTTTGGTGCAGGGACTCGGTCAACAGTAGGGGGGGCTAAGGGCTTCAATATTACTGGTTGAGGAGTGACCCTAGTCCTTCGAGCTTCATGGTTCAATTGCTCCTCTTGATGTTGTGCGAAAGAGATGGTTGCCATAAGCGTGTACGGTTGTCACGCTTTAACTTCTCCTCGGATCTCCGGCTTCAAGCCCTCAATAAAGGTCCTCAATAGCTGTTTTTGAGACCAATCAAGAGTTTGATTAGATAACCTTTCAAACCTGGTTTGGTACTCCTGAATAGTGGAGGTTTGTCGGATCTTTGCTAGTTGTCCATCAATATTCTCGTAATCGGTTGATCTGAAGCGGATCAGCAGTCCTTCTTTGAATTGTTGCCATGAAAGGACTCCATAAGTATGTTCAAACTAGTCAAACCACTATATAGCATCCCCTTCAAGATGTATAGCTGCAATTTTCACCATAGATGCATCCGCGGTTTTGTGGTACCGAAAATATCGCTCCGCGTGCAAGATCCAACCAATCGGGTCTCCTTCTTCCCATCTAAGGAAGTCCACCCTTATGCATGGATAGTTGGGATCGATCATAGAGCCTCCCCTCCCTTGGAACTCATCTCTTCGGGCCTGGTGTGATTGGGCAAAGCTCTCTCCGTGATATGATTTTTTCGGGCTTAGTAGTCGGCCCAATCTGAGTTCGGTAAAGAGCGTCCGAATCTTATCCTCCATTCGTGCCTCCAAGGCTTCGAATTTAGCATCGATTGCCTCCTTAGATGCCATAGTATATGCCTTCAAATCTATGATGTTAAGATCTCTCTTTTGTTGTCAGGTTAAAGACATGTATAGGTTGAAAGAAGTGACGGTCGAAAGGGTTGGTGGATCGGTGGATGTAGGCTACGATTTAGGCTTATTTTGTGGCTGTTTTGGGTGCAGTTTGAGGGTGTGGTTTGGTGGAGTTTTAGGGCTGTGGATGAAAGTTTTGGATCTGTGGTAGATGGCAGCAAAGGTTGGAGAGAAATCAGTGGAAGTTGCAGCAAGTATGTGCTGTCTTGTAAGAGCAGAATTGTCGTCGAAGAAACAGCGGTTTCTCGACGTAATTTACACCAAAAACTTGAGAGAATTGAGGAGGGAATTGATAGCAAAATCACAGTTTAAATGACAGCAAGGATGACTAATTTAATCAAGAAAATTTCGGCAGTATAACAGCAAGGAAATTGGTGCAAGTTGCGATAGCAGAATTCTCGTCGAAAAATTTCAGCAGTTTACGATGAAAATTTATAGCAACACAAAAATCGGTTTTAGAGATGAATTCCTCAATAGATCAATCTTAGATGGAAGCCAAGATGATCTATAAAGTGTATAAGAAATTTCATTCAAAAAATATTGCAAATAGATGGGTTAAGGCAACAATATGCGATTGATATTTTCTGCAGCATAGATTTTTAAGTATAGCAGATTGGACGTAAAAGATCAGAAGTTTATATTGAGAATTTTTTGATGAAACCAAAGGAAAATCCACTATTAGGAAGTGTCAAAGCTATCATAAAAATTTCGTAGAGATTTGGATAGAAACAACGTAGTATCAAAATCAAACAATCAGTGCTATGCGGCTGAAATTTTATGGTGCAGATTTTCAAGTATAGCAGATTAGATGTAAAATATCAATGGTTTATATTGAGAATATTTTGACAAAATCAAAGGGAAATATGCTGTTAGGAAGTGTCAAAGATGTCATAAAATTTCGTGGAGATTTGGATAGAAAAAACATAGTAGCAATATCAAACAGACAGTGCTATACGGTTGGAATTCTTCAATGTATCTTTCGTCGTAGAGATGAAAACTTTATGACGAAAAGTTTATGCAGCACTATAGGAATAATTTTTTTGGGATTTTCAAATAAAGATAACTAAATTGCAGCAGCAGTAAGGTAGGAAACCAGAACCTGTTCCAATTCACGGGGAGATCAAAGGGTGATCCGCGGTGGTGGAGATGATGGCGGAATTCGGCGACGATCTTTTAAGCAATTGTGGGAATTGCTTTGGGCGGTTGTGTAGGGCTGATGGATGGCAGTGGAAGGGCAGCGAGATGCCAAGAACGCTGCTCTAATACCAGGTGTTAGAACCCTTGCAGATTCTAAACTTGGGGTTGATCTCTTTAGGGGATTGGCCTCCTTGGAACTCTATAGGGGTTCCTCCCTCCAAGTTGCTGCTCAAAGGCTGCAGAAAAGATTCATCTATTGCTTATGAAAAGAGAAGGAATACATGGCTATTTATAGGGCTTCTAAACCCTAACTCCTAATAGGACTCCTACTTAAGACTCTTACTTCTAACCAACTCCTAGTAGGACTCCTAGTCAAGACTCCTTGAGTAGGTGTTAGAACCCTTGCAGATTCTAAACTTGGGATTGATCTCTTTAGGGGATCGACCTCCTTGGAACTCTATAGGGGTTCCTCTCTCCAAGTTGCTGCTCAAAGGCTGCAGAAAAGATTCATCTATTGCTTATGAAAAGAGAAGGAATACATGGCTATTTATAGGGCTTCTAAACTCTAATAAGCATTTGTACTGTATTCCTAGTGTCCCCACATAAGCAACTGTGGGACCAGCTGCATCCATCATATGGACGAGTATACAGTACACCAATTTATCTGGTTATCTCGATGTCCTTCTCGAGTAACCTATGATCAGGATTATTTAGGGTCTGTGTTTAAAGGTGAATCGGTCTCATTATCATGATTTCAACACGATTTGATTCTCATTGCACAGATCCAAAGACATCACAATATATATGTGTATATGTAATAATTAATATAAAGTGATAAAATGTCAAAAATATAATAAGCAAAAGATTGTGTGTCAAGTCACACATGTCATCACTCACGTGATTGGCATGTAGAGTACCTATGACTAGTACAACAGTCCTAAGGAAGAAGTATGGCTCACCGCACCTAATTGCTGCAGTCGTCTCACCCACCTTTTATCATTGCAGACTCCCACTTTGCTTCCTCAGATTGGTATATATCCTCATCATCTACATTTGACACTCTAGTTACTGTCCCCGTAGGAAACCATAGTACTTTTTCCTCTACAAGCATTATATTTCCATCAATGCTGCAACTCTCATCCCCTTCAAGTTATCCGAAGGTGGCAACTATGCATCTTGGCATGCTTAATTTTCTAATCTCCTATTTAGCTATGATCTACTAGGCTACGTCAATGACTCTCTTTATTGTCCACCAACGATGCTCAACATCCCAAGAGCACCCAATCCAGTACCATGGTTTCCTCCAAGCAATTCAAGCCTCATCCTCCAAGCAATTCAAGCCTTAGTCGCTGGATCCCTTGCTCCACTTATATCTTCATGTAACACTACTACTGAAGCCTAGTGTAAGTTGCAAACCACCTTAGCATATCATTCATGTACTCACATGCTTAGTCTCCTATCTAGCCTTATGAAAAAAAAAATAAGAGGGAAGTACTATTGCCGATTATCTACAAAATATAAAAGTTATCATTGATAACTTGACCTTGATAGGTCATTCTGTTAGTGATGAAGAAGTCATTGTCCACACCTTTAACAGCCTAGGGGACGAGTACAAGAAACTAGCAGCAATAATACGGTCATGTGACTCACCAATGTCATTCGAAAAACTCTACGACAAGTTGACTGACTTTGAGACATATCTCAAGCGAGAGGATAAATTGCTAGGATCATCCATCATAGCTCAAGTCAATCAAAAATCCAAAAAGAGAGGCAACCAGTATAACAAGACTGCCAACAAATGTTTGACGAAGATGTCTTCTAAAGTTATGAGCTCCAAGCAAACCATCCCTCCTCCACAGCATCAACATTTTAATCACAACTATCAAGGCGACTACTTCAATTATCCTCAACTCTAGCATCCTGAACATCAAAGTAAACAAAGAGTTGTCTGTCAATTGTGTGACAAAGTTGAACACTCTACAAAAGTCTGTCGATCTTAACCCAGACTTCCTCCTCCATCACATCGGCCCCAAGCAAATCTCACGACTACTTCGAATGCCAGTCAAAACAATTGGATTATGGACTCTGGCATATCCCATTATATTACCTTTAATCTACAAAACTTATCCATCCACAACAACTATGATGGAAATAAAGATATTATCATTGGTGATGGTAAAGGAATTCTCATTACTCATATTGGTTCCACGATGCTTAATTCACATAACATAACTTTTACACTCGATCATGTTTTGTGTGTACCTCACATCAAATGAAATCTCATTTTCATTTCTCAATTTTGTAAATAAAATAATATCTCAATTGAATTTTTTCCTAACTCCTTTCTTGTCATGGATTTGAGCACGGGGGCATCCTTGATCCGAGGCTAGAGTAAGGATAACATTTACGAGTGACAAATTACCCAACCTACTGCCTACTCTTCTATCACAACTCCAATTGATGTGTGGCATCATCGTCTTGGTCATCCCTCATCCTCTATCCAATAAAAATTACTTTCTTATTTTTTACTTCCTACTCTTAAAATCAGTAGCATTATAACTTATTGTGATGCTTGTTTAAGCAATAAAAGTCATAGACTCTCTTTTGGAATCTCCTCCATAACCTGCTCTAAACCTTTTAAAATTATTTATACTGATGTTTGGGGCCCTGCCCCAATCACTTCGTTTGAAAAGTTTAGATTTTATATCATTTTCATATACTACTTTACCAAATATATATGGTTATACCCTCTCTATCATAAATATGAAGTTTCAACAATATTTTCCAACTTTAGAAGGTTGGTCGAGAACTTCTTTTAGTCTACAATCAAAACAGTTTACTTTGATAGCGCCGGTGAATATCAAGCCCTCACATCCTATCTTTTAGCTTGTGGTATACAACATCTTAAGTCACCCCCATATACTCTTTAACTAATTGGTTCACACTCTTTCATTAAGCTTCCATGCTAGCAACATTTTGGTTTGTAGCCTTTTAAACTGTCATTGGGCTCATCAATCGTATGCTCATTCCAATCCTTTATTACCAGTCACCATTTGAAAAACTATTTTACAAATCTCTAAATATAACATCCCTCATTTCTGAATTTTCGTATAAGTTTCTAATTGAAATGTAAGTATCTATTTTAAATTTGATAAAATTTCAAAGTATAAATCTGAGAATTTATTCATAAGAGTTGGAGGATTTGTTAAAGAAAAATCTGAGGACCTATATGTAAACCCTGAGGACCTAATCGTAAATATAATAAATACAAGGACTAAATTGCAAAATGCACAAAATGACAAATCCCACCATTTAAGCCTCTCTGCCTTCGTTCTTAAGGAAGCAGAGAAGGCAGCTGCGTGGCTGATCAGGGAAAGAAAGAAAGAAGAAGAAGAAGAAGAAGAAGAAAAAAAAAAAAAATTGGGGCTTTAAGGTTTCTTGCTCAAATCTTCTCACTTAGGGTCAAAATTCTCAAAGGCAAGTGTTCTAACCCCATTCTACAGAAGTATTAGTCTATGTTCCTATATTGATCCTGAAAGATTTATGCTTAGAATCTGATATTTCTCTCTTTGGACATAAAACCAAGGATCTAAAATTTTTTCGGTAAACTGACCCCTATGCACTGTTTCAGCTATAAATTTTAGCACCAAATGTGGATTCAGGCAAGACCTAGCTCGTTCGGAATTAGACTCTTATATCTTTCTTTTGACACTGATTTTGTAGATTTTGGATACCGAATACTTACCCAAACGTCTGTTTCAAATTAGCCTATTGATGCTGCAGAATAGGGATCAACATTTCTAACCTTTCGATACTAAAATACCTATAAGTCCCTGTTGGAAATTCTAATTTGTACCAATCTGATTTCGTTCAAAACTAGACTTGTAGACCTTTCTTTTGACATATAGATTGAAAAATTTGGAATTCAAATGCCTACCCTATTATCTGTTGAATCCGACCCTATGAATTCTGCAAGACAATGATTTTGTTTTTGATCTTGTGTTACCAAATCAAAGGTAACTCCTTCTTGGAAACCATGATTCATACGAAACTTGTTTCAACAGAAAATAGATTGATATATCTTTTGACAATAGCCTTCTTGAGGGTATTGGTGCATAATTGGCAATCTGAATCATTTGTTCAATGTGCCTCTTGAATTCTGCTAGAAATCGAGCTTTGATCGATTTCGTATCTTCGGTTTTCGTTCGTCTGGAAATAGATTTTGTTCAGTTCCCTTCACTCAATTGTGGCTTATATTAATGTTTGAATTCTCGTTTTCTCTTGTCTATAAATTATTACCATTCCTGAACATATTGTGTAACGTTTATGCTATATCACATTGACTTATACAGGCACATGTAAAACCCATTGTTCCGCATTTGCTTTCGATGTGTGCCTATTCTAGTTTCTTTCCTTTGGATATCGAATTCATCTAACCTTCTTATCTGAATTGAGTTGTATGTGATTGCTTGGATTCCATAAGTGCCCTTGCTTTCAATTCCTTTCAAACCTGAATATAATTATGAAAGATTATTGCTTACTTCGAATTGACTCGTAAAGGCACATGTACGTTTTGTTGTTTCGTGTGTGCTTCCGATATGTGCTATTCATTGTTCATACTATCCTTTTGTACTCTGGTGTTTGTGGGATTTGTGAACCTTTGCCAGAAATGGTAAAGGGAGTTATGCATAGAGCCTGCAATGCTCTGCCGGCCCCCTCTGACTTCACCTAGACGTGGGTGGATGGAGCTCCCAGACATGGGAGACCTCCCAGACGTGGGAGACTTCTGTCTGGTGATCATTCAGAAATGGATGAATCACATTCTGTCTGTGGTCCCACTACACCTTCTGTATGTTTGATATGATATCCAGAGATTTAGTTATGTGTTTCTGTACATGCTTTAGATAAGAATGATATGAATGCAACGTCAAAGACGACGTTTGAGCTTCTATTTGGTATTTGATATTGATATGCTCCGAAATGTTCTGTACACCGTTGATATGCTCCGGAACATTTCATACGCCACTGATAAGCTCCGAAACATTTCATTTGTTATTTATATGCTCCGAAATGTTTCATTCATTGTTGATATGCTTCGAAATGTTCCATACGCCATTGATATGCTCCGGAACATTTCATATGCCATTGATAAGCTCCGATATGTTTCATTTGTTATTGATATGCTTTGAAATGTTCCATACGCCATTGATATGCTCCGAAACATTTCATATGCCATTGATAAGCTCCGATATATTTCAATTGTTATTGATATGCTCCAAAACGTTTTATTCGTTACTGATAGAGGTATAATTACTCTTTGCCCCATCTGTTATGAACCAAGTATGTTTGATTGAAATGACATTTGTGATTCTGCACCTAACGATATTACGTCTATGAATTCTTATATCCTGCCTTGTATTATGAAACTTTATCTCTTTGGAAGTTGTCCTCTTTTGACATGGATATGTTAGTCACTTGCTGAGCTCTTTATGCTCACCCCGTTGTTGTATAAATTTTTCAGGATAGCGTATCGCTTGCTTAAATGTTAAGATTGGGCTGAGGCAGTGGAAAGTTAGAAGATTTTGGGCAGATCTTTATTAGCATATATGTATTTGTTGTATAAGCCACTTTGTATCTAATGAAATGTTGATGATGAATCTAAACTTGTGGATTTTGTGTAAGTTAAAGGATCTCTCATGTTTAGGATTTTGGAATGTTAAGTTAAATTCGTGCAATGATATGAACTTATGGTAAACGTTGGTTTGGTGACTGCATAGACTTCCCCACTTGTGAATTTATGTTGTGGTTATTATTTTGATGAGTTGAGTTCAGATTTTATGAATCATCGAGCGATGTGTTGTATGTATATGAACTGCATAGGGTTTATAAATTTGTAGATTATAGAGGTGAAATTTTGATCTGAATGTTTTCTTAGCGACCTCAAATGTTAGTTTGGATCCTGGATTGATTTGTTTTCTTGAATTTTGATATTATCGATATTTTGAGGGGCGTGACAGAGGTGGTATCATAGCATAGTTTGAGGATCACTGAAATATTTGATATGTTGACGTACAAAATATATTGAGGTCTAATAAACTATAGTGATTGGTGGAAATTTTCTTTGATGCATTTTAGGAATTTGGGATGACGAGGACATTTGGTCCACCTATTTCATTTGTTTCTGATTAATTAAGGGGAATGAAAGGATTGATCGGGGATATTGAATCAGAGTGGCGTAGCAGAAGCATAATGAACCTAATTTCATTTGTGGTAGAAAAATGGATGATGCAAACAGAGAAGATATTTAGTGTACAAAATTGTTCTAATGATCAAAAGATTTCTTTTGCCACCTTATATTGGATGTAAAGGCTGATCATTAATGGGAACAATGAAAAGAATTTTTGAAGATCAGTGGCAAGAATGATAAGGACACGTTAACCAATAAAAATATGATTAGAAATGAATCAGAAATTGATAACAAGGGTCAAGACATTTGGATTTGAAAAGGAAAGTCACCACAAAAGACTCAGTCATGTGTGAATTGCAAGTTAAATTATGAAACAAGTTTGTGTTTGTGGGTGGCTAGAGTCTATTTTGCGTGCGGAAAGTTAGATCATAAAATAAAAGATTGCCCCTTGAACAAGAAAAAAGAGTCACTGCCTCATAAATCATCAGCCCATGTTAGAGTGTATGCTATCACTGAATATGATTCTAAAACTTCTGAATTAGTGATCGAAGGTATTATGCATGTTTATGAAAGAATACAAATATTTGTTTGACCATGGGTCTCATCAATGATTTGATTCAGAGTATTTTGCTTATCACTTGGGTATTCCATCTAGACACATGCATTATGTGCTATATGTAAATACGATCTTTAGAGATTCTTTGATAACAGACTTGAATCTGGTCCTCTTGTCTGATTTTATTGGAGAACTTGAACTTTTTGCTGATTTAATTCTCCTAAAGATTTGGAGTTTGATATTATACTTGGTATGGATTGGCTATCTTCTTATCATACCAGTATGGATTGTTATATAACAAATGATCACTTTTTGCATATTTGATCAGTCGATCTTTTATTTTGAAAGTATTGGACATGATTTATCTCTTTGCCTAATGTATCCCAGAATGACTTGCTTGGATTACCTCCAAACGTGACTTTGCTTTTGATTTGGTCCTTGGGACAATCCCAATATCTAAGCCTCTCTACACAATGATATCATTTGAGTAAGTGGAATTGGAAAAGCAACTACGAGGGCTATTAAATAAGAATTTTATTTGGCTTAATATTTCATCATGGGGTGCTCCGGTGTTAGTTAAAAAGATAGAGGGAACATTGAGGCTTTGTATTGATTATGGCCAGTTGAATTAGGTGACCATCAAAAACAAGTATCCCATACCCAGAATTGATGATTTGTTTGATCAACTATAGGGTGCACAAGTATTCTCTAAGATTGACCTGATATCAGGTTACTATTAGTTGAAGATCAAGGAGGAGGATATTTCAAAAATAACTATTAGAACTCGTTATGGTCACTATGAATTCTTGGTGATGCCTTTTGGTTTGACTAATGCCCCTGCAGCTTTTATGGAACTAATGAATAGGATATTTCAACCGCTCTTGGATGACTGTGTAATTGTATTCATTGATGACATATTGGTGTATTCAAGGAGTAATCGGGAGCATGAGGAACACTTGAGAAATGTATTGTCCATACTAAGAGAAAAGAAGTTGTATGCAAAGTTCAGCAAATGTGAATTGTGGGTGAATGAAGTTGCTTTCTTAGGCCATGTGATTTCAGAGAAGGGTATATCTGTTGATCCAAAGAAAATAGAAGCTGTAGTTGAATGAGAAGTACCAACAAATGTAATAGAAATTAGAAGCTTCTTGGGCATGGCATGTTATTACAAGAGATTTGTGGAGGGATTTTCTTGAATCGCTCAACCTCTCACCAAACTCACTAAAAAGAATGTGAAATTTGTATGGGGTGATGATTGTGAGCAAAGTTTTCAAGAGTTAAAAAAGAAGATTGACTAGTGCTCCTATTCTCACTATTCCAAGTGGTAGTGAGGGATTTGTAGTTTATACTGATGCTTCAAGAAAGGGCCTTGGATGTGTTTTAATGCAGGAAGGGGGAGTGATTGCTTATGCTTCTCGGCAACTAAAAGGTTATGAATTGAATTATCCAACTCATGATTTGGAATTGGCAGCAATTATTTTTGCTCTAAAGATTTGGAGAGAGTATGTGTACCAAATGAACCAAATATCAAGAATCAAATCCTAAAGGAAAGTCATACTTCGAAGTACACCATGCATCCTGGGAGCACTGAGATGTATAGAGATCTCCAAAGTCATTATTGGTGGGAAGGCATGAAGAAGGAAATTGCAATGTATGTTTCAAAATGTTTGACTTGTTAGCAAATCAAAGTAGAACACCAAAGACCTGGAGGGTTGTTGCAACCTTTAGATATTCCTGAATGGAAATAGGAATCTGTTACCATGGATTTTGTTTCAGGACTACCCAGAACCTCTAGAAAGCATGATGCTATTTGGGTTATCATTGATATGTTAACAAAATCTACACATTTCCTACCGATTAATATGACATATTCGCTTGATAGACTTGCAGATCTATATGTCAATGAAATAGTAAGACTTCATGGCATTCCAAAGGAGATCATCTCTGATAGAGACTCCAGATTTCTCTCTAGATTCTGGAGAAGATTACAGGAATCTATGGGAACTAAAGTCAAGTTTAGTACTGTATATCATCCTCAGACTGACGGTCAGTCAGAAAGAACAATTCAAACACTTGAGGATTTTCTTAGAGCCTATGTTATGGAATGGAAAGGTGAATGGGATAAAAATTTATCTTATGTGGAAGAGCCCAATCAAATTGTTGATAAGAAGGAAAAGATCTTAAGGAATCGGGTTATCCCTCTAGTTCAAGTAATTTGGAGACATCATTCTGGAGAGGAAATAACCTGGGAGCTAGAGGAGGAAATGAAAAAAGTTTATCCCCATCTCTTCATCGATAGAGGTATAATAAATTTAGAGGACTAAATTTTTCTTTTAAGGGGGGGAGAGTGTAACATCCCTCATTTCTGAATTTTCGTATAAGTTTCTAATTGAAATGTAAGTATCTATTTTAAATTTGATAAAATTTTAAAGTATGAATCTGAGAACTTATTCATAAGAGTTGGAGGATTTGTTAAAGAAAAATCTGAGGACCTATATGTAAACCCTGAGGACCTAATCGTAAATATAATAAATACAAGGACTAAATTACAAAATACACAAAATGACAAATCCCACCATTTAAGCCTCTCTGCCTTCATTCTTAAGGAAGCAGAGAAGGCAGCTACGTGGATGATCAGGGAAAGAAAGAAAGAAGAAGAAGAAGAAGAAAAAAAATTGGGGCTTTAAGGTTTCTTGCTCAAATCTTCTCACTTAGGGTCAAAATTCTCAAAGGCAAGTGTTCTAACCCCATCCTATAGAAGTATTAGTCTATGTTCCTATATTGATTCTGAAAGATTTAAGCTTAGAACATGATATTTCTCTCTTTGGACATAAAACCAAAGATCTAAAATTTTTTCGGTAAACTAACCCCTATGCACTATTTCAGCTATAAATTTTAGCACCAAATTTGGATTCAGGCAAGACCTAGCTCGTTTGGAATTAGACTCTTATATCTTTCTTTTGACACTGTTTTTGTAGATTTTGGACACCGAATACTTATCCGAACGTCTGTTTCAAATGAGCCTTTTGATGCTGCAGAACAGGGATCAACATTTCTAACCTTTCGATACTAAAATACCTATAAGTCCCTGTTGGAAATTCTGATTTGTACCAAACTGATTTCGTTCGAAACTAGATTTGTAGTTCTTTCTTTTGACATATAGATTAAAAATTTTGGAATTCAAATGCCTACCCTATTATCTGTTGAATCCGACCCTATGAATTCTACAAGACAATGATTTTGTTTTTGACCTTGTGTTACCAAATCAAAGGTAACTCCTTGTTGGAAACCATGATTCGTACGAAACTTTTTTCAACAGAAAATAGATTGATATATCTTTTGACAATAGCCTTCTTGAGGGTATTGGAGCATAATTGGCAATCTGAATCATTTGTTCAATGTGCCTCTTGAATTCTGCTAGAAATCGAGCTTTGATCGATTTCGTATCTTCTGTTTTCGTTCGTCTGGAAATAGATTTTGTTCAGTTCCCTTCACTCAATTGTGACTTATATTAATGTTTGAATTCTCGTTTTCTCTTATCTATAAATTATTACCATTCCTGAACATATTGTGTAACGTTTATGCTATATCACATTGACTTATATAGGCACATGTATAACCCATTGTTCCGCATTTGCTTTCAATGTGTGCCTATTCTAGTTTCTTTCCTTTGGATATCGAATTCATCTAACCTTCTTCTCTGAATTGAGTTGTATGTGATTGCTTGGATTCCATAAGTGCCCTTGCTTTCAATTCCTTTCAAACCTGAATATAATTGTGAAAGATTATTGCTTACTTCGGATTGACTCGTAAAGGCACATGTACGTTTTGTTGTTCCGCGTGTGCTTCCGATATGTGCTATTCATTGTTCATACTATCCTTTTGTACTCTGGTGTTTGTGGGATTTGTGAACCTTTGCCAGAAATGGTAAAGGGAGTTATGCATAGAGCCTACGATGCTCTGCCGGCCCCCTCTGACTTCACCTAGACGTGGGTGGATGGAGCTCCCAGACGTGGGAGACCTCCCAGACGTGGGAGACTTATGTCTGGTGGTCATTCAGAAATGGATGAATCACATTCTGTCTGTGGTCCCACTACACCTTCTGTATGTTTGATATGATATCCAGAGCTTTGGTTATGTATTTTTGTACATACTTTGGATAAGAATGATATGAATGCAACGTCAAAGACGACGTTTGAGCTTCTATTTGGTATTTGATATTGATATGCTCTGAAATGTTCTGTACGCCGTTGATATGCTCCGGAACATTTCATACGCCAGTGATAAGCTCCGAAGCATTTCATTTGTTATTTATATGCTCCGAAATGTTTCATTCATTGTTGATATGCTTCGAAATGTTCCATACGCTATTGATATGCTCCGGAACATTTCATATGTCATTGATAAGCTCTGATATGTTTCATTTGTTATTGATATGCTTTGAAATGTTCCATACGCCATTGATATGCTCCGAAACATTTCATATGCCATTGATAAGCTCCAATATATTTCATTTGTTATTGATATGCTCCAAAACGTTTTATTCGTTACTGATAGAGGTATAATTACTCTTTTCCCCATCTGTTATGAACCAAGTATGTTTGATTGAAATGACATTTGTGATTCTGAACCTAACGATATTACGTCTATGAATTCTTATATCCTGCCTTGTATTATGAAACTTTATCTCTTTGGAAGTTGTCCTCTTTTGACATGGATATGTTAGTCACTTGCTGAGCTCTTTATGCTCACCCCGTTGTTGTATAAATTTTTCAGGATAGCGTATCGCTTGCTTAAATGTTAAGATTGGGCTGAGGCAGTGGAAAGTTAGAAGATTTTGGGCAGATCTTTATTAGCATATATGTATTTGTTGTATAAGCCACTCTGTATCTAATGAAATGTTGATGATGAATCTAAACTTGTGGATTTTGTGTAAGTTAAAGGATCTCTCATGTTTAGGATTTTGGAATGTTAAGTTAAATTCGTGTAATGATATGAACTTATGGTAAACGTTGGTTTGGTGATTGCATAGACTTCCCCACTGTGAATTTATGTTGTGGTTATTATTTTGATGAGTTGAGTTCAGATTTTATGAATCATCGAGCGATGTGTTGTATGTATATGAACTGCACAGGGTTTATAAATTTGTAGATTATAGAGGTGAAATTTTGATCTGAATGTTTTCTTAGTGACCTCAAATGTTAGTTTGGATCCTGGATTGATTTGTTTTCTTGAATTTTAATATTATCGATATTTTGAGGGGCGTGACACTAAACCTTCAAAAACTCAAAATATTTGGCTGTTTATGTTGTCCATGGCTATATCCCTATGCCTCGCATAAGATAACATCAAGATCTAAGCCTTGTATTTTTATTGGATACTCTCTTGAACATAATGTCTTTCGATGCTATGAACCACAAACTCAAAAAAATTTTATATCACGTCATGTTATTGTTATTTTTGTGGAGTCTATCTTTCTATTTCAAAACCCGAAGTCTCTTTTTGTGTGCCCTACTCTAACAAATATACATTATTGGAATACACCGTCGATCCCATCAACCGAGTCTCCCACAACACTATCTAGTCCTTCTCCTTAAGATACATACTTTCTTGTTGTCCCGGTTTAGTAGCTCCTCACCCTCTTCATTGCTCCTATCCCTTCTTCACAAGGTTCCCCTACTGCTGAAGTAATGCCCTCGAAAACACAACCACTACCTTTATCCTCTTTTAGGACTAGTGATACTGAAGTACCTCAACCACGTGTCAATACATCTTCACCGCCTATATCTACAAAACAACCTATAGCCCCTAGACATCCAATAATAACACGCTCCAAAAGTGATATCTTTAAACCATGATAAGTTCGTGACCTACATGCTATCACAAAATCTTTGTCAGAGACCAATGAACCTACTACAATTACTCAAGCCCAAAATTCTCTATACTGGTGTAAAGTTATGTGTGAAGAATATAATGCCCTCCATAATTCTACATGGACCCTTGTATCCTCTTATCGCACACAAAATATCATTGGGTGTAAGTGGATCTTTTGAATTAAGCAAAACCCAAATGGATCCGTTGCCAGATATAAAGTGCATCTAGTGGCTAAAGGGTTTCATCAATGACCTAGTGTTGACTTCACAAATATATTTAGTCCCGTTGTTAAACCCACAACAATCCAACTTATTCTGAGTTTAACCATCTCAAAAGGCTAGCATTTTTGACAATACGATGCTAACAATGTCTTTTTACATGGGACTATAACTGAAGATATCTTCATGCAGCAACCTCTTGGCTTCATCCACCCTCAGTATTCAAGACATGTTTGTAAACTACTAAAAGCTATTTATGGACTTCGTCAAACTCCAAGAGCCTGCTACACCAAACTTGGCTCATTTTTTACATCAAATGACTTCATCAACTCTAAGTCTGATACCTTAGTATTTCTCCATCACCAAAGTAGCAATACAATATATCTTATGGTATATGTGGATGATATTATTGTTGTTGAATCTCGGATTTTGATGATGAAGTCAATTATAATTTGTTTGATCTAATCTATATGTTGAGAAAAGTGTGCAGGATTAACTACGATAGCAGTAAGACATAAAGCAGGTGTTGTGCTGGAGTCAAGATCGAGATCACGTTGGGAGTTCGAGAGTTCGTCGGAAGTCCGGATGTTCGTCGGAAGTTCTGCCAGAACCAACCAAGAAGTCCAGGAGCTTGCCAAAAAAACTTATTGGAACTTGCCAAGAAGATCATCCTAAAGTCCAGGAGCTTGCCGGAAGTCCGCCGGAGCATTGCCGAGAGTTCGTCGGATATTCGCTAGAAGTACGTCGGAAGCTCGCCGGAAGAGCAATTGACGCACCGGAATAAGAAGAGTTGTGATCATGTCTTAATTATCATAGTTAGAGCATAAATTTAGTTAGGATTGGGAGGTAATTCCACTAACTTAATTAGGGGTCAATTGGGCCCTTAACATGGCTGATTTGGGCCGGATTGAATAGCCCAATCAGCCCTTGAAAACATGGCCAGCGGTGGCACCGCCCAGAAGACCCAGTCTCCCAGGTGGTTTGGGCGGTGGTACCGCCTAGACTGGGCGGTGGTACCAGCGGCAGTTATTGCTGCCAGTGATGGTACCGCCCCTATCAGGCTGTGGTACCACCAGAGCTCGGTATCCGAGCTTTGTCAGGCGATGATACCGCCCAATGTTAGGTGTCAAGCGGTGGTACTACCCAGTAATGGCTGTGGTACCACTAGGACCCCGGAAATCCGGGATTAGATGCTTTTTGGCTTCATTTTTGAAGCCATTGAGGTCTATAAAAAACCCACCCTTTTCTGCATGAAAGGACACGAAAGCATTGAGATAATCTTGAGTTGTTGGGGTGTAAAAATATTGTAAATAAGTGTTAGAGTCCTCCTCCCTTTCTAAGTATTGAGATCATTCAAGATAGGTGTGAGACTTGTAAAGGTTCTCTCCTAAACCCGTGAAAAGGAGAAAGCGTAGTAAAAGGTGGTTGGTCTTCACGTATTGAAGAAAGGCCTTTAGTGGACACCGAAGATCTTGTTAAAGGAGGAATCCGAAAGTGGATGTAGGTCATGTTGACCGAACCACTCTAAATTCTGGTTTGCTTTTCATAAGTGTAATTTACTTTAACTACAAATCATTTCATAGCAAACTGCTTCTTCTCCTCATCTTGCTTACGCTCTCATACGTTTCAAGTTGCTATCCTCTGATTCGGTTTTCATCGAACGTACAAAATATTTTATACGAAAATCAAAGAATTTTTCACTGCACTAATTCATCCCCCCTCTTAGTGTTGCTCTTGATCCTAACAATTGGTATCAGAGCAAGGTTCACTTTCATTTGGTTTTAAACCTAAAAGAGATAGCATTTGCCGGCAACCTAGAGGGCCATTCAATTATACGTCCGCCCATGTTCAATGGGACATATTACACATATTGGAAGACTAAAATGAGGATCTTCATAATTTCAATAGATTTTGAATTATGGAATATTATAGAAAATGGCTTTCAAAAGTCTTCTCTTCTAATGAATGATTGGAATGAATTGGAGAAGAAGACTTTCGCTTTAAACGCAAAGGCTATGAATGCCTTATTTTGTGCATTAGATAAAAACAAGTTTAATCGAGTATCGATTTGTGAAATGACTTTTGACATTTAGCACATACTCGTAGTGACTCATGAAGGCACTAGTAGAGTGAAGGAGTCAAAAATTAATCTTTTAGTGTATTCTTATGAGTTGTTTCGAATGAAACCGAGTGAGACCATTGGAGACATGTATATTTACGGATGTCATCAATGGTCTAAAAGGACTTGGTAAAGGTTTCTCAGACTTTGAACTTATTAATAAAATTTTAAGATCCCTTCCAAAGAGTTGGGACCCTAAAGTAACGGCCATTCAAGAGGCCAAAGATCTAAATAATTTTCCTCTTGAAGAACTAATTGGGTTACTAATGACCTATAAAATGACATGTAAAGCTCATAAAGAGCTTGAGGATACTCTTTCAAATAATAAGAAGGATATAGCACTGAGAACACAAGAAGACCACTTGAAAGAAAACTCAAGTGATGAGGACTTTGATGATGATGTAGCACTCTTAACAAAGAAGTTCAAAAGATTCATAAAAAGAAATAAATTTAAAAATGATACTATAAATAAATTTGAACCTAAGAAAGAACAAGTGATATGTTATAAATGCAAGAAGCTGTGACACTTCAAGAGTGAATGTCCCTAAGCAAAGAGGAGGCAACTAAAGAAGAAGGCTCTCAAAGCTACATGGGATGACTCAAGTGCATTCGAAGAAGAGGAGCTTACCATCATCGAGCAAGTTGCTCACTATGCACTAATGGCCATTGGAGATGAGGTAACAAGTTCATTTGATGCAAATTTATCCTTTGATGAACTATTAAATGCTTTTCATGACTTATTTGATGAATGCAAATTAATTAGTAAAAAATATAAATTGTTAAAAAAGGAGCATGCTTCTCTTGTTCATGATTTCGATAATTTAAAAGTTGAGCACAATGATAGTTTAGCTGTATGTATGAAATGTGATGAACTAGAAACACTTAGAAAGGACAACTTGCTACTCAAGGAAACCTTAAAAAAATTTGAGATTGGTAGCAATTCCTTGAACATAATCCTTGCCAACAAGGGTCACGTTCATAGAAAAGGCAGAATCGGATTTGTGAGTAGTTTTCACCAAAATCCTACCACCTTTGTTAAAGGCCCTACTTTGCATGTCTTACCGCAAAACAAATGTAAATTTTATTACAAATTTAGGCATGTAGCTTATCATTGTCCATTCAAGAAATTTTATTCACGTAGATTGATTTGGGTTCCTAAAAGAACCTCAAGTGACTCAATGCAACATGATAAGCTATGTAGATCGATTTTTGAGGCACCAAAGGTTAAATGGGTACCTAAAAATCATCTCTTGTTGTAGAAAAATATATCATCACAAGCTAGGAGCAAGAGATGGTACCTTGATAGTAGATGCTCCAAGCATATGACCAGAGATCTATCTCATTTATCTAAGCTCACTAGCCTAGACGAAGGATATATCACCTTCAAAGACAACAACAAGGGTAAAATCATTGGCAAAGGAACCATAGATAACAAATCTAACCTTCTTATTGAAGATGTATTATTAGTTGATGGTTTAAAGCATAACCTGTTTAGTATTAGTCAATTATGTGATAAAGGATATATCATTAGACTTGAATCTAATGTTTGTATTATTGAAAAATCATACAAAAACACATCTATGATTGTCCTAAAATAAAATAATATATACACGATCGAGATTAATGATCTTTGTAATGAAATGTGCTTTTAAGTTTTGAATAATGATGCTTGGCTTTGGCATAGGAGATTAGGTCATGCTAGCATGAAACTAATCTCTCAAATTTCATCTAAAGAACTTGTAAGAGGAATTCCTCATATCAAGTTTGTCAAAGATAATGTGTGTGATACATATCAACTAGGAAAATAAATAAAAGGTAGCTTCAAACCTAAGAACCAAATAAGCACCTCTATGTTGAATCTCGTATTTTGATGATGAAACTACTTGATATATGTTTATGATTTAATCTGCGTTTTGAGTGACGCAGGATGCTTCGATCTGGATGAGACAATTAAAGCAGGAAAATCATGTTGTGCCGGAAGAACATGTCAGAAGATTGGACGTCGGGCCGGTGGATCGGTCGACGTATCGACAGAAGGCTTCGGGTCGTGGTCTCGGGCATCGGGCTAAGTAAAGCGGGTATTGTGCCAAGGATATCGGAGTTGCGGAGTCAACTGGCCGATTGGGCAATAGGCTGCAGGAAAGGACGATGCGCCGAAGAATCAGACGAAGCGTCGAGGGACCAATGACATGCCGGACAACTTGGTTAATTGCTTAGGATTAATTGTCTCGATCGAAGTTTTTGTTTTTGTGTATGCAGGATTAACTACGATGAAAGTAAGACATGCAGCAGGAGTTGCGCCGGAGTCATGACAATGATCACGTTGGGAGTTCGAGAGCTCGACGGAAGTTCGGACAGTCGTCGGAGGTTCTGGGGGAACAAATCCGAGAAGTCCAGAAGCTTGCCAAAGGAGCTCGTCGGAACTTGCCAAGTGAATTGTCGCAGTCCAGGAGTTTGCCGGAAGTCCGCATGAGCATCACCAAGAGTTCATCGGATGATCGACGGAAGTTCGCCGGAAACTCGCCGGAAGAAGCGAGTGACGCACCGAAGCAAGCTGCAGAATATGTCTTAGGAAATAATCGTAGTTAGCACTTTGATTAAGTTAGAAATGGGAGGTGATCCCATTAGCTTAATCCTGGGGCAATTGGGCCCCTAAAGAACTCAAATTGGGTCGAATGGTTCAACCCATTCGGACCCAGGTTGTTGTGGGAGGTGCAACCGCCCAAGCAGGGAGGTAGCACCGCCCAGGCTATGTCTCCCAGCGAGACTAGGCGGTGCAACCGCCCAGGGCTCAGTCTCCGAGCGAGACTGGGCGGTGCAACCTCCTCTATCAGGAGGTAGCACCGCCAGAGCTCAAGTTTCGAGCTCTGCCAGGCGGTGCAACCTCTCCAGTCAGGCGGTGCAACCGCCTGAGCTCGGTCTTCGAGCTCTGACAGAGAGGTGCAACTGCCCCTGACAGAGGTAGCACCGCCCAGAGGCTCAGTCTTCAAGCTCTGCCAGGCGGTGCAACCTCTCTAGTCAGGAGGTGCAACCGCTTGATCCCGAAATTCCGGGATTTGATCGTTTTGAGCTCCAAATTTGAATTGGGTTGGGGCCTATAAATACCCCACCCATTCAGCACTGAAAAGATATAGACCTACACCGAATTCTTGATCTTTTCTGTGATTCTAAGAGCTCAAATTTGTGTAAAGTCCAAAAGTTCTCCTCTTTCTGTTCTTCAAGTCTTGAGTTGTAAAGAGAGGAGAGAAAGGTTCTGTAAGGGTTGTCTCCTGAGCCCGTCAAAAGGAGTGAAACTGTAAAAGGGCAGTTGGCCTTCACCTATTGAAGGAAGGCCTCTAGTTGACGTCGGTGACCTCGTCGGTGGAGGAAGCCAAAAGTGGAGTAGGTCAAGACTGACCGAACCACTCTAAATCTCTGGTTTGCTTTTATTTTGAGCACTTTATCATTACTGCAAACCTCTTACATAGCTACTGCTCTCTACGCTTTTACGAACAAGTTTCTAAGTTCTGATCTTTCCGAATCTGCATTCAGACGTAAATCGGTGTTTTCGTACGATCTTTACATTGCAGTTTACATTTACATTTTGATTCTATTTATAATTGCAAACTGTCTTCTGCGCTTTTATGAACGAGTTTCTTTGCAGTTTACGTTTACGTTTTGATTCCATTTATAACTGCAAACTGTCTTCTGCGCTTTTACGAACGAGTGTCTAAGTTCAGATCTTTCCGAATCTGAGCTTAGACGTAAACTGCGCTTAGACGCAAACTGTGTTTAGACGCAAACTGTGCTTAGACGCAATCTGCGCTTAGACACAAACTGCGCTTAGATGCAAACTGCGCTTAGACGCAATCTGCATTTAGACGCAAACTGCACTTAGACGCAAACTGCATTTAGACGCAAACTGCGTAAACTACGCTTAGACGCAAACTGTGTTTGGACGTAAACTGCACTTAATCATAAGTAATCTTAGAATCGGCTTTTGCATCAAAATAGTTTTTATCGAACGAATGCAGCTTTCGTTTTTAATCGCTGAAAGATTTCCGCTGCACTAATTCACCCCCCCCCCCCCCTCTTAGTGCTCTCGATCCTAACAATTGGTATCAGAGCGGGGTATTTCTCATTTCGGATTTACACACGAGAGAAATGGCTCTTCAAGAGGGCTTTTCAGTCTTTCGTCCACCGTTCTTTAACGGATTGGACTACACTTATTGGAAAACTCGAATGAGAGTTTTCTTGATTTCTCTAAATCTGGATTTATGGAATATCGTTGAAAACGATTTTCAATTTCCCTCTAAACCGATGAACGAATGGTCAGATTTAGAGAAGAAGTATTTTTCTTTAAACGCAAAGGCTATGAATGCCTTATTTTACGCTTTGGACAAAAATGAGTTCAATCGGGTTTCTTTGTGCGAAACGGCTTTTGATATTTGGCGCACTCTTGAAATCACGCATGAGGGAACTAGTAGAGTCAAAGACTCGAAAGTTAATATTTTACTGCATGATTTCGAGCTTTTTCATATGAAACCAAGCGAAACCGTTGTTGACATGTACACCCATTTTACGGATGTCGTCAATGGTTTAAAATCACTTGGTAAAAGCTTTTCGGATTTTGAACTCGTTAACAAAGTTTTGCGCTCACTTTCTAAACCTTGGGATTCAAAAGTAACTGCTATTCAAGAATCAAAAAATTTGAACCAATTTCCACTTGAAGAACTAATTGGTTCATTGATCACATATGAAATGACGTGCAATGCACGTGAAGAACTTGAGAACCACCTTCCAAAGAACAGAAAGGATTTGGGACATAGAACATTTGAAGACCACTCAAGCATAAGCTCAAGTGATGGTGAACTTAAACTACAAATGAAACAAAAATTAAAAAGTAAAAAGAACGGAACTACTTGCTTTGAACGCAAGAAGAAGAACAAAAACTGGGATGAATCGAGCTCCTCCGAAGACGAGGAGAAAATCAACAAAGGCGAGGTGGCAAACTACGCCTTTACGCCTTTCGACGCTGAGGTAATCAAAATGCCTTTAATTTACTTTGAAATTACATGATGCTTTTCATAAAGCATTTTTCTTTTTTTTTCTTGAAAATTACATGTTTAATAATTTTATAATGAAAATACAAACAATTAGGAATCATGCTTATCATTCTAGTAATTTTGAAAATAATCATGAAAATTGTATGTTTATGATAAACAAAATGATTTTGATTAAAAATACCTTATGAAATCATGCTATATGTGGTTGAGAAGTAATAATGTGTATCATGTTGATTTCCATTGTTATTTCTCGATTTTGAGTATATAAAATCATGTTTAATTTGAAGTTATGATTAATGAGTATATATTTTTGAAATTATGTATGATGATTCTTGATATTTATGGATTATCGATTTTCATGATAATAACAGTGGCTTTAAAAAAAATTGATGCATGTTTTCATAAATGAAAAGGCATGCTAACATGAAATCGACCACTTAAAATGAAACACTTAAAAAAGGAAAAAATATATTATCAATGAAATCATGAATCTATTTATGTTATAAATTTTGTGAGCCATAAAAATGATTTTGATGATTTAAATTTGAAATGAGTTTTATCAAAATCATGATCTTGATTTATCAAATTGAAGGAATTGAAAATGAATGATGATTTTTTGTCTTGAATGATTGTGACTTGTATTCCTTGTATTCATGATATGATTTTTATGCAATTCTTTGTATTCATGAAATATTTATCTCATCACCCAATTATTTCTTTTCAATATTCCTCAAGTGATGATATGAATGCATGAGATATTCATGAATTTATTTTGATGTATGCAAATGAGAAGTTTCGATCATGCATGGTAGGATGCAATGTGACAAATTAATACCATGATGATTTGAAATATTTATGATTTGGAATGATGCATATGCTTTTTATTATGATAAT
The DNA here is from genome assembly GCF_036884655.1 of Musa acuminata AAA Group. Classification (NCBI taxonomy): domain Eukaryota; kingdom Viridiplantae; phylum Streptophyta; class Magnoliopsida; order Zingiberales; family Musaceae; genus Musa; species Musa acuminata. The sequence goes on along the minus strand of NC_088330.1, from coordinate 18,172,179 downwards.
GTATGATGTGTATCATGAATACTTTAAATGATAAATGTTTGGAATCATGATTAAAATGGAGTGATAAATATCTTGAAAATAAATGATTGTATCATGTTAGATGGTTTTATATATTGTGCATGATAAGCTATAAGTGATGATTGAAACAATGATTAAAATCATATGAATGATGATTTGGAATCATGCATATAATAATAAGTTTATATGTTTTGAAAATGTGCATGTTTTAATTTGAATATATAATTATACACGAATGAGATTGATACTAACCTTTGTCATAATTTAGAAATTAATGTAGAGGGTCTTCCCTTCTTTTTGCCAATAACAAAGGGGGAGAAAGAGTTGCTAATATGCATATCTCAAAGAAAAATTTGCTAGCTTGCAACTTGCATATTTCAAGATGCAAGAGTTGCTTTCTCGAATATCTCTAATTTGCTAGCTAACATGATGTATAGCTTACTTGGGTAAGTTCATGCAACTGTGGAGTTGGAAATACTTTAATTTTATGGCTCTGCATTAAATCTGCTCAGACTTATAGATACATGCCTTAATTGCTAGCCAATATTATTAATGGACCAGTCTATTTCGATTACTAGATTTAGAAGGATAAAAAGGTTCTTGAAATAGTGAAGAGGAAGATTCTGGTCCTGTTTAATTGGAAACGTTGAGGTTGTCTAGTTTAGTTCTCCATTATTAGTTAGTTTATAAGTGCTCTGCAGCTTTGTTTCTTGATAATGTTTTACTGCCGTATGGAATCTCTAGAAACTTGCTTTTGGCAACATTTTGATCTTGTATGCAACTTTTTATTTTTTCTGCAATATGCTTTTAATACTTGATGCAAATTTTTGCATAATATTTTGGAGTGTCCTCTAGTATTTTAGATTGTCAAGGTGAAGAGGTTAATGAAGTTTATGTTCCTTTCAGTGTGAAATTACAGGATTTTCAACTTTTCAATGACCATATTGTTTTTTATGAGCGGGAAAATGGCTTGCCTAGTATTACTGTATATAATCTCCCACCCATTGGTGAACCAATTGGACGACTCCAGAATGGTAGAACAGTTGATTTTATTGATCCAGTATATTCAGTGGATCCTGAAGAGTCACAATTTTCTTCCACCATTGTTCGATATTCATATAGCTCTCTGAGAACTCCTTGTTTTGTCTATGACTATGACATGAAGACAGGCATTTCTGTTTTGAAGAAGATTAAAACGGTAGAGTATAAGCTTAGTTGGATTTGAGATCATCATGGTTGTGAGCAACTTTACATAATTGTGCTTGTAAATTAGTTATTGAACTTTTTCTTCAATAACAACTAGTTTTTCTTTGTATCTTACTTGTTAACAGTTGTGCATATTGCGTAAACTTATCTGCTGTAACTAAGGTCCCATGGTTTGCTACTTTTTAAATTGTCAAGTAGAAAGATTGTTTTTGCATTGCTTTCGTTGTCTGTTGATTTTACAAAGTACAAACATGTATGGTCACCACATGATTAATTCATCTGAAGATTGGATGATAGAAGGGGCTGTTGCACATCATGGTTCTAATAGAGACCAATGCTCATTAGATCTACTGGTCCATTTTATGGCCACTGGGCTGAATACTTAAAAGAAAATGGAAATAAATTTTCAACTTCTAAATTTTTAGAAGTGGCAAAACTGCCTCTTTTTGGAGACAAACAGAAGTCTTGTCAAACTTGTTTTTTTAGTCTCCTCATTTTGATGAACGCCACAATGCTCCAGACCTGGTTTAGCTGCATTTTGAAATTTCATCATCCAGGGTTTCTGGGTGACCTTTAAGTATTCAATGAGTTGCTTTTTGGTTTTATTGTGAACTATACTTTGCCTCTGAATTTAAGTTTCTAGTTTACATTTTATAAAACAACAAAAATTACAAATGATGCTAAATGTTTATTACATCTGGTACAGATTGAAGGAACATGCATAGTTTGGTAAGGGGAAATTATTTTGACATGAGTAGTTGCTTGTTAGCATGTCAAATTGATTTTGTACTTTCAATTGATCAATCATCAAAATAGTGTCATGTCTTGTAAATGACAATTGCTTGTAATTAACTGGAGGTATGGTTTATTATATAGTTTTAAATAGTATAATAGAGTAACCAGCTGGCGTAGTATTAAGCTTTGTTTTAGACTGAAAAGTCTAAAAAATGATTCTGATGTTGCAAGGGTTTGATTTATTTTCTGGCTCTGGAGGTAAGAAATAGGCCATTTCTTCTGTTGTTATAGGTATCAAGCTAATTGTTACAGTGCAAAAAGAACAGGAATTATCTTAAAGGAAAATGCAGATAAGACCAAATGAAGACACAACTTTCTACTTGCTTCTCACGTTAATCAATATATATATATATATATATATATATATATATATATATATATATATATATATATATATATATATATATATATATATATGTATATAAACCTATGATTATTTTCTTTGTTAATCTTTGAGATAGTAGATCATTGTCTAAATCTTTTGGCACCTTCTAATTAACTAGTTCTTGAATCCAAGAGCTTGTACATCAACCTTTCCTTTATATGTTGCGTGTCTACTTTTTGTTTTCAAACTGGCTGTCATGCTCAAGCAAATCTCTACATGCTTTCTTTCCTCATGTTACTTTGTGTTACAATATTTTTTTATTATCTAAAAAGCTTCTTTTTGACTCCTTTCAGGTATTAGGTGGTTTCGATCCATCAAGTTATGTGACTGAAAGAAAATGGGCAGTTGCTTCTGATGGCACCCAAGTGCCTATATCAATTTTCTATAAGAAGGACCTTGTAAAGCTTGATGGATCGGATCCAATGCTTCTTTAAGGATATGGTTCATATGAGGTAACTTTTGGTTTTCTATTGTCTGCAACAGTTTGACAATCTTCCATACTGTTTATCTGAGGCAGACACTTGACCCATCTTGTTGTAATATCTCTATTAAAATGAGTAGAAAATAAATACTACTGTTCTAAGTTGTTAAAAGTTTAGTTGCTGACATGCACATCTTGCGACTTATTTAAGCAAGGTGCTTAAGACATCTGATCAGTCCACCTGCTGTTGGATGACAACTCACCTACATATCTTTGTTGGCTTTTGTATGAGTGCTGATGTATCATAAATCTACTATTGATAGGCCATGGTTCATAATCTTGGTATATGCATTTCTATAGTTGAGATCTTCAGGTGCTGTATGATCCACAAGTATTTTAAAAATATTCATAACTATTTCTGAATAATGATGACCTTTAAAACACATTACTTCTACTCCTCCTGATGGCTTAATTTATGAGTGGCAACTAATGTTATGAGATAAGTTAAACCCCGTAGACTCTGGCTTTGATATTCAGCCCTAATGAAAAACTGGTCTGAATTGCATGAACCTAATCCTTTGTTTTTAATCTCCCATTATTAACTTAAATACTCTTTTAACTCTCTGTTTTTTTGTGGTAGCTCATTTCAGTGATTTCAATAGGCACTCATGCGCTCGCCTAGGTGCTCGGGCGAGGTGAGGCCTGGCTTGAGCACCTTGCTTCATATCCAGGCGGTGCGCTTCAAAGAGGCGCCCGCCAGGGCGCTCGCCCAAGCCCAAGCGCCGGGCGCTTCGGGCGAGCACCCGGGTTAAACCAGGCGACCAAACCAGTGTTTTAGGTCTGGTTCGGTCTCCGGTGCTTTAGTTGGTTCAATTGAACCAACTAAAGCACCGATATCAGCCTTCCTCTCATGACTTCCCAACCCTAACCTTGCTCGCCGCTCCCGTTGCCGCTGCTACCACTGGCACTATCGTCACTCATTGCTCCCGCTCTCGCTCCCGCTCCCATTGCTCGCTGCTACCGCTGCCACTATCGTCGCTCGTCGTTGTCGTTGCTTGTTGCTACTGCTACCGATGTCACTGTCGTCGCTTATCGCTCCCATTACCGCTTCTCACTACTACCGCTGCCATTGCCATTGTCGTCGCTCATCGCTCCCATTCCCGTTGCCATTGCCACTGCTTGCTGCTATTGCTGTCGCTACCACTGTCATCACTCGCCGCTCCCGCTCCCGCTGTCGTTGCTCTCAGTCAGCAATCTCGATCTTCCTCTTACTCACATTCTTTTCACTTCGATAGTATACTGTTAATAGTATATTAACAATATAGTGCTAACTGTATACTAGTAATGGTAGTTTTATTTATTAGAATAATAATATATTATTTTGATTTTAATATTGTTAATTTTTATTTATTTGAAATTATTGTTATTGTTTTGAATTTTGAGACTTTTTGTTAATGTGATATTGTGATTTTACAAGATTTTCTTAATTTAATATTATATTTTTAATTAAATAATTATATTTATTAATTATATTATATATTTTTATATTTTAGCGTCTCGCTTCGCTCGGGCGAGCGCCTAGCACCTCGGGTGTTTTTGGACCTTGGTGCCTATTGCTTTTTAAATCGTTGGCTCATTTATTGAAGTTTCAACTTTTTTTAGATAGAATCATCTTTGGTGGTTTTTACCAATACTATAGGTTAAACATCTGAAGTGAAATCCAATAATTTTCTTAGGCTTTTGTTCCTTCCTCAAGAAAATAATTTTTCAATAGTTTTGTGATTTTACTTACTAAGGTAGTTTTATATAATTTTTTTTGTAAACTTTTACATCTATTATTTACTTATGTAGTTTGTAGTTTTATCCTCAGTAGTGGTGGCAATACTCATGCTAATTCTAATATGAAGACTATATCATTTTTTCTATGTTATGCCAATTATCTCTTTTATAATTGTAACTTACACGATCTTTTGGCACTATTTATTGTTATCATCCTTGACAATGATAATTCTTTAAAGTTTTAATTCTTAGCTTACACTTTAGAATGTTTTGGACTTCACTCTAGTGGAAATCTATGTAAATTTATATATGGTGTAAAGGACCATCACTATAACATGACCTTTCTGTATTTTATTTATTTTAGTTATAAACAAGGATTTAGAAATCGGTCAGATCAGTATATACTAATTGGTATTTATCTGTCCGACTAGGTTTTGACAAGCTGAACTGTCACGGACTTAGCTGGAATTGCCTAAGTCGTGAGGCACCCTTGCGGCCAAGACGCGAAGCAGCCTTGCGCCAACTTTTCGGATTTAGCTGGGATTGCCTAAGTCTTGATGCGCCCTTGCGATATGCGTCTACAAAGGTCAGCCAATTTGCAACCTCACTCAGGTCCCAAAGGACTTGTAAAAGAGAAAGTTGATTAGTTCGAAGAACGAGTGACAGACAAGTCCCGACGTATCGCAAAGAGGGAAGCTTTACAAGTAATTCAGTGAGCACCTTGCGTGCAAGAGAGAAAACAGAGAAAGGAGGAAAATAAGGACTTTAGAGGGTTGAACGAACAACTACAAGTCCACAAACAGCTACTCACCGGGTGCCGTGCGCGAAGGTAAGTTCCCGTCAAGAAAACGTACAAACTTGTGAAGATTGTTCAACGCTCGACACTATACCGAAGCCCCATCCCCCATGGTACCACTCGGGTGGTTCCAAGGTGCTGAGATGGCTGACGTTTCGCGCGCAACAGCGGGCTGCAGAAAACAGCTCGTGGCATGCGAAAACGGAGCCATTTTAGGATGTTTTGCTCGGTGCGGTTAGTGGTCGCACTGTAGCACTGCAACTTGTTTGAACTTGCATTTTTACAAGCAAAAGAACATATAACCATGGCAAAACATGCTGCTAAGCATATGTACATGCAAAAAAAAATGATGAACGGTTCGTTGAACGAAGTTGTTGCGGGTGCGTGCCGACCGTTCGTGACATTCTACCCCACTTAACCTGTCGACCCCCTCATCGACGCTTGTTGATAGTTGTTGATGAATGCTTCTTCATGGCGAAGGGCGTATTCGGGCTCCCAACTGGCTTCGGTTCGGGGAAGCTTTCGTCACTTCACCAACTACTCGGTCTGCTCGGCTCCATTGGGTAGCTTTATCTTGCAATCCATTAAAATGGTTTCAACTCGCTTCTCGTAGGAGGCTCTGGTGGGGGGTAGCCGAGTTGGAACACTTCGGGAAGCATCTTGCAGATTTGAGTGGTAGGCCTTTAAGTTGCTGGCGTGAAAAACATTGTGAATTTTGAGCCACGCCGGCAGTTGTAACTTATAGGAGACGTTGCCCACTGTTAGAACCCTTGCAGATTCTAAACTTGGGGTTGATCTCTTTAGGGGATCGGCCTCCTTGGAACTCTATAGGGGTTCCTCCCTCTAAGTTGCTGCTCAAAGGCTGCAGAAAAGATTCATCTATTGCTTATCAAAAGAGGATGAATACATAGCTATTTATAGGGTTTCTAAACCCTAACTCCTAATAGGACTCCTACTCAAGAGTCCTACTCAAGACTCCTAATAGGACTCCTACTCAAGAGTCCTACTCAATTAAGACTCCTACTCAAGACTCCTAATAGGACTCCTACTCAAGACTCCTATTCCCTTACAACTCCTAATTCTTCTCTAAGAAAAAACCTCCTACATGAATGTCCCTCTTAATTAGGACTCTCCTAGCTAGAGTCCTAACAGAATGTCCCTCTCAATTAGGACTCTCCTAGCTAAAGTTCTAACAGTTTTACATGAATGTCCCTCTCAATTAGGACTCTCCTAGCTAGAGTCCTAACAAACCCGCCCTCTTCAAATCAGCCTTGTCCTCGAGGCTGACGATTCATGAATTTTGAGAATTTGATCTTCAAGTCATCATAGTTCTCCAAAGTGGCATCTTCTGTTAGTAGGTTTGCCCACTGTATTAGCAATTCAGTAGTGGATCGTCGTCGTCGAATCATAATCCGTCGATCAATAATGGCACTTGGCTGAGTCTGAAGTCCTCCTTGGGTAGTCATATTTGGTGGGTGGCTTTGGGCTATCTCCAAGCACCTATTTACAACTTCTGTCTGGCCGTCGGTTTGTGAGTGATGCCATTCCATCTTAATATCCTCAAGGAAGTCGCTGATCGGAAGTGAAATGGCCAAAACTTCAGCTTGCTCGGGTAGTTGCGAAAGCGCATCTGTAAGAACATTCTCTTTCCCCTTTTTGTAAGTGATTTCATAATCAAATCCAAGAAGTTTTGTTACCCAATTTTGCTGCTCAGGGGATGATATCTTTCGTTCCAAAAAGTACTTGAGGCTTTTATGGTCGGTTTTAATTTGAAATCGTCGACCAATCAAGTAGGGTCTCCACCTCGTTGCTGCGCGCACAATAGCGAGCATCTCCTTATCATATGTTGACTTATTTTGATGGGAGGGAGATAATGCCTTGCTAGTATATGCGAGTGGTCGACCATCTTGCATGAGAATTGCTCCAATTCCGACTCCAGATGCGTCGGCCTCAATAATGAAGGGTCGGTTGAAATCTGGTAGTGTTAGCACCGGCATCATCGTCATGGCTGCCTTAAGTTTGTCGAAGGCAACAGAGGCTCTATTCGACCATTGGAAGACATCTTTTTTCAGAAAGGAAGTAAGTGGTGCACTGATCTCTCCATAGTTTTTCACGAACTTGCAGTAGTAGCCTGTTAAACCGAGAAAGCCATGTAGCAATTTTATGTTCCTCGGGGTCAGCCAGTTTTGCATTGCTCCAATTTTGAAGGGGTCTACTACCACACCTTCCTCTGATATGATATGCCCAAGATATTCCACCTTCTTTTGAAGAAAGCAAAAATTCATAGTGGTTGTTGTGTATTCGAAAGGCGATTTTCGGTATGTCTTCTTCGCATACTCGTATTTGATGATACCCGGATCAAAGGTCCAGCTTTGTAAAGATTTGTGCTCCCTGTCATCTACTATTGGAATAGGGTATTTATCCTTGATGGTAATGCCATTGAGAGCTCGGTAATCAATGCATATTCGCCATGTTCCATCCTTCTTGTGTACAAGTAGCACCAGTGAAGAGTAGGGGCTACAACTTGGCCGAATAACTCCTGTTTCGAGCATCTCTTTTATAATCCTTTCTATTTCATCCTTCTGGAGATGTGGATACTGATATGGCTGAGTATTTGCTAGAGATTTGCTTGGAAGAATCATTAAACAATGATCATGCCGATGGGTAAGAGGTAGATTGCACGGTTCCATAAATATATCTGAAAATTCAGCAAGCAAAGGAAGTAGGTTTGAATCATTAAATTCTATTAGCTCTCCCTTTGTTTGCTGCTCAAGTTGTACCAAGAATCCGCTGCATGCTTTATGCAAAACCTTCTCCATTTGTTGTGTGCAAATCATCGTTACGTCGCCCCCACGTTTCCCGTGCAGTATCACCTGTTTCTCTTTACTGCAAAATTTCATAATTAGTTGTCTAAAATTCCAAGAAACATCACCTAATGTCATCAACCATTCAATTTTGAGCATGGTCTTATGATCATCAAGAGGGAGAAGGAAGAATTCTGCAATTATCTCTTGGTCCTGCAGCAATAGTTTCTCTTGCGGGCGCCTACGATCACACTTCAAAATCCGTCTGTCGGTGACCTTAACATCAAACCTGCTGCAATTCTCAATAGGTAAGTTCATATGGACAGCAACCTTACTGTTTAGGAAGTTATTAGTGCTGCCCGTGTCGATGAGAACAGTGATCGATTGTTGTTTGAGAAGGCCTCCAACTTTCATCGTTTGCGGGTTTGAGTAGCCAGCTAGTGTATGTACTGTAACTTCGGTCGGTTGTGGCTCTTCTTCTGCATCTTCTTCTTCATATTCAAGGCTCTCTTTTGGATGTTTAATAACCTCTTCTTCTATCGGTTCAATCATAAGAAGTCCCCCTTTACTACAGCGATGCTCATGGCTCCACGGCTCGTCACAATGCCAACATAACCCCTTCGCATATCGCTCCCGAAGCTCTTCTCTTGTTAGCCTCTTTGGTGTAGGGACTCGGTCGATAGTAGGGAGGGCTAAGGACTTCAATATTACTGGTTGAGGAGCAACCCTAGTCCTCCGAGCTTCATGGTTCAATTGCTCCTCTTGATGTCGTGCGAAAGAGATGGCTGCCATAAGCGTGTACGGTTGTCGCGCTTTAACTTCTCCTCGGATCTCCGGCTTCAAGCCCTCAATGAAGGTCCTCAATAGCTGTTTTTGAGACCAATCAAGAGTTTGATTAGATAACCTTTCAAACCTGGTTTGGTACTCCTGAATGGTGGAGGTTTGTCGGATCTTTGCTAGTTGTCCGTCAATATTCTTGTAATCGGTTGGTCTGAAGCGGATCAGCAGTCCTTCTTTGAATTGTTGCCATGAAAAGACTCCATAAGTATGTTCAAACCAGTCAAACCACTGTATAGCATCCCCTTCAAGATGTATAGCTACAATTTTCACCATAGATGCATCCGTAGTTTTATGGTACCGAAAATATCGCTCCGCGCGCGAGATCCAACCAATTGGGTCTCCTTCTTCCCATCTAGGGAATTCCACTCTCATGCATGAATAGTTGGGGTTGGTCATAGAGCTTCCCCTCTCTTGGAAGTCATATCTTTGGGCTTGGTGTGATTGGGCAAAGCTCTCTCCTTGATGTGATTTCTTCGGGCTTAGTGGTCGGCCCAATCTGAGTTCGGTAAAGAGCATCCGAATCTTATCCTCCATTCGTGCCTCCAAGGCTTCGAATTTAGCATTGATTGCCTCCTTAGATACCATAGTATATATCTTCAAATCTGTGATGTTAAGATCTCTCTTTTGTTGTTGGGTTAAAGGCATGTATAGGTTGAGAGAAGTGATGGTCGAAAGGGTTGGTGGATTGGTGGATGTAGGCTGCGGTTTAGGCTTGTTTTGTTGCTGTTTTGGGTGCAGTTTGAGGGTGTGGTTTGGTAGAGTTTTAGGGCTATGGATGAAAGATTTGGATCTGTGGTAGATGGTAGCAAAGGTTTGATAGAAATCAGTGGAAGTTTGCTACAGAATTGTATTGTCTTGTAAGAGCAGAATTGTCGTCGAAGAAACAGCGGTTTCTCGACGAAATTTCCACCAAAAACTTGAGAGATTTGAGGAGGGAATTGATAGAAAAATCACAGTTTATATGATAGCAAGGATGTCCAATTTGATCAAGAAAATTTCGGCAGGAACAGCAAGAAAATTGATGCAAGTTGCGATAGCAGAAATCTCGTCGAAAAATTTCAGCGGTCTACGACGAAAATTTGCAGCAACCCAAAATCGTTTTTAGAGATGAATTCCTTAGTAGATCAATCTTAGATGGAAGCCAAGATGATCTATGAAGTGTATAAGAAATTTCATTCAAAAAAGATAGCAAATAGATGGGTTAAGGCAACAATATGCGGCTGAAATTTTCTGCAGCATAGATTTTCAAGTGTAGCAGATTGGACGTAAAAGATCAGTGGTTTATATTGAGAATTTTTCGACGAAACCAAAGGGAAATCCACTATTAGGAAGTTTCAAAGCAATCATAAAAATTTCGTAGAGATTTGGGCAGAAAAAACATAGTATCAAGATCAAACAAATAGTGCTATGCGGCTGAAATTTTACGGTGCAGATTTTCAAGTATAGCAAATTAGACGTAAAAGATCAATGGTTTATATTGAGAATTTTTTGACAAAACCAAAGGAAAATCTGCTATTAGGAAGTGTCAAAGCTGTCATAAAAATTTCATAGAGATTTGGATAGAAAAAATATAGTAGCAAGATCAAACAATCTATGCTATGCGATTGGAATTTTGCAATGTATCTTTCGTCGTAGAGATGAAAACTTTGCGACGAAAAGTTTATGCAGCAATTTTGGAACAATTTTTTTTTTTTGGATTTTCGAATAAGATAACTAAATTGCAGCAGTAGTAAGGTAAGAAACCAGAACCTGTTGCAATTCACGAGGAGATCAAAGGATGATCTGCGGTGGTGGAGATGACGATGGAATTTGGTGACGATCTTTTAAGCAATTGTGGGAATTGCTTTGGGCGGCTGTGGAGGGCTGATGGATGGCTATGGAAGGGCAGCGAGATGCCAAGAACGCTGCTCTGATACCAGGTGTTAGAACCCTTGCAGATTCTAAACTTGGGGTTGATCTCTTTAGGGGATCGGCCTCCTTGGAACTCTATAGGGGTTCCTCCCTCCAAGTTGCTGCTCAAAGGCTGCAGAAAAGATTCATCTATTGCTTATCAAAAGAGGATGAATACATAGCTATTTATAGGGTTTCTAAACCCTAACTCCTAATAGGACTCCTACTCAAGAGTCCTACTCAAGACTCCTAATAGGACTCCTACTCAAGAGTCCTACTCAATTAAGACTCCTACTCAAGACTCCTAATAGGACTCCTACTCAAGACTCCTATTCCCTTACAACTCCTAATTCTTCTCTAAGAAAAAACCTCCTACATGAATGTCCCTCTTAATTAGGACTCTCCTAGCTAGAGTCCTAACAGAATGTCCCTCTCAATTAGGACTCTCCTAGCTAAAGTTCTAACAGTTTTACATGAATGTCCCTCTCAATTAGGACTCTCCTAGCTAGAGTCCTAACACCCACCCTACTGATAAGTGGGAAGAGCCCTTCATACTTGCACACCAATCCTTTGTGTACTTTGTTCCTAAAGAATTGGAGTGATGCTGGTTGGAGCTTTTCCAACACCAAATCGTCGACTTTGAACTCCTGTGGTCACCTTCTTAATGCTAGTCATAGGTGCCCAGCAAGCCAATCACGTGAGTGATGGCACGTGTGACTTGATACAGAATCTTTTTGCTTATTATATTTTGGCGTATATCACTTTATAACTATTGCATAAATGCATATATATATTGTGATGTCCTTGGATTTGTGCAATGGGAATCGGATCGTGATGAGATCACGATAATGAGATCGATTCACCTTTAAACACATATCCTAAATAATCCCGGTCATAGGTTACTCGAGAGAGACATCGTGATAACCGGATAGACTGGTGTGCTGTATACCCGTCCATATGATGGATGCAGCTGGTCTCATAGCTGCTCGTGTAGGGACACTAGGGATACAGTACAGGTGCTCATTGGAGAATGAGTTCACTGATTGATCCGCTTACGGAATGTTGGATGGTTGATGATGCCTTATTGTCAGACAGTGATTCCGTAGTCCTAGTGGTGTATCTGGTCCTTAGACTTGAGACACCAAGGATGTCCTGTATGAGTGCTCCACTCTTTGATACCAGACTTATAGGTTTGGCTGTCCCCAGATCTAGTACAGTTGGTCATTGGGAGTGGTAGTCGACCTTACGAGGGCTATTGAGTGTCAATAGAGGATCATCCACTCTCGGCGTCATGAGAGGAATATCCTATGTGTTCTTGCTCAGACAAATCCCTGGCCAGGGTCATTCGGGTTGAGAGAGAAAGAGTTCTCCGGGAGAATCTGATTAGAGCAAGACTCGAGTAGAAACCGTGTGGGTCTAACAGCACCATGCTCGATATACGGTCTTTGGGATATTAGATGGATGAGGGACTATAGGTACATGGTAACTAAGGACAGACAGGTCCAATGGATTGGATTCCCCTGTATCGTCTGGGGACTACGGCGTAGTGGCCTAGTACGTCCGTAGTCGATAAGTCAAGTGAATTATTACAGAGATAATAATTCACTCAGTCAGAAGGAGTTCTGACAGGTATGACTCACGGCCAGCTCGATATTGGGCCTAGAGGGTCACACACATATGGTAGGCATTGCGATGAGTAGAGGTTCGGATATGAGATATCCGACGGAGCCCTTGTCTTATTGGATGCAGATCCAATACCCACTAGGGAAGGACCCATTAGGGTTTGACACGGGATCTCTATAAATAGGAGGGATTCACAGCCTCATAGGCTAGAGTCTTTGCTTGTCTTTCCTATTCTCCTCTCCCTCTTCACCTCAGAGTAGGCCTGGAGTTTTGAGGAGCGTCGTCGCAATCCTACTATGTGGATCACCGCTAGAGAGGAGGACGCTTGACCTCCTTCACCCTCTCCTAAGGATCTGCAAGGAAACAGGGATATACGATCTCCCTAGGTAACACAATCTCTATACGCAGTTTTGTGTTTTGGGGATTTTTGCGCACCAATCTTCGCACGACGATGAACATCTTTTTGGGAATCGGGGATTTTTGTTTTCTTGTTCTTCCGCTGCGCATATGATGTCGCCCCCCAATGATTTCCCAACAGTGGTATTAGAGCCAGGTTGTTCGTGCGAATGATTGGTTTTGAACTGCGTGTGTTGTGTTTAGGAAGAATTTTGACGTCAAAAATCGTTGACGCAAAAGAGAAAAAAGGGTAGCAACAGTTGCTGCCCTCGATCTGCGTGCGTGAAGCGCAGCCGAAGGCGGGCAGCATAGGGGCTGCTGCGTCTGCAGCAGCCGGCCGGCGGCCTGCTTGTAGCAGGCTTGCTGCCGGCGGGGCTGGCAACCCACGGGCAGAGGCGCCGTAGGGCAGCGACGTGCGACGCCTACCGCCGCTGCTCACGCGAGCGAAACCCCCCCCACAGGGGCGGCCGCCCGGCGGTACAGCACCGCCTGCGGAGGCAGCGGCGCCCGAAGGGGGCGCCCACCCGCAGCGGTATCGCCGCCAGCGGGCGTGCCGCCTGCAGGCGAGGGCAATGCCCTCTCCCCGCCGCACAGGCCACCGCCGGCAGGGTGGCGGCGGCGGCAGCAGCGAAAGGAGGAAAGGGCATTAGGGTTTTCTGGGAAAAAGACAGTTTTGCCCCTCGGAATTTGAGAAATTCCAGTTTCTGTCTTTTGTCCAAATTACGAAAATACCCTTAGGAATTGAGAAATTCCCTACATGTCCCTAATTTCAGAAAAATATTAATTAATTAAAAGGTTTAGTTTTTTATTTTTATTATTATCTAGTAGTCTTACATGATGATGATTATTTATACATGTGATGTATGATGTGTGGACGGATGATCATGGACCATGTGATGTGTGTACTTATGATTATTATTATTGAGGTCTGCGAACCTCCATTATATTTCTCGTTTATTGTCGGGCCTGCGTGCCTATGATTAAGTTGTAATCACATGAGGAGGCGCAGCGGGAGCGTGGATGCGATAGCGGGACCCACGAGACGGACGATCGTGATGCATGGAGATGCATCAAGATGTCGACGAAACCGACGAGGACGAGATGGACGATCACAGGGCATGGAGATGCACCGTTGCACACATAGATCTTGATGTGAGTGATTAGGCCTACTGGCTCGGGCCTAATCATATTAGGTTGTGGTCCATGATCATCTAGTGTGATTGCTTATACACATACTAGATATGTATATATATTTGCATGCGATGTAGATATATATTAAATATGTATATGTGTGACATGTCATATTAGGAGACCAAATTATAGAAACATCTCTCGATAATATTAAGTCGGTAAACGTGAGGCAATTAGATTGACCCACGTGGCCTTCCATCGTTATGAGTAGGAACCGATTCCCGGTGTAGGTTGAGTTGGTCGAGTCCCTCGAGACTCACCTATATCGCGATTCGCTATCTTGCTTACAACATAGAGATGTCACCGGTGACCTGAGGACATGGTATGCTTGGTCGAGTCCCTCGAGGGTATATCATCAAATCAGACTCATCTTGTAACGAATGTGTTGACTTAACCGAGCATCATGGTTGGTCGAGTCCCTTGAGGCCATGGTGATTCAGAGGCCGAACAGGGCGGGAATCACAAGGAGTTGTGATCGGCAAGAGTTGCCTACCTTTTAGGCTTAGTGTGATTGGTCGAGTCCCTCGAGGTTACACTAAGACGCTGATTGGATCTTGATCCCCACTAGAAGTCTGCCGGAGACTTCCGTTTTACGTGCTGAGGGTGTCGCGTGACTCGATAGTAAAATAGTGGGAGCATATTAAGATAGAAGTCCATATCTTGATAGTTTATTTCTTGCAAAATCTGCATGTTATTCATTTCTGCTACATCTTTATTTTCAGAAAATGTTGCTTTCAAATCCCTTACGTGGCATACTTGATGTCAACCGCCTCACTGGTCCAAATTATACGGATTGGCTCCGTAACTTGAGAATTGTTCTCACAGCAGAGAAAATCGTGTACGTCCTTGATACAGTGATGCCTACGCCCGAAGAAGGGGCAAGCGAGGATGAGATCGCTCGCTACGTGAAGTGTTAGGATCAAGAGCACTAAGAGGGGGGGGGGGTGAATTAGTGCAGCGGAAATCTTACAGCGATTTAAAACCAAAAGCTGCGTTCGTTCAATAAAAACTATTATGATGCAAAAACTAATTCTCAGTTTGTATCTAAGTACAGTTTGCGTCTAAGCGCAGATTGCGTCTAAGCGCAGATTGCGTCTAAGCGCAGTTTGCGTCTAAACACAGTTTGCGTCTAAGCGCAGTTTGCGTCTAAACGCAGATTGACGTCTAAACGCAGTTTTACGTCTAAACGCAGATTTACGTCTAAACGCAGCTTTACGTCTAAACGCAGTTTTACGTCTAAACTCAGTTTACATCTAAAACGTCTAAACACAGTTTGGACAGTTTTACGTCTAAACGCAATTTTACGTCTAAACGCAAATTTACGTCTAAACGCAGTTTTACGTCTAAACGCAGATTTACGTCCAAACTCAGTTTACGTCTAAAACGTCTAAACACAGTTTGAGCAGTTTTACGTCTAAATGCAATTTTACGTCTAGATGTAGTTTCAAAGGGAGCTGAACTTTAGAAACTGGTTCGTAAGAGCACAGAAGACAGTTTTGCAGAATCAAGGCGTAAACGTAAACTGCAATGTAAATATCGTACGAAAACACTGGTTTACGTCTGAAAACAGATTCGGACAGATCAGCACTTAAAGACTTGTTCGTGAAGGCGTAGAAGACAGTTTTGCAGAATTAAAATGTAAGCGTAAACTGTAATGTACGAAAACACCGATTTACGTCTGAATGCAGATTCGGAAAGAACAGCACTTAGAACTTGTTCGTAAAAGCGCATAGAGCAGTAGTAATGAAGGAGGTTTGCAGTAAAGATAAAGTGCTAAAAAATAAACGCAAACCAGAGATTTAGAGTGGTTCGGTCAGTCTTAACCTACTCCACTTTTGGCTTCCTCCACCGACGAGGTCACCGACGTCAACTAGGGGCCTTCCTTCAATAGGCGAAGGCCAAACTGCCCTTTTACAGTTTCTCTCCTTTTGACAGGCTCAGGAGACAACCTTTACAGACCTTTCTCTCCTCACTTTACAACTGAAAACTTGAAGAACAGAAGGAGGAGACTTAAAGGCTTTACAACACTTTTGAGCTCTTAGAATCACTGAAAAGATCAAGATTTCGGTGTAGGTCTGTATCTTTTCAGTGCTGAATGGGTGGGGAATTTATAGGCCCCAACCCAATTCAAATTTGGAGCTCAAAACAATCAAATCCCGGAATTCTGGAATCAGGCGGTTGCACCTCTTGACTGGAGAGGTTGCACCGCCTGGCAGAGCTCGAAGACCGAGCTCAGGCGGTGCCACCTCTCTGCCAGGGAGGTTGCACCGCCCAGTCTTGCTCGAAGACTGAGCTCAGGCGGTGCCACCTCTCTGTCAGGGAGGTTGCACCGCCCAGTCTAGCTCGAAGACTGAGCTCAGGCGGTGCCACCTCTCTGTCAGGGAGGTTGCACCGCCCAGTCTAGCTCGAAGACTGAGCTCAGGCGGTGCCACCTCCCGGCTGGGGAGGTTGCACCGCCCAATCTCGCTGGAAGGCCTAGCCCAGGCGGTGCCACCTCCTGGCCTGGGCAGTTGCACCTCCTGGTGCAATCAGGGTCCGAATGGTTCATTCCATTCGGCCTAATTTCAGTCTTTCAGGGGCCCAATTGCCCCAAGATTAAGCCAATGGGATCACCTCCCATTTTCCAACTTAATCAACGTGCTAACTATGATTAAATCTAAGACAATTTCTGCAGCTTTGCTTCGTTGCGTCAATCGCTCCTTCCGGCGAGTTTCCGGCGAACTTCCGTTGATCATCCGATGAACCCTCGGTGATGCTCCTGCGGACTTCCGGCAAACTCTTGGACTTTGCGACGATCCACTTGGCAAGTTCCGACGAGCTTCGCTTGGCAAGCTTCTGGACTTCTCGGATCTGTTCTCGCAGAACCTCCGACGACCGTCCGAACTTCCGTCGAACTCTCGAACTCCCAATGTGATCATGAACTTGACTCCGGCGCAACTCCTGCTGCTTGTCTATCTTTCATCGTAGTTAATCTTGCACACTTATCTCAACACATAGATTAGACAACAAATGACAATTGACTTCATCATCAAAATCCGAGATTCAACAATCTCCCCCTTTTTGATGATGACAATCAATTGATAATGGAGTTATCCTTAACTCCCCCTGTCTATATGCCATCGTTGAGATAAGTCAACCTTGAATTCAAGACTTAAGAATTCAAGTGACGTATTGATAAGTTAGATCAGTTAAACTTATCAATACTCCCATCATGATACTCATCATGATATATCTTTTTAAAGATGATGTCAGGGCTTGACATACATCATCAAGTTTGTATGATTGTGTTTGTAACTATTCATCATGTAGTTTGAACATTATCATATAAAGCTGTGAAACACTATTACATGATGCACACATTTGAAATATTCTAGCAAGTTTTGCATTTTCTTCACATGATAAGATATCAACTCAGGGCATAATGCAAACTTTAGCACATGTTCATATATCTCTTGGTGATGCAAGGATGGCATAATCATAGCAGTGTTTATAGCATCATTCATAGTATTTCTAATCATGGCAATGTTTATCAATTCATATATATCTCCCCCTTTGTCATCAACAAAAAGCATAGTAATCATGATACCAGAAAATAATAATAGCAAGTTTATAGAGGAATTTTACATAGATTGCTTTAAATACTTCTTCCCCTTTGTGTTATAATCCATTGTCTATGTAAAGATTTTGTAGGATGGAATACATACACATGAATCACTTCATCAAATCTATTTCAGAAACTCATTTTTTATGAAAGTGTACGAGAAAATCTGTTTCATAAATAAGATGCATTCGGACAAGATTTTGTTGCAGATTTTCACATATAATCATGGAAATCAAGTGATTTGATCATACAATATAGTCCGAAAAAAAAATGATTTTAACAAATTTATCTGTTCGGACACATCAACATTCCTAGTTCTCTTCTTATAAAATCAAATTGTTCTTCACTTAGAGGTTTTGTAAAAATATCAGCTAGTTGATGTTTCGTATCAATGAACTCTATGATTATATCATGATTCGTAACATGATCTCGTATAAAGTGATGTCTGATATCAATATGTTTTGTTCTTGAGTGTTGTATAGGATTCTTTGTTAAACATATTGCACTTGTGTTATTGGAATATTTTTGAGATGAACTTTATAATCTTCTAAGGTATTTTTCATCCATACAACTTGTGCACAGCATGCACTTGCTGCAATATATTCAGCTTCGGTTGTTGATAGTGCAACCGAGTTTTGTTTCTTAGATGACCAGGAAACAAGGGCATGTCCTAAAAATTGACATGATCCTGATGTGCTTTTTCTATCTAGTCTACAGCCAGCGAAGTCTGCATCAGCATAAGCTGTTAACTCAAAATTTTCTGATTTTGGGTACCATAATCCTAGATTTGTGGTTCCATTAAGATATCTAAGTATTTTTTTAACTGCTTTGAGATAAGATATCTTAGGGTTTGATTGAAATCTAGCACAAGGTTTTCAAAACTTTTAGTTTCAAAGCACAACATTCTTAATTTGGACACATCACATACCAAACAATAATGATACCATAAAAATCTGAGATAACTTTTACCACAAGGCGCAAGATATATGTTTACCACGATAGATGTTTACAGCCAGTACATCAGAAGTGAGTAACATAAGAAGTTTACAACAACAACAGGTGTTCAACAAGTTCATTGATGAGGTGGAAAATTAAAGTGCCTAAACAAGGAGTCAAATTGACTATGAATTTGCTGCAGCTCAGATAGGATTTGATCTTGTCTTTGTTCAATCCGTTCTTGTCTCTGTTCGAATCGATCCATACGAATCCCAATTTCTTCGATGGATGTATGAGTTTGCTCAACTGGATGTGTTTTCCTCAAAGGGAAGGGTCGGAGGAGATTGAGTACCCCTAAATACTGGTGTTTCCGGTTCTAGTTCAGGTTGAGGGTGATCAGTCCTTCTAGGGATTCTAACCCAGTTACCGTTTCTATAGTAACATCTTAGTCGGTGAAGTAGATTTTTGTTTATTATGCTGAATCGATCTACTTTCATTACTTCTTCTTCTGGTGATATTAGAATGTCGTGAGCTTTTATTATTCTAGTGATTATACCACCATATGGGAGCATCATATCTTTCTTAGATAATTCTAACATGTTTTGTTGAATAAGATAACCAAGACAGATGTCATGTCCCTTCATGATTGAGTACATAGTTCCTAATTCTAATTGACTTATTTCATCATGATGGTATTGTTTAGGAAGAATTATACTAGTCATGATATGATGAAGTATCTTAGTGTTCAAGGGTAATAGATGTTCACAACTTTTAGGAACTAATGCTATATTAGGATTGGCAAAGATTGTTCCTAAGGCTTCAACATAGGATGTTCCAATACTTTCATCATCCCATGATCCTCTAAAGTAGAGTCCTATGCTTTTTATGGGAATGCCTATCATATCACAAATGAACCTATCAGTGATTGAGATGTGTTGTCCCAAAAGATAGGTGGACATCCTTCCTTCATCATCTATTTGTATGTTATTGTAAAATAATCTAACAAGCCTAGGATAGATGGGTTCGTTAATCTGCAAGATTGGAAGTAGACCTAGGTTTGCAAACCATTAGATAGTCTCTAAGTCTCTTAGTTCATTTAGATCTACGTATTTTCCCTTACTGATACATCTAAGTTCGAAAGAGGGAAATTTTTCAGCATGGTATTTCGAATCGAAAAGAGTGAAATCAAACTCTTCTACTAATCTCCTCTTTCCCTTGTCCCTTGAGGATCTTCTAGATCCCATAACTACTGCTGTTTAGAGGGATGATGATGAGCTAGAGTAAATGAAGAACAAAACAGAATTTAAGAGCTTCTTAGAGAGTACCTTTGTGAAATCTTCAAGAGAAGGAAGGATTCTTGATGTTTTGCTCCGAAATGGGAGGTATTTGGAAGGCTTAGAGGAGTGAAATGGGAATGGAGGAGACTTGGAAGAGTAGAGGAGGAAATGGGAGTGAGTTGGGGTCGGTTCCATAGCCGGCCCTAGTGTGGGTTTAAAAAGGCAGAGTTGCGGGCGGTTGCACCTCTGGCTGGAGCGGTGCAACCTCTGGCAACTCGTGGCAACCGGAAGTGCCACCGCCAGCTGGAGAGGTGCCACCGCCTGCAGCCAGTGAACACCTAATGTGTTTTGATCAGGGAGCCTTTGCCTTGAGGAGAGTTTTTTTTTTTTTTTTTTTTCATTTCAGAGCAATTAATGTTTCTTACGTGATTTCGTATGAATTTTTATTTAAGGAAGAAGCTCTTGTATGATCAAGATAGATCTTTTAACGTGCATATGTCATACGTATGTTGATAGTTTGTTTGGTATCCCTTTTTAAGATCATGACATATTTAGTTTCTTCATGATACAAGAATTAATTCGTAGATGATAGTGTTGACGGGTTCGAAGATCAAAGGGATATGTGAATTTGGATATCATATGCTTCTAATAAGGTTGTATCCAAATCGTATTTGTGATTTCATAACTTCCACTTGTTACTTAAGCGTTGCGAGTTCCTTTTTGACTCTTGGTTTATGACTATCGAGAGTCAAGGAGCAGAACATTATTTCTTGCTCCTAAAATTTTAATGTTTTTATAGGAAGGGATGATTTTTAGGAACCCATTTGCTTTTGGGTGCCTCACAAATAGATCTACATTTCTTATCATGTTGCATAGAATTTTTCATGGTTCCTTTAGGAACCCAGATCAATTTGTTTGGACTTATTTTCTTGAATGGACAACAATGTGTCTTGTGTCCAGATTTGCAACAAAAGTTGCACTTGGTTTGGTGTTGAACATGCAAGATGGGGTCTTTTATGAAGGTGGTTGGATTTTGGTGAGGACTTCTCACAAATCCAATTCCACTCCTTTTTGGAACGTGACCCTTGTCTGTAAAGATCATGTTCAATGACTTGCTACCAACCTCGAATTTCTTCAAGGTGTCCTTAAGTAGCAAGTTTTCTTTTTGGAGAGTTTCTAGATCATGGCATTTTATGCATGGGCTTAACTTATCATGATGTTCAGCATTTAACTTATCGAAATTACAAATAAGACTATCATGCTCCTTTTTTAGCAATTTGTATTTACTACTAATAGTCTTACACTCATCAAACAGTTCATGGAAAGCATTTAATAATTCATCGAAGGATAAATCTGCATCTATTGAATTTGTTACCTCATCTTCGATGGCCATTAAGGCGTAATGAGCAACTTGCTCGGTGTTAGACTCCTCTTCCTCAGATGCGCTCGAATCATCCCATGTTGCTTGGAGCGCCTTCTTCTTTGTTGTTATTTTCTTGACTTGGGGACAATCACTCTTGTAGTGTCCCGGCTTTTTGCATTCATAGCAGATTACTTGGTCCTTTTTGGGTTCAAGTTTATTTTTTGCATCATTCTTAAACTTGTTTCTTTTAAAGAACTTTTTAAACTTTCTTGTTAGAAATGCCAAGTCATCATCACAGTCCTCATCACTTGAGTTTTCTCTCAAGTGGCATTCTGAAGTTTTGAGTGCCATATCCTTCCTGTTCTTTGGAAGGATGTCTTCTTGCTCTTCATGAGCTTTACAAGTCATTTCGTAGGTCATTAATGACCCGATTAGTTCTTCAAGAGGGAAATTTCGCAGATCTTTTGCCTCTTGAATAGCGGTGACTTTAGGATCCCAACTCTTAGGAAGGGATCTTAGTATCTTATTAACAAGCTCAAAATCCGAAAAGCTCTTTCCGAGTCCTTTTAGACCGTTGACGACATCCGTGAAACGGGTAAACATGTCGCCAATGGTTTCACTCGGTTTCATCCGAAAAAGTTCGAAAGAATGTAACAGCAAATTGATTTTTGACTCTTTTACTCTACTTGTGCCCTCATGGGTCACTTCGAGCGTGTGCCAAATATCAAACGCAATTTCACAAGTTGAAACACGGTTAAACTCGTTTTTATCAAGTGCACAAAATAAGGCATTCATAGCTTTTGCATTAAGAGCGAAAGCCTTCTTCTCCAAATCATTCCAATCGATCATTGGAAGAGAAGACTTTGAAAAACCATTCTCGACAAGATTCCAAAGATCAATGTCCATAGAAATAAGAAAGATTCTCATTCGGGTCTTCCAATAGGTGTAGTCCGTCCCATTAAACATGGGTGGACGTGTAATGGAATGGCCCTCTTGGTTTCCGGCGTAAGCCATCTCTCTTGGGTTTTAATCCTTTTGAGAGTGAACCGGGCTCTGATACCAATTGTTAGGATCGAGAGCACTAAGAGGAGGGGGGGTGAATTAGTGCAGCGGAAATCTTACAGCGATTTAAAACCAAAAGCTGCGTTTGTTCAATAAAAACTATTATGATGCAAAAACTAATTCTCAATTTGTATCTAAGTACAGTTTGCATCTAAGCGCAGATTGCGTCTAAGCGCAGTTTGCGTCTAAACACAGTTTGCGTCTAAGCGCAGTTTGCGTCTAAGCGCAGTTTGCGTCTAAACGCAGATTGACGTCTAAACGCAGTTTTACGTCTAAACGCAGATTTACGTCTAAACGCAGTTTTACGTCTAAACGCAGTTTTACGTCTAAACTCAGTTTACGTCTAAAACGTCTAAACATAGTTTGGACAGTTTTACGTCTAAACGCAATTTTACGTCTAAACGCAGATTTATGTCTAAACGCAGTTTTACGTCTAAACGCAGATTTACGTCCAAACTCAGTTTACGTCTAAAACGTCTAAACACAGTTTGAGCAGTTTTACGTCTAAATGCAATTTTACGTCTAGATGTAGTTTCAAAGGGAGCTGAACTTTAGAAACTGGTTCGTAAGAGCGCAGAAGACAGTTTTGCAGAATCAAGGCGTAAACGTAAACTGCAATGTAAATATCGTACGAAAACACTGGTTTACGTCTGAAAACAGATTCGGACAGATCAGCACTTAAAGACTTGTTCGTGAAGGCGTAGAAGACAGTTTTGCAGAATTAAAACGTAAGCGTAAACTGTAATGTACGAAAACACCGATTTACGTCTGAATGCAGATTCGGAAAGAACAGCACTTAGAACTTGTTCGTAAAAGCGCAGAGAGCAGTAGTAATGAAGGAGGTTTGCAGTAAAGATAAAGTGCTCAAAAATAAACGCAAACCAGAGATTTAGAGTGGTTCGGTCAGTCTTGACCTACTCCACTTTTGGCTTCCTCCACCGACGAGGTCACCGACGTCAACTAGGGGCCTTCCTTCAATAGGCGAAGGCCAAACTGCCCTTTTACAGTTTCTCTCCTTTTGATAGGCTCAGGAGACAATCTTTACAGACCTTTCTCTCCTCACTTTACAACTGAAAACTTGAAGAACAGAAGGAGGAGACTTAAAGGCTTTACAACACTTTTGAGCTCTTAGAATCACAGAAAAGATCAAGATTTCGGTGTAGGTCTGTATCTTTTCAGTGCTGAATGGGTGGGGAATTTATAGGCCCCAACCCAATTCAAATTTGGAGCTCAAAACAATCAAATCCCGGAATTCTGGGATCAGGCGGTTGCACCTCTTGACTGGAGAGGTTGCACCGCTTGGCAGAGCTCGAAGACCGAGCTCAGGCGGTGCCACCTCTCTGCCAGGGAGGTTGCACCGCCCAGTCTTGCTCGAAGACTGAGCTCAGGCGGTGCCACCTCTCTGTCATGGAGGTTGCACCGCCCAGTCTAGCTCGAAGAATGAGCTCAGGCGGTGCCACCTCTCTGTCAGGGAGGTTGCACCGCCCAGTCTAGCTCGAAGACTGAGCTCAGGCGGTGCCACCTCCCGGCTGGGGAGGTTGCACCGCCCAGTCTCGCTGGAAGGCCTAGCCCAGGCGGTGCCACCTCCTGGCCTGGGCGGTTGCACCTCCTGGTGCAATCAGGGTCCGAATGGTTCATTCCATTCGGCCCAATTTCAGTCTTTCAGGGGCCCAATTGCCCCAAGATTAAGCCAATGGGATCACCTCCCATTTTCCAACTTAATCAACGTGCTAACTACGATTAAATCTAACACAATTTCTGCAGCTTTGCTTCGGTGCGTCAATCGCTCCTTCCGGCGAGTTTCCGGCGAACTTCCGTCGATCATCCGATGAACCCTCGGTGATGCTCCTGCGGACTTCCGGCAAACTCCTGGACTTTGCGACGATCCACTTGGCAAGTTCCGACGAGCTTCGCTTGGCAAGCTTCTGGACTTCTCGGATCTGTTCTCGCAGAACCTCCGACGACCGTCCGAACTTCCGTCGAACTCTCGAACTCCCAACGTGATCATGAACTTGACTCCGGCGCAACTCCTGCTGCTTGTCTATCTTTCATCGTAGTTAATCCTGCACACTTATCTCAACACATAGATTAGACAACAAATGACAATTGACTTCATCATCAAAATCCGAGATTCAACATGAAGTACATTGATGACTCCACTCTTGCTTAGTGCTATATGTTGGGCTCTATGACTCCAGAGTTACAGAGACAACATGAAAAGATGGATGTCAGATCCATTCTCCTACATGTCCGCAAATTGTTTGAGGAACAGGGAAGGACTCAACGATATGAGATATCCAAGAGCCTTTTCCGCGCTAGGATGACTGAGGGGACACCGGTTCAGAACCATGTCCTAAAGTTGATTGAGTGGATAGAGAAACTCACAGGTCTAGGAATGGTCCTAGAGGATAACTTGTGTGTGGACATTGTGCTTCAGTCCCTACCAGATTCCTTTTCACAGTTCATAATGAATTTTAATATGAACAAGCTTGAGGTGACTCTCCCAGAGCTCCTCAATATGTTGAGGGAGGCAGAGAGTACTATTAAGAAAGAGAAGTCAGTTCTCTACACTGGTGAGACCAGAAAGAAAAGGAAAGCAGAAAGGTCCCTTAAGAAGGGAAAGGGCAAGGGCAAACAAGGTAAAGCAAAGGTTGCTAAGAAAGACCCAGCAAAGGACAAAGGTCAATGCTTCCACTGTGGTAAAGATGAGCACTGGAAGAGAAATTGCAAAGAGTACCTTGCAGAAAGGGCGAAACAAAAGCTTGATGAAGCTTCAGGTACATTCATGATCAGTCTCTATTTGTCAGACTCTTATGATAACACATGGGTATTGGATACCGGTAGTGCTTATCATATATGCAATTCGTTGCAGGTTCTGGCAAGGCCTAGGAGACTAGAGAGAGGCGAGATGGACCTCAAGATGGGTAATGGAGCAAAAGTTGCTGTATTAGCTGTTGGCGAGGTCGCCCTACATCTGCCTAGTGAAGCATTTATTGCATTAGATGCATGTTATTTTGTTCCTTCTATTATCAAAAACATTATCTCCATTTCATGTTTAACAGTTAGTGGATATAAATTTGTTTTTGAGAACAATGGTTGTTCGATATTATTAGATGATAAGATCATCATGAAAGGAACATTCCATAATGGTTTATTTATGTTAGACACCACTCCACATATCATGAATGTAAATGTGTCCAAAAGGAAACGATATGAGTTGAACAGTGCATACCTGTGGCATTGTAGGCTAGGTCACATCCATGAAAGTAGGATTCAAAAGTTGCTAAATGATGGATATCTAGATCCATTCGACTATGTGTCTTATGCAACTTGTGAGCCTTGCATTCGTGGAAAATTGACCAACTCTCCATTTAGTGGAACTAGAGAGAGAGCCACTGAGTTGTTGGAACTCATACATAGTGATGTATGTGGATCCATGTCAACTCATGCCATTGGAGGTTACTCCTACTTCATTACATTTACTGATGATTTCTCAAGATATGGATATGTGTACTTAATGTAGTACAAGTCCGAGGCCTTTGAGAAATTCAGAAAGTATAAGAATGAGGTGGAGAACCAGACTGGAAAGAGTATCAAAACTCTTCGATCAGATCGAGGATGTGAGTACTTAAGTACAAAGTTTACTCAGTTCCTCAAGGACCATGGGATATTATCCCAATGGACACCTCCTTACACACCTCAGCTCAATGGTGTCTCTGAAAGGAGAAATCGTACGTTATTAGATATGGTACGGTCCATGATGAGTTTTGCTAACCTACTTCTAGGGATATGCCCTAGAGACCACAGCTTACCTACTGAACAGAGTTCCAACTAAGTCGGTAGTGTCTGCACCATATGAGATATGGAAAGGGAAGAAGCCTGATCTTAAGGTTGTTAAGATTTGGGGCTGCCCTGCCCACGTTAAAAGACACAACCCCGATAAGTTAGAATCAAGGACAGAGCGATGCAAATTTGTGGGACACCCCAAGGAAACTTGTGGGTATTACTTCTATCATCTCGAGGACCAAAAGGTCTTTGTAGCTAAGAGAGCAGTGTTCCTTGAGAAGGAACACATTCTTGGCGTAGATAGTGGGAGAATGATAGAGTTGAGCGAAGTTAGAGAACCAAGCTCAAGCACCACTCTACAGCCCGAGTCTGTTCAGGTACCTAATACACAAGTTTCAACTTTACGCAGGTCTGATAGAGTATCTCATCCTCCTGAGAGATATGTGGGACATATTAGAGGAGAGGATGTAGAGGATATTGATCCTCAGACCTACGAGGAGGCTATTATGAGTATAGACTCCGGGAAGTGGCAAGAAGCCATGAATTCTGAGATGGATTCTATGTACTCCAATAAGGTTTGGAACCTAGTTGATGCGCCCGAAGGTATTGTACCCATCGGTTGCAAATGGATCTTTAAGAAAAAGATCGGAGTAGATGGAAAGGTAGAGACCTATAAAGTAAGGCTAGTGGCTAAAGGGTATCGTCAAAGACAAGGTGTTGACTACGACGAAACTTTCTCACCCGTAGCAATACTAAAATCCATCAGAATTCTATTGGCTATTGCAGCACACTATGATTATGAGATCTGGCAGATGGATGTGAAAACTGCATTCCTCAATGGGAACCTCGAGGAGGAGGTGTATATGATGCAACCTGAAGGATTCGTGTCCAAGAACTGCCCAAATAAAGTGTGTAGGTTGCTTAAATCCATTTATGGACTAAAGCAAGCTTCCCGAAGTTGGAACATAAGATTTGATGAGTCAATCAGATCTTATGACTTCGTTAAGAACGAAGATGAGCCTTGTGTGTACAGGAAGGTAAGTGGGAGCGCTATCACCTTTTTGGTGTTATATGTGGATGACATCCTCATCATTGGGAATGACGTAGGAATGCTATCCACAGTAAAGACTTGGTTATCTAGACACTTCTCCATAAAGGACTTAGGGGAAGCATCCTATATCTTGGGGATTAGAATCTATAGAGATAGATCCAAGAGGATGCTTGGCTTGTCCCAGTCCAAAGGACAAACATGAATATGATACCTTATGCCTCAGCAATAGGGTCTATCATGTATGTCATGCTATGTACTAGGCCTGATATAGCGCATGCTCTGAGTGTCACGAGCAGGTATCAGGCGGATCCAGGCTTGGAGCACTGGAAAGCAGTAAAGTGTATCCTTAAGTACTTGAGAAGGACTAAGGATCTTTTACTAGTATATGGAGGTAATAGCCTTAAGGATAAAGGCTTCACTGACTCAAGTTTTCAGTCTGATGTCGATGATAGCAAGTCGAATTCAGGGTATGTGTACACCTTGAATGGAGGAGCAGTGTGCTGGAAGAGTTCCAAGCAAGATACCACTGCTGACTCGACCATAGAGGCGGAGTACATTGCTGCATTAGATGCAGCAAAGGAGGGAGTCTGGGTGAAGAAGTTCATCACAGATTTAGGAGTCGATACAAATAGCGACAAGTCGACTTCCCTTATTGTGACAACTATGGGGTGATTGCTCAAATAAGGGAACCCGGGTCTCATCAGAAGTGTTCTGAGGAGGTTCCAACTTATCAGAGAGATCGTAACCCGAGGAGATGTAGCAGTGGAAAGAGTTCCATCCGAAGATAACATTGCAGATCCACTAACAAAGCCGTTGTCTCAGATTGTCTTTGAGCGTCACAGGAGTCTGATGGGGATCAGACACATAGGTGATTGGCTTTAGGTCAAGTGGGAGATTGCTAGTCATAGGTGCCCAACAAGCCAATCACGTGAGTGATGGCACGTGTGACTTGATACAGAATCTTTTTGCTTATTATATTTTGGCGTATATCACTTTATAACTATTGCATAAATGCATATATATATTGTGATGTCCTTGGATTTGTGCAATGGGAATCGGATCGTGATGAGATCACGATAATGAGATCGATTCACCTTTAAACACATATCCTAAATAATCCCGGTCATAGGTTACTCGAGAGGGACATCGTGATAACCGGATAGACTGGTGTGCTGTATACCCGTCCATATGATGGATGCAGCTGGTCTCATAGCTGCTCGTGTAGGGACACTAGGGATACAGTACAGGTGCTCATTGGAGAATGAGTTCACTGATTGATCCGCTTACAGAATGCTCGATGGTTGATGATGCCTTATAGTCAGACAACGATTCCGTAGTCCTAGTGGTGCATCTGGTCCTTAGACTTGAGACACCAAGGATGTCCTGTATGAGTGCTCCACTCTTTGATACCAGACTTATAGGTTTGGCTGTCCCCAAATCTAGTACAGCTGGTCATTGGGAGTGGTAGTCGACCTTACGAGGGCTATTGAGTGTCAATAGAGGATCATCCACTCTCGGCGTCATGAGAGGAATATCCTATGTGTTCTTGCTCAGACAAATCCCTGGCCAGGGTCATTCGGGTTGAGAGAGAAAGAGTTCTCCGGGAGAATCCGATTAGAGCAAGACTCGAGTAGAAACCGTATGGGTCTGACAGCACCATGCTCGATATACGGTCTCTGGGATATTAGATGGATGAGGGACTATAGGTACATGGTAACTGAGGACAGACAGGTCCGTACGTCCGTAGTCGATGAGTCAAGTGAATTATTACAGAGATAATAATTCACTCAGTCAGAAGGAGTTCTGACAGGTATGACTCACGGCCAGCTCGATATTGGGCCTAGAGGGTCACACACATATGGTAGGCATTGCGATGAGTAGAGGTTCGGATATGAGATATCCGACGGAGCCCTTGTCTTATTGGATGCAGATCCAATACCCACTAGGGAAGGACCCATTAGGGTTTGACACGGGATCTCTATAAATAGGAGGGATTCACAGCCTCATAGGCTAGAGTCTTTGCTTATCTTTCCTATTCTCCTCTCCCTCTCCACCTCAGAGTAGGCCTGGAGTTTTGAGGAGCGTCGTCGCAACCCTACTGTGTGGATCACCGCTAGAGAGGAGGACGCTTGACCTCCTTTACCCTCTCCTAAGGATCTGCAAGGAAACAGGGATATACGATCTCCCTAGGTAACACAATCTCTATACGCAGTTTTGTGTTTTGGGGATTTTTGCGCACCAATCTTCGCACGACGACGAACATCTTTTTGGGAATCGAGGATTTTTGTTTTCTTGTTCTTCCGCTGCGCATATGATGTCGCCCCCCAATGATTTCCCAACACTTAAGTCTGCCCACTTCATTTTTTTGGCCGCCTTCTCCAAGTAAGCCCGCGCAATATTTGCATTTCGGTGCCATTCTTTTGCAAAGTGATATGCTGACGGACTATTCCCAGTATATCCAATAGCCAAGGTGTGAGGAGTTGACGGTTGTTGTCATGTAATGATCTCGAAGGGGCTCTTGTTGGACACAGAGCTCCGCTGTAAGTTGTAGGAGAATTGGGCTTCACCCAATCTCGTTAGTTGGCACTCATGTTGTGCCGAAGATATCGCTCCAGGAGTGAGTTTATCCTTTCGGTTTGGCCGTTCGTCTAGGGGTGGAGGCTTATGGAGAAGTATAACTTAGACCCTAACAATTTGAATAGCTCAGTCCAGAATCGTCCCAAGAACCGTTTATCTCGATCACTGATGATATTGTGTGTGACTCCTCAATACTTCACCACATTCTTCATCATCAGCTTGGTCGCCTCCTCTACTGAACAGTGTAGGGGTGTAGCAATGAAAGTTGCATACTTTGAAAATTGATCGACCACCACGAGTATCGATCCGAGTCCCCCTACTGCCGATAAGCTTGATATGAAGTCTAAGGAAATGCTCTCTCACGACCTTTCTGGTATGGGTAACGGCTCCAAAAGTCCCACCGGCTTCCGCTGCTCCACCTTGTCTTGTTGGCAAGTGAGGCACGTTCGAACATATTCCTCCACATCAGTCCCTATATTCAGCCAGTAGAAGGCCCTCTACACAAGAGCTAAGGTTCTGTGAATGCCCGGATGTCCAGCCTGAAGGGAATCGTGACACTCTCTTAAGAGCTCATACCTTAAATTGTCAACTCGAGGGACATAAACTCTATTCCCTTTTGTGTAAACGAGTCCCTCTTAGACCCAAAATCGTCGTGCCTTGCCTTCTTTGATGAGTTGCATCAGGGTTACTGCCTGAGGATGATTGTATAGTCCATCCCTGATCCTGGAAAGGAAGTTGGAGTGCAACTGACTTGCTTGGCCTTTGCACTCCAACTGTACGACATTCACTCGCTCCACTTTCCGACTCAATGCATCGGCCACGATATTTACTTTTCCGGGCTTGTACTCCATTGTCATATCAAACTCAGCTAGGAAGTCCTACCATCGTGCTTGCTTTGGGGAGAGTTTCTTCTGAGTTTGAAAATAGCTCAAAGTGATGTTGTCTGTCCTCAAGCACAAATCGCGATCCAAGAAGGTAGTGCCGCCAAACTTGTAGACAGTGGACCACCGCTGTCATCTCCTTCTCGTGCACTAGATACCGCCGCTTGGTCTCGTTGAGCTTGCAGCTCTCGTAGGCCACCGGATGACCCTCCTGCATGAGTACTCCCCCAATAGCGAAATCTGAAGCATCTGTATGGACTTCGAATGCTCCCTATAGTCCGGCAATTTGAGCACCGGTTCTTCCAACACAGCAACCTTCAGATCTAGGAATGCAGCTTCGCATTTGTTTGAGTACCTCCAAGGTTGCTCCTTATTTAGCAACTCCGTCAGTGGAGTTGCACGCTTCGAATACCCCGCTATGAAGCGTCGATAGTAGTTGACGAAACCAAGGAAGGATCTCAACTCTGGCACCTTCTTTGGAGTTCGTCATTCCGCAACAGCTTGCACCTTTGATTGGTCCATCCGAATGGAGCTACCATCGATTCGATGCCCTAAAAACAAGATCTCTATTTGAGCAAAGTAGCACTTCTCCCTCTTCACGAACAAAGTGTTCTCCCTGAGAACCTTGAAAATTGTCCGAAGGTGCTTGACGTGCTCCTCGAGCGTTTGACTGTAGACGACGATATCGTCCAAGTAGACGACCACAAATTTATCCAAATATTCTTTGAATAATTGGTTCATAAGAGTGCAGAACGTGGCCGGAGCGTTGGTTAAATTGAAATGCATCACCAAGAACTCAAACGCTCCATACCTGGTCACGCAGGTAGTCTTCGCTTCATCACCTTCAGTAATGTGCACCTGCCAGTACCCCGACCGGAGGTCGAGTTTGGAGAAATACTTGGCCTTGCCCAATTGGTTGAACAAGTCCGCGATGAGTGGGATTAGATACTTGTTCTTCACCGTCACTTTGTTGAGGGCTCGATAATCGACGTATAGTCGGAGGCTCTTATCTTGTTTCTTTTGGAAGAGAACTGGAGCTCCGAATGGTGCTTTAGAACTGCAGATGAGACCACCGCTTAGCAGTTCATCTAACTACTTTATGAGTTCTGCCAACTCAGGAGGGGGCATGTAGTATGGTGGTCTCGCTGGAGGCTTCACTCCTGGCTCCAGCTCGATATGATGATCCACGCCTCTGCGTGGTGGTAGAGTCTTTGGCAACTCGGGTGGTATAACGTCTGTGAACTCCTTCAGCACGTTAGCCACCACAGCAGGTTCATGAATGACCTTCTCATCGAGTGGCTCTAGCTTCATAGCAGCCATGAATGTTAATTTACCTTTTCGTACCCCTTTCTTTAGTTGTAATACTGATATATGTTGGGGTTCCCTGGTTCCTCTCTGAGAGACATGAACCACATAGGGGTCGTCATCTCCCATCATACATAGGGAGTTTAGGAACGACATTGGCACCAACTTCGTTGCATGCATGAATTCCATTCCAAGAATAACTTGAAAGTCGTCCAGTGGCACCGCCATCATGTTAGTACTCCCGCTCTACGTTCCGATCTTGATGGGACTCCCTTTGCCAACCCGGAGATTCGCTTGGCCCTCGAGTTCACCGCCTTCATTCGACTTGGGTTCTTCTCCAAGATCTCAACCCAAGTCGTTTTGCTTCTCGATCGGCAATAAAGTTATGGGTAGCGCTTGTATCCACCATTGCACGGGTTGTTTGGCCATTGAGCTTAATGTCCACATACATCAGGTTGCTACTCCCTGCTTTCAATGGCTTTGCCTTCATGTGCTCCCCCACTTGACCCCGTAATGCATTTAACAAATGCATTGCTCCCATTCGGGGACCTTGCGACTCGTCATCGTCGCTACTAGATTCTGAACTGCTTGAACTAAGGGCGATGACTTTGCCCTTGTCTGATTTAGGAGGATGGATGGAAGCTGTTAAAGCATTAAGTGCCTGTTTCTGTGGGCACTCTCTCACCATGTACGACCCTCCACACAAGAAGCATCCGCCAGGTTTCGGGGCCTTACCTTTTGAGCTTGGCCCTTTGTGGGAACTCTTCTTCCTCTGTTCGCCTTTGGGTTCCTTTCCTTGAGAATATTTCGGAGGGCAGTTTCCTAAAGATTGTTTTCTTTTTCTCGGGTCCTCCAAGGAAACAAAGTCGGTGAGCCTTTCTACGGCAGCAATTGCCCCGATCACATTGGTGACATTCCTTCGATGGAGTTCTTGTTGAGCCCATGGCTTCAAACCATCGAGGAAGATGAATAGTTTATCCTTCTCTGTCTTGTATGTCCAGCATTAGTGCAGAAAATTGCTTCACGTAGTCTCGAATGGAAGTACTTTGGCGGAGTTGTCTTAGTTTCCTCCTTGCGACGAGCTCGGTGTTCTTAGGTAAAAACTGAGTTCTCAACTCTCGCTTTAAGTCCTCCTATGTGTCCATCCGGCATCGACCTTGTTGGATCTCCTCCCAACGGGTTCGCCACCAAAGTTTTGCATCCCCATTCAAATACATGGTTGTTATCGAAACTTTGGTTTCTTCAGAATCAGGCCTCGTAGCTCGAAAGTATTGTTCCATGTCGAATAGGAAATTCTCGAGCTCTTTAGCATCTCTGGCACCTCCATAATAATGCGGCTTGGGTGCTATCAAGTTTTGTGCCGGTGCAACGCGGGTGTTTCTTCCTCCCGCATTTAGTGCCCTTCTGAGCATGGTCACCCTGGAAGTGAGTTCCTCCATAACTTCATGCAGATATTGCACGGAGTCTTTGGTGTCGTTTGACAGTCGATCGACTAGGGCCTCAACCTTGTCGATCCGAGATTTAGCTTCTTCTTGCAAGCTCTCTACCCCGAGAAGCCTTCGTTGGCCATGGTAGAGTTCCTCCAAGCTCGCTTCAAGAACATCCAAGCGGGTTTCCGTCGCTGCGAGTCTCTCCTTGTGACTCTTTTTTTCGATTGGCGCTCCGGATTGCGCCTCCTCCGCTCGCGGAGAGTAGCCAACTTCTCGCTCATCATGTTCGTTGTCGCGCTCCTCCTGAGCGGCTCCAATAGCATGAGAGCGAGTATGCACTTGCAACCCACTTGCGGCTGCTTGGGGCAAGAGTTCGGCTTGCCCCGTCTTGCTTGATTTGCCATGATGCTTTGCCATGGCGAAATTATGAAGTTCCTTCGTTGCTTGCACGATGCTTTGCCCGCTTTGATACCACAATGTCACGGATTTAGCTGGAATTGCCTAAGTCGTGAGGCACCCTTGCGGCAAAGACGCAAACTTAGCTTGCGTTGCGTAAGTTGTGAAGCACCCTTGCACCAACTTCTCGGACTTAGCTGGGATTGCCTAAGTCTTGATGCGCCCTTGCGATATGCGTCCGTAAAGGTCAGCTAATTTGCAACCTCACTCAGGTCCCGAAGGACCTGTAAAAGAGAAAGTTGATTAGTTCGAAGGGGGAAGTCTCGACGTCTCGCGAAGGGGAAAGCTTTACAAGCAATTCAGCGAGTACTTTGCGTGCAAGAGAGAAAACAGAGAAAGGAGGAAAACAAGGACTTTAGAGGGCTGAACAAATAGCTGCAACTCTACAAATAGCTGCTCACCTGGTGATGGGCGCAAAGGCAAGTTCCCATCAAGAAAACGTGCGAACTTGTGAAGATTGTTCAGCGCTCGACACTATGCCGAAGCCCTATCCCCCATGGTGTCACCCGGGTGGTTCCAGGGTGCTGAGATGGCTGACGTTTCGCGTGCATCAGCGGGCTACAGAAAACAGCCCGTGGCACGCGAAAACGGAGCCATTTTGGGCTGTTTTGCTCGGTGCGGTGAGCGGTCGCACTGTAGCGCTGTAACCTGTTTGAGCTTGCATTTTTACAAACAAAAGAATACAAAACCAATGTGAAACATGCTGCCAAGCATCTGTACATGTAAACAAAAGCGACGAACGGTTCGTTGAACGAAGTTGTTGCGGGTGCGCGCCGATCGTTCGTGATAGAACAGGTGAAATCACCCGGTATGATTATATTACAGGGCTTTACTGGCCAAAATCAAACCATCTGGTAGTCTTATTATTTTTTGACAGCTTTGGAAACTGTCTTTTTGCTTTCCTCCCATGATCCTCTTTCTCTATTTCTCTCTCTCACTTATCTCTCTCCTCTCCTCCGCCTCTTCCTTCTTATCATTGTTTTTGACCTGTTTGAGAACTTTTAACTATTGTTCTTTTTTTGTTTTTTCTTTCCTCCCACACACTTCTCTCCTCAATTTCTCTCTTTATGTATCACTCCCCTCCTCTTCCTTAGTTTATCACAGTTGCAGCCTGCTATGTTGTCACCACCATCTCTTCTTATAAGAGCCATCACCTCCTCTGCATGCCTCCTCTGCTTCTCCTCTTCCATAGCTTCTTCAAATTCTCTTGGTCCGAACACTACCAACACATAACAAGTGGCGATACATCAGTCTGTAGCAGAATCATACCAGTCCGATTGTCAATAAGTATTGACATCAGACTAAAATCTTAGACCCTGGTTATAAGTGAGTATAATATATTTTTCAATAGAATTGTTGTTTGTATTACATTATCTCTAGGTTCCATATGTGTGCCAGCTTACAGACATAAAAATTTGTTGATTCTATAAGTTGGACTTGTTCATTATGCTTTTCTCTATATTTTTATTTATTTATTGTGTCCTCTATGTTATTGTTGAGATTGCATATTTTGGCTCCTCAGAGTTGTAGCATGTTTTCTGAACTCAGGTCTGCATAGATCCTAGCTTCAAGGCATCAAGGTTGTCTTTGGTAGACAGGGGCTTTATATTTGCAATAGCTCACATTCGCGGTGGTGGTGAAATGGGGAGACTGTGGTATGAAAATGGGAAGTTACTGAAGAAGAAAAACACTTTCACTGATTTCATTGCTTGTGCAGAATACTTAATAGAAAATAAATATTGTTCAAAAGAAAAACTTTGCATTAATGGGAGGAGTGCAGGGGGATTGTTGATTGGTTCTGTCCTGAACATGCGGCCTGATTTATTCAAGGTAGCTGTGGCTGGAGTTCCATTTGTTGACGTTGTGACTACTATGCTTGATCCAAGTATCCCACTGACTACTTCTGAGTGGGAGGTACTTTGTTTCTACCTTTAATATTATTTGTTGTCTTGCTATTTTGGCTGCTAAATAGAAAGTTGACTTGTGAGCAAGTTGCTGCATTTACAAATAAAATGCTATTCTTATTCTCCCAGACATGCTTTAAACTTGCTTTTTCACTTAAGTAATCATAATTTCTCTTTTTGTTTCTTTAAGTTAACTCTTCTTTAATTGAGCTACTTCTTTGGAGTTGCTAGAACAAAGTGTGTATGTATTTTGTTAAACTTATACAACCTTTTTTACAATAGGTGTCTCATGAACATGTTTCATGCTTCCTGATATTAAATGGTAGTCTTAGGGCTGTGGTTGTTCCCATCAATTGAACTTTGACTATTTTTGGTGCTGGTTTAGGAATGGGGTGATCCAAGGAAGGAGGAATTCTATTTCTATATGAAATCATATTCTCCAGTTGATAATGTGAGTGCTGATTTCCCTAATTGTTTCATTTATTCGCAGAATATCTTGGTTTATTATATCACATTTTTCATTTTTCTATTTGCTCTTTGTTTGCTGTCCCATGACATACGTTATCTTAGAGTTGTTTCCTTGCCATTTTCAATGCCCAAATGCTGTCATTGTACCATAGCTGCACCTTTTGTTTCTCTCTCCTCTTTCCTTTTGTGAATTTTGGATATATAAAACTAGATATTGTAGTGTATATTTTGGAAGACATATTAGCATTAATAGAAATGCTGCAACTCAGTCCCAAAATAGATGCACGAGTTATGATCATGGTGCCCATCCAGAAGCGCACTGTCCCTTTCAGTCCAAGATTGAGAAATAAAGGCAAAATTCATGTCTGAGGTAGTAGGATAAGAAAAAGTGAATAAATACGCATGAATGGAGCATGCAACAGATCTATTTTGAAAGAAAATATGTTGCAGATCACTAGACCAATTGAACTATAAACCCAAAAGAAATTAAAAGATAAAAACTGAAACTGCAACCATTAAAGCAAGATTGTAACCAACAACTATGCAAGCACAACCATAGTTCCTCCTGTTATTGGCCAAGCAACCATAATGAGCAGCAACTGCTACGCAACACAAAGTGCCGAACTTTCAATAGCTGTTGGCTAGGCAAGCAGCAGTATATGCTGGCCAGCAGCCAATAGCTGTTGCGTCTTAAGTTTTTTCTGACTCTGCAGCTGCCATCCTGCTAATGATGGCCTTTGTTCATTTATGATGTTACTAACAGTATATATACATCTTAATTGTAAGTCAGCTATGCTTAGTGACTACTATTATGTATTCTTATTAGAGAACTATATTTTGTTACGTGTATTAATGATGCAATTTGTGTTGGTTGCTGTTTCTTATTGTTTTTAAGTGTGCTAATGTTATATTTGGTTCATTTGCAGATAAAAGCACAGCATTATCCTGACATTCTTGTTACTGCTGGTTTGAATGGTAAAGTGGAACCCTAGATTGCTTATATTATCTTGCCTCCTTTCATGTTCTCTAAGCATGTTTACTGTTATAGATCCACGGGTGTTGTACTCGGAACCAGCTAAGTTTGTTGCCAAGTTGAGAGAACTGAAGACTGATGACAATATTCTCCTGTTTAAGTGTGAACTTGGTGCTGGCCACTTCTCAAAATCTGGAAGGTAATTGCTTCGTGGTGCTATTTTTGAGTACTGCACACTTGTTCCTTAGTTCTCTGTTTTTATTCTTGAGTAGTCTTTACATTTAGTATCTTCTTTTGCCATTCTCTCACTCTTTTAAAAAATTAGCCAATTAGTGTGGAAGATTTTTGGATTCATCAGAGGTTATCATGTGTGATCCTGATCACAATTTCATCTAATAATTCCATCAAAGCTCTTTGAAGCTTCAGTTCTTATTCAGGATCGACAGGGAAATATAGTGTAATCATTTTGTTCTGGAGTTTCCACTTGTCAAAAAGAATTCTAGATGTGATTAGATAAAATGAGGAAAAAAATGGATGAGAGTCAATATGAATGGTTCTGATAAGAGAAGCCAAAAATTGAGGAGTAAATATTATATGAATTACATAAATTAAGGTATATCTATCAGCGAGGAGCCTTGCAGCCTGTATATTGTTTATTCATTTGGTTCTTATAATATTGAATGAGCTTTTAAGGCCTGTTTGGATAAATATGTTCTCATAAAGGCAAACATATTCTATCCCTTCAAGTTCAATCATGAGGTTATGATCATCTACATTATTGTGTCACCCATTGGGAAGTCGGGCATTATTGTCATATATAATGATTTTATATATTAGGTACTTAGTTTTGCAGCCCAAGAGAGAGAGAGAGAGAGAGAGAGAGAGAGAGAGAGAGAGAGGAGGGGGGGGGGGGGGGGGGAGGGGAATAGTTCGCTTCATGGTACTTAGTTTTGATGTGTGAATGGTCTGTTGCTTGATGCATGAGTAGTGTAAAGGGAATGAGTCATCTGGACTTCCTTTCATATTATAAATTGTCCATATGATGGAAAGTCAAAGTGGAATTGGATTTGACTATCGTTGACTTTCCATCAGTCTACAGCACTCTCAGGGTAGGCAATGGCAAGTGATGCAAGTCCCTTCAGTAGACTAATCTTTTGTTCTCGATTCTATTTCCAGTAGTAATCCTCTTAGTTGATTGCCTTCCTGTATTTATTTTTGTAACTGATGTGCCTATGTTTTCTAATTTATCATAACTTCTATAACACTGCTTTTACTACTAACTGGATGCAGATTTGAGAAACTAGAGGAGGATGCTTTCACCTATGCTTTCATCCTCAAGGCATTGAACATGATTCCACTTACAACGTCTTGATCAACCATGAAAATAGCTTGGTAAATACCTAATTAACATACAACATTGTTTTTTTTATTTATATTACTATTGTTTTGATGTGTCATTTGAGTAGCAGTTGGCTCGATCCCAGATTTTGGACGTGTATTTCAGAATTGAAAATTTGGAAAAACTAGCATGCATTGATTGAATCAATAAGTTGGATCCAGAGTGCTAACTTTTTTCTTTATAAGGTTGGGTGATGTTAAACTTGGATGGATGGTGCTATAATTTTCTTATAGAATTTGCGATGGTAACTTCAACAACCTTCACAATAATGTGAGGGTAAGAAAT
This sequence comes from Musa acuminata AAA Group, assembly GCF_036884655.1. Taxonomy (NCBI): domain Eukaryota; kingdom Viridiplantae; phylum Streptophyta; class Magnoliopsida; order Zingiberales; family Musaceae; genus Musa; species Musa acuminata. The sequence goes on along the minus strand of NC_088330.1, from coordinate 18,133,281 downwards.
CCTATCCTGATAATTTTATTTTATGGAATTTTTTGAGACAGCTAAGTTGAGAAACATGCTCCTTTATGTGCTCCATGTTGACTCACCTGATATGATGGTCGGGTCCATAGCAGGCGAAAAAAATTGAGCAGTGAATGACTCTCTGAAGTAGTTGTTAGGACTCTAGCTAGGAGAGTCCTAATTGAGAGGGACATTCATATAAAACTGTTAGGACTTTAGCTAGGAGAGTCCTAATTGAGAGGGACATTCTGTTAGGACTCTAGCTAGGAGAGTCCTAATTGAGAGGGACATTCTGTTAGGACTCTAGTTAGGAGAGTCCTAATTGAGAGGGACATTCATGTAGGAGGTTTTTTCTTAGAGAAGAATTAGGAGTTGTAAGGGAATAGGAGTCTTGATTAGGAGTCCTATTAGGAGTTGGTTAGAAGTAAGAGTCTTAAGTAGGAGTCCTATTAGGAGTTACGGTTTAGAAGCCCTATAAATAGCCATGTATTCCTTCTCTTTTGATAAGCAATAGATAAATCTTTTCTGCAACCTTTGAGCAGCAACTTGGAGGGAGGAACCCCTATAGAGTTCCAAGGAGGCCGATCCCCTAAAGAGATCAACCCCAAGTTTAGAATCTGCAAGGGTTCTAACACCTGGTATCAGAGCAGCGTTCTTGGAGTCTCGCTGCCCTTCCACAGCCATCCATTAACCCTCCACAACCGTCCAAAGCAATTCCCACAATTGCTTAAAAGATCATCGCCGAATTCCGCCATCATCTCCACCACCACGGATCATCCTTTGATCTCCCTGTGAATTGCAATAGGTTCTGGTTTTCTACCTTACTGCTGCTGCAATTTAGTTATCTTTATTTAAAAATCCTAAAAAAATTATTCCTATATTGCTGCATAAACTTTTCGTCATAAAGTTTTCATCTCTACGATGAAAGATACATTGCAGAATTCCAACCGTATAGCACTATCTGTTTGATCTTGCTACTATGTTTTTTCTATCCAAATCTCCACGAAATTTTATGACATCTTTGACACTTCCTAACAGCAGATTTCCCTTTGGTTTTTTCAAAAAATTCTCAATATAAACCATTGATATTTTACATCTAATCTGCTATACTTGAAAATCTGCACCGTAAAATTTCAACCGCATAGCACTGATTGTTTGATCTTGATACTACGTTGTTTCTATCCAAATCTCTACGAAATTTTTATGATAGCTTTGACACTTCCTAATAGTGGATTTCCCTTTGGTTTCATCAAAAAATTCTCAATATAAACTTCTGATCTTTTACGTCCAATCTGCTATACTTAAAAATCTATGCTACAGAAAATTTCAGCCGCATATTGTTGCCTTAACCCATCTATTTGCAATCTTTTTTGAATGAAATTTCTTATACACACTATAGATCATCTTGGCTTCCATATAAGATTGATCTATTGAGGAATTCATCTCTAAAACCGATTTTTGTGTTGCTATAAATTTTCATCGTAAACTGCTGAAATTTTTCGACGAGAATTCTGCTATCGCAACTTGCACCAATTTCCTTGCTGTTATACTGCCGAAATTTTCTTGATTAAATTAGTCATCCTTGCTGTCATATAAACTGTGATTTTGCTATCAATTCCCTCCTCAATTCTCTCAAGTTTTTGGTGGAAATTACGTCGAGAAACCGCTGTTTCTTCGACGACAATTTTGCTCTTACAAGACAGCACATACTTGCTGCAACTTCCACTGATTTCTCTCAAACCTTTGCTGCCATCTACCACAGATCCAAAACTTTCATCCACAGCCCTAAAACTCCACCAAACCACACCCTCAAACTGCACCCAAAACATCCACAAAACAAGCCTAAATCGTAGCCTACATCCACCGATCCACCAACCCTTTCGACCATCACTTCTCTCAACCTATACATGTCTTTAACCTGACAACAAAAGAGAGATCTTAACATCATAGATTTGGAGGCATATACTATGGCATCTAAGGAGGCAATCGATGCTAAATTCGAAGCCTTGGAGGCGCGAATGGAGGATAAGATTCGGACGCTCTTTACCGAACTCAGATTGGGCCGACTACTAAGCCCGAAAAAATCATATCACGGAGAGAGCTTTGCCCAATCGCACCAGGCCCGAAGAGATGAGTTCCAAGGGAGGGGAGGCTCTATGATCGATCCCAACTATCCACACATAAGGGTGGACTTCCCTAGATGGGAAGAAGGAGACCCGATTGGTTGGATCTTGCACGCGGAGCGATATTTTCGGTACCATAAAACCGCGGATGCATCTATGGTGAAAATTGCAGCTATACATCTTGAAGGGGATGCTATACAGTGGTTTGACTGGTTTGAACATACTTATGGAGTCCTTTCATGGCAACAATTCAAAGAAGGACTGTTGATCCGCTTCAGACCAACCGATTACGAGAATATTGACGGACAACTAGCAAAGATCCGACAAACCTCCACCATTCAGGAGTACCAAACCAGGTTTGAAAGGTTATCTAATCAAACTCTTGATTGGTCTCAAAAACAGCTATTGAGGACCTTTATTGAGGGCTTGAAGCCGGAGATCCGAGGAGAAGTTAAAGCGCGACAACCGTACACGCTTATGGCAGCCATCTCTTTTGCACGACATCAAGAGGAGCAATTGAACCATGAAGCTCGAAGTACTAGGGTCACTCCTCAACCAGTAATATTGAAGCCCTTAGCCCCCCCTACTATTGACCGAGTCCCTGCACCAAAAAGGTTGACAAGAGAAGAGCTTCAGGAGCGATCTGCGAAGGGGTTATGTTGGCATTGCGACGAGCCGTGGAGCCATGAGCATCGCTGTAGTAAAGGGAGACTTTTTATCATTGAACCAGTAGAAGAAGAGGTCATAGAACATCCAGAAGAAGAGCCACAACCGACCGAAGTTACGGTACATGCACTAGCCGGCTACTCAAACCCGCAAATGATGAAAGTTGGAGGCCTTCTCAAACAACAACTGATCACTGTTTTCATCGACACGGGCAGCACTAATAATATCCTAAACAGTAAGGTTGCTATCCGAATGGCATTACCTATCGAGAATCGTTGCAGGTTTGATGTTAAGGTCACCGACAGACGGATTTTGAAGTGTGATCGTAGGCGCCCACAAGAGAAACTATTGCTGCAGGACCAAGAGATAATTGCAGATTTCTTCCTTCTCCCTCTTGATGATCATGAGGCCATGCTCAGAATTAAATGGTTGACAACATTAGGTGATTTTTCTTGGAATTTTATGAAATTAATTATGAAATTTTACAGTAAGGAGAAACAGGTGATACTGCACGGGAAACGTGGGGGCGACATAACGATGATTTGCACACAACAAATGAAGAAGGATTTGCATAAAGCATGCAGTGGCTTTTTGGTACAACTTGAGCAGCAAACTAAGGGAGAGCCAACAAAATTGGAAGATCCAAATCTACTTCCTTTGCTTGCTGAATTTTCAGATATATTTGACGAACTACGCAACCTACCTCTTACCCGTCGGCATGATCATTGTATAACGATTCTTCCAGGCTAATCTCCAGCAAATGCTCAGCCATATCAGTATCCACATCTCCAGAAGGATGAAATAGAAAGGATTATAAAAGAGATGCTCAAAACAGGAGTTATTCGGCCATGTTGTAGCCCCTACTCTTCACCGGTGCTCACCGGTGCTCCTCATACGAAAGAAGGATGGAATATGGCGATTATGTGTTGATTACCGAACTCTCAATGGCATAACCATCAAGGATAAATACCCTATTCCAGTAGTAGATGAGTTTCAAGATGAAAGGGAGCACAAATCTTCACAAAGCTGGACCTTCGATCCGGGTATCATCAAATACGAGTATGCGAAGAAGACATACCAAAAACCACCTTTTGAACACACAATAACCACTATGAATTTTTACTTTCTTCAAAAGAAGGTGGAATTTCTTGGGCATATCATATCAGAGGAAGGCTACTACTGCAAGTTCGTGAAAAACTATGGAGAGATCAGTGCACCACTTACTTCCTTTCTGAAAAAAGATGTCTTCCAATGGTCGGACAGAGCCTCCGTTGCCTTCGACAAACTTAAGGCAGCCATGACGACGACGCCGGTGCTAACACTACTAGATTTCAACCGACCCTTCATTATTGAGACCGACGCATCTGGAGTCGGAATTGGAGCAATTCTCATGCAAGATGGTCGACCACTCACATACACTAGCAAGGCATTATCTCCCTCCCATCAATATAAGTCAACATATGATAAGGAGATGCTCGCCATTGTGCTCGCAGCAACGAGGTGGAGACCCTACTTGATTGGTCGACGATTTCAAATTAAAACCGATCATAAAAGCCTCAAGTACTTTTTGGAGCGAAAGATATCATCCCCTGAGCAGCAAAAGTGGGTAACAAAACTTCTTGGATTTGATAATGAAATAACTTACAAAAAGGGGAAAGAGAATGTTCTTGCAGATGCGCTTTCGCAACTACCCGAGCAAGCTGAAGTTTTGGCCATTTCACTTCCGACCAGCGACTTCCTTGAGGATATTAAGATGGAATGGCAGGAAGATTCAGAGACTAGTAAGATTATAAAAAAATTGGAGGAAGCACCAAGCTCCGTAGCTCATTACAATTGGGACTCAAAAGAATTACACTATAAGAGTACTAAATTGAAAAGGAGTATGGCATATCACTCACAAACCGACGGCCAGACAGAAGTTGTAAATAGGTGCTTGGAGATAGCCCAAAGCCACCCACCAAATATGACTACCCAAGGAGGACTTCAGACTCAGCCAAGTGCCATTATTGATCGACAGATTATGACTCGACGACAACGATCCACTACTGAATTGTTAATACAGTGGGCAAACCTACTAACAGAAGATGCCACTTTGGAGAACTATGATGACTTGAAGATCAAATTCCCAAAATTCATGAATCGTCAGCCTCGAGGACAAGGCTGATTTGAAGAGGGCAGGTTTGTTAGGACTCTAGCTAGGAGAGTCCTAATTGAGAGGGACATTCATATAAAACTATTAGGACTTTAGCTAGGAGAGTCCTAATTGAGAGGGACATTCTGTTAGGACTCTAGCTAGGAGAGTCCTAATTGAGAGGGACATTCTGTTAGGACTCTAGTTAGGAGAGTCCTAATTGAGAGGGACATTCATGTAGGAGGTTTTTTCTTAGAGAGGAATTAGGAGTTGTAAGGGAATAGGAGTCTTGATTAGGAGTCCTATTAGGAGTTGGTTAGAAGTAAGAGTCTTAAGTAGGAGTCCTATTAGGAGTTAGGGTTTAGAAGCCCTATAAATAACCATGTATTCCTTTCTTTTGATAAGCAATAGATAAATCTTTTCTGCAGCCTTTGAGCAGCAACTTGGAGGGAGGAACCCCTATAGAGTTCCAAGGAGGCCGATCCCCTAAAGAGATCAACCCTAAGTTTAGAATCTGCAAGGGTTCTTACAGTAGTATCTTACAAAGATAGAGATTCATGTGAAAATGACTTATAGCTCTTCGTTCTACAATTGTAGCCTCAATATAGAGAGAGAGGTCGCCTTGTTTGCAGACATTTCAAACCCATTTTTTTAGCTCATTATAATCACTTATTCTCATGTGGGGCTAACAGTCCTATCTTCTTCTAGGGTATTTCGGTTTTGAGCTGAAGCGTTTCACTCATTGGCTCGGTACGCACTCTTTGAGACGTCTATAGCTCACTCTGGCGGGAGTAGATAGGGTGAGATCGAGAAGGCGTCATTGGCAGTTCATGCATGAGGTGCGAAAGCAATTAGTGAATC